>NC_091496.1:15504321-16190970 GCF_947461875.1 Haliaeetus albicilla
ATGAAAGGAAGAATTTTGTCATCATTAAATTTGGACAATGGGTGTCCAAGTCATGCCAGGCAAAGAAAGGATGGACCTGATCCATGTTATCTCTAGCACTTGCATTAGGCAGAGGCAGCAGTAAAAAAGAAGCCACTTTCCCCAAACATTCATTTCTTGTCTTTCATTTCAAATGCTTGAAAGCAGAATAGTCCATGTTGAAAGTGCCAGATGTTTCCTTTTCCTGCAAAAAACTCTTTTACTTTTCTGAAGGAAAAAAAAAAAGGAAAGAAAAATAAACCCCAAAACAAAACCAAAGCAACTCTTTCAACATTTCTGAAATGGTTTACCATTTTTTCTTTTCAGACCGTTTGGAGAAATTACTTTATGTTTGTGAATGGCCACTGCCAGGCTTCACCACAGACAACAAACAAAGAACTGTGCTGACATCCCTAAGAATATTTATCCCCTTGCCAATGTAGCAAAGCAGAATACATATAGCAACTGCCCAGTATGAGAGGGGGGAAGTGCTCCTTTTTCTCCTCTTCTCCGTACATGTTTTCTTCTTTCTTTTCCTACATTATGATAAGCTAAGGGCCAGATCTTGTATTCTGGGCCTTTTAGATGAACTCCGGAACAACAGACAGAAAGTGAGGAAACACTGTGAAAAGATCCTTATCTTGCAACCTTCCCTCTTTCCCCTACTTTTTCTGAACTACTTCTCTATCCAGCCATACTTTGAGTTGCTATTTCCTCGCAGCCAATTTAATTACTCAGTCCTGAAATTCAGAAGATCTTCAAGGTGCACCCCGCTTCTTGAAGCAACCGTGCCTCAAGCCATTAACTTCTTAATCCATGGCCCCTGCCTCTGATTGTATGGCAATCTGTTTGTAGGGTGCTGTGTGCCTTTGTGCCAGTATATATAAGCAAGTACAAGCATCAGTTTGTCTTCTCATCATTTAAAACTCCAAAATTCTGAACCTGTCTGGCGTTTCAGGGGCATTATGCTTTTAGAGTATCAGTCCCCCAAAGCAAGACCTCTTGCTTTCTGCTGCATTTTTCAAGACTGTTTTATCCAAATAATATCTTTACACATATCTGCACTGGCACTCGAACCCATTTTTGCTGTGGTCCTTATCCTACACCTGGTTTAAACTCAGATGCTGACCGTAGGTGCTGTGCATCACCAGACTCCGAGGGCTGCGAGAAACGGTCCTGCCCTTCAGGACCTGGTTCCCCACCGCCATGAAGGCAATGCAGGTGAACTTCTGCCACGAACTGCTGCCCTGCGGCTTGGAGAATCAGCTTTACTGTGCAAAAGCCAGGCAGCCGTGCTTTCTCAGTTCATGGCCATCCAGGCGGTCATGTCCGTGCCGGGGAACCCCGTGGCAAACCCAGCTGGAGCCCCCGAGCAGGGCAAGAAACAGCAGAGCCCGGGAACCAGGAGGGGAGGAAGCAGCACGGATTCCAAGCCCGCCCGCGGTAGGAAGCCAAGGGAGCGGGGCCGTGCGTGCGCTCGCCGCTAGAGGGCAGGCTCAGTTCTCCGCTAAAGCTCGGGGAACGCTTCCCGGCGGCTGCACCGGCCGCCAGAGCATTCGACAGAAGTGACTAAGCCGTAAGTCACTCAGGGCTAATTGGAGGAGTGTTCTGTGTATTAAATGGGGGGGGGGGGGGTGGGGGGGGGTGCGCGCGCGTGTGTTAACCCAAACCCTCAAACCAAAATCACGGATACACAAAACTGCTGGTTGCTTTGAGAGGCTTGGCTTCTGCCGGCCGGGCCTATTTCTGACACGGCGGAGGGGCAGGAATTCCAAGACGGGAATACTCCACAGATGTGGCCACGTCTCATTGCAAACACCCCACAAAGAGCACACATTGGCCTCCGAGGCTTCCATGACAGGAAAAACTAATTTAAAGAGTTTACAAATAGCATGTATCAAAGCACTCCAGAGGAATAGCTTCCTTTTTTGGTTTTGGGGTTTTGTTTTTGCTTCCTATTCAGAAAAGGACTTGCAAGATGAGGGAACATGGGAAGCAACCTAAGCGGTCTCTGCAGAGCTCCGTCTCAAGTGAGTTACGTACTCCATAACGCAAAATTTTCCATTATTTTCTCTGGCCATAAGACTTGGGAGCTCGGTCCGTGGCAGCAAGTGCAGCTGGAGCCGCCGTCCAGGGGCTTGTCTGGTGCTGCGGGGTGTGAGGCTGCCAGGCCAGGAGCTGTTGTGCTGCCATGCACCCACTCAGACAGGCAGTTTTACTTCTTTAAAGGCAAATTCTCCCTCTCTTTGTTGCTTCTTAAAAGAGCCATTGAATAATCACCTGTTATGGTATTACCTTTGCAGTGGAAATGTCCTTACTGAAGTATAAGGGGAGACTATTACACTGCCTAGTATCACTGTTCATGTAATTAAGGACTAGGCCAAGTAATGCTACAAGTGGTGCCTGAAAATTAGCGTAATTATGGAAGTTCAACCAACACAGGTGTTCGCATTGGCAGAAATGCCAGCCTGGTGCGAACAGGGGAGGTAACGCCATGTTAAGCAGGGGAAGGATTTGAAAGCTCCCAGCATACACTAGCTACCCGCCAAAACAGCAGGCAGAAGCTTAAAAAGCAAACAGGTATTTGGAGGCATTGCAGTTTTTTTCCCCATCTTGCAGCAGTTGTTGCACCCTCTGATCAAAACAACCTCATGGGCACCCTTGATGGGCAGCAACATGGGGGAAATCCACCAGAGAAGCAAGGCTTGGTCAGGACCTGGGCACTTTTGTGAACCAAGCAGCAGCCAGAGATCAGGAAAGCCCCCCGAGGTACAATCTATCTGTTGAAAAACAAAGTCTTGCATGGGTGGCATGCTGCACCGGGCTGAAATGTGATAGCCAGGCTTAACATAAATACAGTCCTCTGTAGATACAGTTACTGAGGAAATGGTTCCTTTCATCGCGTTTCCTCCTGTGCGTATCTGCAAATGCCAAATCCTTGTGGCTCTAGCATGGCCATCTGATGCATGAGGTATTACTCATTTCAACAGAGAAAGGCTTGAAAGAAATTTGGATTTGGCATTTAAGATGCCATTAGAGGCCTGGAGAGCCTCCATCCCTGGGAATGGAGAAGCCATGAGAAGTGCTCACCTTCTCCCTGTTCACCAGCAAAAAGGCAGAGGTTTCTGTGAGAAAGCACCAGCAGAAGACAGGAGAAGCGAGGAGTGTTTAAATACAGCTATGTGTCACTGCTGGCAGCTAGGAGAGGGCAGGCAGAGCTGGAGCTGCGAGGAGACAGCCTGGTGGGAGGGCTGCCCACTGCCCTCCTCTGCCCTGCCTTTCTCTTCGGATTATGCTCACAGCCATGTTTCAAGTGACACAGTTAAAAAAAACCAAAACCTTGATGGCAGCAGCCGCAGCGGCACCTGATTTCTTGGCAGGCTGCTGCTGCTGGAGAGCTGCTTCTGTACCCGTCCTGCGGCTCAATCCCTGCTGTGTTTGGATGACATTTTATCTTCCTGGTAGCTTTTGCCTCTAGGTTGCTATGACTCCAACTTGCTTTTGCCCTTTTTTTTTTTTAAGGGGGATATAAAGCACTTTCTACATGTGTAAGGTCACATCTGATGAAGAACGAGCAAGCACCATCACATAGCACATTTATTTTTCTTGTTTAACAGAAGTGTAAAACCAAGCCATGAACAGAACAGGAATATTTCATCTGAAGTTGTGCAGACAAAAGAGATGCAAAAGCAGAAGTAGGATTAGAGGGCAAACCTGCCAGCTGTCACAGCCAGCAACAAGGCCTGACCTCGGTTTTAAAACTGTCGTTATAGATAGCCTTGATCCAAGCCCCCACCTAGAAACACAGGAAAATTATGCTAAACTGGTGCTCAGTGAACAGATTTTCCCTACTCCCAAATATGAACCCAATGACAAACAAACAGCACTTTTTTTCGGGGCGGGGGGGGGGAGAAAACTGGCCAGGGAGGTGAGGATGGTGGGAGCAGCTCCTGCCACTGCTGCTTGTCACACTGCCTGCCTCTGCTCCTGCCTTGCCTCTCCCAGTGCCAGCACCTTTGCTTGATGCTTGATATTAGCTCCAGGACCTGCACAGAGTTCAGCTGCACAGAGAGCTGAGCTGCCTTTTGCTCAAGAGAGGAAATGTTGCTGCAGCTTGTTCCTTTTCACACATTTAACAAAAATCTCTCTTGACTTGAGTGCCTGGATCCTTCATTTGCAGCCTCTCTCGCACATGGGAAGCCCTTGCTGGCAGGCTGGCATGGCCATTCACTCCAGGGACACTGAGACAAGGTTAGAGAGACAGGTCCATGGCTGAAGTTTTTGCTATACGTTCTCCACTTAATGATATAACTTCTTTCTACCAGAAATACTTCTAACGTAGCAGAACACCACCAAACCCAATGCACCTGCCTGTTGGTCCCTCTCATTTCTCTCTTCTATCCCACCAGATCTCCATGAAACATCCTCTTTTGTGGGGGGTCCCTCCTGCCACCCCATCCCGGGGCTGTCCCCTGCCCTGCACAGCTGGTCATGGAGGAACAGGGCTGCTGCCCCTTTGGCTGCCTCCCCCCTGGCTCCCCACCATCTGCACCATGCGGCAGGGCAAGCCAGGGAGCAATGTTGGCAGCAGCAGAAATTATCGACCCAGAGCGACTGCAAAGCCACAGCAGAAAATTCACTTGCTCTAAATGTACCAGGTCCAAGCCCAGAAGCTGTGAATGATGAAATCTGCTGGTTTAAGGGAGAGAGGAAAGCATGTTGTCAAAATCTTTTAAAGCAGCCCCCAAAAGGCCAGCTATCTACATGCAAGTTTATTTGTGTCTCCACAACCCAGTCTGCCCTTAACCTCTACCAGAAGTGGTACCCAGCCCACGAGCACTGAAAACTCCTCCCTTAGCTTTGCTATTTAAAAAGGTCTTGTTTCCTCATCAAAGAGCAAACATGCAATAGCTATTTGCAGTATAAAGTCCCATGCAAAGACGAGGTCCTGGTCACAACATACTGTAGGGCTTGTCAGCAAGATGAGCACCACCACCTCTCCCTGCTCCTTCTCACTTTGCTCAGCCCCAGCTGAAGGAAATACCCTTCTGCTACTGTTTGCACCAGCAGAAGGCTTGTATAGAAAATACCTGCTCCTGACCACAAAGGCCAGCTTTGGACTGATCCTCCCAGTTCATTCCTGCAAGCCAAGCTGCTGGAAACAACTTTTTTTTCAGTATTAACCGGGGCAGATTCAGACCAGTATTAAAGGAGACGGAAAGCCTCCTGGTGCCTCCTCATTTGATCCCACTGATGGCGTTCCCCAGGTCCCCATCCCCAACCTCTTAGCATCCCTCAAAAATATATATAAAATGACAACTGCAAGACACTAATTTTTAGCAAACTTGTCATTGATTATAACAAAACAATCTGCTAGTCCAGAGCCCTCGGTGGGATTACGCATGCACATCCACAGAATTGGCATGAGAAAGAGCTGACAGAGCAATTGCCTTTATAGTCACCTCCCAGATGGCTGAGATGCTGGATCATTTAGCAATTCATTGCACAGAATTCGTTATAATAAAGAAGAGGGACTGATGTCTCCCACAGAGATGCAGAGGAGGACCCAGTGGTAGATACAGGAGTAGACCCATGCTCTCAGTGGTGCATTTGTGACCCAGCCTGGCAGGACATTGCATGAAAGGAGCTACATCTCTGTAGTCAGGATCCTGGTAATAAGAAGCTTCAGAGGCAAAGAGCAAGCTGAGTCCAGCTGAACCCCAGCATGCTCAGGCTGTTTGTGATTTGTTTAAATCACAGCTCACGCAGAGGTGTAGCACCCAGCAATCCCAGTGCTGCAGAGAATGCTATGGACACAGCCAGGTCTTTGGCTGGGACAGCTGCTCTCACTGCACTCATTTCCACCCATCCGTCACAGCACATACAGATTTCCTCTGTGGTAGGGAGCACTGCTGGGTAGTGGGATCAATCACACCCCTGTCTAGCAGGTTGTTAAGGCAGGAAGGTTTCCATTAAGTCAGCAAGGGTGTTAATTTATAGCATGTTTGCTACTTCTCTCCAAATACTCTTCCAGATGAGAGCTCATTCCTTCACGCTTGTTGCACGCTAAGGGCAAAGATTAACAAGCATTTTGTTTAACTGCAGTGGTTGATGCAGTACTTCGCCCTTCCCACCCGCCACTGTGGGCTCCTGGCCTCCACTTCAGGTTGAGCTGCTGCTCAAACTGCATCAGAAGATTTGTCTGGTTGAAATAAACCTAAGGAAAACACATATATGTATATATTTTTTGGCCTAAGAGTGGCTATTTATGGAGTTAGTGTGCAAATGACTTAGGGCATTGCAAATTCAAAGCCACATTTTGCAAAAACTGCTGTTTGTACAAGCTCTAAGTTATTGTGTGTTAAGAGCTAATCTTCAGCGGAGTCTGAATCTACAAACGCAGAGCTACTTCCCCACTCACAAACCCTACGAATTTTGTCAGCTTATTGATACCAAAAAGATTTTCTCAGAGTTGAACAACTAAAGGTTTATTATTGGATTAAGGATGAACTAACCAGCAATGCAATGAATAATAAATGTATAGAGCATTATTACTTTATTGTTTGAGGAAATGCAATTACTTTCATCATATATGCTATAGGAAATGTCTATTAATTGCATCTGAGAGACGAGATCACTAGTTTCTAACAAAATACTTTCGATTACAAACTTAACACATAACAAGCCATGCTGCATTTTCATATTTGCAGCAAGGATCATGAGAATTTTCCAATAAAAATAATGGTTTCATCGTAACTCATTGGCCTGTACCAGTTCAAGTCAGTCAAAGTTTTGGGGTTTTTTTTAGTGTAGTGTCTCTCCATTATTACAAAACTTTAAAGAAAAGGTAATACCACTCAGGTGTGAGATGGACCTGAGTGACTCTTGGACCACAAAGAGTCAAAGGACTCTGGAGCCGTACGATGCCACCAGGCACTCCTTTCCACTGCTTTGCATTTTGTAAAGCTGCTTACATGACATACAGTGACATGGCATACAATGATATGGGGTCATTGTGCTTGCTTCACCCAAGTACAAGGCAATAGAGAATTAAGTCCATTTTTATCCAGAAAGACATGTTCAATCCACTGCTTTTGTTCCAGTTTGTTGTGCAAATGCAGATGTAGCTGTTGCAAGCCGGTACTCAAGAGGAGGTAAGTCAGCAGGAAATGAAAACAGAAACTAGACTACATATAATAGTGATCTCTTTTTGTATGACACATAGAGATTAACAAGTGACAAGCTCTCTAAGTCCATTAATAATGCTCTTAGACGTGGGAAAACATAAGAAAATGTCAATATGATTTGAATTGCTCTTGCATTTGCAATAGCTAGAAGGAATACCCCAAATGAGAACAGGTATCCCCAAAACAAGAACAGAAAACCAGGAGACTTTTTTGGGGTGAAAAAAAGGTGCAATGCTATTCCTAATATATTCCTATTTCATGTGCCAAATTTCAGCCAAAGAAAGGATTTTTGACTAGTTAATAAATGCTTGAAAGTCTGAGATTACTACAGAAACTCTGGTGCAGCAGTAACTGCTGATGGTTGCTAGCGGAAGTCATTGCAACACCAGCCCTTGTCCATCTTTCTGTTGTAGAGCCTTCTCACATGGGCCTGGATAAAATCAGTCATTTGTTCCCAGATTAGGATGTCTCATTTCCATTGACATCCTTCTTCTCTTGGTGGTGGGAGTTTAACAGCAGGAGGCAACACCACTGCCTCCTTCCCTCCCTGGATGTAGAGCTGGCCAGTGTGTTCTCAAAGAACACTGTCTGTCAGGGTCCCATCCCTCCCCGCTTATGCCTTGTGCAAAAACGCCTAAATTCAGTGCTCAGCTGTTAAAAACATCAGGGCTGTGCTAGGGAAGAATTATTCAATGGGTACAGCGCTGGATCATGCTGCCAGAGCTCCTTAAGCAGAAGTGATCTAGCAGGTACCAGGCCTTTCCTGCCACATGAGTGCTCTGTGAGACAGCAAGGACGGCAGCCGTAAACACCTTCTCCAAAAAGAGTGCGTTTTCTATAGGCAACAGATCCCATCCTCTTCTGATCCTACTAATAACATGAAAAGCAGTGCTGTCTCTTGAGAAAAAGCATTTGTATCCTCTGCATTGGAGAGTGGGCAGCAGAAGGTGGCAGTTAGCGAGGCCCCTGTGCTGTCCCCTCTGAAGCAGAGCAGAGAGCATGTCTTGCTACCACATAACTGAGAAGAAGCCCAACCACTGAACAAAACATCCCTGGATTGCAGGAGCAATGCCATCTCCTCCTGCTGTGCAGACTAGCATCAGTGCAATGAGTTGTGTTACACCATGCAGAGATAAGAGAATTGCAAGTGGAGAATTACTGTGGTAGTGCTTGGCTGGTCTGTAAGGCATGGCTGCGTTTGAATGTGGTTATGAGCAGTGAAGTTGGGCAACATAAAAAATGTGAGCAGGCTATGGGAGGACTGCTCAGAACTGGGTCACTTAGCTCAGGTGCTCAGAGACCAGTCTGAAAGGACGGAGGAAAAATCACACTGTCCCCGTGAGAAGAATCACTGGAAAAGACCATGAGATGTTCCCACATGGAGGAGAAGCAAAGGTCTGGAGCCAGGAGCTGGAGTCAGTGGTTGCCACATGCATTTTTTGGAATTGCACAGACCTATTGAAAATTTTGTATGTCATGCAAAAAGGATGTGGCAATTTCTGAATGTTGTTGAAGCCAACTCTACTTTCCAAATTAACTCTTTGTCTCCCTAACCTTTTCATTAGAGATAGTCTACTTACAAATCCTTGAAAACAAGAAAAGGTACAATGTACTACTTTCTGCTTTTCAACTGGGAAGACTAACCAGGAAGTTAATCTCTAAAAGCCTTGAGCCTGGTTAAAATTGCTTCTAGTGGTGGAATTCCATGTTATTACTACTGCAAGGCTTGACTTTGCCAGACCTTCCACAGAGTTGGCATGTCTATGGGATGAAGACACTGCATGACTGAACTGTGCTTTACTGGTGAAAGAAAGCAGTGAAGAAGAGTTTTGAGGGTGAGTATGCTCCTTCTTGAAAAATCGACACAACTGGAAGACCACTGGCTCCTTATGAAGTTCCTTCCATCGTAGATCATGTTAAAGCTTGTTGGAAACAGAAGGTATTGCAGCCCTATTCATTCCCATTAAGCAAAAGGGAACAATTAACATCCTTTATGGAATCAACTATCCGGAACAATAGGAGCTACCATCCAAAATGCAGGCACATGACGCAAGTCTTCTGAGGGAGCTGAGCTATGCCGGCAAAATGCATTGGTAGTACAAACTGTATGAACCACTAGCTGGAAAAGAGTTTGGAGCTGTGAGCAAAGTGTTTCCTCATGTTAAGCAAAGAAGGCAGCGCCTGTTCTTTGTAAATAAACAGTTAGGTTTTGAAACAATCCAGGCACTAAAGAATTAACTGTAACGATCCAAATTTTGGCTAACCACTAGGGTCAAAAAAGGATAATAAATCCTCTTTTTCCTGTTAACAAACCCCACAACTTTATTTTCTAAAGCCTTCAAAAAATAAAAATGACATCATGAGTAATTTCAAAAATTCCTAAGTTTTACTTCAGTTGCCTGGCAGGAGCATCCTGTCCTGTCCCTTCTCTCTCACAACAGACCTTGCAGCAGGGACAGCCTCCCTCTGGACACCAAAGGTTTGGTACAACTCTGCCACAATTACAACCATTTGGCAAAGCAGAGTGCTGGTAGCATCAGCAAGTATGAGGAAGGAGTATGGCTTTTCTGGATGGTGTAGGCTGCAGATGACAAATGTGAAGGATGATGGGTCCAAGTGAAGAAATCTGAAGGATACTATGAGTCCCTGGAGTGGTGAAAGCAAGGAAAGGGCAGAGAGGTTAGCAGCAGAGGAAAACCATAGTGGAGAGCTGCAAGAAGAGGTGAGCAGGGAGGTCACAAACTTTAATGATAATTCAGAGTTATTGGTAGTGAATATGAGGGCAGATGGTGAAGAACTCAAGGAGGACCTTAACAGATAGAGTGACCAGCCCATATAATGGCAAATGAAATTCAGTCTAGGCAGATGTAAAGCAGCGAATGCATGTAGGGAGAAGCTGCTCCAGCTTCACATATAAATCATGGTTTCTCTGCTCACCGCTGCTATTCAGGAGAGAGGCCTTGGTAGAGCTACTGTAGACACTTTCTTGAAAGTATCAAATCACTCTCAGTAACAGTCAAAGAACAAATAAATGTTTGGAATTAGGAAAGGAAAAGCCAATAAAGTAGCAAACATAGCTGTGCTGCTGTATAAATCCATCTTGCACCCACACCTCGAATACTCTGTACAGTTCTGGGCCCTCAAAAAGGGTAGAGAAGAGCTGGAAAAGGTTCAAAGAAGAGCTGGAATAGGTTCAGAGAAGAGTAACAGGATGAACAAAGGTGTGACAACTTCTGTACAAGGAACAGTGCAGGAGAGTGGGGCTTCTCAAGTTGGAAAAGAGATGAGATGGGGGACACTGTACACAGAAAGCTATGAAATCATTAATAACACAGAGAGAATGGATAGGGATCAAGTGTTGATTGTGTCTCCAGGACAATGAGGGACCAGCTAATGAAGCTGCTAGGAGCTAAGTTCAAAGCAAACAAAAGGAAGAAGTTTGTCATGCAGCAGGCACTGGACCTACGAAGGAGGTCCTTTCCAAAGCACGCTGGGATTGTGAGGATCTTACATGCTCTCTCAAGTATTTGGAGGGGTCCATGCCACAGGCAAACCACAGCAGGTTCAGGAAATCCTCTGAGCTGAAAATAGCTGGAGCTGTGATAGTATTAAGGGAGAAACGATTGATATGCTAGTCTGTTCTTCCTTTTTTGTTGGAGTCTGCTTATGGCCACTGTTGGAGGCAGAGTAGATGCGTAGGTTAGATGGTCTAAACCAGCACAGCTGTTCTTACCTGGAGTGAAAACAGATAAGATATGACTCAAGTAAAGACAGGGATCCCCAAGGGGGCGAAGGTGGCAGCATGCAGTGAAGCAGGAGGTGAAGTCAGGGGTTTGGGTGAAACTGGCACAGTTAAACTGCAGTCCAAAGGTGTAGATAAGAAGGCAGAAGAAAAGCTGCAGTTTCAACTCCATCGATGCTCAGGCTGAGCCCAGACATGCCCAGCTGTAATCAGGAGCAAAGCTTCCACTGACTCAAGCAGATCAAGCCCTAGAGACATAAAGGCAAACAGGCAAGTGAGGAGTTTCAGGGTCAAAGAATACCTCCAAGATATCAGGAGACACAGCACAGGTGAGTCTGTACAGGCAGAATTTGCAATTTATCTGTGTTTGTTATCTATCTGCCAGATCTGAATGGTTTCAGTCCTGATCGGATCCAAGTAAATTTGGAATTTAAAGATATTCCTTTGCAGAGTCTGCATGATCCTAAGTAATAACTACTCTGTAGGTATTGCCCACAGCATAGTTATTTTTTCAATCTTTTTAATAGGCAATTTGAAATAAGCAGTGTTGCCTCTACTTCACTCCAAATGTGATATAATCCAGTAGTGAGAAGTTACAGAGTCATGGCACCAAGGCAAGGTGCAAAGCCCCCCAAAAGGCCAATAGTTTCAATTTTTCTTAAGGGTATGTGGGTGTAAGGAATACGGTCTCCAAGCATTCCTTTTAAATGGAAGGAACCACTATTCATTAGTTACTCAAAGCACTGATTATTGCATCAATCAGCAAAATAAATAAATTTCTTCCCAGAACTGAAGAATGCTTCACATTCCAGTGAAAATTCTTAAATATCATGATTCTCTCTCTCCTACAGACAACAATAATTTGGGGTAATGACCTTGAAATTAGCCTTTCCTGTTCTGTGGTAGTGCTTTTCTGTAGGACTGATCTTGGTTGGTTTGGTTTATGACTCCCACATGCACTTTCTCAATAAATCCTCACGTTATGGTCAGTATTTTGAGAGAAGAGTCTTCCGCTGAAGTAGATTGCTTTTGTTGGAGTGCTGGAAATGAAATAATTTTAAGAAGCTGATCTGATTTACTGGGTTAAACTAGAAATGTGCCAAATTGCTCTGCAGACATGGCATAGCCACTGACCTGCACCGAGGCTGGAAATCGTTCCAGGCTGTGACGTGCAATGTCTGTTCATGTCAGCTGTGCACTGGGAAATGCACAAAGGAAGTGGCTTGCTGAAAAATGTCCTTCAGCTTAGGGCTCAAAAAGATTCCTCCAGAACATATTGCTTGGGAGGAAATCAGCCTCTTGGACCCAAGGAAGAGTAATGTAATTTCTCACACAATTTATTAGGATTTCTCAGTTTTCTTCCAGTGTACCTGGGACAGCACGCACAGATGGACAGACCTCATGAAGAGCTTTACAGACATCTGCCTCATTCAGCCCACCCTGTTATTCAGCATGATGCCACTAGCCTTCAGCAACTCAGGTTGTTTCTTCTTTTCATTATTAAGATAAAAAAAGGAAAAACTAGTTTGCAGTAATTTGGCTCTGACACTGCAGTTTGACATCGCTGTGTGTACCTTCATATCACATTTGCTCCCCTGCATCGTGCTCAGATACCCACTTCACAAAGTTGGGCATGTCCACGTGGACCACACCTCAATCCCCACTATTCAAGGATGCGTTTTGGCAGCAGGAGGTTGCAGTGGTGGGTCTCAGCCAGCTTTTCAGTATCCATCCTCCTGTTTGTCTTCCTTATCACATCTGCTCCTCTTGCACATGTTCAGTGGGGAGGGCAAGACAGCATGCGAAGACAGATGTTTGGAAGAAGAACAGACCTACCCCAGTGCAAAGCCTCAAGATTGCTGAGGACATTGCCTAACAGAGCTTTTGTTAAGTTAGGAAGGAGGAGCTTCAGGGCTCACTCAGGCTGTAGTTGGGTGAGCACTTTCCGTTGAAAGGAGTCTCTCCCATCTGTGCCTTTGGTCTATTTTTGTGCTGTCTTCATGTCATGCCATCACAAGCCAACATACAGCTGCACCATGAACTGGCCTGGGGAACTGATCTGGCTCAAAACTCACCCAGCTGAAAGGGGGGGGCGGGGGGGGATATTTTCCGGCCAGCTTAGTTCTCTGATCTCATTTACCACACGGCAGCGCTAACAGTTGTACCAGCACCAGGGGAGTAACCTCCTCCCGCAGCTGTCCTGACTGCTGCCAACTCTTCCTCAAGCAGCAACCCAAGTCTTTGCCCCATGGACATGCTCCATAGCAGGAATCAGGTTTTCTCATTTCATTTCCACTACTCAGGCAATTCGGCTTGCGTGCAGATGCCCAATGCATCATTTGAGGAGGTCTTGTTAGAAAGCTTGCATGGGGCAGGGTCTGCCAGTGCTCTCTCCTTGTAAATGCAAAGGCAGTAGGAGAAGTGTTTCTCTGAGTGCTTCTTGCTTCACTTCTTGTTCTCATGCCCCCTTGGAGAATTTAAGTATAGTTTATATAGGCAAATTCTTTTGATAGTTTTACCCCTCTGCTCCCCATTTCTGTCAACCAGCAGATGGAAGCAGCATTCTCCCCTGCCTTGAGACCTCTGTGTCCCAGAGAAATTGTCTGATGCTAAATTACTTCCATTTTAGCACATATTACTGGGTGGAAACAAGAAGCTGGTAGCATGTGACCAGCTTGCCACGCACTACAGCTCTGTCTGTTAATAGATGTGACCTTTGTGACTAATGCAGCACTGGGAGGTACTGGGAGGGTGCAGTAAATCCCTCCCTCCAGCACAGTTTTCATCCTCATCATCTCACCACTCATCCAAATAAGGAACCTGCAGTTTCAAAGCCTGCCAATTCCTGCAAGACACACAAAATGCTGGATCGGGTCCAGAAACCAGCCAAAGGATGAGGGATTGGTGCCAGGAGGTGATGGCAGAGGTTGGCCCCATGCTGCACTGCCTTCACGCCTGGAACTCGGTCCCCACCATGGCGGTAGCCCCACCACTGCCCTCACTGCGTGCTCATCCTCTGCCTGGGACAGGTGTCCCACAGCCGCATGATGCAGGGCTGATGGCCGCAATCACGCCACCCCAACCTCTGGCAGGGTCTCTTCCTGTCCTCTGCCCACAGGTAACAAGCTCAGGGCTCCGGCACGGACCAGACAGTTTTCTGTTTGCAGAGCACGCACAGATGCCAAGGGGCCTTGCAAGACTCAAGGTGGCAAATCCTGGTGAAGGAAAAGCAGTGTCATGCATTGAAACCACCCTGCAGCTGGACCTGAGGCCAGTCTCCAGCCTCCCTCCCTTCCTGGGCTTCTTGACCCTTCCCTAAAGATCCTTCTTCCCCCAAACCACACTCTTCCTTCCTGGCCCTTGCCCCATCCCCAGTCCTTGCCCTGTGTCTTTCCTCCCCCCATCCCAGGGCTTCTCCCTACCTATCCCCTCTGCTCCCTGAGCTGCCTCCCACATCCTCAGGGCAGTACACAGGTGCTGAGGAGCCTTGAGTCAGGAAGGGAGGAGCCATCTCCCCAAACTCAGCTCCATGCACATCCTTTGGTGTGTGTTTCCACACCCTTGCGTTGATACGCTGAGTGCAGCTGTCTGGTTGTGGCCCCCAATTACAGCATTTCTACTTCCAGTGGCTGCACGCCAGCCTAGCATGCACTCACAGAGCCCACTTAAAGCAATGGGCCAGCACTCCCTACAGGCAAAAGGAACATTTAAAATCTTACAGGTTTGAAAAAAATCAGCAGACAATGGAAACTTTTATCTTGGGTATCAAAGTGCATGGTCAGTTGACATTGCATCCCCATCAGGGAAATTTGCAGGGAATTAAGAAGCTGTAAATGCCAAATCTGGGGCATAGGCTGGGATGCACATGTGCAATAGACAGAGGACACACAAGCAAGGAGAAGGAAATAGGGAGACAGAGCTGTACCCTTAGTCCTGAACATCCAGATAACGCTAACAAGACAAGCCTGGGGACAGGGGAGGACATCCCCATGGGGCTGGTGTGCCAGTGAGTGCTTCCTGCTGCAGCGTGCTGGTCCAGCACCCCACCGGTCGCACTGCGCATGAGGCCAAAATACAGCTTGGAATAATTTTGCCAACAGCAGTAAAGTCGTGGTGGGGATGGACCCCACCACCCTCAGGGCAAGATCTGCCCTGCAGTGAGTCATCCTGTTTCTGTTTGCTAACTTGTCCCCACTGCATTTCATTCACTTGCAGTGAATTTGCTGCCTTTCATTCACTTATGCTTGTTTTACTGTGAATTTCCTCTTTCCTTACTCAGCTTTGCAGATATTGTCCCCTTGCAAGAGCTGTCATTCAACTAAAGGATGAAAAACCTATGGAAAGCTGTGGGTGGAAGGCTTACAAACTGCAGCATTGCCAATCTCAAAAGTTCAAGAATCATTGTTCAAAATTTGAGAAAATAAAGATTTTGTCTGAAGCTCAGCTTTGAACTTCATTCCCATGTGCATGAGAGAAGCATTAGTTTCCCAAAGGAACTGGCTTTCATTCTGTGGCTGCGGCACCCCAGGGTTTCCTCTGTGCGTGCACTGCAGGCTCAGCTTGAGCTCCTTGCCCTCCTCTCCTTCTTTCTGCCCTGTGCCGTCGCTTGCACTCTGCTAGCACAGCTTTAAAGCAAATCTGCTCAGATGGTTGATCTGGCTGAAAAATACCCTGTGATTTTTTTGAAAAAAACTTTTGCTGAGTTATTTCCCCAGGAGTTTAGTCCTCTCATCTGACTTACCGCATACAGAGCAGTGGCTCTAGCACAAGGAGAAGATGCAGGAGCAGCAAAGAGTGATGGTGAGGAGTGGCAGTGGCCACTGCTGTTTTCTCAGTGTTGCTGGTGAAGGTGAAGCCACAGGCTCACTCTTGCCCTTGCCAATTGCCTGATAACATGGCACATCCAGCCCCTCTCCAAAGCCTAGTTACTCAGATTAATTTATTTGTGCCCTTCACCCTCCACACATACTCTCCTATCCTCCAGCAATTAATTATGAACCTCCGTGATGTACGTAAACGCTCCTCCCTCATTTGCCCCATAGCATTGCCTGGGATTCTGCTCCCTCCCCTGCCCCCCAACAGCCTGGGGGACTCCTGCCTTGTCAGCCAGACATGGGGGTGATTGCCGAGACTCCCCCCGTCCCACACGTGCCTGGAGAGGTGAGCTGAGACACTCCAGCTTTGCGGGTAGGAAAGGCAGAGGTGCTGTGAGTTGCTCTCTGCCCCCTCCCTCTCCATCCGCCTCTGGGGTCCCGCTTTGGGCAGCATCGCCCAGGGGAGGGAAAACAGAGGTGGCAGGCAGGGGTAGGAGTTTTCCCTCAGGCGGGGCTGCCTTTGCAAGAGATGTGGCGCTGGCTCTGGGATTAGCCCAGCGGGAGCTGTGTTGCACTAGAAACACGACTGAGAACTTCACCCATCTCCATTCCTAAAGAAAATCCCGATTCACTCAAGGCCCATGGGAGTTGTGCTGTTGCCTTCAGCAAGAGCTCGCTTCAGCCTTGCTTTGTCAACTCTGCAAAACAAGCTTGTGCCACCACTTTGGGTGTACTACACACCATGGCTTTAGGCACAAATGTGCAAATGCTATCTGGAAATGCATTTTTCACTCTAAAATTAAGACTTCAGCTCCTTTTCTCCAAGCAATTCTGAGTATGGCTTTTTGGTTTACAAGTAAAAAGTCCAGGGAATAGAGAGCCAGGTCCTGAAAATTTTCCTGAACCACAAAACCACATATGCCTCATGGAAGAAACGCCTTATGCTCTGGCACTGCGAAGACCTTGCTTTTCCTCCTCCTGCCATTGTGCACTGAGCTGTGCAGCGCTGGGAGTGCCACGGCATCCCTCCTATAGCAGGAGCTGGAGAAGGCTCTGGGCTCAGCTTGAGAAATCAGGGACTCCATGTCTTGGTTGCTACCTGGAAGGCTTAAGGAAAAGACTATACTACTCAGCCTAGCACAGGAGATGAACTAAAGGATGAACAAAGAGTGCCTCTACTTAAAGTGTTTCATCAGCTTCATCTGACTGTAGTCTCAGGAATGGAGAGGAAGCATCATGCAGTTCTCATCATCCCAAAATAAACACAGCCAGGGTTCAAAACAAACTTAGCGAAAAATGCAAGTATTGTTTGCCAGGAATAAATTTGGAAAATGAGCTATTAAAATATTTACTTTATGCAAAGGTCTTTGCCATCCATGAGCCTTCAGGATAATTTTTTAGAGTATTATTTTAAGCACTAGAGATTCGCAAAAATTTCTGGTTGGAATAGTCTCTTTTTGTTATCTTCAACAGGCTACATGGGAGCATGATAAAACTAGATGTTGTCCTTGACGCTGAGCTCCTCCTTGTACTGCCAGCAGTAATTCTCATTCTTCAGACACACTGTAATGTGCTTTGCAGCACACTTGAGGCCAAGGATTAGCTGGGGGACGCAGCAGGATTCTCTTGAAATGTTACATTATTTTACTATCAAAAGTCTTAAGAGTGAGGTTGTAGGAGACTATGGTGACATTTTCACTTCATTACCACATGTCCAAATAGCATTAATCAAGAAATATATCTTGTTTTGGGTTTGCATGGCAAGGTTTTAGTAGTGGGGGGGGCTGCAGGGGTGGCTTCTGTGAGAAGCTGCTAGAAGCTTCCCCCATGTCTGACAGAGCCAATGCCAGCCGGCTCCAAGACGGACCCGCCGCTGGCCAAGGCTGAGCCAGTCGGTGATGGTGGTATCGCCTCTGGGAGAGCGGATTTCAGAGGGGGAACCTGCAGCCAGGAGGGGATTGGGATGGGAGAGGAACCCCTCTGTGGATACCGAGGGCAGGGAGGAAGGAGGGCAGGAGGGGCTGCCCCCACAGCCCTGGGGAGACCAGGCGGCAGGCTGTGTCCCCCCAGCCCACGGAGGGCAGCGGGGGAGCAGATGCCCACCTGCAGCCCGGGGAGAAAGGAGCCCACGCCGCAGCAGGGGGGTGGATGCCCCCCAAGATGGCCGCCACCCCCCAAGATGGCCGCCGCTCCCTGGGGAAGCCCGCGCTGGGGCAGGCTGTGACTGAAGGACTGCAGCCCATGGAAAGGACCCACGCTGGAGCAGTTCGTGAAGGACTGCAGCCCGTGGGAAGGACTCATGTTGGAGAAGTTCATGGAGGACTGTGTCCCGTGGGAGGGACCCCACGGTGGAGCAGGGGAGGAGTGAGGAGTCCTCCCCCTGAGGAGGAAGGAGCGGCAGAGACAAGGGGTGAGGAACCCACCCCAACCCACATTCCCCGTCCCACTGCACTGCTGGAGGAAGGAGGGAGAGAGAACCAGGAATGGAGTTGAGCTGGTGGGACGGTGTTTTAAGGTTTGGTTTTACTTCTCATTATCCTTTTTTTGATTTGATTTATAGTAAACGAAAGTGATTTTGTTTTTTCCCCCCCAAGTTGTCTCTGTTTTTTGCCCATGACCATAAGTGGTGAGTGATCCCTCCCTGTCCTTGTCTCAACCCACGAGCTTTTCTCTATATTTTCTCCTCATCATCCCACCAGGGCCAGGGGGAGGAGTGAGAGAGCAGCTTTGTGGTGCTTTGTTGCCAGCTGGGCTTAAACCACAACATATCTGTAGGAAATATCCTTGTTATGAGGTGCAATTTGTTTCTGTAAGTCCATTCTTGAAGCTTTTGTGTCAGGCTTCTTAAATACACAGCAATACATTTCAGGGTCTATTTTCAGTGGTCTTCAAAGGGCTAGATTGGAGTGTCCCATATTGCACAAGGACACGTGACCAGTGTGAGCTACGTAAAAGATCCTGAACAATGTTCCTGCAGGATGGATGCTCAGATCCCAGCTCTGTGTAGGGCCATACCAGGCTCAGGGGTAGGGTTTGACCCACACCATACCCCTTCTCCATATTTCCCACCGTTGCTGCTGGACCACCAGCCAGATTTCCACCTGCTTCTAATTAAGTGCAGGAGCGAACTCTGCTGCAACAGGCACAGCACACTTATAAGGACACGTGTCTGGCCAATTGCTCAGAATATCTGTGGGTGGCTATGGTGTCAGAGGTGTGATGTTATCCAGATTAGATGAAACAGAGAGATAGGCATCTTCCAAATATCCATCCCGAAAGAAGAGACAAGTGGGATCTGTGCCAAGGGGCAGGACACCAGGAACAGCTGCACCCGTCCTTCTCCCAGTCTTCATGTCAGTCCAAAATCTGAGAGTAGTTGGGACAATGTTTTTGCCCTTTATACTAAAAATTATTCAAAATTGTAAAGAAACAGTGTCACAGCTCTGATAACTGTTTAACTGGTCCTTCTGGAGATGGGTGGCAGAGGGTGCACGGGGATTGCACTGGGCTGCCCCAGGCACAACCTACATACAGAGGAGCTGGGTACAATGCAGCCATCTCCCTGCCTCCCGAATTACCTGCTAGCTCTAGAAGGGGTGATGCCCACAGCTTATTCAACATATTTTGGAGATCTCAGAGGTAGCAAAGGAAGTGCTGAGAGACAAACCTGCGGGCGTGGCTGGCACTTGACGCAGCCAACCAGCATTTTCAGCTTGCCATTCATGTTAAAGAACAACCCATGGGAGTGTACAGGGTGTCTCACACTTGGCGCTCTGCTGTCTGTGCAAGTATGCTTCTGCCAGTTCTCCAACTTTTATCACAGTTTCACAGTATTTGCTCTTTCCCTTAAATCCAGTTCACAGAGTCAAGTGCTGAGTATAAACTTCATGTTAAAGTTCCCTGTTCAAAGTTACAAAGGTATAACAACTCACAGTTTAAACAGCTCTAAAGAGTTAACAATCTCTTGGAAGATATTTTCAGTGCTCATCAGTTGTGATAGATAATTATAGATTTGAAGAGATTTGCAATTTGTTTATAAATATGACTTAAAAAACTTTCTACTGAGACATCTTCAACAAACCACTCAGCTTCATAGTTAATTAAGAAATCACATTTACACATGCATTTAAAAGTGTAAAGAAATTACAGGAGCACTTTCATTTTAAATGTTAAATTTGAGAATCTCCTGACTGGGGAGAAAAGGTGAAACCTGAAGGCTCAGGAAACAGAAAGTGACAAACACTATCACACTGGCTGTGTTTTATCTCATTCATTTGAAATCCATGCCATGAGTTTGTTAGATGTGTTTTTGACTGAGTAGCTCCAAGGGCTGGTTTGCCAATCCTGACTCTACCTCAGCGGTCTACCTTAAAATTTATAGCCCAACAGTAGCCGATTTAAGTCTTGGATATTGTAGAGAAGCAGGGAGTCTATTGCTGACCACTGGAAGACATCCACTTTACACCATTTCTTTCCTCTTTTTTAAGTAGAGCGGGCTCTCTTCAAGACATACACATGGTGTTTCAGTGTACACACGGTGAGAAAGAGCTCCAAACCCAGACTGCCAGCAGCACATCCCTCACTCAGCACGAACTCCCTCCCCGTGTGTTTGGGGCAGATCATTTAACCTGTGGACCCCTGAGCATGGCTCAAGGGCTCCCCTTCCCAGGCAGCAAGCTGTTCAAGTGGCTCAGCATCCTGTGCAGCTGCAGCCTCAGTCCTTTCTGGTGCTTCAGATAAAAGGTCCGTGCACCATCGCTTTGTGATCATCATACCAGAGAGCCTGTTACATTTACGCAGTATGAGGAATACATTTGATGCCTGTTAGGCAATGAGTGATGGTGCTTCCCGTATCAAAATCCACATTTCTCTCTTCAGAGCTAACTCCTTCCCACATTCCTTCCTTCCAGCTCTGATTTTCAAGGTTAGCCTCACATAGCAATGTGCACTCCACCTTTCCATATGTGCAAAAATGCAAATCCCACAATCGCTCATGCAACAGCTCCATTACAAATCTCTGCAGATGAGATTGCAACCAGCAGCCTCACAGTAAACATAACTTATTAGAGATCCCCCAAGACAGCTGGTCCCCTCATATCAAAGTACTCTGCAGAAGGAGACTGAGTCTGCACACAGTAACTTGATTCAGATCCATGAATACACTAACTGTGCCTGCCTGATTTGGAAAGCTGGGAACAGCCTTTCTATGTATGCTGGAAACAAGGATGGACCCAGAGCTGCACAGCACAGTTTCCATCTTCATCAATGATTCTTTCTCTCTTGCACACACACATGCTTTTATCCCAGTCCATCTCTCTTCTTCCTTGATTCAAGGAACTTGAATATTCAGCCCTGTGGATCTGGTCCCTGATTTAGGTTACTTTGAAGTTCAGGTGTATGTGAATTTGGGAATCTAGCTCAGCTCCATACCTGGTTAGAAACACTCCTGAAATGAACTGATAGTAGAAGAGAGCTGAGTTGCTCTGATCTCCCTTCTGGAACAAATAATTATTCTGTGGGTGGATGGTCTTTTCCAGCTGTTATGCCCCAATCATTGAAAAGTCCTCCAGAGACCACCTCAGATACAATTCCCTTACAAGAGCAGACGGTTAAAAACTCCAGCAAACAGTGCAGAATGAGCAATCAAAGTTTCCGCTTGGACCCCACCTACCAGCAGCACTCTTACCGCAGCGTATGTGGCTACACCTTCGCACAACTCATGTTTCACAGGTAGCAAACAAACTTGCATCCAGCTTGAGCCAATGCAAGGGAGAAATTAACTTGCTGTTCTGTAAGGGCAAAGCTATGGCTTAACATACATAGCAGAGGGCAGCACAGGAACTGCTGGGTGCTGACCCTCTCCTTTTCTTCATGTTGTTGCTCCACCCGCTTGATAAGGATCATATGCTCTCAATTAAGCAATGTGTTGGGTTTTTTTAGTTCTAGGGGTAAAGTCCAGGATACCAGCACAAGAAACTACTCAAGGGTTTAGGCAGAATTTTCATCTATATCTAATAGAGCAATCTAGCGCTCAACAGCTCAGGGGCCATCCAGCCTTGAAGGCACTATAAATTCATCGGGTATTTCCTGGACAATTTTCCTGCCTACCAGCACTACTGAGCTCAGCAGAGAGTGTCACGGCCCAGAATTACGGAGCGTCCACCCAGACATCGTGTGTCTGCGAGGTCAAACGCTGAAGGAAGCCCAGCACAGTGGAGCCTGGGCTATTGGTATGAGTCCTATGAGAAACTGTGCGCGGTCAATGCCTGCCCAGCAGAGCAGAAGCACAAATGTGCTCCTTTCTAGTACTTCTAAACTCTGGAGTATTTAACTTCGTAGCTTTAATAATGTGCTGGTAACACTGTTTCTAACCTTTATTTTCTAAGTTTTAAAAGAAAAAAATGCTTACTGAAGCCCCATAAATAGCACCATGCAGTCGGTATCAATTTGGCAGGGACAGCATCCATCCACAATGCTTGCTGTCTGCATGGACCATGCTGAACCCTTTACAGCTTACCTTCCTGCATCAGGGCAAGGGGAGTCTCCAGGCTCTGTTTTTTTCTTGTTCAGTATCGCAAGGGTATGAACACTTTGACTTATTTTCCCCAAGCCTTCACTTCAGACTTGGCCCTTTCTAGCTCTTTCCTCTGTTCTGTCCCTTCCACACCACCTGCTCCTTTTCTCAGCTTCCTCCTCATTTAGACAACTCTATGTGTCTAAAATATAACTCCAAACATCTAGGGGTTTGCCTGGACCAAATGTTTTAAAATAGTCATTTATTTGACAGTTTGGATTAAATCCTGTCTGTCGGTATAAGGTAAACAAAGTGATACTTCCCCAATTGCAGTTGAATTATACTGGATTTGCTCCAGTTAAATCCATATCATCATTTGCTCATTTACCTTTAATTTTGCAAGGTAACATTATCACAGGGAACAACCGAAGCCAGCTGTGGCATTGTAAAGCTATTATCTCCCAGTCTTGAACTCAGACACTTTGTATTTGACATGTCCACACTCACAAGCTACATCCAAATGCAATTTTCTCCACTCTCCACACCATTTCAGCTTCTAAAAGGATTTAATAACACCCCAATGTGCACAGTTATAAACCAAGTTCAAAGAGCTTGGTGTTGAGTCTACTTTATATATGAATGTATCAACCAAAGTCAGTGTGTTTCCTCATGAGAAAATTTTGCTGATTTAATGCAATCAGTTTAGCAACCGAGCTTGTGAAATGAGTTGCATTTCTGTACAGCTGTCCTCACGCTGGAGAGGAAGAAACATCAGGCTTCAGGGAAGGATCAGCTACTGGTCAAACCCCCCCTTGCAAATGCGAGCAAGCCCCGGCTGTGACTCTATGTTCCAGCCTGGCTGGCAGCTGCTCAGGGTCTTCACCCTCAAGTTCCTTCATGCGACGGTGACTCGTGTGTATATTGAGCAATGACTCAGCTGAAGCCTCCTAAAACCCATGGCAGTGAAGCAGCACATCCCTGGGTAACTTGGGCAGGCTTTCTTTGGTGGCTTGTCCAGTGGCCAGCAGACCCTTCCATTTGGCCTACGCATTGCTTTTGTGTCCCGCTGCCAAAGGATACAGCGGAGCAAACTGCTTTGCTTGAAGAAGTCTGTTAGCCCTGTTAGCCCTGATGTTCCTCAGAGCTTAAAAGCAGGATGCCGTGCACAGGAGGAAAATCCACAGGCAGCCTCTGGGAGCACATTCCTGCTTCCCAACAGAGCTGCTTCATAGGTTCACCACCCATCTGCATGTTAATGTTTCGGCTAGTTTTGCTTGTTCTTCCCTGTGAAATTTCATCGCTTTGTTTAATTGCAAAAGTCAACCACTATATTCAAGAGATGAATTACCCTATTGCCACAAGAAAGTTTGACATTTAGGAGCTTAGAAGATATTTATGATCGAAGCAGTTCTTCTTCTGAAATACAACATTCATTTGTAGAAATTCGCCATTGGGGAAAAAAAAACAATGACACATGGAAGGTGCTAAAGCCCTACCAAAATAGCATCTTAACTGTTCCTTAAAATGGTGAAATATACACAAATGATGAAAAACAGTTCAGAAAGTTAACCAGTTTAGTCCTGGAGCAATGCAAGCATTTTAAGACAGATTTACAGTGCACTGAAAAACTGATTATGTAAACTATCATAAATGGATTCAGTGTGTTAGAAGCCAACACTAAATCTTGTGCTGTTTACTGAAAAAAAAGGCAATAGGGGCCTATACATTAAAATGAAAATTGATTTCAGAAAGCCTAGCATAAATGAAATATGCTGACATAATGAGTAAGCAGAAAGAAAGAAAGCATAAAATTAACAATCATCAGCTCTTGCTCCAGGATTATGACTATAAACTAAAGAATGACATTAATTGTAACGCTAGTCCTTGAGATGAACTGCAAAAGTTTTGACAGAGCTTGTCAAAACTTTCCAGGTTCCTGGTTCAAAATCTGTGCTGCAATTATGCCTGGTCATTAAAACTAATGGAAAAAATCCTGAAAAATCCCATGCACAAGCTCCTGCCTTTTCTGTCAGGATGGGGCCCTGCAGGGCATGATTTCAGGGGCCAGAAAAGTTTGGGGGCCAAAAAGGATTTGGGGGTCTCCTGCACCACTCTGCTCTCACCCGACACCTCAGTGTTTCTCACGCACAGCCTCAGCCAGCCAAAACATTTTGCGAGTCTTATCACGTTGTGCAATATTATTTTGATGCTATTGGAAAGTGCGTTGTTAGCAGGCAGAGCTGCGGCTCTTGGCAAGGTGTAGTGGAGCAGCCGGGAGTGGGGAGGAGGGCTTCCCCGGCCCCAGGTGCCAGCTGGAGCTGGGAGTTTTCATTATCATCGGAAGAAAACTCAGGTTCCTGGATATCTTATCCTCCAGGAGTGTGTCAAATGGTGAGGAAGACAAGAAAAAAGGTTTTATTTCAGAGAATGAAGGTGGATAATGAAGGGGAGAAGGTTGGGTTATGAAGCATCTTGTTCTGGATGGAGCTTTTAGTGACCTAGGAGGAAGGATGCCTGCATAAAATATGCTTATAAAATGGCACTCCAGAAAATTCATCCCAGTTAACTAAGATGTAAGAGTAGTTGTGCATAACACCCTTCTGAAACCCTCTTGCTCAGAACCAGCACGGCTGTAAATTAATGCATTTCAGAAGTGGGGGTTGCTGAGTGTGAATCTGGCTGTTCTGCTCTTCACAGCAGCATCCATCGGGGTTCACCACACTTAGGGTGGTCTGTTTCAGGAATTACATCAGGTGAGGTTTTCTGGGTGTTCCTCAGTGAATATACTTATTATTCGGTTTGGTTCAAGGCATCACAACAAAGTTATTCTGAACTCTGTGGGACTTTTATTCTCTCTTTTACCTACCTATCTAGGCTGCACTTTTTATAACTGTATTTAAATTGCATTAATCCTTCTTTAAATCTATTTTCACTGAAATTCATTATAATCCTGAAAGGGTTTATATGTGATTCGACAAAAATTTGTTGTTAAAATGTTATGGATTTTTTTGTTGTTGCTAGGCCCTTCTTTTTCTCTCTCTTCCTCCCCAGAAAGAGTGTTTAGCCAAAGTGTTTAATGCTACAGTTGTACTTAAAAAATAGCCAATGGCATTAGAGTTGGGATTAGACATGATCCTTTTTACTGGACGTATAAATCAAAATAAATAAATTAAAAAGCCCGCGGGAAACCATCCAAAGGAGCATTTCAAATCCTGAAAAGAACATATTATGCTGCCTCTTTTGAAACTAGGTCTGTAAACCCATAGGCTGGCAAATTAGTATTTTTTTATTTTTTTTTAAATCAGCGCTGGTGGGCACCCAGTTCAACATGTGGGCTCCCAGGTGCAGTGCAAGCACATGCTTGCAGTGCCAGGCTGCTGCACCAAAGTGGAAAACACAGCAAAGCAAAAAGTCAAATCAGTCTCCAGTCAGTTTACAGGACAGTTTCCAAAGGTCCTGCCACCACCCTGTGCTATCTCCTGCCACCATAGGGGACAGCAGCCCCTGCCATCTGAAGGATGGGTGTCCCATGTCCCCAGGAAGAGCAGTAAGTCAGGTAGAGAGGGGTGGGAGACTACGTCCGGATGACAAAACAGGTTATTTTGTTAGATCACTAAATGCATGTGCACTTGTTTCTGACTCGCCTGGGGCAGGATTCATCGCCTGTCACTGCAGGTTATCTGCAGTGTAGCTATCAATGCCAGAGGGTGTCATGCAGGCTGTCTCCAGAGTCAGCAGGGGAACAGGCATTTTTATAACATGACTCACCCTGTGCTAATGCTGATATTTAACCTAGTCAAGGTGAGTCAGGCCCTACAAGTGCCTATTTCCCTCCATTGACTAAAAGGGAGCCTAGAGCAACTAGCTCTGACACAGATGGCTGCGCTATTGGCATCTGCAGTGAGGTGAGATCCTGCAACTGAGTCATTTAATCTGCCTTAAAATGTGATTGTGGGATTGATTGTCTCAGATTTTCGTATTTATACAGAGCAAAATTCAAAGAGGAAGAAACAAGAAGGAACTGTTTCCTTGCTGGTGTGACTTGGTACCCCAGAGTTGAGTCACTCCCACCTTTATCCAATAGCTGGGAGATGGGTGGATGGGTAACTCACATCACTGTCAGCACACAGACACATCCATTAGTCACGGTGGCAAAGTCATGAAACCTCTGTTTCTGCTGAAGGTGTATAATTATAGTAAAAAAAAAAAATCTAAGTCAGTCACAGGTGTAATTCAGCCTCTCTTCAGATATGTGACACATAAGGTGTTAATCAGTTGAAGGACTGGAAAATACTGAAATGATCACTGTTCAGTATTGGTAAATCAGACAATGAAGTGTCTTGGATGTGGCATATAGAGATTATGTGGTGTGGAAAGTGTGGGGGACAGCATATTAGTGCTTGATCTTTCACAGTGTTTTTTGCAGAAAGATAAGCGTGTCTCTGATTACATGCCTACTACTTTTAAGTGGATTCTTCCAGACAGTGTCTGGAGTTGCAGATTTTCTTCTTCTAAAGAGGTATCAAAATATCTCAGGGTATGGAAGCACATGTTTACAATACCTGCACAACCTTTCCCAACCAGGTGTGACGGTCTGACAAATTATAGTCAATGTCTCAAACATTCGTTAAAGAACTTTGGTGGAGAAAATGGCCTCTGTAAAAACGCTGGAGTTTTGTGAACAGGACAATGTGGCTGGAGGAGAGGGCCCCACGGAGGGTGGGACTGCACTTCTCCAAAGCCACAATTCCTTATCTTAAGTGACCAGGAGAAGGAGCACAGCATATGCGCCTGGAGGAGGAGGCCCCACGGAAGATGGGACTGTGCTTCTATCTTAAGTGGTCATGCCAGCAGGGAAAGAGAGGCAACTCCGCAATGAACACCCCCCCCCCCCCAAACCTCACCGACTGATTCCAGAGAACCCCAGGAATAGGAACTGCGCATGTCGAGACCATCAAGTAACACACTATAAAAGAAGGGAGAAAGAGTTCTCAGTGCGCGCCCTCCAGAACTGGATCTCTATGCTGGCTGGACCAACGCTGGACCCAGGACTGGTGAAACCCTTTTCTTCTCTCTTTCTTTCTTTCATTCTTTCTCACTCTCCCTCTTTTCCTTCTCTCTTTTCCACAGTCCCTACACCTCATCCTTTTAAACATAAACCATTGACCAAGTCTGAGATTAGGAGTGGATCCAGCCACCCCTGGGCTCCTCTTTGAGAAGGAGTCCAGAAAGCAAGGGGGTCTGCTCTGAACCTCGTGACTCAACGGGAGGGTTCTCCTTATGATACATTTCATGTTCCTTTTTCCATTTCTTTTTCTACACCTCCCTTCTCAAACAGCGGCTTAACGACATGTTACAAGGTTCATATTGATAAGTTCACTTGTACTTGGGCAAGGTTAGCTAGGTTGAATAATGTCGATTGTTGTTTGAACTCCCCTGGTGCCGTTTCACCTTAATTCTGACAACGGAAATCCATGAACCTGAGTCGCTCCAACTTTGGGATACGACAGCAGGTACCATATAATTACTTAGTGTACAAGTGGAGTGCAGTTGTACTAGAGGAACACTAATGTCTGCATAAATACAGGTCAGAATTAAACTGCTACTTAAAGATGCTTTAAGGTTTTTAATTTTCTTTCTTATTCTAGTGTAATTAACGGAAAGATGCAGGGTTGTTTAGCTACCTTATTTAAACATTTCTGTCTCCTCATACATTGTTGTGATTTGGGTAAAACCCTTTTGCTGCTTGGAGTAACATCTGACATTCATTCAGTCAAGAAGAAGGAGCAGTTAATTGACCCTTTATTTGGGAAAGGCTCATTGGAAAAGACTACTACTGAAGCATGGACCTGGTGTCAGTGCTAAGCAGGAGTTGTGACATCAAGCCACTGCATTTCCTAGGAACAGGGCTGCAGTCAGGACCATCCCAGCACTGGGGTTGGCGACATCACCCATGTCCTTGGGAAATGCTGGAAAACACCAGTAAAGAGGAGCAGGAAAAGCCACAGACACAGGCAGGGCTGGAACAAGGCATAGAAAGAAATTAGCTTGTTTCAATATGACTTACTTTTGGCCAGCCCCTCTGGGCTACTCCTTCACATCTGAGTTGTTTCTCCCCAGCACAGTTCAACAGGCAGTTTTTTAATCAGCCTTTTAATGACTTTGATCTGACCCATACCAGCTCTTCCTTTCCTTTCTTTTAATGTTTGTCTCTTTTCCAGTCCTCTGCAGCTTCGCAAAAATCTCCAAGATACCATCGGCTCCTTGCTGGAGCCTCAGGAGGGCTGAGACGCTCCAGGCCATGGATACAGGGAACAATGCAGGTCTGTGAGAACACAATGCAGAGATGGTCCAAGATCTTTTTACAGACTTAGCTTGGATCCAGTTGGACTTATTTTGGACTCATGTTAAATAGGGCTTTTTACATGGGCATAACAAGTGGGCTTGAAATGACCTATACCACTTTCCTCACACTGTGCCTAAGCTGATGAGTCTCCTGGAGCTCAGCAGAGAATATGGTACAGGTACACACAGTCAGTTCACATCCAGCCAGGCTTTTTGAGAGAAGGCCTTAGCTTTGTCCTGAATGGAAGTTGTTGGACTATTTCCAGACCCAACCTGACCCTGGTATCTGCAATGCTTTATTCATGCGGTGCTCGTGCTAATGAGCCATGTTGAACTCTACCTATCTCTGCATCTGTGGCACAGATAATCTCCAAACTGGATAATTCAACCACAGATGCCTGAGAGCTGGTTTTAGCTGCAAATGCCTCTGTGATTGCTTCAGCTATATCCCTAAGTACTCTAGGGTGATTTTCATTAGACCCAACCAAGCTGAAAACATCTAATTGAAGGAATATTCCCTAATCCGTTCCTTCTCTTCTAGTCTGAGTTCTTCCCCTTTTGACACTGCTGTTAATTGCATTAAACATCTGATAGCAGTTAATCTTTTTAGTGAACGTGGACACAGAAAAAAAAAAATTAAGTAACTTGAGTGATCATGGAAGTCCTGCTGGAATGGGGACTCACTCTCAAAGGGATGGTCGCATTGGCCAGATCTACCAGTCTTTATACAGGCAGAAGTAAGCTCATATTTGCTGTGAAAATGCCTCCTGCCTTCTGAGTCATTCCTTGTTGGAAAGAGGAAGCCTAAGCACCACTTTGCCAAAGCAGTATAGGAGCATGGGACTATCTGCACAAACCGTCACTGAAGTCTGAGAAGGAAGGAGGGTGCAAAGAAAACAAGCAATGGACAGCCATGAATTCCTGAGCTTACTGTCTCCTCAGATTATGCTTTCACCCATAGGTGGAGAAGAAAGCAAAAAGCAGCAGGCATTAGAAAGAGAAGGCAGCTATAAACTCAATGCAAACGCAATATTTCGTACCTTCCCTGCCTCCCACTCTCTGTCTCCTGTGTCCTATCTGCTGGTCTTCAGCCCATTCAGTTGTGACAGCACAACTGTTTGCAGGACTGTATTTTAAACTGGATTAGGGACCTGATCCTATTAAAAAAAAAAATCCTGCCAAGAAATGTCAGTTCTGTGATGGGAACAAGCGATTGTGAGAATAATTGAAACCAGCATTGCCACTGAACACCTTGCATTAAGAAATCACAGCCCCAGCTCCATGGCCAGCCTGGCTGGGCTGCTTTGTGTTGTTCTGATTTACAAAAGAATCTGCCATTAGAAGCAGGGAGTCCTCTTTCCTGGGATTTTTTTTTAATTTGTTTTGTTTTAAATAACTGAGTACTGGTGTCTTCCAGTCACAACAAATATTGTGGCTGTCTTATTCAGTGCTCATGTTTGTCATCTTGTGTCATGAAAATGAAACTTAAAGATGGAAAACAGTGTTAGAAATGGCTGAGAGGTGAAACTACCTATCAGCAGTTGCAGAGTGCAAAACATTAAGGAAGGTTCCAATTACAGCAAAACAAAGCCTTACAAACCCACCAAAGTCATAGGAAAAGCTATAATTAAAAAAAAAAAAAAAAAAAAGAAATAGCTTGTTTTTGGCAAAACTCTGCATGACTGCGCTCCAGAGGAGGTGTGCGCCTACCCATGGCACAAGGGCTGAAACTCCTGCCAGCAAGGCTTTCAGGGCAAAGCACACAGCTTACCTGTTCTCGTGCTCCCAACCAGGAGCGTAAAAAGGGTGGAGTTGCTCCCATTCTTTCTGAGATTTTTCTTCTTGTCTGTAACTTAGGTTGAAATTTTCAGGCTCCATCAATACCACTACATTTAACAGCACCAGGAACATCCCTCAGTGCTCCCCATCCTCTGCACCACGGAATTCTTAGCATGGGTCTTGGCACATTTTGAACTGTGCCAAGTAGCTCTCTCCCGCACAGTTTCTGGGTAGGGTTCAGGAGCACCATGGGCCAGGGACTGCTCCCAGCACCAGTTTCCATGTGGCCACCCTGTTTTGGAGAGTAAGACAGTTTAACGCTATGGATTCAGGCTGCTCCTTGCCAACTGGCCTCAGTGCCAGGGAATGGCCCCAGGCACATTCAGTTTGCTAGTATAGACACAGCTTCAGTTTCTTTGTGCTGTGGTTCCTCTCTCATTCACTTCTGTTTTAAAACCTTTTTGGTAATAGTTTGCTTGTGAGCTGATAGGTATTTTAGACAGCAATTTATGGACTTAGCAGAATCCATTATTTTATGTTCCTAGAATAAGTCCACTGTAAATATTCAGGTGTCCTGAGGCTTTACAGCCACCTCCTGCAGAGCTGGGATAACTGCTAGCAATGGGTACCCAAGCTCAGTGTTTACGTTAGGCAAGAGGCAAATCCACCATTTGCAAATGCTCTTTCTTATCTTGCACTAAAAGTCCAGAGATTTACCTGAGCCGGCACTTTGTGGAAGAAACCAAGCATTTCTTGGCAACTCAAAGCACAGTGGCAAGCCATGATCTTCACTTGCTAATACTGTTGTGGTTTAGGGAGTTGCCCTAATGAAACTGTCATCCGAAGAGGAGAAGGCAGACTCAGCTCCTAATGTCCTGTAATTTCTGTGCTTATGGGCTCTGCCTGCATTTTGTCCTCAATTCCCCAACAGGACTGCTGTATAGCACAGTCAAACCAGCTGTATGTTGGAGAGCCAGGCAAATACTAATGCCCAATTTAACATGCAGCTCATGTGCCTTTAAATAGCAGCGAGAGCCGAGCCAAGCCATCCACTGCAGCAATTTCTGGACATATGTGCGGAGCCCCCCCCATTCCCCTGAGCCCTCCCAGCCTGGAGCTGCGAGCGTACATGAGCCGGGGAGGGGGGGCAGGGATTGGTGCGGCTGCCTGTCATTTCACAGTCACCCCACTGACGTCTCCTCCACGCTGTTGACTTGATCCCGTTTGTAGCCAATATAATTATAACATGGAGAATCAACAACTGTTAACAATTTAGGTTAAATGTAATTTAATGCCCCGAGATTACCGCACTTAGATGAGATTTCACTTCACGTGAACCATGCAGAGAATGTGAAGAGCCTGCATACTTCTGCTAAAGTAATTCTGAACAAAGAAAAGATTGACACTGGCTTCCTCAGACTCTATTAAACGCTTCAGTGACTTTGGCATGGGTTCCTAATCTGTCGTTGCTGTTGGAATTCCACATGCAAGAATGGGATCTGTCTGAGAGCAGAGGTTCAAAATCCATCCTTCTTTGGGGGAGGGTGGCCATATATCTTAAAGAAGAAGAGCCTGAAATTCCTGATCATCTCTAAGGGTTTGCTTAGTCCCTTGAAGAGACTATGCCTAATATTTCACTTGCAGTGCCATTGTATCCATAAAGCGTGGAAGATGGCATGAACTGTTGCTGTTATAAGGTCTAAGAAGTAGTCATACAAGCCTAGAAACTCAAAGAGTCCATTGCAGAGTGCTCTTGTGCTACTGGGACGACTGCCAAGCAAGGCATGCAGATTGCTGTTGCTGAGCTTTTGAATTATCAGAAAACGACTGGGACTGCTAGACACAGCAGACACTCCCCCAGAGCACCCAGAGAGGTCAGTCAGCACAGCTGCTCCCTTTGGTAGCCAGTTTCTAGGTGGACCATGCTAGATCCTGATCCCAGAAGTCAGGGCCAGATCCCGAACACACATTTTAATAGAGGTTTCCAGCTCTGTACATCAACCCAAGAGAAGGTTTCCTAACAAGGCATTATAGCTTTAGAGCTCATTTGCCTTCTCCCCAGATGCAGAATAGCCATCACTTTTCCAGCCTTCCACGTTTCCACTGCCTGACTAGGAATGCAAATATTTGTGAATGAAATTGCCAGCTATTCTCTAATTCTTAAGGAACTCAGCAAAAAGTAGCCTAAGTCCAGCAACCTTTTGTGATTTGGTGACAATGAATCCTTTGTTAATCTTTAATACTGAAAGCAAAAGGATATTTGACACACTGATGAATTTTGATGAAGTTATTTATGAGCTTGACTTTGATAGGATATATTGACCCATACCTCTGTGCTCCTGAGCAGCTGCTTCAATGACTGCATTTGGATTTACTGGCAGTATTTTGTTGGCCTGTTGGTTCACAGCACATAACAAATGGAGGATCTTCCACATTCTGTGTCTTAGTGTCAAAAACTCAATGCTTACTGTCGTCTTACCGACTTCTGTAGCTATCCAAGGCTTTAGGAGTAGGCACATATTGTTTGTAGAGCACTTTGCTCTTGGGTGGCATGGGGTAACTGTTTTCCAGAAGCCTGTTGCAAGGTCACTGCTCTCCACCACACTCTCCAAGAGGCTTTCAAGCCAACTTTGACTCGCACTACCTGGGATCAGTATGGTAATTTTCTTCATCGTGTCCTGACAAGAATCTCAGTCCTTGCATAGAGGTTTTCAGGAAAAGGCAGATGCCAGCCTAAGAACTAGCATCTGTGGCTCACAAATAAAGACAAAAAAGATTCTGGCTGTAAATAAAAAAGTAATGAACTAGTAATACAAAGAAGAAAGCCATCATTATCTTGTGATATGAGGCAAAGATCAGTTATGTAGAGCACTTTCTAGCATACCCAAGCTTTTTTAGTTGTTTGGCATTGTTAGTCTTCCAAAAGTGTCCACAGAAGCAGTTATTCTCCAGCATTATCAATAGTTTTCATAGCTCATATAGTTTAATATCCATTAAAACTGCTCAGATACGTTGTAGTGTTTTAATGTTAGCAAAACATTAGTCAGTGACCATTTCACACTTGGTGATTTACAAATATCCATCACAGTAATATCACTTGTTTTATTCACAAAGGTATAAAATTGCATAAGCTATGTTGCTTGACCAGAGTCCCTGAGTTCATATTTTATATGTAAAACAGATCAGCACTTCCGATGGTAGTTCGCAGAAGCAAGGAAAAAAAAAAATGATCTTTGATCAAGAGTCTTCCATGTGGCTCTCTGGAAGAACAAGAATAGCAGTATTTTATACATTTCAAGTATTTCACATTTAGAACAAGATTAATCACTTCAGTCTTAACTGCAGGATTTGTAGTGTAGTGATGGATTTAATGATATGGTCGCATAGGCTATTGAAATGATTGCTTTTCTGATTAGAAGTGGTCACCCAAAGTCAATGGCTCAGTCATGTAATAGGAAGCATCATGGGATCATTGCCAACTTCTTCCCCGTCAGATGAGTTTTCTATCTGGAAGGCCTTGGAATCCCTTTCCAGTCACGTAGACTAGACCTGGAGACCCATCAGAAGCACATTCACTGATATGGCTGAGAATGTCTTGGGACTTTCCAAAGGAAGGAAAGAGCAGTGAATCACCGCAAGCATAAAAAAAAACAAAGGGAAAGACAATTATGTTAATTTGGATCACGGGCTACTTCTGTTGTGCGCTAAATAGACCCCCAACTGAAACAAGACTGAACCTGGTAAGATCTGGATATTCACATACACGGATTACCTAAGGTGAACTGAAAGCTTCCAACAGCAAACTACAGAGCTATAAAGACTGTCAGCAAGGAAAGTAAGTGCACATCCACTCAAAGTAAGTGATAATGAAGAATGAAACTACAGCAGGGAACAGGGTCTAAAATTGACCTCAAAGGAAAGGAGGAAATGCACCATGACAGAATTGCCTAAGAAAAATTTAAGTGATTGAAACAACTGGAAGTAAATAATGCTCCTGTCTAAAAAAGGACTTTGTTCAATTATTCTGCAGAGAAGCCACAGTGCCACTATGTAGAGCTAGCTGGTTTCCTTCCCAGTTGTTCATTCATATACCATACCTTCACACTACATAATACTAGTGACTAAAGAAATTAATGGCAACTAGTACTCTTACACCTCAGGGATTGTAGGAAAGCATTTGACAATGATGCTGCTATAGCAAGACACTGAAAATTTACAGATTTCTTTGTAAAATTATTTATATTTTCCAAAATCTTTCTCAGTACACTGGTAATTAAATGATTGCTTTGATGTCACTGCTGGCATAGGCTAAGGTACATCATCTCCCTGCAGTGTCTCATACTGCTGTATGACAAATATCTAGCACGGAGACTCGAGTCCCATGGGTGTTTGGCAGTCTCGGTTTGCTGGGGATATCTGTTCATCAGCAGATGAGATACAACAAAAGACAAACAGCTTAGTCAGAACAGCAAAACAATAAGGTCTTACAAGCAACAGGTCAAAAAACAAAGGCTATGAAAATAAATATGACCTTATGTGGCACGACTGTTCTAGAAGGAGTAACTGCAAGCATTGTTGTCACATTTATTTGCCCAGGCAGTATATCTCTTAGTCCCCGTGACTCTCTCTGTGGTGCAGGGCTCAGATGGGCAAGGGGAGGACTGCTGGTGAGAATAGAGTCTAACATAAATAATGTCCTCACTAAGCTGTGGATCAGGGAGAAGCAGTAAGTTTATCAAGCACTGTTCAAACAACTTTCAGTTGGAGATCTGTGTCAGATATTTATAATAAAATTATGAGATGAAGAACAATGACAATGTGAGGTGTATACAATTACCAATAGCTGACCAAAAGTAGAGATAAATAAGGTAGAATATGTTGGACATATCCTGACAATACTGAACAACAGACTTAGTGACCCGAGGGCCAGAGGAGATGATGTTGACTTGAGGAATGACTTTGCAGGATGTGAAGGACTGAAGAAGTGACCTTGCAAATTAGCAGATGGATCAAATTAGAAGTATTGCTCTACGATAGGATTAGTCAGGGGCAAATGGCCTCTGCCTTATGTCCCAGCACATGTGAGGGGTGGATTGCTTTAGAGCACCCTTGTATGCTGAAGTTTTCTTTGTGTAGAAACCAGGCATATGGTCTTCCCACACTGTCAAGACAATGGCTATATTCATGCTGTCTACCGTAGGCAGCCTGGAGTTTTCTCCCATAACCAGTTTTCCCTACTTTACACATTACAAAAGCCTTTAAACCTGCCAATGGTTGCTTTGGACATCTCACTTCCAGCATAACCATGTGTGGTGGTTGACCCTGGCTGGACGCCAGGTGCCCACAAAGCCGCTCTATCACTCCCTTTCCTCAGCTGGACAGGGGAAGAAAAAGTATGACAAAAAGCACATAGGTTGATATAAGGACAGGGAGAGATCACTCAGCAAGTACCATCACAGGCAAAACAGACTCATCTTGGGGAAATTAATTTAATTTATTACCAATCAAATCAGAGTAGGATAATGAGAAATAAAACCAAATCTTAAACCACCTTTCCCCTACCCCTCCCTTCTTCCCAGGCTCAACTTCACTCCCGATTTCTCTACATCCTCCCCACAAGTGGCACAGGGGGATTGGGAATGAGGGTTGCGGTCAGTTCATCACATTTTGTCTCTGCTGCTCCTTCCTCCTTGCTCTTCCACTGCTCCAGCATGGGGTCCCTCCCACGGGAGACAGTCCTCCATGAACTTCTCTAACATGGGTCCTTCCCACGGGCTGCAGTACTTCACGAACTGCTCCAGCGTGGGTCCTTTCCGCATGTCCTTTCCATGGGGTGCAGCCCTTCAGGAACGGACTACCAGGTCCCCTGCGGGGTCACAAGTCCTGCCAGAAAACCTGCTCCAGCGTGGGCTCCTCTTTCCATGGGGCCACAGGTCCTGCCAGGAGCCTGCGCCAGCACAGTCTTCCCACAGGGTCACAGCCTCCTTTGGGCACCCACCTGCTTCAGCGTGGGGTCCTCCATGGGTTGCAGGTGGAGATCTGCTCCCCTGTGGACCTCCCTGGGCTGCAGGGGACAGCCTGCCTCACCATGGTCTTCATCACGGGCTTCAGGGGAATCTCTGCTCCGGCGCCTGGAGCATCTCCTCCCCCTCCTTCTGCACTGACCTGGGTGTCTGCAGGGCTGTTTCTCTCGCATATTCTCAATCCTCTCTCCAGCTGCAGTTACACAGTTTTTTCCCCCCCTTCTTAAATAACATTATCCCAGAGGCACTACCACCATCACTGATGGGCTCAGCCTTTGCCAGCGGTGGGTCCATCTTAGAGCCGGCTGGCATTGGCTCTCTCGGACATGGGAGAAGCTTCTGGCATCTTCTCACAGAAGCCACCCTTGCAGCCCCCCCCACTACCAAAACCTTGCCACGCAAACCCAATACACCATGTGCTTATGAGAAAAGATTTTCAGGTACAATCCATTCAGTCAGTTTTTTGCTTTCCATTGAATGTACCAAGAAATTCACCACACATCACCAACTGTGATAGTACCTTTTGTGACGTCCCCTCACAGAAACAGGATTTAAAATACTTGTTTATTGACAGTTACGCACTGATTTGGACTGCATTTAAAACAAGGGGGAGACTTAAGTATGGTTACCCTAACCACCTAAGGCAAATAATCTTTTAAAATGGATTTTAGCAACATAAAAAACTTATTCTTCAAACATATCAAGGAACTGAGGTCTCTCAGTACGGTAACCCAATAGAGTCCATTTCCAACAGACAAGAGAGCTTCTTCTTAACTCATCAAGTATTTGCATTGAACTATGTTAAAAGAATGTTCATCATACAGGGACATAGTTATAGGGCAATAATAATTACACCAAGAAGCTTTGCAAGTTCCAACATGGCTGTTTACATGTCTATTTTCAAAAATAAATACTTGCTAAAGGTGTGTGCATGCTGAGGTATTTGTCCCTTCACCTCCTAAGGCATATTAATATATGGTTTTCTATAGCTACACTGAAGATCATAGGCAATTATTGGAGAACACATCACTCAAATCTCTTTCACAACTCAATAAATACACATGTAAAGATAAGACAAAAGGAAGGAAAAAGGAACAGATGGTGGCAGGAAGATAGAAGAGAGGAATTTTCTCTTTTTTTATCTTGAATCCAAAAGTACATCCTTCACTGAAGGTTTTTAACAACAGTGGAGAAAAAAGCGTATCTCAGCCGAAGAATAAAGACAACTTAATTGTCTTAGTACAGAGGTTTGGACTAGCCGATTTTTTTAAATCCTTTCCATAAATCTTAGAATGTGTTGGGATACTTCTCTCTTTCTGACCACTTTTGACCCTGAGAAGTTAAAGTCCCTAACAGGAAAGAGGGCGAGAGCAGGCTGCAGCCACCTCACCCCAGGTTTTGCTGTCGGTGGCTCACCCCAAAGGCAGTCCTGCAGGGGTTTGGGACTAATCCTTTTTGGAGGAGAGAGGGCTTGTTTCAAGCCAGATGAGTTCCCAGAGCTAGTTTATTGCCTGGCCACATGAGTGTGTGTGCTGGCAGAAGGGAAGGATCAGAGGAAGAGAGGTGGCATGTGTCCGGGAGCCAGGGGGAGCAGGACTTGATCTGCACCAGGATTTGAGCTAACTTAGCATGACCATGGAACAAGAATGTAAACTGGTGTTAAGGCATTTGAGTCATTGTAATTAAAGGTTTCTGTTTTCATTATAGATCTGGTTTGTCACTGAACTTCAGCACCCAGAAGCCATAATTTAGATGTCCAGTTCCACTCAGCTTCAGAGTTAAATCATGGGTCTGGACCGAGGGTCAATGTGCCAAATTTTGTCAGCCTGAGTTCAGTGTGTAATTGCACTTCACCTTTCAGATACCTATTTCTTTCACTAACATGATAGCTAGTCCATGCAACATCACGGCCTCCCCAAGAGGCCGTGACATTTACATTTACATTCCCCCTCCAGCTTCTTGTGTCTCTTCTCTGCACTTTGAGCCATGAAAGTGGCCAAACTTTATCACAGCAGGACTTGCCCAGAAGGGTCACTCTGGGCAGAAGGCTCTGAGGGATGTGGCTCATTAGGTTACTACCTTTTTTTCCTCCTCAGCATGTATCTGGGAACCCACTGGCATGGGCTGGCTTGTAATAGAGTAGCTATTCTATTTCTTCAATGCCAACTGGTCCCTTTTTCACACTTGGGCAGGAATTCAGCAATAGCTTTGTACACTTGTTTTTGGATCATAGCCCCATCCTCATTTACTTTTAGAGACTTCTGCATTGCAATTTATATGTATAATGCATAGTTAATTACAGTTTAAATTAAGCACACAAAAATCAAGATCTGATGATCTGTTTTATCAAATCAGGCTGCGTAAGATTAACAGCTATTATAAAATAAATGGAATATGTAGATAACTCTTACAATCTCAGTGGCTCATTTAGAGAGCCATTAATTCTCTGGGATGCAATGAACATACCAATGGAGACCGGGTTGCTCATACTAAAAATCCAGTCCTGTCCTTTGTCTTCTTTTCCATCAGGCTGCTGCCCAAGCACACCAGAAGCTGAAATTTCCTATGGTTTAATGACAATCTGGTATTTCACACCTTAAACTTTATGTCTTTTCTCTTGCTTACCTAAGTACAAACTTTTAGTAACAGTCTTTGCTAGGAAAAAAGAGAGCACAAAAAAATTTGAATTTTATTAACAACGTATATCTTGCTGTGGTGTCTGGGTCTGTCTTTTCTATCCCTTAAGCAAAACAACAGCAATATTAGTAGAGGATGTTGCAATATCCCATCCTGAGTAGGACTTCAGAAGAACTTTGTGGTCAGCCCTTTTCCATGAATACCCCTCAGGCTGCTGCTCAGAGGACTCCCTGGGGAAGCAGGGTTCAGGTCCCACACGCAGAAATGGGGATTATGTGTAAGTCTTCTACTGCCCGGATATCACTGACCATAGAGTGTTGCATAAATTGTGGATATGTTCTCTCTGATAGGCTTCAGGATCTAGCTTCTAGCCAAAACTACTTGGTGCATTTTTCTCAGATACACAAATAGTTTGGGAATAACTAAAACAACATTTGGGGACAAATTTGCCATTTGCAGTAAAAATAAAAAATAGCAATTTACCCAGCTGCAGCTGTAAATGTCCTGTTTTGCACGCCATGCTTAGTGATGCATCTGCGGGGCAGTGAGGATGTTTTCTAGGAACAAAGTTAATTATTCAGTAGCAGTTCTTAAAGTGATCAAAAAGAAAGGTGTAAGCTACTTTTTTAATACAAAAGAGCTGTTCTTTGAGGTACTGATCAAACTAAACAGAAAATCAAATGAACTAAGGATCAGCTTCAATAGTATGCACAGGCTTCTGCTGAGACAGAAATGGATTATTTTCCCAAACAGCAGCAGTGCCCGCCAAGATAAATTATTTGATTAAAAACAACCTCCAAGTTGCTTGATTTTGTATTCAGTATTTTACCTTTGGACTAAGAAGTGAACATTCTCTGGGAAGATAAAAAGTAAGCTGTATTTGAGTGGTTCTTTCATTTAAATGAAATAAGCATAGCTAAAACAGTGAAGATAAAAGAAATGAAGAAAAGAAAGACAAAAGAAGGAAGTAAGGAAAGGCTCTTATTAGCATTAATATTATTTATTTGCTTTGTGCCCGTGCCTAACAGCACAAGTCATGAAGCAATACTGCATTATATGAGGCACTGTGCAATCACAAAAGGAAGGGACAGGCTGTGCTCCAAGTAGTTCACCATTTAAATATAGCACCGCAGACAACAGGCAAGTATTGACTAATGGAGGAGTACAAGGACAAGAAGTCCTGCACACCTAATGGCTGATGTGGCTGTTACCAAAGGATGGCTTCCAGAGGGACTCAGGGAGGTGGCTTTGGGGAGCTCCCCTCGGCAATGCCGGTCATGGGCTGATACTCAAAAGTGTTTGCTGGAAGATGTGACAACAGGATGGTGGATGGTGGATGGTGGATGATGGATGGTGGACATCTTCCAGGCCAGACGGGAGATGCGAAGAAGCACTGGTCTTGAGGAAGGGCTTGTGAGTGAAGACAAGGTTTATGAAACAGAAAAGAAGGGGCCAGTGGAGAGGTGCTAGAAACATGGCTCGGAGAGCTGGAAAATTATTTCTTTGCTCCTGGGTGATGATTGGAGGGCTCTCCCAGTTCAAATAGGACATGGAGCCCTTTCCTCAGATGAATGAACCCCCACTGTCTTGGAGGGATCAAACAACAAGCCTGACACAAAGTTGAGAGCCAAGTCAATGGGACTCCTGCTTTGAATCCCTTAGGTATCTCATAGAAAATCAAAATTATCCAGCCCCCTGAGCTAGGCAGGAAGGAGCATTCCAGCCAACCCCGATTACCTGGAGGTAGAAGTTACAGCTAAGGGTCAAACCAAGGATTTACAAGAAGCAGAGATGAGTCAAAGCACCACTCCCCAGCACAGTTTAGCTAGGCTTTTATTTTCTATCACTTCCAGCTCAGCAAAAAGGCAGGATTTGCCCACAGGTTCACCAAGTTTTTCTTCTCCTCAGATAAAATGAATTTTCAAAAAGGACAACACCTGCAAAAATTAAACATCAATCCAGTTAAGGACAACTGAAACGGAGTTCTCAAAACAAGGTTCCCGGAGCATATTACAGCCCTGTGTAGCACTGAAGAAACCTGGTTGCTGCAAACATTTTATCACCATCCCAGGACAATATTGCTTACTGCAATTACCACTCTCTTTAACAATTTGCTGTCCCCTTCCTTCAGCTAAGCAGGTTCGTTGGTTCCTGCTCACAACAGTGCCTTTGGCAGCACCCAAATGCCTCCTGCGTCCTGGCCAGCTGTCTGAGGCCCCAGCCAGAAGGCAAGTCTCCCTTGAGTCCTACTGTTGGCAACGTGAGCAGGCAACTTGGGTGTTAGTCAGGATGAATCACCCACCAGAAATGCTTCTCTCTGTCTCGGTTGACTGTGCATGGAGCCAAGTAGGCTTGCCACTTCAGTCTCTTGTTTAAATGTCTAACATGGGATATGAAAATAGGCATCTGTAATACTCTCAGCTTGTAATAGCTTTTTTCTTACCCTTCCCTTTGTTTCTAAGCTTGTACACCACACTTTTATTTAAATCCTTAATGCAGACATTTTGGGCCATGGGTATGAGACAAAGCTGCATGTCACTGGGAGGGCACAACCCATTACCCTTCCGAGAATGTAAAGAAGAAGAAGGAACAAAAAACAGTGATTCACCTTTGTGTTCTTAAACATCTGAAGGTAAAAACATCTACTTTGAATGTGTAACTGAAGAAAATTGCTGTTTACGAGGTGGTGGTGTGAGAAAAACTAATGATACGAAAGAGGTTGCCTTTCAGGGAGAAGAAGAGATGGACAACAAAGACACTGAGATAAGGCGATCAGAGAGCAAGAGAGGGAAGAGAGGGATGATACCAGCAGAAGAAATGCTGGAGTAAAGGTAAATAGGTTAAAAAATCAGGTAGAGCATGTAATGACATTGATATGGTACTGAATTAAAAAATAATTACAGGATCACAGAATAATATATGACAGGAGTGACAGGAAGTAGAGAGGTCATCTTGTCCCATCTCATAATCCCAGCACAGGACCGATTATATCTAAATCAGTCTTTACTGGTATTTTACAATCTGTTTCTAAAATATTGTAGGTCTCCTAGGCCATCTGTTCCAGAGCTTACTCATCCTTGAGTTTGTCCTAATGTCTTTCTGCATGACTTGCTGCCCTACACTTAGTACACACACAGTTTGGCCCCCTTCTCTGTGTAGCAATCTTTTATCATAACCCGAAAAGCATTAGCATGCTTTTTCTTTTCCCTTCCCTTCCCTTCAGTCCTATCTTCTCTAGACAAACTAAACCAAATACTTTCTCTTCTTCCCAGGCCAGTTTTTTTTTCCTCCAGGCAGAACATTCCTCCCGGCACTGTCCAGTTGGAGTTGTAAGTGTGGTACTCGAAAATGCACAAAATTTCAGAAGTCTTGAAGGGGTGAATAAAGTGGAGAAAGAAATACTGACTGCATCTTTCTTATGACTCCTCATCCTATATCTGAGTGTGGCATCTGCCTTCTTTCACAGCAGCACCAAGCCTATGACTCATATTCATCTTTAATCACCAACTCCATCTCTGCAGAGCTACTGCTTAAGCAGTTACCCAATTTGTATTTGTGTAGCTGCCTGTTACTGCCCGCATATCATACTTTGCCCTTAACCTTAAGGGTTTATTGGCTATTTATTTTAGGTTCTTGCTGTAATTGGTCAGGAACTTTTCAATTCTAATCCCAGCTTTCAAAGGGTTTGCATTTCTCTCCTCCCCCAGCTTTGATCATCCACAACACCAGTGAGAGCATTGTCTATTCCTATGTCAGGACCATTAATGGATACATTGGCTTTTGCTTGGCCTGGGACTGGTCCATAGGGAATCTATTCAATAAGGCCTTCAAATCTGATCACAGACCCCTGATAACTACCCCTTAAGCACAGTTTTCCAGCAGATTTACTACTTATTTAGTCCATATTTTCTTAGCTTGCTCATGAGAGAGTTTTATGGAGCAATACCAAAGCCTTGCTGAAGTCAATGGTAGGCTGTTTCTCCAACTCATTGGTTTCCCTCTAAGAATGCCTTACATATGCATATCCAGTCTCCGGATGGATGTGCCTTGTAAGCACTCAAGACTGGGAACTTTATCAGTATTAGCAGTATCTACTGGGGTACTCCAAGCCAAGCCAAGGTAAAGTCTAGCATGCACTCATAAGCCCACAGGCTGTTTCAGTCTGAGTTCATAGAAAAACTTACTAGACTGCTGTGAAGAGGAAAAGGACAAAAGAAAGTGAATTTATACATAGATAACATGTCCTGAAGAAGATCACCCACTTGTCAACTCTTTCCTTGGTGACAAGACAGTGCCCCAGGTATTCACAAGTGCATGGTGGTTTTTTTCAGGTTGCTTCAGGTGAACGGGGATCTCAGCACACCCTTGCCCAAGAAAAAGTAATTTTTCAATGCTCTGAAAGGACACAGGGCTCTGTGAAGGCTTGAAAGGAGCTCCAAGTTGCCAGAGTCGGCTTTAGCCAAACTAATGGGCAACCTTGTGTCCTTCAGTCCAGGCAGTTCACCTCAGATGAGGAAAATCAATTCCTACCAAGGTGAACCAGACCTATTCAAACTACCAGGCAAAACTTGTCTCCTGATTCAGGTGAATCAAAAAATAGGTCTTACTGCTATGAAATATAGGTTAAAGGTTTTCTCCCCAGAGAAGATGGACCCTCACCAACAGCATCTTTACATCCTGGATTCAGAACTGCATCCATAAGATTGTGCTGACCACAATTACAGCTGCCTTTACCTTTCGCAGTATCAGAGGTTGAAGAGGGGTGGAGGTAATTCACAGGTGTCCTGGAAAAAGTATCCCAAAAGCATTCATTAGAAGGCCCAGGTTAATTTTCTGTAGAAGTCCAATGAAACAGATAAGCTTTGAGTATCTTGGAAAACTGAATATAGCTGTTGCTGAAACCCTGGGCAGAACAGGCTGAGGTAATTGGCAATGTATTCAGTACCTGGTTGTTACAGCACTGGGAGGAAAATCTGATGTGTCATGCATAACCCCAAAATAAATATCTTCTCTGCACAATAGAGGAAACTGAGCATCCTCAGCTTCTTCATCCAGAGTATCATAAGGCTGGTCAACACTTGGACATGGCAGCATCAAGAGTCCTTCCTCACTGCTCTGGGGAATAAAACACTGAAATTTGCAGGGCCACCAAAGGCTCTGGGCCTGCAGGTCTTATGAGTAAGGGCCCCCACTCCAACAGAGAAGGAAGAATAAATCATGACAAGGAGAAATGTGAATAAGACTGGCATGGCAATTCGCCACTACAGAAGAGCAGACCCTGTTATATGGAGGGGATGTATTCCTGAGAAATTGGCATAGTGCAGTATTATTTGCAGAATCAAAATACACATGCCAGCAAGATAGGCAGACCCATACTTGAACTGGATCCCAGGTGAGCTGTAGAGTACATCTGTCCCTGACAGCTCAGGGAAGACAAGTCCTGACCAGAATGACATTCAGATTTGCCCCTGTAAATCCCAGGGACTAGACTGTCTTTAGCTTTCTGTCTGTTCTCCAAGAGGTCTGAGGAGTTGGAGAGCTCCACAATGACCCTGCAGAGGGATGCCACCCTGCTGAACCCAAGCAGCTGTTTTAGTTGACATTGGCAAGGGGCATGGGGAACATGCTCCCCATTAGGATCTGTTTTGCCTGCATTCCCCATGTTCTAATGTTGTAGGGGGTTATTTGTCCTTAAGCTTTAGCTTGTTTCCTTGAACCAATGTTTTTGGCTCTGTGAGCATCTCTGAGAGCTGGAATGCTGATGATGAGCTTCACTAGTGGCCATTTAGGGCCAGGAAATCTGGAGTGGGGTTGTACCATGCCAGAGTTAAACTCAAAGACCTCTTATCCCATTACCATTTGGCCAATGGGCAAGTCTTTGTACCATCCTAAAAGGCAGTTTCTTTGCTAATACTCCTAAATAAAACTGGGCCAGGACTTGTTCTTTTGCCTTAAGGACAGATGGTGTGACACAGTTCACATCCATTAGGCTGATGTCCTTCATTCCCACCAATACTTCCTATAGGGAACAATTTCAGACTGAGCCTGGGAAATTGCCTAGGGACTGCCAACTGACACAGGTAAAAACCATGCCAGGCTGTATGCCAGCAGTTAAACAGCTGGGATGGTTGCAGGCAAGTGCTCAAGCCTGTATCCAGACCGTGTTTAGTTCACCGGTATAGATGTCATCTTTGGTGTTGATATGGACTGGGCTGGAAATGCAAGCCCAGGGCTCCGTTAAGACACAGAAAATTTTAATGAGGAGAAATTTCTGCAGACTTTCTTCTCCAGAGTTTCCTGCTACACACTGGTTTTGATCCCAGGGTTAAACTCCTGACAGTGTTGGAGGCTTACCTATAACAAATGGGTTGTATGGCTAAACTGTGCAACCCAGAGGATGCCTATACATACTCCTGCTCTGGGTGTGGTCACTGAGTCTGGACTTCAAAGGGAACTTCAAAACACAGACTGTGTCCATATACACCAGGGCTCAGGGCAGACTGGAGGCTCAGCAGCTCCAGGGGTCTGAATATCAAAGATTAAATAAAAATGCCTCTCCTTTTTCAGGGAGAAAGGTGCCAAAGGTGGGAGCATGAATGAAAGGGGTAAGCCAAGCTAACATCCAAGTTGAAGATCTAAGGGTAGATCAAAGAAGGCTTCAGTCACAAAAAGAGCTCCATCTAGATGTGCAAGGGGATCTGAGGGCGCATGGGCAATGACCGAACTATACATTATGCATGGTCGTGGCCTGACAGGGTGGAGGCAGGGCATGTGCTTGCTTGATGATGATTAGGCTAGAAAAGACTACAGCCGTAAGATGTGGTGCCTTTTCATTTTGAATGGATCTGTGGACAATCACTACAAGAAATGTGAAGTCAACTCCTTTTTTCTTATCAGCAAGGTCGCTTGCTGTTTTTCAGAAACAGATTAAATGCATCTGACATTACATGTTCCTGACAAGTATGTGCTCATCTTTCTTTTTTTTTTTTCTACGTTCTTATTTTTCCCAGTATTTTTCTGAGAACTGAAGCTTGGTAGACTGGTCTATAATTCCCTGAGAGCTTCTTTTCCCCCTTTTTGAATATATTTAAATATGTGTGCATATCTTTTCCAGCCCTCTGAAACATCACTATCCTCCTTGAGTGCCCGAAGACAATGACTACCGGGTCTGCAATTGCTTCTGCTGGCTCCTAACAGCTCTAGGATGAATTGCAAACCCAGAAGATTTGAAAATACCTCCTTTTCTATGTATTCTGCAACTTATTTGCCTATTCATTCTTCAGCATTTACTGTGGTCATCCGTGTTAAATGTGGTAGCGTTCAGATCCCAGCTGAAAGCCTCAGTGAAGACAAAAGCAACAAAATCCCATTAAATGTTATTGAACACTTTGTTCCAATCTGTGCTCAGTAAGAAAATTATGTACATTGACAAAATGAGGAGCAGTTTATAAAAGTAATAATGAAGGAAAGGTGGGGAATGATCTGGTGTGGATCGAAGGTTTGAACCTTGCAGTGGCTAGCCTCCTCCAGAATTGATAAAGTTTGTCAATGAACCCCTAACTGAAATACTAATAATTTCTTTTGTATAGTCATGAGCAATTCTTGAGCTATCAAGAATCAAATCAAAGCAAGTTCAGAGCAATATAAGCTTTCAAAAGACACAGTAAGAGTGGTGGTGGTGACTGCTGTGTTTGACCAATCCAATCACATTCAGGAGAAAAGCAACATTAAAAATACTAAAGCAAGAGTCTCTCTACGTAGCAGGCAGCCATGAACTTTCAAAGAGCACCTCACGCTGTATGAAATCAATTCCATATTTTATGGTAGTATGAACATAGGGAGTAATGAGAGCAGACATAATTCATCTGGATTCACAAGAGGGCTGGATAGCTTAAAAAAATGTGCTGGGCATGAACATGTTTGGAAGATCAGCTGAAGAACTGTAAGTAATGACATCTTTCAGTTTCAGAGTTTCCCTCTTTCAGTCTCTCTGGTTTCTTCTATCCATCAGCTGCACAGCAGAGAGGATTTCTTTCCCTTTGGCTTGCCCAACCTTTTCTTTTCTGTGCAGCTCGCCCTGAACAACACCTGTCTCCTCCACCGCCTTGACTCATCTGGCACTTTTCTCCTGCTGACCCACAATGTTTCTGACCAGCTCTGAGTGGTTCTTCACCCTGGCCCAATTTTTGAAATGTAATGGGTGATTTTAGGGCTCCGTGGGAAGGCAGTAGGTAACAAAGCCACTTCCCAGCTGGGAGGGATGCAGTCAATACAGACAGAAACACTGTTGTGCTGGGCAGGTCAGGACCAGGGTTCTCACCCCAAAGGGCAATGCAAACCCTTCCTGAACCAAGATGCTTCAAACTGGCAGCGCAAGCAGGCTGCCTGCCAAGCGCAAGCCAAGCTGAGGGGTGTGTATGGAAATGCTTGGCATGAGGTGGCTCCTAAATGTCACCTGCCCTGGAGGTGTCTCACTTCAGTCCTCCTGGGCTCCTTCTCCCACATCCCTTCTGGTTAAAAAGGAGCCCAGAGAAGGGGGTCCTGCTCCTTTCAGTGTCTGGGGACAAGTGCATTTGCCCAGGAAACCTGGTGGCAGTCCCTGAGATTCAAACCCACATCCAGCAGTGAGGTGCCCATTGCTGGACTGGGCTCAACAAGGGGGAGAAGAGGCTACCTCTGCCTCCCATGTAGGTGCAGCACTACTGTACAGAGAGGCAGGCTGAGAAATGAGATTTCAGGAAGGTCAGCAGTAGTCGAGTTGGTGGGGACATGGAGAAGGGACACCAGGGCAGGAGCACTCCCACCCTCCTCCCTGCGCTGGTGGCTGGGGCTGCTGCTGACACACTGCTGCTGCCTTTTCTCAAAGCTTATTGAAAGGAAACAAACAGCATGAGAACAGCCGTGGATTTTGCTTTCTTGCCAACATATTTGGTGTCTTTCATTCAGGGTTAAACCTGACATTTCAAATTACCATTCAGTGTGTGAACCCATTCCACATGCAAAGATAAAAATAAAACTTGTGTTGAAACATGGGGCTAACACTGTGCAGCTCCATTTTCCATCCAAACAGAAAGTGTTTTCAGGGTGAGCTGGCCTCCAGAGCAGTGTGAGGTGGCTCCTGTTTGGGACCCCCCACATACCCCACACTGCTCACAGGTTCAGGCACCACCTCATGTGCAAGGGCAGTAGCATGTCCTTGAAGGACTGCTAAAATGAACACCTTGAAGGTGAAGGCAGGAGCTGGCCTGCAGGCTACCTGTTGGTCCTGATTACGTATTCAGAAGTCCTTTATGTGCTATCTTTCCTCTGTAGATCCAAAAGCTATTTAGAAAAGTGATCATCTTCACTCGTGTTTCATATATGGCAATGCAGAGGATGAAAGTTTAGGTGATGTGTTCATGTCCACATAGGAATTGCTAGAAAAGCTGAGAAACAGCTCGGTGCTCCCTTGCACCCAGTTCCACCTCTAGAAAACGCCCACAGCTCGTGACTGCTTCCAAGGGCAGAACTTGGCTAAGCAGCTCTGCCCTGGCTTGCCTTCAGGTTAGATTTGGATCAACATGGTCGTGCCAAAAGAAATTGCTGTCTTTGAAGGTGTTCATTCTTTCAAATTAACATGAAGCAGATCTGTTTTACGTGAAAAGGTCTAGCTAAATAAAACCATGCAAGTGTCTATATCTGCTTATCTCCCTTCAACTGTGATGGAAAGAAGGCCTCAACTGGTAACTGTTGAGAGTCCAAGAGAAGCTGAAAGGAGTAAAGGAAAGGTAGACACCCCAGGATGGGACTTCCTACTACCTGTGCTGACATCACTCATGGTTATATTTGGCTTTGGCCAGTGCAGTACTGCCTTCTCCCTCTGCCAGGTCTGTTTACAGTCACCGTGAGCATCTGCTCCTTTGCGGTTCAGGTAGGGCAGCCATCCCCCGCGTGCCATCTCACCGGCTCCCTCTGGGACTGCTGAGGTTCAGAAGGGAAGCATCTGCAGGGCATTAGCAACGCCCTGCTCCGATTCACAAGTAAATCAGCACAAGTGATCAGCCCCCCGCTGATTGAAGAGAAGAGCGGTTGCTTGCTTCATCTTTCCAGTGCTGGTGTGCAGGAAGACACCTGTGCTCTGGTTAAACTGAGCCGGGGGAGGCAGGCGGGAAGGAAGGAAGGAAGGAAGGAACAGGAGATAACTGCGTTTGCAGCCGCCAGGTGGGCTGACTTTGGCTTACATTCAAGTTATTTTTAGTTGCGTATGCATTCGCGGGCCAGAGGTGTTCATAAAAAGGGACTTTAGTAAGTATAAAGAACAAACCCAAAGGGTTGCTGCATTCATAACCCTCTGGGCAGTTGAGACTCGTCAGAGCCGGGGCCTTCTGCTGTGTCAGCTCCATCCTGGCCGGTCCCCTGCGTCCTCAGCCCTCCAAACCCACAACTAAAACCATCTCTGATGCTCCTCTGAGAGTGCTGCAATTTTCCCAGGGACAAGGTGGCCCAGGTTCATGGCTCTGTGTTCATGTTTGTTAACATACACTTTACATAGCATTAACAGCCTGGATTTACCATGCAAATTGGTGAGCAAAGGCTGAGCCAAGAGATTCCCTTGGATCTAGTAGCACTTTGGGCTTGATGTCTGGAGTGAGCCTACGTTCCCCGTTGTTTTTAAGGTTATCAGAAAATCTCTGGGCTTTCTTCTGCTGTGATTCTTTTAAATGTTGGCACCATTTGGAGTTTCAGTTGTACAAAAAACACCCCCCAAGATAAAGCTGTTGGGAGGAGGTCACGCAGCATGTGGAGCGGGTAAAGGAAAGTCTAAAGCAGCATATCCAAGGGCTAATTAAATGGGACCCTGACCATTAATGAGGTTGTCAAAACAGCAGTAAATATTGTTTGTACTTTTATGAAGAAGTAATTCATATCACCTGTTTAAATTGTCTCATTATAAATGATTATTTATCACCTGTTTACATAGCAATATATTTTTCTTAAGAAGACAGTCTGCCTTTGAGCAAACTTGGGGTTTTGAGTAATCATAAATCACCCTTCCACCATCTTTCTTTTTCCTGTTACAGAGATCCTAACTCTGTCCTCTTTGTTATTAATAGATTTTTGCTGACTACTCCCAGTGCAACAGAAATCATAGAGATATAAAATGCTGTAAATTACAAAGTCTCTCCCTTGGCCGTAAATGGACAATAATCTATTCGTGGTAACATCTGTGTAAAGTGGCTTTCAGGAGATTTTTTTACAGATTCCTCATAATATTTACACATTGAGTACAGACAAGTATTAAACAGACCTCACTTCAGCAGTGAAAGCACACCGAGCTCCTAGCCAGCGCCAGCTGAGTCCTGCTGCGGGCAGGCTTGGCGTCGGCCAGGGCAGCGGTCACGGTAGGAGAGGTGGCACCGAGCTCTGCTGAACAGGGATGGTTCTGAGAGCCAGGGAGCTTAAACCTTCATACAACCAAATGGAAAAACTGGCCAAGAGCTTGTCCCTCTTCAGCCTCAGCCCTGGGCACAGAGCTTGCAGTTGGGATAAGGGGAAGCCTGCGGTGGAGTCGGCAAATGATGGAGAAGCTTTGGCACCGAGCACATGCACCTTACCAGGGCCGGAGAGGAACAGCAAGAGCCAGGGCCACACACAGCAAGATGCTTGGTAGGTCTATATAAACCTGTCCAAAGCAACCCAAGGAATACACCATGCTTGAAGAGCAACAGCTCTGCTGGGGAACGTGGCTGGGACTTGCAGGGGTGTTGTGAGGTCCCTGGCACTGGCTGGAGGGGCTCTTCAGCAAGCAGGGCTGCTAGTGCGCTCTTTGGGGAGCAGACAGCCAGGCAGAGAAGTGACTCCTGCTTCCCCACCAGGCAGACTGCCCGCTGCCCGTGCAAGGGGCTCTACAGCTTCAGAGCAGTAGATCATCCCAAATAATTATGTTGCCTTAAAAAAAGGTCAACCCATCTAAGACGAATGTTACCTGTTTCCCTGGTCTTCAAACATTATACCAGCCTCAGGCCACAAAGTCATTCTCTTTCTTTCCACTCACTTTCTGTCCCAGCAACTCTTCTGTGGAACAGCTTTGGCTGCCAGCAGGGAGGGAGAGCTACCCCCCAAATGCCACCCCACAGCATCCACTTGTGATTGAGGGCGGAATTTAATTAAAAATCACAGCCTGAGCTGGGCAGTCAGTAGGTGTGAACCTGCCTATCTCCCTCCAGAGAGAAGAACAGCCCAGGCAGGTGACACACTAGTCCCCGCTGGTGGGACTTCATGCCTTGCACTAAGCGTGGTGGGCAGAGGGCTCACCAGCCCAGCACTTAGGGAGTCACCAGAGAGTGGTGGGGTCAAATTCCTGTTGGCAGGAGCAAAATGCGGCTCCTCGGTGTGTGGGTTCTGCTCTCCTCTGTGGGACAGCAAGGGTCCAGCTCCCACAGCAGCAGGAGGAAAAATTTGCCGCTTTGTTCCTCCAGCATTCCTTACAAAGACCTGAAATCAGATATTTTTCTTCTCATGAGATGCAGAGAATTTTATTTCTGTTCCTGTTCTTTCATCACCAAGGAGAAAAAAAAAAGGAAACAGGGAAAGATAAGCTTTGTTTAGGACCACACTGCTTGTTTTCTTAGGGATTTTTAAAAATTTTGGCCACTGACTCATAAACCAATTCTTCCTATAGGTTCTATGTGCTTCTGAGGGCTATACATCCGCACCCAGCCATCACCTGGATAACGAGATCAGCCACTTAATTTAATTGAATTGACAGTAACAGGCACATGCAGACACAAAGAGAAAAGGCTTTGTGTAAGGACATGTTACCCAATTTGCTCCCCTGCTCTGTTCCCAATGCAATCCACTGCTCCAGCTGCAATTCTGTAGCTCCCCCCTTGCCCTTCCTCTCAGGCTCTCACTAACCAGTTTTTTCTTGCGTTTCTTTCCTTCTCCCTGGGAGCCTAGGAGGCTTTAGCTGCCTTCCCAGCTCCACCTCTTTTTCTGCTTGCTGCTTGCTCTCTCTCCTCCCCCTCATCTCCAGGCTTCTCAAAACCTCAAGGCTTCTGCTTGCACTATTTTGATTTCCTTTTCTTCCTCTTACCAGCTTCTCCCTCTCCGGGGTATTCAAGCAGTCCCTCCACCTCTTTCTTAAGAACAAGGGTTGCCTACCTCTCCCTCGCCTTCAACAGCCAGGTGTATCCTTTGCTCATTGAGATTTTCTTCCTGTTTTTTCCTTTGTTTTGTCTTGTCCTTCAGAGCTATCTTTGATGGAGGTGCTGTCCTGCTTTCTTTTTATACCTGCTTATCTAAATCTTTTTTCGCAGTTAAACTATCACATCTGCACCAACAACTGTGAGTGAGTAGCCAGACCCACATCTTTTCCTTGCTCTCTTTTCCTGCAAGGTCTCCTGATATCTCAAAACTGAATTCATACTTTTCCTCCTTCCCCCTTTCTCCACAGCTATTAAAACTCTAGTAAATTCTCTGCCATTACAGCTCTTAACCTGGAACTTATTTCTGGCTCCTCCACCTCCTTCTCTCTGCTCAAACAAAGGCCATCCCATGATTGCGCTAATACTTCTGTAAATTCCTGGTAATTATCCTGTTTACTCATCCTTGCTGCTCAGGCAGTGTTTCCTTCTTGTTCAAAATAATTGTACATCCTCCTCCCTGACTGCTCATCTCCCGTCTTTGACCACAGCTCTTCCCACTCAAAATCCTGGCCTGGATTTGCCTTCCATGTCATGACCATAGCTCCTGCCCTCATCGGGAGAATGGTCCGCATTACGCTGTATGCTATAGCCACTGCACTTGCCAAAGTTCTCGGCCCTGGCACAGAGCTGTGCTCAGGGGTCCAAGCTTCCTTTTTCCGTTTGACAATGCATTTGTAGGCAGTCTAGCATAAACACAGGGAAAACTGTGTTTATACTTGCAGAGAGAGATGTATAGCTACATCTCTCTTTTATCATCCCCCCTTTTCCATATGTAAATTCAGATAAATGGAGTTTATGGGTTCTTAATTAACACTGAGGTTGAATTTTTGCAGCTTTCTCTTGAGGAATTTTACTGAGAGATAAATCTTCAGATATCAGAAGGAGAGTGTTAGTTTATATCTCACATCCTTTTATAAACATGGGTTTCACACTGTTTCCTCCAACCCTCCTAAGGCAGGATACAATACACAGGCTTTGTAATGCTGGCAGCGTAAAAGGAGAGTGTGGTTGTTGTCGACCTTGGATACCAGAGTCAGATGTTCTGCAGAAGAGGCAGGGCACGGGCAGTGGTACCTGCACCGCTTCAGGGAGGGCTCCTTCCCAAGCCATGGAGATGCTCCAGCCTTATCCCACATCCTCAGGGACCACGGGTTGTGGTGCAAAGCAAGGGCTGGTCTCGCATGGTCGCAGCACCTGGACCCGGCAGGGAGAGCAGGCTGGCACAGTCCACAGCCACAGCTCCCCAGTGCCTCCAGGGGAAGCTGGAACATCTCGGGGCAAGACCTCCTTAGCAGCCATACAGCTAAGACAGGAGAAAATGGGAATGAAATACAGAAATTAAATTCTAACCTGGAAATACCAAAGCAGAGAGCCTTTTTTTATCTTCCTTTAGTAGCAGATGCACCCAGATATGACACTTCAACAAACTACCTGCCACATCTGAGAGCTTTGGAAATACTAGTAGTAATTAACAAAGTATTTGAACTATATCTTTGCAATTTATAGCTGAAGTGCTTTTGAAATGTGGAATGAACAACAAAAAATGCAGATTTCTCTGCAGAGGAAAGGTGTCTTCATCAAGGTATGACTAGTACATTTGATGTTTCAGATTCCTCTTTTTAAAATGCCCAGTTGGAAAATTTGACCAGATTGCTTCATAAAACCAAGATAGTTCATCCACTTCAGGTAGAATTAATCTAGACACATACTTGAGCATGAGAATAAAATCTAATTTGGAACAAATATATCTCTCTAACCTTTACAGTAGTTATAAAGAATGAAAATAGGCGGTAATTAATTTTAATAGTTTATCCTGCAAAATCGGTATCAGTACATATCAAACTTTAACAATATACATTTTGAAAGCTTAAGCATATGCTTAAAAAAAACACCCACTATCCTCTTGACACTAACTGTCCCTCTCTCCACTGCAGTTGCCTGAATACTCTCTGTGACTTGCTTGCACCTACTTAACCAGGGTATTAGTGCATTTATCTGGTCTCTGGAACGACAGATCAGTGCTCCTCCAGGGACCTCTTACAAGACTGAGGTCTTGATACCTCCCATAATTCTTTATTTCCCAGCCTCTTTTTATGCTGTTTTGCTACCACTTCAGCATAGGAAATCAAGTCTGCTGACATCCTGTGTGAAGGAAATGCACTGCTGATCGACACATCAAGAAAAATGAGAGCAATGCAGGTACTTAAGGCAGCCTCTTGCGGTTTAAGTTACCTTTTATTGCTGGCATTTAAAAAAAAAAAAGCAGGCAAAAATAATAAACAAATCATGCGAATCCGATCTAGAGTGAAATGCAAACCCAATCTTAGATTTTGTGCATTTAAATTAGGAGGAAAGACCCCACTCCCCTGCAATAGATGTCGCAGTTGAAAAGATCACTGGAACATCTGCCTTGTAGCACAGTAGGCACCAGAGCCCATGAAACATTGCTGACGCCCGGTAGCAAACACACACCCCGGAGCTGAAAAACCAAAAGCCACAGCCCTAATGAGCCAGAGGAAGTGAGCACAAAGACGAAAGGCATCACCAGCATCCCAGACCCCTGCAATGACGAACAATACTGCCTTTGTTAGGAGTCGCTGGTTCAACCCTGCTTCCACTGAATTCAGAGGGAGTTTTGTCATTGATTTCAGTGGGAGAAGAACAGAGTTCTGTGCCGAGCAGAACCAAAATCATCCTCCTTCTTGCCCTGGAACCGTGGCTGTGTTGTGGTTAAGATAAGAATTAGAAAACGAAGACGATGAAATCCTTGCGAAAGCATGCTTGAGCCTAGCTCTTACCTTGTGGTAACTGTCTCTAGAATCAATTTGCTTAAGGAGGAGAAGCAAAATATGACATGCAAAAAACCCCAGAACCTGAAAATCTTGTGCTTAATCTAACCATAAGACTTCAAAACAAATAAACATTAGAATTGCCTTCTTTTTTAAGAGATTGGAATTCACATGCTCCACAGTTATAAGGTTTATGCATGCGCTTTTCCCCCCCTCATTTCATTTTTTAATGAAAATTTAGTCGCACATAATAATAGAATTCTTTGTGCTACGATGTGAAAAAATATTTTGAGGTGCAAGATGGTATTATAGGTAGCAACATGATGACCAGCCACACAGATCTGCTTGTTGAAGGCGCTCTGTGTTTCATCAAAAACACTGAACACCATGATTTCCTTGGATAACTGGAGTTCCTTGTGAGACTTCAAGGAAAGTCTTTTCTCTCACCAGTCCCTCACCACATGTGCTGGTTTTGGCTGGGATAAAGTTAATTTTCTTCACAGTAGCTGGTAGGAGGCTATGTTTTGGACTTGTGCTGAAAACAGTGTTGATAACACAGGGATGTTTTGGTTACTGCTGAGCCCTGCTTACCCAGAGCCAAGGGCTTTTCTGCTCCTCAACCCACCCCACCAGCGAGGAGGCTGGGGGGGCACAAGGAGTTGGGAGGGGACACAGCCGGGACAGCTGACCCCGACTGACCAGAGGGGTATTCCAGACCATAGGACATCGTGCTCAGCATACATATCTGGGGGAAGAAGGAGAAGGGGGGATGTTCAGAGTGATGGCGTTTGTCTTCCCAAGTGACTGTTACTTAGCGTGATGGAGCCCTGCTTTCCTGGAGATGGCTGAACACCTGCCTGCCCATGGGAAGTGGGGAATGAATTCCTTGTTTTGCTTTGCTTGCGCATGCAGCTTTTGCTTTACCTATTAAACTGTCTTTATCTCAACCCATGAGTTTTACTTTTTTTTTTCTGATTCTCTCCCCCATCCCACTGGGTGGGGGGAAGTGAGTGAGTGGCTGCGTGGTGCTTAGTTGCTGGCTGGGGTTAAACCACAACACCACATTTTGTAGTTTGTCAGTATATCACAATCTGAGTTTTGAGTTTCTGTGCTGAAATCAAAAAAAGCCAACTTTTTTTACTAAAATGAATAAGAATTTCTCCTGGAATGAAATGCAGAGCCTACTTCCAAGAATTGCACTCTCTTCCAGAAAGGGGAAGAGATCACTAGGGACTTGCCCCAAGGAGTCTTATCCTTTGCACATCCAGTGAAAGGAATCCAAACCTAAAAATACTTCATATCAGAGCCTAATTTGTGTGAGATATTTGTTGCCAAGAATTCTCAGACTCTGTGCATCCACTTTATTGTTCTTGGCACAAAGGGCACTTCCATTCTGTTGCTATTGTTATTTGAGCAGTCTGAAACAAGATGTAAAGTAATACCAAGTCTATCTCTATGTTAATACTCCCCAGCAATGCTGTTGCCATAGCAAGGTTATACATGGATTTCAATGGGCACACACAAATTGAAATTTATGGGCTTTTAAAGTCAGTTCAGCATGTTTACAAGTCCTGTGCCTGCCTTCCGGATTCCTTGCAAACTTTGGGAATTTCACAATCTCATTTTCTGCATGTAAGAATGTTTCTCTGATTATATAAGAAAATAAGAGACTTACTTTCTACTTACTTTCTAACAGAGAAGAAACAGTGAAAATGACAATGCATAACATCTTGTCAAATGTGTAAAAAATACAAAACTTGAATTTTTTTTACCCAATTGTAGCATTAGTTTCTTAAAACACTAAGTTATTTTCATACAGTAGATGCACCATGACTTGTAATTGAATGATATTCAATTAAGCAGGTGCTACAGTCACCACATATCAAATCTGTCTTTTTTTATATATATATATATACACACACACACACACATACTTATATATCTATCTATCGCTATTCAACACCAGCTATTTGAGTCAAAACATTTCACACCTAACAAGGGTTCTACAATATGTTTTGTTTGTGTGCTGATATGTGAAATGAATACTGAAATTTTTTAGGCTTTGAGTATAAGAAAAACTACTACCTCTTCAATTTTAAAAATTTTTAGAGTGGGCTTTTATCCAATTTTGAATGCTTTATGATTAAAATATCAAAATAGAAAATAGAAGAACATACATGGTTATATTTGAGAAGATTGTATACTTACAAAATAAAATCTTGACAAGCTCCTAAAACACTTTTAGGCAATGTGGACTATTAGTGTTTCAACTACAGCAAAAGACTGTGAAAAGCTTTGTGAACAAATATTTACTAAAAGATTTTGGGGGTTGTATTCTCTAGTTCACAAAAACAAGAAATTAGTTCTTGTTCAACCTCGTGTCCAAGTGTCCCACTGCACAATGATTCATCTTCTCTGAAGTTAAGAATACAGAAGAATTCTCCCACCAACAAAACCAAACATAAATTCTGAAGTTAAATCACATTTCTCTGGAACTTCAAGCCTGCAATGAAGGAACACTGTGGATTAAAGGTGAGTGGGAGAGTGATGACTGGCCCCTTCTCCAAGATTTATGGAGGATATAAATGTGGATACACCATAAATTAAACAAGGTGGGTTTTCACTCCCAGTTTCTGCCATATTTTTCTTTTAGATTGGAAACTCTTTCCTCTTCTTGCTAAGGGATTCCTGAAACACAGATCACACAAGTGTCTGAGTGCCAAATACAATACTGTCTCATAGGATTATCATCACTGGAGCCTGCCTTTCACCACCCTGAGCGCTGGCAGATACTGTACTGTTGTGGCTTTTTTCCTGTGGATTTTTTTTTCTTTGTTCCATGTTATTGCATCCAAAACCATATTCCTGAAGGGCAGATTTGGCTCTGTCATATCTAGTAATGGCTTCCCAGTAAGGCATTACACATGCGAGGGCCAGCGACCAAGGACACCTTATCTCCGGTGCTGAGGCATTTGGCCGTGGACAGAGGGAGATGATGTGCATCAGCAGGCAGCAGGGGTCAGACCATGGGGACAGACAAGGACTGGGAATCGAGACAGAAAAGAACAATTGTGCTCTTTTATGTCACCAGCGCAGAAATCCATCACGTCTCTATTATGTTTAAACTGGCTGAGAAGTGCAGTCAAGTCTTTTGGTAATAAATTATGGGAAAGCACTGTCATAGCCATGAACCCTTCCTCTCTATCTCCTTGCAACGCCCCCAAGTCCCAAAACTTGTGTGGTGACCACAGTGGCTTCCTTATAATTAGCTCAGAGAGATACAATGAGCTCTCACATCAGGTTAACATCTCATGCCTCCTTCCTGAGCCGCTGCCACCTGTGGATGTCATGCTGACATCCTCTGCAGACAGAAGGCAATGCGTCACTCTGAGAGCCCCTAAATTCATCACAAGTGTGGAAAAGGCATAAAAAAGCACAATGTAAGCATGTGGAAAGCTGGGTAACTACAGGCTGACAACTAAGGAGGATGCAAGAGCAATGAATCGTTCAGTGAGATATCTTTTGAAGAACAGTCTTTAGGAGTGTGGTAACACCCAGAAAACCTCCTGAACAAGTACCAGTGCTGCCTTGGCTGGAAGGAGTCTGGCAACTGAAGAAGTCAAGAGACATATGCACACCAGTGGCAAACCAAGAAAGAGGACAGCCCCACAGGCTGCGTTTGCTGTTCTCTTTCCGAACCTATGGGGACAGGGCTCATCAAAACTGCAATTGCACAGAATGAAATGGAAAAGGCCAAAATTGGTATATGTTAAGGGACAGTATTTTAGAAGAAAATGAATAGGACATGGGACATGCTGTCTGTGTTGTACTCTGCACCCTGTCATCGCTTTCTGGCTGGAGGGCAGCAGGTGATTCCTGTGACCATGTCCTGAGAGGGGCAGACAAGAAGAAAATATATATCCCGATTGCTGTTTCTAAAATCCCAGACAAAATAACAGCCTGGAAAAAGTCTGTAGGATAGGAGGAAAAGCTGTTTCTCTGGGATTGCTTGGTTACCCCAGTATAAATATGTTGGGTTTGGGTAGTAAGCAAGGGATCAGATTTAAGGTAAAACCAAAGGGGAGTGGAATTGGCAGTTTCAACAGAGAGAGGCTTTGGAGTGGCCACCATCACAGAAAGACTTGGAGAGGGGACAGGGGTGCTGAGTGCCAACCCATTAGTCCAACCTTATACCAAATTCTGAGGGAGCCATGTGGCAAGCAGAGCAATGCTTGAACTGGAGCCTCCAGCTAGGACAGAAGAAAGGATTCCAGGTGAGAGATATCAAGCCACTAAAAATGTCCCTGGTTGTTAAGGATATGTGGGTTTGGCACTTAGAGTTGCATTTGCTCAATAATTTTGCTACCAGTCTTGAAACTAGATGCTATGACCTCAGCTGATACTGGAAGTGAGGTCAGCAAAGATGAAAAATATTTAAGCCTACTCTGTTAGTGTCCTGGTTTCGGCTGGGATAGAGTTAATTTTCTTTCTAGTAGCTGGTGTTATGTTTGGGATTTAGTATGAGAAGAATGTTGATAACACACTGATGTTTTCAGTTGCTGCTAAGTAGTGTTTAGATTAAGTCAAGGACTTTTCAGCTTCTCATGCCCAGCCAGCAAGAAGGCTGGAGGGGCACAAGAAGTTGGGAGGGGACACAGCCAGGACAGCCGACCCAAACTGGCCGAAGGGGCATTCCATACCATGTGACATCATGCCCAGTATATAAACTGGGCTGAGTTGGCCTGGGGGGGGTCGCTGCTTAGGAACTAACTGGGCATCGGTCGGTGAGTGGTGAGCAATTGCATTGTGCATCACTTGGTTTGTATATTCCAATTCTTTTATTATTATTGTCATTTTATTACTGTTATTATTATCATTATTAGTTTCTTCCTTTCTGTTCTACTAAACCGTTCTTATCTCAAGCCACAAGTTTTACCTTTTTCCTTCTGATTCTCTACCCCATCCCACTGGGTGTGGGGGGGAGTGAGTGAGCAGCTGCGTGGTGCTTAGCTGCTGACTGGGGTTAAACCACAGCAGTTAGGAACCAATTTGTCCAATAAAGCCGTGCATCCATGCTGTGGGGTGCCTCATGTCATCTTGTCAGGACTAGGGTGGGAGCAGGTTGGCCTGAGTTCAGAGAGAAAAACTCTTCGAGCATGCTGCAACCAGCACCCCTCCAGCTAGGGGCAGGCAGCAGAGGCACATGGCAGTGGAGAAGGAGCCCAGCAAACCTCTGAGCACCTCACCCTGCTGCCTCTGGGATGTCCCAGGATTTCTGTAGCAAGGCTTCACACCTTCTGCCAAGACACCGAGACAAGCAAAAGTTAACTTGCAGGGACCAAAATGTTCATATATGAGTGTAAAAGTTTGACAACTAAACTTAATGTATCCATAGCTCCCAGTAACTAACTATAGTCTGAAACGGGAATTATGTCACTTCAATGTTTTAAGTCCTGCTTTACTTATAAGGCTCTCCAGCAGTGCTCAGAAACTCAGTGTATTCCAACAGCTATCTTTAAATCCTTTGAATTATTAGAAACTATGCCTAAGCAACAGGGCTCCAGTTTTCTTGTAGCAGCAGACTATGGGAGGCCACACACGAGCAATATAATCTCCTCATAACGCAGCCTTCCAGCTGCTCTTACATCACTTTAGATGGTGGGTTCTGGTCTTTCTGGTCTGTGACTATAAACTGGCCAAAACTTTCTCACAAGATGCCTACACCCAGTGCTTTATGGATGCAAGCCTGTGGGGTATGAGTCCGGAGGAAACATTTGCCTATTCTGCAAGAGGTAGAACAACAACAAAAAACTGATTGAAAAAATGAAAATTGTTGCTCCTATTTCTGGTAATTTTATTCTCAGACCATACAGGTACATTCAAAGGTAATAGGTTTATCACAGAATTATACTCTTTTGGTTTATTTGTTCTGCTGCTCAGTGCTTTTCTCTTGAGAACATCTCTCTAGGATCTGTCCCTAGAAAACAGTGAGTTATTTTTACATCCCAGCTAGACAAAATAATTCTGCTGCGGGAAAATGAGGATGGCTGAGCGGCCAGTTAACAAAAGGCAGGAGAGATGGGGCCCATGCTGCATGCTTGGACAGGCTGTGAGCTCTGCTGTGCTCGCAGGTACCAGCATGGGAAAAGACTGGGTTATGGCTGGTATCCAGAAAACCCTCTGCACCAGGGGCAGCTGAACTGATAAATCACTGGCCGTGACTGTGGTCTGCAAAAGCGGCAGAGGGGGAACTGACCTGTGCAGGAATAAAAATAACACTGGAGCTTCCTAAGCAAACAAGAAATGCTACTTTATCCTCTCCCACTCTTTGAAAGGCCAAAATTAGACTAGCAGAAAATGGTTGCCAGTAGTAACAAGGTGTTTTAACGTGCCGGTGGTTTCAACAGTATTGAAAGCTGGTGAGCACAGTTTTATGGGGACATATCTGTCTGGGATGCAGCCACAGCCCTGGTATCAGTTCAGAAGGATTTGGAAAGGCAAAGGGAAAGCTCCTGCCTTCAGCCACTTTGTAGAGACAATTTGCATTTATCACCTCCTCCCCAATTTTGGGCTCCACCTCATCAGAAAGGGGAAATGTGAAAGAGGGAAGAGGAGGCTGAAATAACAAGGGGTGGAAGGGTGAAGGAATGGCACTGTGGTCACTCCAGCAAAGCCAACAGGTCAAGGACTGGAAAACTCAGGAATGTCATTCCCGGAGGTACGAAAGGTGTCAGCCTGCCTTTTGCTGGAGGGAGCAACCAAGTGTTCCTCCACTTCTCCGTCCTGGGGACGAGCCCATGAGCTGGTTCCTGCCCATTCCCTCCCATATGGCTGCCCTGGGTGCCTGGACCAGGTCCTTCCTCATCCCCCAGGTGCAATTTCAAACCCATTTTCAAAAAGCTCTTCCCAGGCACCTGTGCCAAAAAGCAGCCATGCAGTCAGGAAATATTTCAGTCCTTATAAACAAGGCAAGCCAGAGGGTACAGCCAGGTTTCTTGTCTTTAGCCCTGTCCCTCAGTACCTTCCCTCAAACTATTTTGTCCTGTTTCTGCACAGTTCTGTGGCCTGCTGGGCCCCACAGCTATGCAAAGTCTGTTAATACATTCATGTACAATTTGACATTCCTTTTAGTTGAAGCTGTGGCATTTACTTTGCCTGATCTAAACTTGTACTGAGATCCTGGTGTGTTCACACATCCAGAAGATGAGCTCTGATACACAGACCTGGAGGAAATAAGTTATTTTACGAGTGATGGGGTCACCCTGCAGAAACTAGGAAGGGGCTAGACACAGACGTACAGCACTGGAGCTGGTCACCCAGCATACACCGGGGGCTGGAAGCTGGTCGATTGCTGCTGTTCCCCTGATTCCAGCCGGGGTGGGGAGAGGACCAAAGACATGTTCCTTGATGTGTCCTTGCATGGCTCTTCGGTGGAGTCCAGGGGCCCCAAAGCAGTGCCAGGAGAAGCATGCCCCTCCAAACTCTTCTCCTGGTGCTGAGCAGGCTGGGTGGTCTCCTCCCACCCAAAGACTGATTTGAGCTCTCTGCACTAGAGACACATCAGCCATGCCAACCCCAGGTGTTTGTCTGGATCTTCAGGAGCAAGGCCACCAATTCTATGAAGCACTACGCAGCAGTTTGCAGTCTTCTGGTACTGCCACTGGGTTATGTTGCTGCTGGATACACTTCCAGCCCTCGCAAAGTTAATGGGTTGCATCAGTTTCCCAGGGCCTCCAGTTGCCCACCCACTGGATTTCTGGGATGTTGATGGCATGGATGTTACCATTGCAGAAAACAACAGTAGGAAAGGGAAAATAACAGAGAAGAATAGCAAAAGCTGGGGAAGGCAACACAACTTAGTGTAAAGAAGGTCAAGGTTTCCAAGAAAGAAGATGAGGTAGGTGACTGAGAAGGAACAAAAGAGTCACAAGGAGCTGAGGGCTGGCAGTTGCAAGAAAATCTGAAAATGCAGCAGGTCCTTTGTACATTCAGGAGGAGACACATTCAGGATGTTGCAGAAGCATGTAGTGGTTTGGGGAGATTTCTAGTAGCTTGTGCATGTTCAGTACATGTTGGAGGACTTTGTGGTTGTGCAGCCTGCTCATTGGTTCAGATCCTAATGTCTTCATCAGGGGTTGGAGCACATTTGGTGTTGCAGTTGGGGTTGAGCTTCTTACTAAGTCTCCTCTTAAAGGAAGCTAGCTCACAGACACCAAAACTGTTTTGCATACCAAATCAACACATGGTAAGCAGGGGTAATCAGGGAGTTCACTTCAAAACAGTACTATAGCTTTGAACCAAAACATTTACACAGACACAGCCTTAGGCATTTAATTCATGCTTCAATGTTAGTGAACATCTGAAGGCAAATGCCCATGTTCTCTACAAAGTTAGGGGAGGGAGGCTGATGCTTTTCAAGACCTACTGGAGGAGAGACTATCCATTTACACATCTGTGCCTGAGTTGGATGGTGTGCATCCTTCTGACAGGTACCAGGGAAGATAATAAAAATGATTAAGTGGCTGGTTAAATTATGGGCAGATCATCAGATGGGTAGAGGAATAGCAGCTCTTCTCTTCACTCACAATACTCACACTCAGCTATGGTATTAGTAACCACATTCACATGCTGCTTTCCACCTAAGTAGGTCACTACTTGAGCAGCAGTCATTGCCTTTGGGCTCAACTCTGCAGTTTGCACCGGCACATACAGCAGGCATCAGCGAGTAAGAGGGTGCAACATACTGTCAAACCTATCACAGCCTCAGATGTTGTTCTGATCTCCATGATCAGCCAGCCCTTTCTCTGGCTATGCCTACGCTGTTCATCAGTCCTGGGTCTGTTTTTGTGCTCAAGCCCAGCACCATCTACCACCCACACTGTTATTGTGAATGCTGAACTCTAGGCCTGCCTGGAGTCATGAAAGCTTAAGATACTTGCAATATGCTATCACATGAACCCAAGCTTTCCTTCATCTAGTCTAGACAGACTATCAGCTGGAATGAATTAAAGTAGTCCACCAGAAGACAACCTGAAACTTGGGTCTTCCTAAGCACAGGCCAGATGATTTATGTCTAAACCGCAGCTACCCAGATGAAAAGAAGGCGGACAGATAATATGGTTGAACCTCTTTAACACATCCTCAAATCCAGGTTCCAGCTAGCCCTAAAATCATGGTTAGTGTGTTTGACGGGACTTCTGTGCACAAGAAGCCTAGAGCCAGGAATGGGATGTGTTCCTGGCTTTGCAAACCTACAGGCTTTACCATGAATTTCAATAAGCATTCCCAACTTTCATGGGAATAGTAGTAGACTGCTTTGCTATCAAAGGTCATCTGCACCTCCCCACAGGTCCTAACACCTGGGTAATCCTGGTCTGGCCTCGTTGCAATTGTTCAAAATTGTGCCTAGAGATATGCAACTTGTGGCTCACTACACTGGTACCTGTGTCCTCTCCCTTTCCTATAGCCTTGCTCTCCATCAATTTAAAAAAACAAAAACCAACCAAACACCCATTCTCAAACGCCATAACCATACCAACAAAATCTCTAATACAGATGTTTTTATACACGCAGCAACTGCTCACTGCTCATGTTAACTCCATTCTGGGAAGCTGTCTAACTTTCATCTTCATGGGCAGGGTTTGCCAGTTGTAGTTCTAACAGGAAACCCCTTTAAGTGGAAACAAGCTCTGATGTTACGGCTCCCATAGCAGCAAAAAGCTGCTTCCCTGCATGACTCTCTCGTCTCCTGGGGTGCCTGCTGCCCAGACAGATTCCAGACAGCTGTCTCCAGCCTGCTGCTCCTGTTCACAGGCAGGCTCTGGCTCTCTCCCAAGCCTTGTCTTCTCTGACCCGCAACTGCCAACTCTTCGGGTTTTTATTGCCAGGATCATGGTATTTCATGTTTTTCTTACTGTCCCCATTCCTAGACCGAGAAACCTTTTATTTATAATTCAAAATTAAAATGAGATTCTGCTTTTCTTGGAGGCAAAGAAAATCTTGAAAAGCATGAAATTTAGTGACTCACAAAAGTTGCAGGCATATATATATCATTTTTAAATATTTTGATTTTTTTTTGTAAGCCAATCTTGTCATGGGGAAAAGTAAGCAAAATGATTTACATGTTAATTAGCAACACTGCTGACATGAAATATTATTTCCTTGTCTAGCCTTCCTGATATTATGCAGCATTCCAGCAAGGCAAGACAGAGAACTGCAATTCTGAAACGGTATTTTACACTCTGTGCCCAAGAGAAAATCCTATGCAGCATGCAACGTAGGAGGTCAACAGCCTTTCAGACCCAGGTTTCAGACTGCCTTCCTTCAGGGAAGGAGTGCCTTGAGAGAGGGGGGATGCTAAGCATCAGCAGGGAGGGCACGGTGATCCTAATATCCTACCATGCATGCAAGAATTGTGCCTAACACAAGGACCCTCTTGCCCAGCCAGTGCCCAGCTGACCAGCTCATCTGTTTAATGATTCCTTTAGGTAGGTACCTACAAAACCCTGGACTAGCCACCACTGTCAAGAAAGCCAGGGCGAAAATCACTGAACATAAATGAGTTCCCAGTGCTCATTGATACACTGTTTTGCACTTGTAAACATTGAAGTTACTCAAATAATGAAAATAAAGTCTAAGCAGCTTCCAACTCTGTTATCTTTTCTACTTTTGCCAGAAATTGAACTTCCCAAACATTTAGTTTAATGAAAGACTTTTGCAAAAATAAAACATGTTTTGATAAAAATGTCAACAAAATAAATCATGCAAAACCAACTGGCTGCTTTGTGCTTTCCTTTTCCTTTAAATAGGACATTTTTCATTAAGTAAGTCAAACTTTTATTTTTCAAGATCATTTCAGGCAGCCCTCCAAAATCCTTGAGGTTTTGTTTCATTCAAATTGCTCCAAGTAGGACATGATCACTGTGATTATGACTTTTTTTTTTCCTTAATAGGAAGGGGATTCTTAAATACTTCAGAAATATGGAAGATGAAGCTGGACATGAGGAAACAGACAATGACAAAAATTTTAAGCCAATTCAGAAGAATACAAACATCAGGGGATTATTAAAGACACCTGCTCTGGTGGAAAGATGGATGAAACTGCTTCCATTAGATACTGGACAATGAGGTGAAATTTATGTGCAGATGGAAGTAATTTATGCAGTTGTTACACAAAGGATCATTATTTATTGCTAATAAATGAGCCCATTTGATGGATCTAATCAGTACTCAAATACTTAATGTGTTTTAAGAGCAGCTAGGGTATATTCTCTGTAGCACAACTCATTGCACTCGGGAATTTTGTCAAATTACATGGAGCTGCAGTGAAAGGCTGGAATGTGAAACAAGGGCAGTAAAGTAGATGGAACAATTTCAAAAAATGAAAATTGACAAAAATTTCCTCTACTTTCTCCTCTACCTCTTCCCACTTGTTCTGAAATAAGTATTAGGACGTTTATGTTCAGCGGCATTAATTTAACCATCCAAGATGACAGGATAAAAAGCTCCAAATGACACTATGGTGACAATGTACAGATTGTACAATATCAAAGACTGGCACCTTGTTTTTTCATTGTGGATTTCAACCCAGGATATTTTCCTCCCATTCTTGTTTCTGATTAATACTCTTCCTACTTCCTCTCTGCCTCTTTAGAAGAGTACTTAGGATGTCTGTGGAGGATGCTGTTGACCAGGTTAACCTCTGTAAGTCCCTTCCAACCTGAATGATTCTATGTTCCACATGCACAACTTCCTGAGCAATGGATGCATCTTTGGGAAGAAAAATAACATGGGCAGCACTTAAAATATTTAAACACTGAGCTCCTTAAAAGGTCCAGAGATTAAAAGAAAACCTGTCCATTCTTTAGCATAAGGTACAAAGTACTGAGAATTTATATGAAAAAAATCACACCTGACATTTACAGCCACATCAAAGCCCACTGAGAATCAGCACAGCACTATTTCTGTGCCTTCACAGGAAGAGGTGTTCTATGTTTCTTCCTGGAAAAAGTACTTAAGTGGAAGGCATTTTGTGCCCAAGCTCTTTGACCCTTCCTGCTGAAGGCCACTCAACAGCAGCAAGAACAGCACTTCACTCTTCCAGCTAAGACAAAAGACTGGGTTTTAAGATTTTGTGTTTCTGGTTGCTTCCTCTATCAAATTATTTCTGGAAGAGTAAAAGAAAAATCAGATAACCCTTCTTCCAGAGGAGCTAAATCCCCCTCACAACATACCAAAACTGCAGGTGCTAAGTGGAGATTATGCCACAAATTTTTATGTTAGTGGATTCGACGTAAGGCAGAAGTCCATAGAAATCTTACTGGAAAGTGGTTTCTGGATAGGATAACCATTAGGAAGTGGTGAGGTAGATTCCAGGAAGGATTGTTGTGGCCTTGGGACAGTTTTGCTGTATAATTAGGAAATGATTGATAGTTGGAACCTTTACATTGGAGCTTCGGTTGAGTGAAGGAAAAGAGCAGCTCAGCCCATGCCCTCACCCACTCTTTCTGCTCTGTTTCAAGAAAACTTGCATCGCTGGTCCCAATCTGTACCACTAACTCCCAGTAGTTGAGCAGACACATATCCTTAGAAGGGGTGAAATGCATTGTGTCAGCCTCCTACACACCTGACACTGCACAGTTAATTCAGAACTACATGCTCAGTATTCACCAGTTATCTTACAGAGCCATGGGACAAGTTCAGTTATAGATGATTTTAAGAACCCTGGAATGTAAAAAGTGGGTGGTTGTTATTGCAACTGCTCAACTGGAAAAGAAAAAGCCTACAATAACATACACCTTCATTTTAGAACTCAAGTGTATGGATTCATGGGGAGATGGAAGGAAACTTTCCTTCCCTTTCAGAAAGTCTTTGAAAAGGCATCTTGGATCATGCAGACTCAATCACAAGGAATCATCACACCAGGTTCTTTCAGTTTGGTTTCTTACCTTTCACCCAGGAAATACCACACATTTGGAAGCAGCATCTGGTATTTTGAGTTAGGTCTACTGCTGCCCAAACATGAGGTTAGGATAATGCTTATGACAAGTACGTGTACTTATGAACATGTCCTCTCAATCTTGACAGATCATCCTGTAGCAAGTTGATTTGGCATGGGCAACATGAGCTGATAAATAGGCTGCTCAGTTGCACAAGCAAAGTAACAAGCAATTAGAGATAGCTGAAGGGAGCATAAAGACAGAGTGAATACCCTCTGAGGAGGTGGAAAGAAGCAGCCGGCTACACACAAGACATGCAAGAAAACGCAAAGCCATCTTTCAGAGCAAGTATTTCACCTCCCATCTACTCTAGACCATTCACTCAGTCTCTCTGATCAAAACCAGCCTAGGAAAAGAGGGCGGGTACAGATTGTCTGCATTCCTGAAGTAGCAATGGAGAAAAAAATGCCAAAATGATCAGAGCAGCTCAAGGGATAGGGCTTTCCTGTTGGCAGTGTTTTAACTTCGACACTATGAAGTCTCATCTTCTATAATCTGAAATAAGGAGGCTGAAAGAGAACTGGTCTGGAAGCTTTCTTAAAGCCCAGTAGAGAGTACAGGGAACAACACGCTCTTCTGTTTGGCTGGGTATCCTGCACACCTGTTTGAGTAAAAATGAACTGCATGAATGAAGGCTCACTTCTTCCATGTCCTATAATGTCAATCCCTACTTAGCCAGCAGTTTCCTGAGGAGTTTCACAATAAATAAATGGATAAACGAGACTCTTTATTCTTGATATCAAACCTCAAAAATATTTTCAGGTCTTTTTTACATAAGAAAATGGCAGCAACAACAGAAGAACTAAAAGAACTTTTTGGTAATTCTATAAAGATATTTAGGCACTAACACCGAGGAAATATGCTTTATTTTTACAGTGTGCATAAATGGCTTTGCCTTGATTAAGGGATAAGAAGTGTTCCAAAATTCTCCTACATAGTCCGACTACCATACATATTGGTTGTCTCATGATAGGTTGGGAATAAACCATCACGAGCAGCACAGTTTTGGAGTCACTGCCTGAGCAGATCCCCTACCACAGAATACTCTGGAATGGGTCTGCCTCAGCCTCTCCTCAGTTAAGGCAGTTATGCTCACCAAAAATAAATACCGGATGACGAACCGAGGTGTTCTCCAAAAAAACCCGATATCCAGGAATTTTCTCTAGCTTAGTGAATATTTATTATACAGAGTGAAATGGTTCAAGCTGTTATAACCTCGTCCTCAGGACACAGAGCTTCAAAGTTCCTCCTCCAAATCAGACAGAGGGGGCACCAGAATTTGGGTCTCTAGAAGTCCAGGATTTCTGACCTACTATCTTACTTGAGATAAACTGCCTCATTTCTGTGAGGCGATTCACTCTTGTGAATCTAGTCCTTTGCTTCCACATTTCCTATATTTGTAGACACAAGCAAAACCAGAGCATTTCAAGTCAAACAAAACATTCTGTTCAACCCAAAATCAGTGTTTTCGACTAATACAAACAAAACAGAAAATCCTTCTTTCCGTCCATTGGGCCAAAAGGAAAGAGATGCTTTCAGTATTACTGGTTTTGTGTGCATGCAAACCTTGGACTGAAACTATAGCATTGATTCAGCCTAATTTAGCGTAAGTCAACTGTTTTAAATAGCATGAAGAGCCCAGGACTCTGCCTTGCTGCAGAAGCAGCAAGTGAAAAATTCTTTGGGATCAAAGCTGCAATCTACAAACTGGATTCACCCTGCCCTTTGCTTCCGATAGGCAAGAAAATACAGATACACACAACAACCCCTACCCATTCAGAGCAAAATCCAAGTACCACAAGTCTTGCCTTTGGCAAATATGTCCAACGATGCTCTGCATGAGGTTTGGGCATATACAGAGTTTGTTGTTTACAGGCTAGCAATGGATGGTTTCAAGGATCAGTTGTACACTTTAATCCTTTTGATGTAAAAACTTCTACGCAACATCAGAGTACAGGAAAGTTTTTGCAAGGCACCGCTTTCTCCTTTTATGAGCTTCAGTCCTGAACAATGTATTTGTACAGTGACTCAGAGGCACTGCCTCTTGAATGTAAAGACTATACTAGGCAACGTTAGACACAACGGTCATCTCAACTCTCTCCCTGATGTCTGGAGCCATCACACAACTCTTTTTGGCATTGTGGCATTCTGAAGTTCAATAAACTTTGAGTGACTGGATGAAAATTCAGATTTGGTAAAGGAAATAGCACAACTTCCAGTACACAAAGTCATTGTATGAAGGAAGCTCATAAGGGAGGGAACCAGCTACTGCGAGAGAAGTCTGGCAACAGAGGCTACCACAAGATTCCTGTTTAATATGAAACAATCTGTGCTGACTGAACTAGACCAGGCATTGTACATTGCATTTATTCTGGGCCTGCATTTTGTCAGTCTCAGAAGCAGCCCCATATGACAGGATACTGAAACCACTGAGTTAAATCTGACAAATCACACCTCTCACACCGCTCTGTGTGTGCATAGGAACAGCCACATGGAGTCAGACCAAAAGTCCATCTAACCCACCACACTTTCTCCAACAGCATGAGTATAGGTAGAGTACAATAACATTATTAGCCCTTTACATAAAATAAAACCTAAGGCTTCCATGTTTAAAATTATCTAACTCAGTATTGCAGAAGTTTTGCACACCTCCTTTCATCCTTCCTCAGCTCTGGTCTACAGCTAGAAGGTTGAAAAGCCAACAGGTATCAACCTGCCCAAACCTAAAATTGAATAGTGTTATGATTGCTTAGCTTCCTCAGATGAGTATAAAGACAGAGAGGTATGTAGGAGTTGCAGCTTTGAGAGGGAAAAGGAGGGGGGATGGGGGTGGGGGAAGCTGGACCACAGATAATCCTGTCCTGGATTGCCACAAACTGCCATGAAAACAATCATGAAATTAGCTCTCTTAGCTTCCCTGTAAACTGTTACGCTTTCACACCCCATCCTGTACTCAGATCCTTTGCTGAGCTATTTCAGCACATTAATTTGCCAGAAAACCTGACTAAAGATTTTCCCCCCTTAACTGACTTCACAGACTGAAATAGCTCTGTTAAAGATCTGTAAATGCAGCTGCCAGAGTTTAGACTACAGTGAAACTTCAATCCAACTTGCTAACAGGGTATCAGCAAAGCGTACTATACCCCCAATAAAGCTGCCACTTCAAAACCAAGAAGTCAAACTGCAACCAAGAGAAAAATAAGCAAGCCTTTTGCTTACAGCCCAGACAAGAGTCACTCAACAGAGTTAAAGTTACTTCACTGTATTTTGTACCCACACAGAATGTTTCGGGATAAGGCTCCAAACAAGGCAGCACAAATTTAATACAGTGTCTCCCATATCATACCTCTGGCAGCCTTAACTCTGCCCTTCAAATCTGACCTAGCCTGTCCTGCGTCTGCTTACAAGTGAAGAACCTGCACAAAACAACTGCTTACATCTTTATCATCTTTCTACACAGATCTTTCAAAAGAATACTAAAAAAATAATCTAACAGTAGGAGCACTGAAATCAACTAGATGCTTCAAGAACTAATAACGATGCTCTTAACTTGCATTTCCAAAGGGGAATGTCAAAACTGAAATACTTGGAGCCTCAGCATTTGGTCACACTGCAGCTTGACTGAGTTTTAAATCAACACAATTTTGCCTTTACATTTAAGCAGGTATTATACCCAGAGCAATAGCACAACAATATGCACCCTTGAACTTTCATTTCCTAATTCACTTCTGAGATGTGACATGGCACTACTGCAGCGATCAGCAGGCAGTCTAACATTATATAAACAATTTCAGAAGCCTGATGGATATAGAGTAGATTAACTGTTAGTTTGGAAGAATAGGAACTTGCACGTTTGCTAAGTAAGAACTAGAAAATATAAGAAGGTTTTCAAAGCTGGCTACTTTAGGTTAGCACTAGCAAGTTTTTACAAGCAGCCTCTATACATCAAGCTGTCTTATTGCCTCTGTAGGCAGCAGGCAACAAGGAGTCAACAGCCATCAGAAAATAAATTTTAAGAGTCACCAAATCATTCTATAAGCAAGTTGTGAAGTCATTCATTCCACTGAGGAAATTGGTAGGTCAGTCTCATTTGATGGGATACGAGGGACATAAACTGTCTATTACCAAGCATTTCTTATTCCTCTTCCAAGCATAAAAAAAAAAATTAAAAGAAATATCACATTCTCCCTCATACACACACCTTTGCTCCTCACGCACCGACTGCGAGGTGTAAGACCTAAGGAAAGCCTTTAATAAACCACTTTAAAAAGAGACAGCCTATTGCACAGAATGACAACATGGTATTTTTCAGTCAAAATAACCAAGCTACATGATGAATTTTGCATCAGAGTCTACCATGAAACCCAAGAGAGGTTTATAAAAACAATTACGTGCAAGTAATTATGTTAAATGATTATCCATCATTAATCATCTCACAACCGCAGGATAACAACCAGCGCTATTTTGTTATGAAGCGATCAGCTATCAAGTCTTGCTTTTTGCAGAGAAAGGCACTTCAGTGTGGTATTTGTGGCCTGCGAGCTACTGACTTTCGGCTGTCAGCACCAACATCGTATCATAGCTCACCCTCAGACACCTATACATTGCTTAGATGAGCAGTGACATTCTTCACAAACTCTAAGCTTGTTTACATTAAGCGCCTAGATTGTGTACTTCACCCAGGAACCCGTCCCGGTGCGGTTTCATTGAACTGAAACGTCACTTGTTCCTTGACTTTTATTAAGTTCACTTAGGTTGACCAAATGAGCTTCCCTAAAGTAAACAGGGTTATAAAATATCAGGATGATTCTATCTTTAGGTGCTCAATAGAAACAAACATTAGTTCAACTAGAAAACTTTAAAAATGACTTTAGATACAAAAGTGTAACAATTATACTGCGCGATACATTTTTATATATCACTAAGCCCATGAAATTTAAAAAAAAAAAAAAAAAAGTTTTTGCACCATCAAGAACAGCCACAAGTCCTGAACCTCCATTCTTTACGCATCCTTGATCAGAGTAAACTGAAGCTTGGGAATGCTTGGGATTCAAAATACCCTGAGCACATACTAGTGCAACACCACAACGCATACATAATCCATCAGAAAAGGGGGGAGGGAAGAAAAAAAAAAGCAAGAATCAGATGGTGCTTTATTATACAAGCATGAAAGTAAGTTCCTTTGGAAAATAACTTCTCGGGTGGACTTCTGGACCAGTGAGGTAGCCCAAAGGGAGAGAAAAAAGTGGAAGTGGAACTTGGTCCCCACGCGTGATACCTGCCAGACGGTCCCTCGCGCCTCCCCGCGCCCCGGCGGGGACGGGACAGGGACGGGACGGGGACGGGACGCGGCCCAGCCCGCGGCCCCGGCTGCGCGGCGGCCCGGCAGGCCGCCCCCCCGTGCGGCTGGGGGGCCCGGCCCCCGCCCGAGCGAGCCATAAAGTGCAGCAGCAGAACACGGTCCAGACAAAAGCAATGTAAACAGGTGACTGATATCGGTCTCTTTGTCCGCGCCGCGGCCAAGATGAGGCGCCGGCCTTCCCCGCTCCCCCCGCGGCCTCAGGACGGCGCCACGGGGAAGCGGCGCACCCGCACCACGGGAGACAGGTCCACGCCGAGGATCTGCTGCGCCCGGCGCCGCGCCGCCGCCAGGCTCCGCCGGCTCCAGACGCTGCCCCGCACCCGGATGGTGGGGAAGGTGGTGAGGCGGGGGGTGGCCGCCTTCCAGATCTCCTCCAGCGACTTGCCGCCGAAGGGCTCCCAGGCGGCCCCCTCCGCCGGGCTGCCCCGCTCGCTGTCCGCCTCCTCGCCCGGCGGCTCCAACGCCGCCGCCGCCTCCCCCCCGCCGCGGGGGCCGTCGGCCGCCGGTGCCGCGGCCGCTTGCCGCTGCCTCTCCCGGCCCCTCCTGCGGCGGCGCCGCCGCCGCCTCCGCCGCTTGCCGCTGCCCCCCGCCGCCGCGGCCCGGCGCTTGGCGTCGGCGGGCGGGAGGCGCCGCTTGCCGGCGCGGCGGCGGGGCCGCTCCGCCGAGGGCGGCGGCGGGTCGGGGACGACGGCGCGGCAGGAGGCGTATCCGTAGACGTCCTTGCTGCGGAGGATGACCGGGGAGAACTCGTGCTTGAGACTGCAGAGGAAGTTCCACAGCTCCGAGTCGGAGCTCATGAACTCCGTGGACTTGGGCATGAAGAGCTTGAGGGCGTCGCCCAGCGCCTTGGTGCCCGCGAAGGAGACCTGCGAGCGCGAGTACACAACTTTCTCCGCCTCCCCTTCCAGCCCCCAGGCGGCGGGCGCCGCTCCGTCGCCGGCTGCCCCCGCCGCCGCCACCGCCGCCGCCCGGGCTCCCGCGGCCCCCGCCGCGGCGCTCCCCGCCTCTTGGCTCATCTTCCCGGCTCCTCTCTCCAGCGCCGCCTGCTTCCTACTGCGGGTCATGGAGGCAGAGGGACGGGGTGGCGGCGAGAGGCGCCGAGACGCGAGAGCAGAGCAGGAGAGGCGAGGCGCACGGGCGCCCGCCGCCTCGCCTCGCCTCCCCTCACCGCACCCCGCCGCCTCCGCGCCGCGCAGGGAGCGACGATCGATATCCTGCCGCCCGGCACAAAATGGCGCTTTAAACTCCCAGGCGGGGACTGCGCGCCGGACCGCCCTCCCTCCGCGCCTGGCGGTTGGCCCGTTTGAAACACGTCGGGCGGGCCAAGCCCCGCCCCCCGCGCCGTGGAGGCGGCCATTGGGAGGGCGGCGGGCGCCCCGTGGGGAGCCCGAGGTGGGGGCGGCGAGGGGGCGGCCGGGAGCGTCCCCTCCCGGGGCGGCGGGAGGTGTCCGCCTGCCGTCAGCTGCGCGGGCGGGGGACGGCGACGGGGAACCCCGGAACGCCACTGGGCCGCCTTCCCCCCACCCTCGGTAGGGCGTCCGGGTTAGTGGCCCCTTCCCTCAGGGAACAGCGAAGGGTACCGGCAGGTCTGGCGCGACCGCTGTGCCGTGTGCTGGCCTCGCGCCTCGCTGCGAGGACGAGGTTCTTCACGGGGCGGTGGGCAAAGATGGTTTCTAACATGAAATGCGTGCAAGTAAGGATTTGGTTGGACGCTTTGATGGGCAGGCTGCCCCGGAGGAAGAGCAAAGGCCGAGCGAAACGACAATAATGGGTAAACAGGCGTCGTACAGTGAAGTCCACCGTACGATATTAAATACATCCATCCTGCTGCAGAGGGTTTTTTAACACGAACCTGTAGGCCAGTCGTGCAACGTCGTAAGTCACAGAATCACCGAACTGTTGAGGTTGGAAGGAATCTCTGGAGGTCATCTTGTCGAACCTCCCTGCTCAAGCAGGGCCACCTAGACCAGGTTCCTCAGGACCATGACCAGATGGCTTTTGAGTATCTCCAAGCATGGAGACTCCTCTCTCTGGTGACCAGTGATGGGACATGAGGAAATGGAATGAAGCTGCATCAGGCGAAGTTCAGACTGGACATTAGGAAAAAGTTAACTGAGAAGGGTGGTCAGTTACTGGAACAGGTTCCCCAGGGAAGTGGTCATGGCACCAACCCTGTCAGAGTTCAAGGAGCACCTCAGTGATGCTCTTTGTCATATAGGTTTAGTTTTAGGTAGTCCTGCGAGGAGCAGGGAGTTGGACTCAATGATCCTTATGGGTCCCTTCCAACTCAAGATATTCTATGACTCCACCACTACTCTGAGAAACCTGTTCCAGTGCTCAGTCACGCTCACAGTGCTAAAGGTGTTTCCTGATGTTCAGAGGGAGCCTCCCGTGTTTCAGTTTGTGCCCACTGTCCCTGGTCCTGTCACTGGGCGCCACTGAGAAGAGCCTGGCTCTGTCCTCCTTGCACCCTCCCTACAGGTATTTACATACATTGCTAAGATCCCCCTGAGCCTTCTCCAGGCTCACCAGTCCCAGCTCTCTCAGCCTTTCCTCGTAGGAGAGATGCTCCAGTCCCTCCATCATCTTTGTGCCCCTTCGTTGGATTCTTTCCCGTATGTCCATGTCTCTCTTGTACTGGGGAGCCCAGAACTGGACCCAGCACTCCAGGTGTGGCCTCACCAGCAGTGAATAAAGTGGAAGGATCACCTCCCTCAGTCTGCTGTCAATACTTGCCTAATGCAGCCCAGGATACTCTTCGCCTTCTTTGCAGCAAGTTCAACCTGGTGTCCACCAAGACCCCCAGGTCCCTTTCTCCCAAGCTGCTTTCCATCTGGGTGGCCTCCCACATATATCAGTGTATAGGGTTGTTCCTCCCCAGGTGCAGGACTTTGCACTTCTTGTTGAACTTTATGAGGTTCCTGTCAGCCCATTTCTCCAACCTGTCAACACTGAAATATTCACAGCATCGTTGGGATTGGCTTCATATCCCAACAAAGCATATCCCAAATGAAGTCAAAAAACCTCAGTCTTTGCACTGGTTGAGCCCTTTGTGAGAGTCACCAGCTTTCTGAGTCCACAGTGCTGTTTCTTTCTGCATGGCACTGCTACGCTTGCAGCTTCAGAGCACAATTTTTTCAGCTGCTGTGAAATCCCATGTCCCTCTAGACCATGCTTTCTGACACTTCAGAGATTGCTGTCACAGGGAGAGTGTCTTGTTAGGTTCCCGGATTGTTTCAATTAAACCAGAGCTCTTCCCCGCACCCAGAACAGCAAGGTATCGGCAAGGGCAGAGCTGGTTTAACCTTCCCTACAAATCCTACTCAGGGTTTGATTAAACTCCTAACTAATTACTTTCTCTCAGCATCGGTAAAGGGCAAGGAATAACATTTTTCTTCATAGACAGTCTTTGTTCTGTAATTAATCTTTCAGTTTAGAATAGGGAAATCTTTTATTCTCAACTCATCAAGAGCCTAAATTGGAATGTCTAGAAAGCCAGTCAAATAAGAAGCAGAAATTATGCGTGAGAAATTATTCCTTACTGCCAATGGAAATAAATTATTTTTCTTCACAGTATAATTCAGTTTGTGTTCATGGGAAACTCAAGAATATTAATCCAAATAACCATTTAAAGTGGATATTAACAAAGCTATTTTAAATCTTCATGGGGACAGTCTCGAGGTGCAGCCATATTCTAAACCAGCTTTCTAAATTACCCATTCTTAAAAAAAACCCTTTCCCAAAACGATGGTGTTAGTGCCGTTTTTAATCGGATTCATTTCACAGCGTACTTTAGAGCACAGTCGTGCAGGCAGATTGATTTAGCTGAGGGAGGTATCCTGTCATGCAGAGGACAAGAGCCCGGAGCTGGAAGCGTCAGGGCCAGGCATCTCTTGATCCAGCTGTGCTGCAATTAGTCACGCTCTTGGCATGAGCGCCTGGTCGCAGCCATGGGGTGACCACAGCTTAGCAAGAGGCTCATCACCTGCTGGACCGCAGGAGATGACCTGTGCTCATGTTCTCAGTGGCAGGAGCTCCCACACTCTCAGATTCAGCAGCTCAGCTGACAAGTGAGCCCTCATTAAACTGCAGAAACCCAGTTGCTTATAATCATTGGCCATAACCTTTTTCCTGAAATTACAGACATTTCTGACATATGACTCAAAAATCATTTTGACAGAGGTGGGGAATTTTAAGCAAGCGGTAAACGAGTCACTGTAGCTGCAAGTGAAAAGGGATTAGTACATTTTTGTGTTAATCAGCATTTATTAATTATTTTTACTTTTTTGCTTCCAGGAGGGACAATACCATTTTAAGGCATAGGATGTAATCTCAATTTTGCAACTTCATTATGAGTTTTCTGCAGTGTAACACTCTCCTTGTAATACCTTACAAAGTCATCTCAAAAAAATCCACGGTAATTGGCTATCTTTTAGTAATTTACAATAGCTCAGTACAGTAAAAATGATGATAATAAAATTAATAAACCTTTGGAAGTGCATAGCTCTTCATTTTAATCATACTACTTCTTATAAGCATTAATTATCACTCACGGTACTCCTGAGTTGTGTAAGTAAATATTGCCTTTCTTTAACAGATGAATAAAATGAAGAAGTGGATTAAAATGGCTTGACTAAGATGTATAGACTCAATGACTTAATTTTCTGTAGATCTTAATTTCTAAGAATCATTATTCTAAAAATACAGTGAATGGCTACATTGGAACAGAGAAGAGAAAAAAAATCTGTAATTTTTGTTCTCAATTATTTGTTAGAATTTCTTTTCTTTATAAAATTCTTGAGAAGGGGGGGCAAGTACCAATTGAGAAATTGCTGCAGGGACACGTTATTTTCTAAATAATGCCTTCCTAGTATCAAAAAACCACTGTTAACTGCTAATTATTTTAACTGCTTACAATGTTATCTGTACATATGATCACATCAAATTTTGAGTCCTGCTGATGAAACCTAAAATCCTGGATATTAACTCACACCACTTCTGCTGCTGGGGCTTTTCCCCCAGAACAGTCGTGCTCTTCTACCCAGATTAGCAAGGACAACTTTACTGTCTAATGCCTTTAAAGATAACCACTCTTTTCTAATATCTTTATCTCTGCTGTTGAGAGGTTGCATTAACTGGCAGCCTGCTTCAGTTAATTTGCCTTCTAAATGTCTTTAGCATAGTTTCAGGAAAGTTTGCGTGACAGTACAAGCATGACTCCACATCCATTTGCAACTAAACTTCAGATGTTACCAAACCCAACAGTCGTCAGGTTCCTGGGCATTGGCAAAATTCCTGAAAATACTTTCAAAGAAAGACAAAAGCAAATAATTTACAAGAATAGTCTCTCAATCAGTTACTGGGAAAAAAAATCATGGAATTGCTGTGTGTAGGAATCGCAGTTACAGTCAAAAAGGGAAATAAGATGTTAGGAATCACTATGAAACGGATAGAAAGCAGAACAGAAGACAGCATTCTGCTGAACACAAGTCCATTGTGCCTCCACAAATCTTGAATACTGTGCATTTCTTGTCTTACCATCTCTAAAAGGATATAGCAATGACACAAAGAAGGGCAAGCAGGATAAGCAGAAACATGGAACAGCTTCTCTATGAAAAGATTAAATAGGCTAAGACTCTTCAGCTTGAAAAAACAGATGGCTGAGGAAGACTATGATAAAGGTTTATAAAACTGTGATAGTACAAAGAAGGCAGATAAGGAATTATGATGCCTTAGTTTTCATAATCCAAAAATGACAGGGAAGCATATGAATCTATAAAGCAGAAATTTTTAAATGACCAAAGAGACATACTTTCTTTTTTTTCAGGTGACTCATAATTACTCTGTGGAGTTCATTTTTCAACAAAGTTGTGGGTCCCAAAATGGAAAAAATGTACCCCAGTACTGAACATAAAGGTGAGCTCATTGAGAAGGGGTTGCAGGCGTTACAGAGCACAACATTCAAAATTATTAGATGTGAATGGAAGAAAAAAAAACATCAAGGGGTGTTGTACATGAAAACCAAGTCTAGCACCTTGGGCTCAGAAAGCTTGTAAGCCAAGGGCTAGGAAAGGAAGGAAGAATACATCAGGGGAGGTAACCCTCAGTGTTTGCACCATTCTCACACTCTTTCCCTAACCTTCTGCTTCTGGCCTCTAACAGACAAGGACGCTGGACTAGGTGGACCCTGGAGCTGGCCATCATGGCTGGTTCTACTCTACAGACCTGTTAGAAGACAGAAGAGGGCCACCACAACTATAAAATGTAGTGTTTCTTTCCTGGAGCTTTACTGTTGCAACAACTTGCAACAGCTGGAAGAACATCTTCTAGAGCTAAAAGGCATTTGCAGGGAAAGACACACAGACGTTACAGAGTCCATCAGCAGCCAGGAGCCACACTCAGGCAGAAGCCCAGCAAGGATGGAGCCTGCGGTCAAGTGTATTCCACTAGCTCTGATTATTGCATGCTCATTTTTCACTTTGTTCATAGCCTCAATACATCCTCTTTCAAAATGGTGACTGACTACATGCGGAGGGGAAGAAAGGATATATTTTTTAAATAAGCCTTTTATTTTTATAGCATTCATTGACAATAATGTTTGGAAGAGGAAAAAATCTCTAACATTTTAGCAGAAGACTTTGATACATTCAAAAAACCCCTGAAGCAATAGTAAAAATAAAAATACACACAGAAGCATGCTTTGTGTTACAGAAAGCACTCCTAGAAGATATTTTAGCAGAAGCTGTTTAACATTTGTTTCTACATTCTGGGAAGTAATCTGTATGTGATGCACATAACCATGCAAACTGTGCATCACTTATATCATCATTGCCCCTTTATTAATAAATGCTGATAATAGCTGTACTGGTGGTCACTACAGTTTTGAGGGTCGATAATAGTCACTTAGTCTAAAACATCAAGAAGTCCTTGGTTTATATATCCAAAGTGAAAACTTTCCTTGCTAATCCTGTTTTTATTTCATCTTATTTTTTCTCTCATTCCCTTCAGCCATCTGTTTAACCACCCATGTTGGCTTTGACTATATTGTACTCCCAAATCTGCTGTCTTTTCTACCCCTAAAGTAGTTCACCTGATGTTAACTTTACTATAGACAAAGTAGCAGTACTTTAAAGGGGAAAGCCAGTGTGAAGTGCAAGACTTTGTGGTAGCCACACTGTGTTGTCTTCACCAATTAAGCTGGTAAAGTGAGAAATCAAATGAGGGGAAGTGCTGTAGATTAGAGCATGCAGGTTTTGGAAACTGAATATGCTAGACCAGGAGGAAAAAATCCCAACATTCTTATTCTAGAATAAATGCTTTCACAAATGAGATTATTTCAGAGTATCTATTCCACTTTCTTTTCTGTTCCCACCTATTTTATTCTAGGACAACTTCCAGATGGAGTTTCAGAAGGAGGATGCAGCTCTGCAGGTCTCAGGCTGCAGGGAGTGCCTGGTGCCTCTCGCTGAGGTGGGGGAAGCAGGAGGTGGTCTTTTAGCCTGCAGGAGATGTGCCATTGTTGAGAATCTGTGTCACCAGCTAAAGGAGCTGTGAGAAGATGTCACCAGACTGTGAAGCAACATAAGAAAAAACGTTTTTACTGTAAGGGTGATTGTACATTCGACCAGGTCACCCAGAGAGGTTGTGGAGTCTCCACCCCTGGAGATGTTCAGAAATCCGGTGGACACAGTCCTGAGCAGCCTGCTCTAGCTGACCCTGCTTTGAACAGTGGGGTTGGATTAGATGATCTGCAGAGGTTGCTGCCAACCTCCACAATTCTGTCATTCTGTGATTCCACTGATTGAGAAAAGGCAAACCCTTTCCTTTTTTTTTTTTTTTCTTTTTATCTTCTTTTTTAATTCTATTTTCTGCTGATATGATTTATGCTGGAACATTCTCCTTCTTCTATTTCTTCAGTCACTTTCTGTCTAAAATATGTTTCCTACTGTACATCCTTTAAATGATAATCCTCATTTATAAACCAGAAAGATGATCTGCACTACTTTCCAATACAGGACCAAATTGGTATGTTTTCAGTTGAAACTGTATCATCAAAGGTGTAAAATGGGTGAGCCTAGTAGTGCTTTCTGAGTATAATTCCAACATAGGAAATATGTTGCTCGAGAACATGGTTCTCACACATCACAGACCACATCATCTTGTAATATTGATCACACTGTTTCCTGAGGCACTCTATTTAAAGTACTGAGATGGTTAAAACAAACGTGAATTTCATTCACTTGTCTCAAACCAGACAATTTTAAAAGCCTACTAGCAATTATTTAATAACCTTATTAATTAAATCTTACTTCTTGATACCAAGTGTTGCTGAGCATGTCAATTCAAGAATTCTTTTCATGATACACTCCAGCCTGTGCTTCCATTTTGCTTCCTACCAGATTTGTGCATTATCAGATGAGCTGGCAGTACAAATTCGCTCCAGAACAGTGGGAGCACGCAATTGATTTTTTTGTTGAACTTGCCACAGGATACCATGCAATGTTTATATTGGATTTCTGGTTTACGCTGGCCTAGGGAGGACACGATACGTGATCCAGCATAAAGTCCATGGAGAGAAAGCTACCCTTCAAAAGGCTTTGAAGAAATTAGAGCGAGGGAGCTGCTACTAGCTCAGCTTCGTATGTCATGTGGATTGTGGCTTTATTAAATGGATACTTAGAGCAGCTTTACTGCGTCACCGGACCACGTCTTAGTCAGGCTCGCTCTTACTCGTTCTCCTTGTCCACGAGAGCCTTGCAAACCTTCCTGCCCGCTGTGTTTCTTTTAATGGAAAGTGACAGAAGCCGGTCCTTTTTCAGGTCGTCGCTGGCACTTTCCCAGGGCAGGGGAGCGTGAGCTTCGGACGGCTCAGGTGGAAGAGGGTCTCGGTCTCCCTCTTCCAGTGAGTGCTGTAAGCACTCGGTTATGATGTAGACGTTGGCTGCTAGCTCTAACACCCCTCGCTTTTGTTCTCCGAGTTAGGCGTGGGCTCCGAAAGCCCGGAAGCCTCCGCGCTCCTCGGTTCCTCCTGCTGCGGAGGGAGGGAGCTCTGTCCCCGCTGCGGGCGGCGGCGGCGGCGGCGGCGGCGGCGGCGGCGGCGGCGGCGGCGGCGGCGGCGGGGCTTGGGTGGCCGCGGGGTACAGCACCGCGAGGAGACCCGGCCTGGGGAGCACCGGCGGTGCCGGCTCTCGTACGATGAGCTGAACGCCTTTACCGAACTCAGATCCTGCCCCGACCTAAAACCTGCTGGAAGTCTGCCCACGTTACCTTCAGTTGGATCGTTTTCTATTCCTTGAACGTATTTCGAACGTTACTCAATGCAATTCTAGTTCAAAACGCCTGAACTGAGAGTTATATCGCCTTCCCAGAATATTCTAATAATTTATAGTTTGGTAACGCTTGGTTGACAGTATTCTTTATAATCCATTTAAAATTATTGTGAATTCACGTCAGCACATAATAAATATCCAAACTGGATAATTTGAACACATTAATTATTTTGACCGTTTTCGAGAATACTGTTATAAAGAAAGAATAAAAATAGATTGACAATACCTAGAGAACTGGGCTTTTAGATTGTACGTTTTAAAATGAAAGAAAAGATTCTCCGTAGCTGTAGATACTCTTCATTTCAGTACAGACACACTGACTGATACTAGCTGAGGTTTTGACCCTATACGTGATCTGCATTATTATAAAGTCTCTCCTCAAAAGACAATAATATTCAAGGCAAGTTCATCCTCGGTGAACCTGCAATGGCTCCATGTGGATAAGTAGCTCATTTACCGGTATTTTAAAATTATCTTTCAGAAATGCAGTGAATTACTTAATGTGTTTATTCTCACAGAGGCATATACATATTATGAACGCTATCAACCAGCAATTGCAGTAAATATTTTCCGAAATATACAAGTGCCCCAAACTTCCATTATAAAGTGAAAAAGTCATCAAAGTTAACAAATCGTCTATATTCGATCCCCATTCCCCTCAGCTACTTTTGGAAGGCTCCTCCAAATAAGAAATGGTAGTGGTTTAATCTTTTACTAATTTCATTAAACCCGTGCTAAGCCCTAGTGCAGTCACTCGCTCCGGTTTATGTGTGGCGTGTTTCAGTTTATTTTATACCGGCTCCTATTCCATTTAAGTTCAATGAGCCATCTTTGCTCACATTTAAGAGTACTCACATAAGGCTTAGCACTGCTTTAATAAAAGCCACCTAATTAAGCCAGGATTTTCACTGTCCATTAGCATTCTCTTACATCAGCATTTTGAGTCGTACGGTTTTGACACTAGGAGCCTAAAGTTGAAGTCCCAGTGCGTTGTCTGGAGGGAGCTGCTCTGTGCTTAATATTTGCAATTCATGGCCTGAGCCATTAATTATTCCTTTGCATGCAAGAAGAACTGCAAATGTCCCATCACTTTGGAAAAAGTGGTCATTATTTAGAAGTGTAAATGAAGATGCCAGAGGCTAACCTCAAATCCTGTCTGAAACAAAGACTGGCATCTTTAATCTCTGGACTGTACCAATGGATTGGACATATTGCAACAGAAAAATACCACATTTATTCTCAGCATTACATATTACATGCCCTAGATCTGTTTTTGCTTTCATATTCCTCATATTCTCCACTCCTTTTCTAGATTCTTCCTGATCCAAATTCTTCCTGATCGTCCCTCCCTGACTGAAAGCTGAATCACTGAAATTCCTGCTCATTTGCTTCCTGCCAAAATGAGCTGGTATTTCCAAAAGCACCCTTCCTCCCAGTGACTAATATGTTACAATACAGGTTTGCTTTGCTTGCTGCGTGTTCTGTTTTGTCCCACAATGGTTATAGAATTAAACAATTTAGTTACAAAGTGAATAAGACAATATGCAGATCTTGATATGTACATGGCGTGTATGTGACAATAGCAAAGGAAAAACAAATCAGGAAAGAAACAATAGAAAAAACTGGAAAGCTGAGACTCCAGGACTGATGTAAAAATTGTCGATAATGAAGAAAATGAAAATGATTGCCTGATACAATCTGCATTTGCATAAAATTTGGAGGAAAAAAATAAACCTACAGTCTATCTCACCACGGCAGAGACTATAGAATGGTTTTCCCCAGTGACAGGTGTTTCCTAGCAGAAAGCTCTTGTGCCAGGAAAGGTTAAAACACATGAAGATGGAGAGTTGGCCAATTACAGAAAAGTGGAAGGATTAGAAAGGGATTACAAAATGAGCAGACAAAGTAGATTGCAAGGGACTCGCTCACCTGATGGCAAACTAAATCAGACACATTTTAAATTGCTAAAGTGTCTGATGCAGGCTAGTTGTCAGGGTGAATACAGGCATTTAATCCATTTATCTCCACTGATTTTAGAAGAATTTTATGAATAGTTTAGATGAGAGTCCTCTGGGAGTCCTAATTAAACTGAAATTAATTCTGTCACAGGTGTAGATAAGTTTTCAGTCAAAACTGATAGTTTCTTTTAGCCAGTCTCTTCTTTAAATTCATGTCCATTGGTTATGTGATACCCAGAGCAGAAGTGGAAAGATCTGTAGCAAAAACAAATTGGTCATTGCTAAATCAGTTCAGCTCCTGTGCAGCCTTCTCCAGTCCCTCCTCATGGACTACATTCCCAGACATTAGCTTTCCTAGAAATCACTGATCACTTCATATGTGTGTTCAAATCCTTATTTACTTCCCTTTGAACAACATCTCCAGGTTCTGATCCAGAGATCCACCATTTAGTTATGGCCAGTAAAAAAGGCATTATTTTCAGCACTATGTCATGTGCTGATATTGAAAATGAATGAACCTAGAAAAACTAGGTAAAAGACTTCTCACTGGGAAACCATTTGGATATACAGCTGCTAGTACAGACTAGAGCTACTGGTTATCTGGCATATCCATGTTTGACTTCTAACTCCTCCATTATCACTTTTCAACCCAGTTCCCTCAAACTACGGCTAACACAGTGTAGGATTCCTGTAGTACAGGTTGTTGGCACTACTGCATTTTGTAGAGCTGCCTAATATTGCACTGGTAGAAAAACATGATCCATGGTCTCCCAAAACTCTTTTAAGCCCTGAGCTGTCACCTACTTTGGATTTATCACCAAAATAACTATTCTGAAAATCCTGAGGTCTGCGGCAAGATGAAATATTTTTGAAATTTTGAAAATACCTTCAGGATAAAAAAACCTCTTTCCTGCCCAAGCTCAGTTGACATGAAAATATACTTCACCATGTCTAACAGTTTCTGCATTTGAAATGCAGAGCTCTGTAAGACGACAGGAATGGTGTCGGGGCAGCACGGGCAGGCTGTTCCACCAGGAAGACGTGGAGGCCAGGAGCTGAGGGTGACAGCACTGCGGGCAGGAGCACTGCCTCACCAGTGAGGCGTTGGGAAGCTGAGTCAGCGAGTCCAGATCAGGAGCGGGTTTGGAGGCAGTGATGAGAGCCAGCCTCAGGCCACCGATCAGCAGGGAAGTCTGTTGTGATGAAGCAGGACTGAGGCCAAGCCAGGGAGTCAAGCCAAGCCAGGGAGTCAAGGTCCAGGTCAGAACGAGAAGGTACGAGGGGAGGTGCAGACACAGCTGCTACGCAGCTGTGAGGTAGCGCAAGCAGCACCAGGCAAAAGGGCATTAACTTAAAAGCAGCTCCCAAGGGAAGGAGGGGCAGGCCCTCTCTCTTCACTGCCTTCACAACAGCTCTTACCAGTGAAGAGGCTGTGCTTGACTCAGCCAGCCAAACTCCTTGGAGCTGGGGGAGGCACTGAGGGCTCTGACAATGGCGTTTTGGGATAGACTGAAGGTCTGTCTGTGATAGTGGCCAGCTGTGGAAAAGAACTGGCTTCACCCTCTTTGTTTTGCTTTGTAGGCCAGGCACTCTCACTGAACAAGAAGCTCTGCTCCTAGCTGTCTTTGTATTTTCTTCTCCCCTCACACCCAAGTAAAGAGAGGTAGAAACAAGGAGGAAAAGAACCAGCACCACTATGGCTGCAGCCCTCAGCATCCCCACCACCAGCATCAACACTGTGAGAACTGCCACCACCATCTTCTGAAGTTTCATCTCCCATCATGTTTGGGAAGAGCCAAGGGCTCTGCAACTACTGCTACACCCAACACCTTAGTACAGCAAAACCTACAAGTCATTGCCTGAAGAAATAGCTCCCGCCATTCCCAAATTTTCCTCTGTGTCCCCAAGGGCTACGGGCTCAGCCTTATTTTCTTAAGCGTATCACCACCCTTCTCAGCTACCGCTTCTCCTGTTCTTCCACCTATTGCCTCCTTTTTTAGCACAAACAAAAGCCATTCACCTTTCATTTCCCCTCTCTATATTGTTTCTTCTGCATGCAGTTCCTCCTGCTCTCCATCTGTTTTCATTTTCTTCTTTGCCTTTTTTTTTTTTCATTTTTCTTTCATCTGTCACCAAACCATGTCATTCCTTTCCACCTGTCTACAGGCTAAGGGTGAGTTGCATTGTATCAGAGTGCACCTCTTGGCTCCTGCCACTTGGCATGGTTAGGTGGTGGTATTGGTGGAGGTTCAGCTAGCAGTGGTAACAGAAATGGTACAAATTCAGCTGCAAGGTAGAAATTGTGTAGTGCTGTGGTGGTGCCCCTCTTTTCCTTCTCTGTGTGAGTGTTGTGAGGGTGCAAGAAAAAAACTCCAGTCTACTCGTACATGCCTCCGTTTCCCTCTGTTGTTCGTGCTAGATGCTGAGGGAGAGAAGATCCTCTAATCACAGGTGGTGGCAAGTAGTGGCCAGCAGCTGGGCGAGCAACCATGTTGGGTGCTGCTGCTCTGGAGCAACAGAGGGGCCACAGAATTCTCCTCCATGACTGTGCTCAGGCTTCCCCTAATCCATGTGAATTTTTAGCATTCACAACATCACCTGGCCAGGAACAATGTGGGTCTCCTGTGCAATGAACATGGTCTGGAAACAAGCAGCTGGGATTTAGATTACTTGGGAAAGGATTGCAGGGAGAATATAAAGTGGTTTAAGGAGACCTACAGAAAGGCTAAGGGCGATAGTCCAGAAGAACCTAATTTTATGAAGGAATAGATCACATTACTAGTACCACAAACTCACCGCCTAAATGTATCCAGTGCACAGCACAGGGCCAAAGGCATTATAAAGAGGAGGAGATCAAGAGTGAAACTGGATGTGTTGCAGTGGGTTAACCAGAAATGTGTGGTTCAATCATACCTTTTTAGAAGGAACATTTGTAGTTGCTGTTGGTGAAAACATTCTCCCTAGCTTCACAAACAACGTACAAAAGATGCGATGCCTCTAAATGGCTGTGGCCTTCCTTGCACTGCAATGGCAACCGCTTGGAAAGCACCATGGCAGTACTTTCAGGTAGGCAGCAGTGCACACTACTGTCATCCCTTTGCTAAGTATGTATTTGCATAGCATGCAAGCAAAGTTCCTGAAATAAGATTAATCATAGCCAGCCAGTGAGGGGCAAATCCCTTCTGTGCTTGTGTTTTAATTCATTGGCTTTGGTGTAGTGCTGGACTGCATGTTAAGGGTACCTCTTCTCTACTATCTATTGTCACAACTCTTCCTAAATCTTTGGGTAGCATGAGACTTAGCAAGCTGCGGATCAAACATCCTCCTCTCTCCAAGGGGCAAATGAGTCCAGGTGATACATTATTTAAGTGAAAAGGCATTATTAGTAAAGGACAGGAGACCAAAATAGAAAATACCAGCATGCAACTATAAATCCATCCTTTGAATACAATGTACAGGTCTTATCAATAGCTTTGGTATAGCAGATCTAGAAAAGTTACAAGGATGAAATTTAACATGATGAAGAAGCAATGGGATGGTTTCTGTACAAGGAATAAGTTCTTGGACTTTTTAGCCTGTGAAAAATAGGTTTATGGCAGAAAATCACAAATGCATGGGAAAGATAAACGGGGAACAGTTATGTGCTGTCCCTCCTAATATGAGACCTAGAAGGCATAAAATCAAATCCTCAGGTGGCAAACAAAAGAGACACTTTTCTATGTAGTGCATAATTAAGCAGTGGAACTAATTGCAAGATGCCATGGGTTTCAAAAGCTTACATGATTCAAAGAACAATTAGACAAATTTATGGCTGAAAATAATCTACCAAGCACTATTAAAAGAAATCTTACCACAGGATCAGGCCTTGGTCTGGATGTGCTAGCGAGAAGACTGGTTGTCTCCCCAGGATGAAGCCCAGGGGATAACCGGGAAATGCTGATCCTCCTCCAGGTACATAAGTGGCAGTTGCTGTACTGATGATGAGGAAAATAATAATTAACAGTACAAGGCTAGATAAAATTACAGTTCTGAAGGATACTGCAACAGGGTGGATCTAATTTGAGGGTGGGAAGCATGGCAGAGACAGGGGCCCAGGGCTCCCCTCTAGCATGTGAAAAGTAAACCCTGTAAGGAACCTTGTGATTTTTGTGTACAAACTTTGCACTTATTAATTTAAAAAGGAATAAATATTGGTAAAAGTCATCTGCCATGATTGCTGTAACCCATAAGCAGGCCTCAAAGACTATAATTAGAAGGGGGGGGGGGGGGAGAATAAAAGGAGATTCTTACCATAACCAGTTTTAACTGGCAATAAGTTAATACAAGGTGGTACCTGCTGAACAAAGTAGTTTAACAAGAAGAAATAGAAACCTAGAAGGCTGATAAAAATATCCAACTTGTCTTGCCCTAATGCATCAAGTGAAGGATGTAATCACATACTTATTTTAGGCATCTAAGTTAGATGCTGAAATGTCCATGGAAAATGCATAACTCTTCAATTAAAAGAAAAATTGTGGCCGCCTAGTTTCAGATGCTCTGAATTTGTAGGCTAAGGTAGATAGTGTGCATGCCCCAGGATGACATTCTTGTATTTTTCCAGGCACTTATGTACAAAGTACGTTCCCATTTTCTAAGCATTACCTGTACTGAGGTGACACAAGGGAATTCTTCTGGATCCACTACAAGCAGGAAAAATATTAAAGGTCAGTAATGATGCAGTCATCATACTTCACTCAAGATAAATGGACATCAGGATCAGCACAAAGCAAAGGGAGAACAAAAGAGATACCACCCTGAAGAGATGCCTGTCACTTCCCTAAAGATTTTTTGACAGAATGGGGACAGGTGCTGTACAAATATTCGCTCTGGTTACCTGTGGGAAACACTGGAAAAATCCTGGAATCAGGCATCCTGTGTGCCAGGACAGGCAGAGGTGTCCGGGGCCATCCACCTGTGCTCAGTAAACCTCCCTACACTGAGTGTTGCTCTGAAACTAAGGCCACCCTTAGGATGCTGTGCTTCAGTTAACGCCAAACAGCTGCAATCCAGTTTTGAGTTCAGTGTACACATTTGTAGCTAGCTGTTTTCAGCTGGCTAGCTGTCTGCCTGCAAAGATTCCAGTAATATCAAGGTTATTTTATTAACACTGAATTTCTTAACAAATGGATTTGGTGATGTGACACGTGGATGTATGAGCACTTGCAAAAAAATGCAAGGCATTGAATCTAAACCATAAAATAGCTACCTATCTTAAAGTATCGTAATACTTAATAAGACAACTGACTGAAAAGGAATGGGAATATGCCCTCTTCATTGCCCAGTGCTATATTCCTCCACTGTAGTCTAAATGTCTTCATCTGAATTCTTACCATTCATCAGTGCAAGGCTGCGAGCACAAGACATTCCCTGTTTGTGTTACTATCCCTGCTCAGCCCATATGAGTCATTTACCTCCTAGCTGCCTGCTGTACATCACTTATGCCTTAACCTCATCTCTGCGTATAAATTTCTTCCTTCTCCTGATAGGTACTTCGGAGGTCACTGCATGTAGCAGCAATACAGAGGACATGGGCTTCGCTAGTGTTGTAGGCAGAACCATCCTGCCTTTGGCCCAGCTGCACACTCTTCCATCACTGCAGAGTGGCTGAGCGTGGTAAGACCTGTTGCTCCACACAGGACAGCTCATCTGCCTGTGCTGCTCCCATGTCTGGCAGGAACAGACTGAAGGCAGGAGCATGCCCATGTGGAAAGTCCTTGGCTGAACATATCAGCAAGCTACACCCACTCCAACCAAACCAAGCCAAATGGCAGATACTTTCTCTTTCTAGAGGGAAACAACCAGCTTCTCTGCTTTCCTCTCTCTCTTTCTTTTCCCTTGGAGAAAACAGACTTTACAGCAGGCTTTTCTTCAGTGTAAGCCCACCAAGTGAGTGCCCAAGAGCCACATCTCCCAGCAGTCCCTTGCGCTGAGGCTCCCACTAGCTTCCAGCTCTCGCTGTTGGAAATAAGTTGTTGGTATTTGGGGTTTCTTCCTAAGCAGTTGTCCTGGTTTCAGTTGGGATAGAGTTAATTGTCTTCCTAGTAGCTGGTACAGTGCTATGTTTTGAGTTCAGTATGAGAAGAATGTTGATAACACTGATGTTTTCAGTTGTTGCTAAGTAATGTTTAGACTAAGTCAGGGATTTTTCAGCTTCTCAAGCCCAGCCAGCGAGAAAGCTGGAGGGGCACAAGAAGTTGGCACAGGACACAGCCAGGACAGCTGACCCAAACTGGCCAACGGGGTATTCCATACCATGGGATGCCACATCTAGTATAGGAACTGGGGGGAGTGGGTGCGGGGGGATCACTGCTTGGGGACTAACTGAGTGTCGATCGGTGGGTGGTGAGTAACTGTACTGTGCATCATTTGTATATTCCAAGCCTTTTATTATTACTGCTGTCATTTTATTAGTGTTATCATCATCATTATTAGTTTCCTCTTTTCTGTCCTATTAAACCGTTCTTATCTCAACCCATGAGTTTTACTTCTTTTCCCGATTTTCTCCCCCATCCCACTGGATGGGGGAGTGAGTGAGCAGCTGCGTGGTGCTTAGCTGCTGGCTGGGTTTAAACCACGACACCAGTGAAGGGCCAAACCACCTGCACTTAGCAAATATAGTCCCTCTCTCATGGCCAGTGACTGAGGATGGGGGGCAGGGAGGGTTGTGCCACCACCAGCTCCAAAGGGTCAGTTCATGCTTCTACCTACCCATACAGATTTTTTGGAAAACTTTTTAATCCAACAAGGCTTTGGGGGGGGGTTGGTATTATTCTAAACATATTTAAAACTTATTAATGGAGGCCTAACTTTTTAAGTTTCCATCTTTCAACTTAAGGCTAGAGGTTTCTTAAAACATTCAATTTGCTCCAGAAAAGACTAGCATTGAAACTTCATATTGTTCTCCAGAAACTGTGACTTCTCCTTTTTAAAATACCATTTCCCATAAGTCAGTTCTACTGGCATGCTTTTCTTTCTCTTTTTTTGAACACAGTCTAACTTGATCCCCTTCTTATGTTACTGGAAAAGTATTTATGTTTCATAACCATTTGGCTTATTTTACTGAACTTAATAATATTTGCTGTATCCAGTTCACTAATATCTTGACTAGGATCTTTACATCTGAATTTAATAATAAGTTTGTCCTGTACTTTGCTTTCCTGTGTTAGGGATAACTATTGTCTTATGAGCTTGAATAGGAGCTGTCTCATCAGCTCCCCATCAGATCCACTGGTGCTGTGAGTGTGCAGAGTTCTACCATCCTGCATGGTGATATTCTGGCAGATAATGTTCTGTCATAGATTCTAATATTCTAATATTCTGTCATTGTGTCTCATAACTGAAGTGACGGTAGCCTGCATTTAAGAGCCACCCTGTCAAGCAAAGCATGTTCCTCAGTGCCGATTTCAGGCTGACCTCGTATGTGAGAGAGACCTATATGTTAGTGGCCTTAAGATGTCAGCAGTCTCACCGGTATGTGCAGCACCCCTGGATAAGTGAGTTTTGCCGGCCACCCCCAGCTGTAGCCCCAGCAGAGGCAAGTTGGAGAGTTGTCGGAGACCCCAGGTCCACATCTGAGCTCCTTAACCCCAGCTGTCTGCTCAATTCTGGCGAAGCCTTGGCTCAAAACGCGGTGGGCAGCTGACAGGCAGCTCCGGCACAGGCACCTCTGACAGATCGAGCTCTCGCGTGGAGCCCGTCCTGAGCAAGAAGGGTCCCTCTCTTTCCTGTCATGCTCCTCTCTGCCAAGTCGTGTCCAGAACTGGATTTAGGTGCTTACATGACACAGTTTACATGGTGACTTAGTGGGATGTGAAAGTTCTGGTTACGCTCATTTTGGATGGCACATGTAGTCGTTAGCACAGATGTGCTAAAACCATGTCACCAACTCTCTTCCTTAAACACACAAATCCTTGCATTTCCATACCCTGAGGATCTTAAATTACTTCAGGTATTAAAGAATGAAAACACAGAAGAGCCCCGCGGGCCACTTTGGTGAGTAACGTTATTCTCCACATCCCATGGATGAACGAGAGACAGGTGGAGACAGAAAGCCAAAGACCTTCCTTGCAATCACGCTGGAAGTGCGATGAAGACCCAGATCCATCGGCTCCCGAGCTTCCTCGCAAAAATTCTCCGTCTTCCAGTTTTATTTCCAGGGGACACGAAAACGAGAAGGAAGAGGACACACTCCTTAAAACTCGCGGCTGGAAGGCGCAGCTTTCCCCGAGCGTGTTCTCCTCAGGCCCATCGCCCCGGCAGCTCAGGCCCCTTGAGGCGGGGACCTTCCCTGCCGCAGCAGGGACGCGCTGCCACCCGCCGCCCGCGGGCGCCCGGGCGGCGAGGCCCTGCGTGCGGCGGGACGCGGACCAAAGCCCGTGGGCCGCGGGCGCGGGGCCGGGAGAGAGGAGGGCCCCGGCCGCCGCCGCCGCCGCCGCCGCCGCCCGGGAGCCGGAGCCGGAGCCGGAGCCGGGGCCGGGGCCGGGGCCGCGGTCGCGGTGATGCTGCTGCCGGCCCAGCAGGTGTCAGCACAGCACCAGGGTGGCCTCTGCTCCGGCGGCGTGACGCAATGCCGGCGCGGGCCGGGCGGGCGGTGACGTCACGTCCGCGGCCGGTGACGCAGGCGGGCGGGGGCAGCCCTCGCGGGCGGGCAGATGCAACGGGCGCCTCCTCCGGAGTCCGTAGGAGCGACTTCGTTTTGCGGCCTTCGGCCAGGCCACGGCTGCCGTTATTTATGGCGTCGTAGCGGGGCGCTGATGCCTGGGGAAGGGTGAGGGCCCCGCCGCGGTGGGTGAACCTGCCGAATTGCCTAGGCAGAAAGTTGGGGGTGAGGGGCGTGTTTCTGGATGGGATGGCAGGTCAGAGAGGTTGGGTACCAAAGCTGATGCGCAGTGAAGTCACGGAGTGTTTGTGGTCAGCGGCACAGCTGAAAGGCCTAGGGTCATGGCAGCTAAGGTGGTCACCACAGATAGACACGCACCTCCGAAGACTGATTTAAATCTTCCTCCATGGCCCAAATCAGGACGTGTGTTCAATTTCCTGGCAAGTTACAGTGCCAGAAATGCACATGTATCTCCCCAAGTGCATCAAACACGAGACCTTCCCTTCCCCCTGACTGCAGGACCTGTGACGGATTTGCTTATCTCAGAAATCCACAGTGTTTCAACATACATAACTTGTTTAAATGGGATTATCAGACTAACTCAGATTCAAACAGCTGTTTTTTTCCCTAATCGCTAATGAAGAGAATCCCTGCTTTTTGTACTCCTCCTTTCATGGAATTAAGGCTGGATAACAGGGTAATGCCAAGTCCCTTTGAAATGACTGCCAACACAAACACTACCACCACTGCACATGTACCCTGTGTGCACAAAATCAGATCCTTTCTGGACCTCCAGTGCTCTTAGCTCTGCACTTTTCATCCCTTAACTACATGGAACTCTAAAATATTTTTTTTTCCTGTGCATTGATGATGTGTTACATAAATAATGTTTTTGTTAATTAATGATGGTTTGTATAGTCCATTGGCCTCCATACATTTTATCTGCCATAAGTTTCAGTGAGGTTAGTTCATGGTACATGGTTCACGCAAGCTAAATCTGGGATTTCAGATCAATCAGCTTTTGACACATCTTCACTCTTAGCAGACAGGCACTGCCCTGAGTATCTTGCTGTTTATCTAAGAGAAACTGAGAGAGTCAGCTCAGCCAACACCGTTCTTTACTGAGCTGTTCACATAGGCTCCTCCTGTACTAAGCATGTCACAGTCAAGCCATGGTCTTCTGGTCTGCTTCCCCTCATCAGTACCCTCCTGGATGCAAACCCTCCACTCCTAAACTCCCAGCAACACCTTTTCAAAGGTCTCTTTCATCTACAGCTATTGTGATGCCAATTACCTGAAACAGGCAAAAATAAGGAAAAGGATGAACCAAAACACGGTTGCCACCTGCAGTGCTCAGTCTGTCAAGATACAGGAGTCATTACACTCTTCTGAGGTTCAATATTTAATGGGACAAAAGCCTGAGAAGCCCCATCCTCTACACAGGTGCTGACACCTAAGGGAACACGCAGCCTTGTGCCAGCAGGTCACCTTTCCTCAGGGCCAGCTCCGCAGCACTGATCCAGTACTCACCAGCCTCGTTTGTAAGGACTGGCTTCCTACCACATCTGCAGCCACTTCTCAGGGGCAGGCCCTGCAGTGCCTGCTATCCCAGTACCACCAACTTCTGTGCCTAAACCAAGCTCTGCTACACAGCCTTCTGTGGCCCACCAGGGGAATCACCTCTTCCTAAGGGATTTTCAAAGCACTGCTTTCGAAGTCACTCATTCATTTGGGTGTGTAACACATCCCTAATATCAATCATTCTTCCATGGTATCCTCCTGTCCTCCTCCTCTGGACATAGCACAGATTCACCTTCCACGCACCTATTTTCTTCTCTTTAATGGAATCCAGGAAGAGTCCAAGGACAATCTGGTATTTTGGATCATCTGAGACCAGAGAGGGAATACCCTTCTTGTATCCTCCCATGTGTCCCTCATGTCTATATCCTTACTCTTGTCAGCCTACCAGACACTTTTGGGGTACTGTTGTACTTTGGAAAGACTGCAGCATCTGGTCTATCCAGTACTAGGTCACCCTCTTCAAAGAGGAAAATCACAGCATCTCAGCCAAAGCATTTTGTTATTGGAGGCACATGGGAAAAATATTGGGAAAGAACATCAGCTTCCCTGAGAAGAACCATTGCTCCCGGCTGGGATGAAACACAAGGCTCCTGCATGTCTGCCTCATTATGTGAATTTAGGAAGACTTCCCGTAGCTTCTGAAATGCATCAAAGAGACACTGAACATCGTTCAAGAGATTAATATTGTGGGCTATGTCCATTCAGTAGCTGATAGACAACCAGATGAACAACTGTAAAGAGATCCAACTCCATGCCCTGCCTGTTTGCAGCCACATAGCTGCATGCAGGCAAGCTGGCCTAACGAAGCCTGGAGGTACATCAGTCTGACCAGCGTACCTGGGATCACTGTGTTCTGCATGCTCTAGAAAGCATGATCTGTCCATCTGCCACATTTTAACTGCAACAATAAGAGACATTAGAAGTTTCTATCACACCCGTCTAGCTGATAGTTGAGGCAGTGTGACGCCGGCTGAGTCATGGTGCAGAGACAGACATTGCTACATTGGCTTTGGGGTGCAGAACTGCAGATCAAGGGAGAATAAGGCACAGCTTACTTTCCTGGGCACAGGGACCATGTGAAGAGCAGGCTCTGACCAGCACTTTGCAGCAGTTACTGCCTTCCACGAGGCACCAGGATAGTCCCACCCAAACTGGGCTCAGTTACCACGTCCTCCCCTGCTGAACAGCTCAGGCTTCATGCTGTAAAACAGAAAAGACTAAAGAAGCTTCACAAAAGTTTGCTGGAGAGCCCTGGCTTTCCACTGCAGGCAGGAAAGTATGGGGACATGCATTTTATAGGTGGTGTAATATTTGTGATCGTAACTCAGGGAATCCTAAAATACACGGGATGTCTGGCAATACTCACTGTTTTATTTGGGTGATGCTTCCATGTTTGTCTCTAACCATCCCTAGCAGACATAGACAATGGAAGACCATCTATACAGACCAGACTGCCACATGATGAGGCACTAATATCCACAGCATAGCGCTGCCCTCATTTTCTGTGTAAGCGTTGACACTTCCCATGCTACTGGTTCCCAGCTTTTCTTAGCTTTTCATTTCTAGGAAGGAAGTATACAAAGTTCCAGGTCTGAATCTGGCTTTTTACTCTTTGTGGTTGTGCTGGCTGGCTGTCAAGGCTTTGATTTGTCTGTAAAGACAGAAGGTCTATATTTCAATGTGAGGATAGTTGTTTATTTAGCAAAGCTACCACTATGATGAGGTACTGTCTCCTGTGTATGAAGTGCTGTCACAGATGCGACCCCGGCACCCCAGCGGGATCCCCAGCCTCCTCCTAAAAGAAAGAGACCTGCCCACAGGCTCTCCGTACAAGGGATTCAGCTCTTTGTAATGAAATCCTCTTATTCGGTCAAAAAAACCCCAAATGTGGTGATCTTCTGGGCACTCTGCTAAGGCCACCTATTAAAGCTGTTGGAGAAGGTTAAGGGTATGTTTCCAGAAAAGATCAGGCTGGGAAACAGCTTTCTTTGTAGCTGATTTTGTATTCAACTAAACTCTGTGGAACAAATATATTCCTACTTGAATGTCTTTTTAGTACTCCCGAGTACTATGACAGCAGATCAATTAGCCTGCAGGGTGCCTGGAACTCTGGTAAGAAACACTTCTGTGTGTAAAGGATATGTTACTTCAATATATAGAGAGAGGCAATGAGGTAGTTTAAAGGGAAAACATTTTACATTACTCACAACAAAAATACAGAAATCCTTCGATAAAAGTCTACCCTTACATAACTCATATGCAATGCAAATATATTTACCTCCTCACAGACAGGAAGATGCACCAACAAATAAGCACAGAGCTGAGCAAATTTTCAAAGATTAAGAACAATAAATATCACGACAGGAAGATAACACAGCAACACCGTTCAGAGAGCTTGTCTAGAAAAACCTCATAATGTAATCTCGTGGCAGCAAATTAGACTCATTTTCAGTGTCAGAAACTTTCAGAGACTGAGGAAATCCCAACTGTACCTTATATTTAGGAGTACTTAATATAATGCTATTAGACTATAGGCCTTGTTGGAAGTGTGAGCTCCTTTTCTTTATATTTCTATTTCTGACCTCTTTTGTTTTCCCTGTCAAGTCCCAACACCACAAGATGATGCAATATTGCATCACCACCTAATACTGAGACCTCTGACAGCAGCCACAAAAACTTGGGAGTTTCCCCACCCTTATGAATAACCAGTGGTCTTAAAGATTCTGCTACCACGAGGAGTACATCTCTCTCTCTGACAAACTCATACACATGTGAACAGACAAAAATAGGTATTCAAGCCAGTAAGAGGTATTACATGAGATTTACATCTCAGCTGATGTGTGTGTGTATGTATGCGGTACAGAGGAAACAGCTTGCACTCCTACCCCTGTGCTTTAAATACCTATTCTGAAGTGTAAGAGCCTAAATCAGTAAAATGGGAGACAAAGCCTTCAGCAGATGTATCTCAGAAGGCTTCTGAACACCTGCTGTTTCCTGTTTTGAAAGCTTTAGATGTTTGAAGTGAGGGATTTTGTGCAGAATCTTGATCACCAGGAGCACTGACCTAGCAGGAGAAAAGGAAAAAATGGGTGTATCTTGGCAGAGAAGGGACTAGAGATAGGCAAGACTCCTCTTTTCCTTGCTTGAGCTTTTCTGACTCTGCTCTGCCTACAGAGGTTCACAGAGATCATTCTGGATGAGGCCACAAGGCTCCTCTCACGCCCACCAGATCTTAAAAGATTCCCCTGGATGCCTCCCCCTGGGAACCCAAGCTCATGCAGGTGACACCTTACAGAGGATTTAACTGCCTGCTGGCATCCCTTCAGAGGGATGCAGCAAGAGCCCACCCTTAATTTGCTCTTCTTCTGGATCCTCCCCCAGGGCCTTCTACTGCTTCCCCAAGCAATGACCCAAAAACAGCATAAGAAGAGATGGGCTGCCTTTCCCATGAAATGAAGCTGTGAATGGAGGACAGATCTGCACGCAACACTTAGCTATCAGTTACATCCATTACAGGAGCAGCCATCATACTAGAACATGATGCAAAAGCCAAACTAAAACCCAGCTCACTCCTCCTCTGCTTGTTGGCAAGTTATAGCAAGAAGAAAAACTTATTTTTTATACCAAAGCTACCATATGATCATGCATATGGACCAAGCAACTGCAATGATATTAACACAACTGATTGCATATTTACATGATCAGTTTTCAGAGCAGAGCTGTAAAATAAAGGGATTCTGACAATTTATTTTAAATCCTGCACTGAATGCATCATAAAGGCCTTACAACCCGATTAAAAAATTCCAGTTTATAAATTCTCCAAGAAAGGAGAAAGCTACCTACCATTCCATCAGGAAGCACGATGTATTCCACAATGTTTTTTTCTCAATTTTCTTTACATAAGGAAGCAATTACAAAGCTGAATGTAGCTATTGCTGGGATTAGGCAAGCAGGCTCTGGCTTTGTTGGTACAAGACCTACAAAGCTTCTGCATTTAATTTTTTTCTCTCTTGGCAGTATAGAAAATAAAAAACAACCCAAAGTATTAGATACTATTTCCTAAATTGCAGTGAACCCAGTCTGTCAATGACAACAGAACATTTGCATCCAGTTCCAACATATGTCAGGATATAAAATTGTTGCTGAGCATTTAATGTGGCTGTTACTCTTTATCGCAGTTCTCCGTGAAACAACATAAAAACTGATGTTTGTGCAAAGGACGCAAAAGATACCATCTTATATTTTTCAACATCCAAACCTCCCATTTAAGATCATGACAGCCATTCCTTGTTATATTTTTATTACAGTTGAAAGATAAAGGAAATAATTGCATTTTGACTGCACCCCGCAAGATCATATTAGCAAAATGATTGCTTCTTTGCATGACTAATTTTGATTAAATCAGCTTCATTTAAATATCAAATTGTGTTCTTCACCTTCCTTCATTAAGCTATGGTATTCCTGACTGTTTTAAAATTCCATTTTTTATATGGTAAAATGTGCATTTCAATTTATTGTACAGGCTGTTCTTGACTGAAAAAAAAACCAACCCAACAGATAATTTATGGGAAAGGGTTTAAGTCACATTTGGAAATCAACAAGAATAAAATAATGTTAAAATGTGTAATTTCCAAAGAATATACAACCTATAAGGAGAGTATCCTTGGCAATAGGAAAGTTTGTATTACTTGATTTGCCACGAAAGGCAATAAAGAAAATTGTGCTGTATATAGAGGAGCTGAAGATTAACTGCAAAAATGTAATATTTTATTAACTTACTAAATCCTGAAAAGACAAAGATTTTCAGTTTACCTCTTCTCAAATATAATACTTGAAATAATTTATTCTTTCATTGCAAATAACATTATGCTGACTTATAGCTATTTAAAAAATATTTTATACAATTCTGGCTGAAGTCAACACGAAACATGTTATTTGCTCTGGCTGTAAATTATTCCCCCTATAATTGCCTTTTGACAAATGACAGTCTTTTTTATTCAGCTGCTCAAATCTCCGTATGGTTGTGCATCTCCAAATAAAGTCCATGGATTTTAACAGGATTAGTCACCAAACTGGCTACACTTGTGTTCCTGGAGTGATCCATCTGGGGATCCAGCCAACAACAACAAAAAAAGGCTTCCTATTTTGATAAGGTTTTTTAATCTCTTTTAAAGCATTCAGTAATACACATGCTGTGCAAAGCTGAACTTCTTTGACTGGTATTACCCATTATATCAGGGAAAACCAAGCACGAAGTGAGTCTTCACTGCGTTTCCCCTATGCTGCACAGACATCACGTGAAGGTTGTTAAAGGTTTTTACTTTGCTTTCATCTTTGTAAAAAGGGGAACTTGAGGCCAGTACAGAGTTATGATTTCTTATAGCCACAGTTCAGTGTAGCATACATTCATTTTGAAACTCCATGTTTATACAATAGTTTTGCAATTACTTTCTGCTTCAGGCTGGTATTATGATTCTTAATGTTGTTATGCAAACGATTTTTTAAGTCAAAAGAAGTCCACTGCTATAGTGACAATTACTTTTTATAATAGCATCTGTATGAGTAACATACTAGCTATTTCCTTTTGATATTTTCTTTCTATGGAAGTTAATAATGTGTACCTAGAAAAATCAAATTCATTTTTATAGTGTTTGTGGCAGTCTATGGTCTTGTGAAGCTCTCCCTGAAGATGTAACCTTGTCAGCACGACTTTCAGGGTGAGTGTGCAGGCTCCGTGCCGTACAGGGTTCACCTGTGAATCTCATTGCAAGACCAGGGTCAAAAAAGGTCTCAGCACAATCACAGAAAGGGTTTTGCTGTTCATTCCAAAAAAAGAGCCATGGAGATACAAACACTCGGCTGCGTTCAGAGCCAAACAGTCAGCAGCCAGGGTAGGGAAAGAGCGGTGAGGAGGAGTTGTTTGTTTGAATTGGAAGTGAATGGTTATGCCTGAGCTGCATTTGGAGTTCTGGCACCGTAAGGCTGATGAATTAATCCTCCTGCTGTGGGCAGCCTTGGCAAGGCCTTAGCTGGAGTAGTACTATGTCCAGTTTTGTGCAGTGCCTTCCAAAAACGACATGGCCCATTTGGCAAGAGCCTGGAGGCAAGCTACAGGAATCGCAGGAGGTCTGAGGAACATGACCTAAAAGGAGGGAGCCAGCACTGCCCAGTCTGGAGATGGAAAAAGAGCACGAAAACAAGAACGTAGCACCTTTCAACAAAAAGTAGCTGCAAAAAAAGAGGAGTAAGACAAGAGGCTAAACCTGTAGGAGTAGACATCTAGTAAGACGGCAAGAAAATCCTTCCGAAGGAGAAGGCCACTGCGCGCCAGAGCAGATTGCCATCCCCGGGGGGGTTTGAGGACAGCTTAGACAAACGGACTTTGTCCTCGCCCGAGCGCCCGGCGGGACCGGACCGGGCCCCGGCCCCGGCTGCCGGCAGCGCGGCGGGGGGTGGCCGCTCAGCCGCAGCCTGCGGAAGGGCACGCCAGCGTTCGGGGAGCCTGGGCCATGAGCCCCTCTGGAAGCTGCTTCCAGAGAGGTTCTGCTGCCTGTTCCGGCACCAGGACGGGTTCTGCGCGCCTCGTGCTGGCGATTACACCACACGAAGGCTGCGGTGCCTTAGCCTGAGAGCGGATATATCCCCGCTCCGGCTGATGTGGCCGCACCGGGCCAGCGGGTCCCGGACGGCGGAGGGCTGCCCGCTGCCTCTAGGCGGCAAGGCCGGGCACCGCGCTCCGCAGACCCGGGGGGGCGTCCGGGCCCAGCGCCGGCCCCTTCCCCGGGCCCCCGCCTCGCTCGGGGCAAGGGGCCCGGCCCCGGCGCCCGGCTCGGCGGGCAGCGGCGAGGGCCGGGCGCAGCGGCGGGGGCCGGGGCCGGGCGACCCGGGGCCGCGGTGGGGCCGGGCGGCGGCTGCCGAGCGGGGCGGGGAGGCCCCACAGCCGGTTCCCTCTTTGCCCGGCGTGTGATTGGCGGCGGCTCCGGAGCTGCCTACCGCCGGCCATGGAGCCTCCCCTCCGGCCCCTGGCCCGCTCCGCTTCCTGCTGAGGAAAACACCTGTCCGGGAGCCGGAGCCGGAGCCGGGGCCGGGGCCGGGGCCGCGGCCGCGCCGCTGCGGTGAGTAGCTCCGTCCCGGGGGCCGGCGCGGGTCGCCGGCGGACCCTGCCCCAGGCCCGGGCTCGCAGGTGGCGGCGGGGGCGCAGGGCTGGGGCGGCGCGGCCCGGCTTCCCGCGGTGGCGGTGGGCAGACCCGCCCGGCGGGCGCGCCCGCGGCAGGGTGGCGGCTGCGGCCGGCGGCTGCTCCGCCGGGCTGGGCGCGGCGAGGTTTGCCCTCAGGTGGCGACGGCTCCGCTGCTGCTCCCGCGGGCGCTGCGGAGCGGCGCGGCCGCGGCCCCGGCCCCGGCTCCAGCTCCAGTCCCGGCCCCGGCCCCGGCCGCCATCTCGGGGCGGCGGGCGGGCGGGCAGGGCGGGCCGGGTGAGGGAGGCAGCCCCGGCCCGCTGCTCGCCGCCGCGTCGGGCCTCCCTCCCGGGCCTGGCGCAGGCGAAGCGCTTCGCCCAGAGCCTCCTTCCAGCAGGGCATGTGTGACTGTCGGGAGTCGGTCTGCAAGGCGAGGGCTGAGCCCCCAGTACGCTGCCCGGTCCTTCGCTCCTTGCGGCCTTGGTCCCGGCTGACGTCCTGGCCCGAGCAAGAGTTACAGGTTTGACGTAAAACCTGCTGAGGAAGCTCTTAGTATGTTGAATAAAACAGTGCAAAGTGAAGGATCGCACTAGGCAGCGGTAGCTGTTCCCTCTGGTCTTAACGTCTGTGAGTCAGCTCTGCTACAACATAGCTTTTAAGCAGTAAATGACTGTTTCCTCATCCAACAAATAATCTCTTGTGTCTACGCGATATGTGTAGACTAGAAAACCTCCCCCCATCACAAGCTGTCTGAAATAATAGCTGAGGGCATTCAGGTGTTGGTTGTCGGTGATCACACTGCTAAAGATCACTATTTGGAGAACCGGGCATAAGTTGAAAGGACAGGCTGTATCCAAATAGTGAGTGTGTCCCTGCAGGAGCCGTAGCTGCGATCTCCATGTTTTCCAAACTGTAAAGTGATGGTTTAAAGGTAGATTACCATCATTTGTGTAACTCCAGTTAGCTAGAGCTTTACCAAAATTCTTACCTAAATTTTTGGAACCAGCTAGAAGTTATTGTTTGTTCTAGAAGCAACCCCAAATAGATACCTCGTGTAGGAACCAAAATATGCAAAGGTCTGTAGTGAAGGCAGGGGTGTTCTGAAAATACTACAGCCATAATAGCAGTCAGATTCACTGTGCAGCCTCCTGGCGGAGATGTTCAGCTGTATCTGCTGATTAGTACAGTTTTTGATGAAGAATGTGACTATATTATCTGTGACGTTTACTTGCTGATGGGAAACTGCACTGATTTCATTCCTGTGAGAGCTAGTAGTTGCTAGAGGATTTAACAAAAGAACTGAGCAAAACAGTTTTTGTTCTTGTGTTCATGTGTAACATGTTAGTGCTGTATTTTGCCCGCATAGTTCAGCACTGGATCATTGTAGATGTAGGGAAGATGTAGTGTACACCTATCCAGCAAATGCAAAGCAGTCTCCTGCTACAGGACAATGCTGGCAAGTAGATGTAGTATGCTGCTTGGAAAACTTAGGGTCGTGTCCTGGGTGGTTTTTTTCATTTATCTTAAAAGTGTGAATGTAAGTAGATTATTATTATATTTGCATAATGTGTGCACGAGGTGATTCTTACTCTGATAGAGAGTTTCTTGCAGGTTATGTTGTCTGGGAAAGAGCTGACACTGAAGTGAAAAGAATAATTTAAAAATAAGGTTTTCACATAGTAAATTAAACCAGAAGCAGAAACTAGTATAGTGTAAGCATAAGAATAATTGGTGAAGAATAAGTAACTGGTAAAACTCTAACAAGCAGTGATGCTTGACAGATATCTTGAATTTTTTGTAGCAGAATATATGAAGTAATTCATGATAATATCACATTGTCTTTTTAAAGCACCTTTGAACCAGTTTTCTTAAATCTTTTAACAAGTTTACTCATCAATTTATCTCCTAATCCTGCTATGAATTATGTTTCGGTTTCAGTTACCCTAAACTGCCCTGGCTCCATGCCCTTCCCTTCTCTTCCCTCCCCTGCCCTACCACTCCTGCAAGTGATGAGTCAGATCAAGGAACTGATCCAGCTGAAAATTAACCAAATTTTTTTGTTGTTCTTGTTATGATCAGTTTGCTGACCTGGGTGATGAGATAGGAACACGACTGGAGACAAAGGCAAGCCTGTTTGCTTGTCTTAGTTACCTTTTACAGGCCCACCTCCTCCTGCTTCATTGCACCCCATCAGGATTCATGGACCAGTGGTAGGACAGTTCTCCTAATACAGGGAAATTCAGGGTTGATGAGGCTCATTAGAATTAGAAATAAAAGAGAGTGATTTTTTTTTTTTTTGTGGTGTTGTTGCAGTAGGCATGTAGGAACGTCAACACTGCAAGTAATGCTTAGGCATGACAAAGGTTTTAGGAAGTTATTTTAAATGATTTTACATTATAAATGTCAAAGTTTTCTGATGCATATGCACAAGGAAATACGTGGTTTTGCCATGCCTACACATGGGTCAGCAGAAAATAGATACAATTTGGTGTCACCCTAAGAATGGGGATGTGTGTCTGTCATTCCTGAGACAGATTAGAGGCAATCATCACTCTAAGAATTGGCTTCTGAAGCTGATGAAAAGGGGTCAGAGCTGAACTGGAGATGGAGTTGGACATCTGGACTGGACTAGACATGGCAGGTCACAGCCCAAATGAATGTGGGAGAAGAGACAGTCTTGTATGGGCAGTTACACAAGTGTCACGTGTTTTGCATTGTATCTGGTGCAGTTTGTGGCAGAATATTTGAACCTTTCACAAAAGTGTTCTACCAGTCTTTTTAAGTGGATGAAAGTGTCAAGAAATTATGTTCATTGAGCAGTGTACAGGGTAGTTCTCTGCTGCATGAGGTAGAGATGCTGCTTTTGATTGTCTTGATGGTCTTGATCAATGGAGTGGTGCTAGAATAGCTTAGCAGGAGATGGAATATTTGTGTGTATATGTGTTTGAAAAATTAAGTGCATAGCACATGGTGGCAAGATGAGGACATTTTAAACTGGCATGCTTTCTTAGGTCTGGCAGAACCCCACGAAACTGTGATGAGTCCAGGTTTACTTAATAGGGTCAGCACAACGACTTTTAGAACGAGGGATATTTGCAAAAAACATGTAGCCTGTTGGCATGAAAAAACCCTCGCTGCTAGTTGCTTATGTTTAAATGAAGAATAATATGGGACTGTATTACACATTTTAGAAGTTATACTTCAAAGTACAGACTCTGCAAAAGTGTTGCAAAGTCAGGCTCTCCAAAGTCAGGGAATTTCAACACATAGGTTTCGCAAAACATGTTTTCCCCTTAAGCGTTGCTCCTTTTCTTTTCCTACACGTCCAGCTCCCTTTCCTTTTTATGTGAAACCGGCTGCTTCCTTCTTCTCCATCATCCTGGGCACTGCTATTGAGGTTACAGGTGCTCAAGTTTTCCAGCAACCAAGTGCTTTTTTCAATTGAGAGGAGGACTAGAGAGGAAAGCAGTGTGTAGTGCTGAGATGCCATGGAGACTGTGGCTGGTGAATGCTGACGGCCTGCACATGCGCGGAGGACGAGTGTTGGAGATGTATTGGCCAAGATGGGTAGGTTTCATAGTGGCGACACAATGTTCAGGGCAACTTGCCACTTCCTTGAGAGATTTCAAATACTGGCCCTAAAAGCTAGAGGGAGCTAGGACAAGGTGTGTTTTCCCCAAACTCACTTCCTGAGAAAAATAACCTCTAAAAAGAAATCAATCTTAGCTGCCAAGCAAAATGATGCTCTGAGAAAGAAAGTAGAGCTATGTCTATGGTGGAGGGTATTTTGGTTTTTTCACCTTGGCAACGTGTTAATTTCAGAGGTTGTGAGTGGCACATTGGAGGCAGGTAGGAGACTATCAGATTATTTTTGCCAATACAGAGGGTCCTTTTTTTTTTCCCAAAAGAGACCACCACTTCACTGTTGCTAAAAGACTTTTCAGTTGTTTCATATTTTTTTCTCCTTCTCAAGAGTCATCATTTTTGTAGGATATGTACTGCTGTAGGATGTGTACTGCTTGTTGCTCTTCAAAATGGTCAGTATTTCACTGGAAAAGTCATAAGGAAAAACGATACAGTTAGAGGTTTTTCTGTCTTTTCTTTCTATTTGTACATGGTTTCCCAAATTTTTTCCTGTGGGGACTTTTTTTAGTAGTAAACCAGAAGAATTAGTGTTGAAAGTCCATGGTTTAAATTCTTCCTGAATCTTATATCATCATTTCTAGTGGATTTCACTGTGTGTTTGTAATCATAAATGGGTAAGTTAAAAATACTAGGAGGAAGATTGCCCAGCAGTTCTTTTGCTGAGCTTACCATGCAAGATCCTTGGCAGATACCATCTCCATGTGATGCCTGTACAGACACTGGCTTAAAAAACTAATGAATTTAAGTTGGGAGTCCTCAAAGGGCTATCACCATGAAAATAAAAATAAGGAAACATGGCAGATTTAGTCGTCTTTTATCTAGTGTTTTTATTTAACTTTTATAAAGTAGTTAGGCTCTCCAAAATGCATTGTTTTTAAAATGTTTTATTTGGATTCATTAGATTTATTGCCTGGATTATTCTTAGCTATTTTTAAAAGGCTGTAAGCATGTCTTCTATGCATGTGTGTTAAAATTAAATTGGTATACTGTTAGTGTATTTTTACTGTTGTAACAGGAAAAGCATTCTGACTTTTTTTAAAATGAGCAATCATATATATAATCAACTTGGTTAAAACTTCCTTCCTGGTAAGTGCAGCACTTCCTTTGCATCTGGATATGAGGGCAAGCAAGAAAAGCAGAACAGCTTAAACAAAGAAATTTTTTGTGTGAATGATCTTCCTTTAAAAAAATAGGAACTTCAGAAGCTAAACAAATGAATCGTCTTCAGCAATTCAGCCTTTATTTTATAAGCAGGTAATATTTCCTTGTGCTTTGTCAGTTACAGAGGTGGTGTGTCCACAGTCGTTGCTTTCCGGAACTTGAAAAGAGAGTTTTAATTAGCATGCTATGTTGTTTCAGTTTAACCTTTTATATTTTTATCTTCTTGTTTTGTTATCTGCTAAGGCATCGTTACATTGGTTTTAGTTTTTCCAGCAGTTAGAGAAAGATTTTATGTGTAAAAAGCATTGTCTGGAAAAGAAGTTCAGTATGTTGCTGTAACTTAGCTTGTGCAAGCGTGCTCAGTCAGCACTGCCTTCCTCTTCCAAGCTCTCAGTTAATAATTTCCACTTTAATATTGTTCAAGGGAGATTAACTGTGAGCAACAATATTTTTTGTTTACTGAAAGTTGATAAGGTAGGTTACTCGTGTTCAATATTGTTTTACAGGTGGCTTAGGTGTGATTTGATGTATAGGGTAATAAATCGGCATCAGCTTGGGAGTTTTTCCTTCCGTAACAAACTAATAGTTTATACTGGAAGTGTTTACTTTTAAAATGGATGGAAGTTATCAGTCTGGTGAATGGATTTATTTAAAAGAAGCACATCTAAGGGTACTAGGCTTGAATTTAGATGCACATTAAATATCTGTCTTCAGAAGTAGTCCCTGACTTTTGAATCCTAAGGGCTTTTTTTGGTGTAAGCCCATCATTAAAAAGAGAGGCAGAGGAAAATGGGAATAGGCTCACCTCTGTCCAGTCTGCAAATAAATTGCTTGTTTTCTTACTTGTTGTCATTTCTGGAGCTCAGTGGCATCACATTCAGTTCATACACAGTAGCGTGTCTTTTGATTTGTATGAAAATCCACTTATGTTAATTTCAGCGGCATCAAAACAGATGAGGCAGCAGAAGAATCAGTGCTTGATCAAACAGAAGCGAGAACAAATCTGTATGGAGGAAACATATAGTCAGACTGCTTATCCTCAGTGAAATCTGTGAAGGCTGTTTAAAAGCTCTATTTTAATTATTTAATCATTTGGGGGTTGTTTGGGTTTTTTTTAATATATTTGGTATTGAATTGAATAGATTACATCTGAGGTGGTTTATTTAAATCAAATATTTATGATGAGAAATTAAGGGGAAAGGGAAACATAAAAACTGTATACATAGCAGGATTCTGACTGGCCTGTGATTTTAATTAAGAAGAGTTAAAAAATAAAAGTAAAGAAAAATGTAAATGAGAAAGTAATCAATTTGTATATTTTGCTAGATTTCTTCTGGCATGGAGTTGGGGGATTATGAACAGCCCGTTGTTATGAGAGAGGAAAACAAACGAAGGAGAAGAAGAATGAAACCTCATTGTACATCGAGTAATTTGTCATCAATGGAACTGATATCCATTGAGTTCATTTTACCTACGAGCAATAAACATACTAAAGTACCGGAAATGATGTTACTCGAAATAGCTGGCAACTGTACAGTTGAGCAAATGAAAGCACAGATTTGGATGCGTGCAATAGAGATGAGTCAAACCACAGACTTCTACCATGCATTCACCCCGGATCAATTTATTCTGCAGTATCAGAAGAAAGGGCAATGGTATGAAATTTATGATAAACATCAAGTATTACAAACATTGGACTGCATATTATACTGGAAAGTGTTACAGAAAAAGGTAGGCAAGATCTATGTTGTCCAGAAACAAAAACCATCAGAAGAAGTTCAGGAATTTCAGCGGCAACTTAACAATTTGATTGGTTATGATGTCACTGATGTAAGCAATGTGCATGATGATGAACTAGAATTTACCCGTCGCAGATTAGTCACTCCACGAATGATAGAGGTAGCCTGTAGAGATCCTAAATTGTATGCAATGCACCCATGGACTACATCTAAGCCACTCCCAGAATATTTATTTAAAAAGATCACTAATAATAACATTTTCATAATCATACATAGAGGAACAACTAGCCAAAAAATTAAAGTGTCAATAGATGACACTCCTGATATGATTCTCCACAGCTTTTTCACAAAAATGGCAAAGAAAAAGTCTTTGATGGACATTCCTGAAGATCATAGTGAACTGGATTTTGTTCTCAGGATTTGTGGCAGAGATGAGTACATTACTGGAGAGACACCAATCAAAGATTTTCACTGGATAAGACAGTGCCTTAAGAATGGGGAAGAAATCCACCTTGTCTTAGACAATCCCCCTGACCCGAATGAGGATGAGGTTCAGAAGGAAGAGTGGCCGCTGGTGGATGACTGTACAGGAGTTACAGGTTATCATGAACAATTGACAATAGATGGAAAAGATCACGAGAGAGTCTTCACTATTTCTTTGTGGGATTGTAATAGGAAATTTAGGGTGAAAATAATTGGCATTGATATCCCAGTTTTACCAAGAAATACTGATCTTACTGTGTTTGTGGAGGCTAACATTCAACACGGGCAGCAGCTCCTTTCACAGAGGAGGACTTCATCGAAGCCTTTTACAGAGGAGGTTCTGTGGAATATTTGGTTGGAGTTTGATATCAAAATCAAGGACTTGCCTAAAGGAGCACTCCTGAATCTTCAGATATACTGTGGCAAAGCACAGGGACTGTCCACAAAGACGAACCTTCCATCACATGAATCCCCCAACTCTGATTCAAAATGCAAAACTCAGCTTCTCTATTATGTAAATCTTTTGTTGATAGATCACCGTTTCCTGCTACGAAGTGGGGAGTATGTGCTCCACATGTGGAAAATTCCAGGCAAGGGGGAAGAACAAGGAAGTATCAATGCAGACAAACTCACGTCAGCAACTAACCCGGATAAAGAAAACTCAATGGCTATCTCTATTGTGCTGGACAAATATTGTCACCCAATTGCCTTGCCCAAGCACAGGATAACATCAGACCCCCAAGGGGATAGGACACGAGCTGAAATGCCCAATCAGCTTCGCAAGCAACTTGAAGAGATCATAGCAACTGACCCACTTAATCCACTTTCTCCTGAAGACAAAGAACTGTTGTGGCACTTTAGATATGAAAGCATAAAGCACCCCAAGGCATATCCTAAGCTGCTTAGCTCTGTGAAATGGGGACAACAAGAAATAGTGGCCAAAACATACCAGTTGCTAGCTAAAAAGGAGGTTTGGGATCAAAGCACTTTAGATGTTGGACTCACAATGCAACTTCTGGATTGTAACTTTTCGGATGAAAATGTCCGAGCAATGGCAGTTCAAAAACTGGAAAGTTTAGAAGATGATGATGTTCTTCATTATCTTTTACAACTTGTGCAGGTAAGGTGTATTTGCATTCTTGAACTCTGCCTTCCGGGAATATTTGCATTACCCCATCATCATTCCTGTCTTAGTAGGTCTAGTTAGTAATCCCTGGTTTTGAAGTCTTCAGTGTTTAGTCAAAGCAGTGGTAATAACCAAATTAACCTAAACCACTCTTTCTACATTTGCCTTTTGCCTGTGTTGTCATTTTTGTGTTACCATTGCCTTGTGTCTTAACAATTTGTGTCTTGGGTTTACAGTAGTATGTTTTTCTGGAAATTGTCAACATTAGCACAGCTATGATGGGAGCAAATCCTAACTGTGCTGTCTCTAATCCTGTTCGATCAGGTCTAAATCACACAGCACTGAAGAATTGTTGACCGGCTTTACCAATAGTTCAGAAATAGTGTAGACAGAGAGAAGGTAAAGGCAGATGTTGGCAAAGGCAAGGCCTGAATAAAAATCAGGGGTTGGGTTTTAGGTCAAGAATAACAGTGTAGTTACATAGTATGTTGCAGTGCCTTCAGTCTTGTACTGTTAAGGGGACCAAATTTATGTAGAAGCTTCCAAAAAATTTTAAAAAGTCAATAAAGGGTTGCTAGGACTCCATAATAAGATTAATTCATTCTGGGAAGCTGGGTGAAAAATTGTGTTTTTAATGGCATTGAGTCACCACTGTATCGATTTGAAGAGCTTTGTGTGCGGGTCTGCCAGATGAAACGTTTGGAAGGTTTGTATCAGTTATACAAGAAAATTGGTTTGTTTCCTTTTTCACAATGTGATGCCGGAGCTGGGCAGCCTGTCAGCAGCAAAGTCATGTCTGATGGCTGATGAAAGGTGTAACACTGCGGTTCTTCCTGGTAAACACAGCCCATGAAGCAAGGCAACTCTGCAGGCTTCCTACACCCGACAGGGCTCTGGTTCGTGTGGAAAGGCTGTTGCCCCGAAGAGCAGGAAATACTTTTTTCAAAGAATCAGAGGACAAAATTGGCATTCAAAATTTAAAAAAAAAAAAAGGAACTGCTGCAGCCAGGGAAGCTGTGGGATGGGGCTTTTAACTTCTGCGGGTTCAGAGAGCCCGGGTGCCCGGGAAAATGAAGTTAGTATTTGAGATTTTGCTGCGCGTCAGTAGTGCTTTAAACAAGGCCTTTTTAGCCTTGTCTTTGCTTGTCTGAAGATTAGGCTCCCCAGGCAGAATTTATGCACTTCTGCATTAACCAAAGGAGTCTCCACGGTTACCTCATTGGGCCTCCCACATAGCAGCTGCTCCATATATGCTTGGCTTGTGAGCTTTTGCTGTCTACATGTGGCTCAGCAATTTTATTTGCTTTTGCATCCAAATTAGGGGTTTGGGATGGTGATTGGTTGATATCAAAGTGCCTGAGAGAATGGGGGAAATACTGGGGTTTTTCCATTTGTTATTGAAATTATTTGTTTCCAGGAATTAAAAATTGGAGAGTTTTAAAAAGAATAAATCTCTCCAACAGTAAATTAAATTACTGTAGCATAAAATCATAGTATCTTAACTTCACTGTGTCATCTTTAGTAAGAGATGTAGTAAGAAATTAACAGATTACCATCCCCCAAAAGGCAATATATACTAGATCCCAACTTTTACCTCTCTGCTGCTTCCTTGTCTTTCCTTCCTTGGCTAACAACAGAGCATAGGCCATCAGCATCCTGCAGCAAAGTATTGGTACCACAGTGTTTTTGAAAACCCACATTTTTCAGAGAATGGGTGTCAGCCATTCCTCTGCTCTAACGGACACATCCAAGACATTGTCTTCTGCAAACGGTCATCACTTTTCACATGAATGCCTTCACGAAAGCTTTATGGCTTATTTCACTCTGCACAGGATATTCCCATTTTACCCCCCCGTAGAGTTAGAAATCAAACAAACATTTTATTTCCCCCCAGGTTTATCCCAAATAGAAGCAGCCATACTGTAAATAAACTTATTGAACTTCCCATAAAGGTCTGTTGTTCTCTGTCCGGTTGATAACACATGGATAGGATAGTTAAAATACAACAAAATCCATTGTAAAACAAACACCAACAACTGTACTGCTTGTATATGGCAGTGAGTAAAGCTCTTCCGCTGAATTGACAAGGCAAAGGTACATGCAGGGACCTGATGAACTGCCAGTAGACTTTTTTAATAGCTAGCTTTAATTGTTGCTATTCAAATGTTGATATTTGACTTTGTGAAGAAAAAAGAAAGGTGGGATTGACTTTTTAAAATAATTTTTTCTAAAACATAAGCATAATAAGGATGCTCATAATACATTTTTCTAATATTCTTTTATGTTAAGATATATTTGCAACCTTAATACAAGGAGGTTTTGTTTTGAAGCAATGGCTGGTTGTTTGGCTGTATTTAATTCTTAAATTGTTTTTCAGGGATATGCACTGAGAACATTCACCAAAGTATATACCAGAATGAGGTTTTTAATAGGCTTTCTTGGAACTGTCAGCAAATCCATTTGAATTTATGTAATAATTACTGCTTTTGGGTGTCTTGTTGCAGTGAAAATTAATTTTCATTAAAAAACCCTCATACCTCATAATCTCATACACAAAGTAAAAGGATCTATGTATTTTAAAATCAGTTTATGTTTGTGAGTTCTCATTATCTTTCCTAAATAAGTTGGTGTTGCTTGGGGAAATAAAACAGTATTGCAGAGACAATTGCAGGTCAAGACAGTTCTTGCAGAATTATGGTACTGTAGAAGGGCAAGTCTAGTGCTTGCCTTTCTTTTCTGTCTCCTAGCCAGCAGCTGGCAAGAACAAGTCTTTGTAGCCTTTTTATAAGTTGGTTCATTGTAGAAGGTAGACTGAAAAAGCTCAATTTATTTTTCTTTTTTTTTTTTCTATTGAATAAACCCACAGGACAATTTACATTTTAGAAATAGTGTTGATATTTTGATGATAAAAAATACAACTGTTTGCTGCAGTACTTTTAAGAGTTTATAAAAACCCTGTGATTTGTTTGATGAATTTAGTAGACCTCTGCTGATGGCTTGGTTGCTTCTCTGCAAGCTGCAGACCACAGTGATCTTGAAAGAGCCATTATATTCTGTTGAATAACTATCATTAGAGGTTTGCATACTTTGTTGCTTCTGAAAGCTGAGCATACTACATGCACCGGGCTCTCTGCACATCCCTTTGTTTTCCCTTAATCTCCCTACGTGCCACTTCCTGGCGCTCTATTTCCAGAACCTGAAGCCATTCACCAACCCCCTCAGTCCATGACAGGGATTTTGTGACTCTCTTCCAGAGATTGTATGCTTCTTATTTCTCTTTTCTTGCCCTGGGATATACATGTGTACTTTTTTCCACCATTAATCTTAATACAAACCTTCTATAAACGTGAGTCCCTCAAGCAACAGGAAAGAAGTTGCTGGAAAAACCACTTGGAAGTGGACAAGTTCCCTGGCACAGCCCAGTACCTGAAAGTGTGATAGTTTTCTGGTAGACCAATTCACTTGGTTATTGGGATGGGAGAGAGAATAACAGCAAAAATTTCCAATCCTGACACTTCAAAAAAGTTGTTGACCTTTTGTTTCCACCCTTTTTTGGTGGTAGCTTGGAAATATCTGTGGGATTGGATGGAGGGGAACAGCTGTTGGAAGAGAAAAAATACATCTGTGGTCACAGAGTCATTAAAAAAAAAAAAGCTCTGGTGAAGTCTTCTTATTAATTGTACTCCATTAATACAGGATGCGTATCAGAGCCTTTATTCTATTTTGTCATTCATTTAGGGGCTAAAGGCCAGATTAGGTGCTCTGAAAAGCTGCTCCGGTATCCTGTGCTTGTTGGGGAGCCCAGCAGTCAACCCTGGTGCCCAAGTCCTGAAGTGGCGGGTGTTGTCAAAACAGTGCTTTATTATTGAAAATTTTTATTAAAGAATGATTACAAATACGTCATTTCATTTGGCAGTAATCTTTTCAAGCCTTCTCAGTGTCAGTCAGACTGCAGACTGTTTTCTCATCTTGCTGTTTTTTGCTACCGCCTGAGAATGATGTTGCTTTGTTCACATGCCTTCGTGTACACAGAATGGTCTTGCTGGTTAGCTGCTCCCTGCATTGCTTTATTTGTCACATTAGTAATATACCTGAAAAGAACCTGTTGCAAAGAAGAAGTCCTTCTTGAATCAAACACAGAGAAGCCTTGCTTTGTTTTTTTCAACTTTGTTTCCTTGAAAGACCTGGTTTGTTACATGTTTTCTGCTCCTGCAGCAGTGTGTTCTCTGGATGTCATGGGTAAAGTATAAGTGCAATGGGATCTTAAATATGTTAATAACATGTCTTCTATGTTTGTGTTATTCAGGCTGTGAAATTTGAGCCATATCATGACAGTGCATTAGCCAGATTTCTGCTAAAACGTGGTTTGAGAGTAAGTACTTCAAAATACAGTCAACTTATGCTAAAGTTACTGGCATTATTAAAACCCTCTGTCAAGAAATGCATGCTGATTGTAGTATTTTTCTTTACCTCTAGAATAAAAGAATTGGTCACTTCTTGTTTTGGTTCTTAAGAAGCGAGATTGCCCAGTCCATGCATTACCAACAGAGGTTTGCAGTCATCCTAGAAGCCTATCTTAGGGGCTGTGGAAAAGCGATGCTACACGATTTCATGAAGCAGGTTCAAGTAATTGAATCACTGCATAAAGTCACAATGGAGATAAAATCAGTTTCTGCAGAAAAGTATGATGTCACTTCTCAAGGTATTTGCTAACAGGCATTTCTTCATTTGTAATAATAGTTTTTTCTCTTTGAGCGTGAAAATCTAGGCAGCAAATTGTACTGTTTATTTAGAAAATTAATGGATAAATTACTGTCAAAGGGCATCATTATTACTTCTTTTAAAATGCCAGTGTAAGTTAATAGTGATTGAACTAATAATACATTTGTTTGCTCATTCCATCCCAAAAAGGGAAGAATATCAATGTTGTAGACACCCAGTACTTTCCCATGCTTTGGCTTATCTTCTTGAACCTCACGCCATGCAACTGGGAAACAGCTAAGTTCTTGTCCATAACCCTCAGCTGAATGCCGGCACTGAAGAAAGAAACAACCCAGGACACAAATATTAACTGGAAATAAAGAGGAAACGTGACACTTGCCAAGAAACACAGCCTTACCCTAAACAGTCACGAAAAGACTCTTGGCAAGAAGGCTGGGGAGGAGTCCAGTACAGCCTCTGCTATGCCACAAAAGTAGCTGGTGGATCAGCAGTGAATATACAGAGCACATCTCTGGGGCTTTGTGATGTGCTGAATAGGAGTCCTGTGAGACACAGATGTGGTATTGTTAGTTCTGGTTCTTGTAAGCACTGCTTTGGAAGCCACAGTAGGGTTATGCAATGCCTGTTTACCTCTGGGTTTTGCCTGCCATTATTTCTTTTTTCCCCAACATCCTTAAAAGCTTGTTTGTCATATTCCTCTTAGTTGCTTGGTGTTGGGAGTAAGTGCGAGAAGACATATGACAATATTCAAATTCTAAAACTGTAGAGAGACCAGCTCTTCCTGCATGTTCAGCCTGGTATGGTCCAGGCCAGGAAGTCCTTGGTTCAGAAAGCCTTTCCACTCTGGTTATGCAGAAGTGGCTGTAGTGGTATTTCAAGAGAAATTTGAAGGAAGAATGCATTTATTCTTCAATATATAATGTAATATCAGTTACGTTACCACATAGTGTGAGTTAGGGGACTTACTGAACCCCCATATAAAATATTGTTTCTAAACAACTTTCTAAAATTTATCTTAAAATGATCTATAATCTAAATATATTTGGTCAGAATCCCGTGTTTTGGAAAGAAACTTTACAGCCTTGCAGATGTACAGGTCTGACAGCAGCGGTTTCCAGAATACGTTATCTTTGAAGGATATGTGGGCAAAGAATAAAAGTTTCAAGAGAAAGCAATCACATTAACACCCACCAGGTTTTGAAATTAAAGAATCTTTGTATATAATGTACAGCAGAACATTGAAAGATAACTTATATAATTGACATTTTCACTGAATAAGGCTTCCTGAAACTGTGGAGTGTCCTACTAATGCTATAACTAATTTAATTTATTCTCAGATTATTGAGGATATGATTTTTCCTACAGGCACCTTCTACTTCTTACATTTTTAAAAACGTATATCCTAAAATTTCTTCTTTATTGCTTCTTCTTTGCTCCATCATTTCTAATGTTCATAGTTGTTTATATTTTCAGTCTGAATGTTTTGGACTGTTTCGTTTCATTCTGTCATGCAGCCTTATCTAATTCTTGTATATATTTTTCTTCCTCCAGTATTTGTGGATTTTTTTAAAGAATACATTCCTTCCTGTTAGGTCTATACCAGTCGAGTAGCAATCATGCTGTCAAACTGTTTCTTTCATTTTTCCTGTAATCTCCTTGCTTATATTTGAACATAGCGAGTAATAATAAATAAATAAATTCTTAAGGTCATAGCATTACAGCTTACATAGGATTATCTGCTCTCATCACCACTCTGTTAGATGATTGTCTCCCAAGAATGTCTATGCATCTGTTTTTTCTCTTAAAATGCATAGCACTTTGTTCTTAAGCCAGATCAACTTGGAATTGTTTTAGCAAGCGCCTTCACTTGCGTTTTAAAATCAGCTAATTCCTAATCTTTACTAGCTTTAATTGGTTGGCATACAATTTCAAATTACATTACATTACAACGAGGAGACTTACTGAAATCAAGCTAGATTTGTCTAGGAAATCAACGGTTATGTTTTAGAAGGCTGTTTCATAACCCAAGTTACTACAACCTAGGGTTTTTTGGGGTTTTGTTTCCTTTGGGTTTTGTTTTGTGGTTTTTTTTTTGAAAGGTGTGTAATGATAAAGTCCACTTATTAGGTCCTGTATCTTGCTGTCAGATTTATTTACTTTTTACCAGAGGAGACACCACATTGGTCACCTGGCACCACTAGGTAGTTCCTTTCTAAAAGCCTTTAGGATAAGTGTAATATTTGTGTTCTGTGAGTTCTCAGGTAATTCTTGTGGCTTGACTTCCTTAATTTGATAGCAACTTTTGAAATGTCTTCATTTTCTGGACATGAGCCAGCAATGTGCACTCGCAGCCCAGAAAGCCAGCTGTATCCTGGGCTGCATCACAAGAAGTGTGACCAGCAGGTCGGAGGGGGGGTGGTCGGAGGCGGGGTGGTTCTGCCCCTCTATTCTGTGCTCTGGTGAGACCCCACCTGGAGTACTGCGTTCAGCTCTGGGGCCCCCAGCATAAGAAGAACATGGACCTGTTGGAGCGGGTCCAGAGGAGGGCCACAAAAAGGATCAGAGGGCTGGAGCACCTCTCCTATGAATACAAGCTGAGAGAGTTGGGGTTGTTCAGCCTGGAGAAGAGAAGGCCTTTTTGCAGCCTTTCAGCACTTAAAGGGAGCTTATAAGAAAGATGGGGACAGACTTTTTAGCAGGGCCTGTAGTGACAGGACAAGGGGTAATGGTTTTAAACTAAAAGAGGGTAGATTCAAGCTAGGTTTAAGGAAGAAATTTTTTATGATGATGGTGGTGAAACACTGGAACAGGTTGCCCGGAGAGGTGGTAGATGCCCCATCCCTGGAAGCATTCAAGGTCAGGCTGGATGGGGCTCTGAGCAACCTGATCTAGTTGAAGATGTTCCTGCTCATTGCAGGGGGAGGGGACTAGATGGCCTTTAAAGGTCCCTTCCAACCCAAACCATTCTATGATCGTATGGTTTTACAATTTTGTATATTAAGTATCCAGGTCCATGTCTAGCTTTCTCATTACAACTTTTTTTGCTCTTTAATTTTTATCTCCAAAATTACTTGGAACATGTATATGCAGCCTCTGCTGTGTAGCTGCACTTTCTTTTACAACAGTCTTCTGGTTTTTGTCCTAACGAAGGGTAATACTCAGTGTATTGCTTATGCTGCTAACGCCTGCTAGCTGAGGTGAACAGAGTGCATCATATGTAGTATAATGCATGTTGTTCTAAGCTGAAGGTTCAGAAGCTTGAAGTTTTATGAATGAAGAGATTCAGTTTATATACGAACATTAAAATTCTTATTCGTATAAATATACAGCAGATTGTCTTCTTACTGGAATGTGAGATTAACAAGGCTGCACTATGAAAGCAGTTTTAGGAGGATAGGAAATTCAGTATCTCTATAGTTGGAGTCCTTATGATTACAGTATAATTGATTCCAAGAATTCAAAAGCCATGAGTCTTTCTGCAAGAGCAATGAGGTAGGTCAAAATAGTACTGGAAAATGCGAGGTGCTTTTAAATGCCTCCTCCTCCTGAGCCTTTGGGGTTGATAGTTCAACATTTCCATGGCAGTTAAAAGGGCAAAATATTTTTTGGTGTGTTGTGCTGTGTTTTGTTTTTGAAATGAAAAGTGACACATTTAACACAATCTCCTAAATCTTCAGAAGAACACCAAGCACTGTGCAGTGCTTCTAACACTGCATAGAGGGCACATGACTTGTGAGGTGCTTGAAGACTTTACCTTTAGGTGTCTGAAACAGCCTTGACCATTTAATAGTCCAAGAGTCTTTCTCCATTCCTCAAATCAGGAGATCCTTGCGGAAAGCAATTTTAAAAGTAGCTAAATGGAGGTGGTTTTTAGCTAAATCATGATGCTTACCAAGTTTGATTAACTTTTTTGCCTTCCAACTTCTGATTTCATTGTGTTTTCTTACTTGTAATTGCAGTTATTGCACAGCTGAGACAAAAGCTTGAAAAACTACAGAGCAGCAGACTTCCAGAAAGTTTCAGAGTTCCATATGATCCTGGGCTAAGAGCAGGAGCCCTAGTGGTAAGTATATTCTGAGTTTCTACAAATAATTTTTGAAAAAATTCTCCTATTTGCAAGTATGTGTCATTTGGTAGAATTTTTTGCTAATAAGTCTGAAGGTCTTATTTCACTGTGAATGCAATGACATTTAATGGACTCAGTAGGTTTTTGTTGCCAAGCTTTCGGCATTTTTCTAAATGTGATAACATGCCACCATGCACTAAAAAAATGCAACAACCCATAAGATCCTAATCATTACATGGCAGTTATGACTTTTCCATTAGTTTAATCTGGGTTTTAACCAGATAACTGACTTTTTTACATTAAATACCTGTATAAATGTTTTATCTGACTTCAGGGACTTTGTGATATTCAGTTTATGCTCCTCCAATTACTTTCTCTGTCTTACCCTGATTCATATCTGTCATTAAGGTTTAGGTCCAGACCTTCATCTTACTAACAAAAATGTCCACCTTGGCTATTTCTGATTTTTCAGTATCTCTATGTTGCTTTTGTTGTTTTTATTAGAAAATACATTAAGATTTTGTTAGAAATACGTTAAGAAACACTTGGGTTTTTCTGTGTTGCTGCCTCCAGTTCTGCGGTGAGATTACAGTGGCTTGTGTCAACTCAGAGTTAAAAACAAGATTAATAAATCAGCAGATGTGTAGTGAAAGGGAATTGGCTCATGTGTCTACTATGCAATGTGAAGTTTGGGTAAAAAAGCACAGTGAAGATTCTTGGATTCATTTGATGTGCAGCAAAGAGCCTACAAGGAAAGAATCCCTTGATTTTTCTCTTAGCTAAGGAGAGACAAACCACCCAACCTAAGGAGTTGCTGAATAGTCGGGTACTCATTTGGGTAACTGATGTTAGCTGTCTGGCCATGTTTCTGTCAAATAAACTTGTGTCTTGATAGACAGGCTGTAAGCTAGTCTATCTTCAAAGCTAGTCTATCTTCAAGCTGAGAGAGTTAAACACCTCCTAGTTGGGCATGACTGAAGTACTGTCAGTGCAGAAGTCAATACAAACATTGTTTACTCAGAAATACAGAATTTGTGGCTTCTTAAATATTATTTTCTTGATTGTATTTTTCTCTCTTTAGCCTTTTGTGTACAGAAATAACCAACTGCATGACAAAAAGTGAATTTCAAAATAAAATAAGAGGTCTTTCTGGATTTTCTAGTTTTCCTTCGCTTAGGAAGTACGCCTACCAGGACCTTCCTAGATGAAGGAAGCAATAGGTTTACAAGGGAAGGTAGCTATGTCCAAAAATAGATGGATTAGAGCCTTTTTTTTCCCCCAAACTATATGAATAAAAATAGTTGATATAACAAATGTATTGATAAGCTTTCATTTCATCTTCGTTCTAGCAAGTGCTACTTGTCCATAATCTTCAAACCCTGAAATTGGACTAGTCTAAAGGAAATATTAGAAGCAAAATCACTGTTTCTAATAAGTTCAAAGATTTGACAACTTCTTTCCTTTTTAAAAATAAGGATAGTAAAAACTGTTTTGTTTTAAACTACAAGCTCAGAACCTCAATCTACAAAAAATATTCTTCTCTGATGTCATCGATTCTGTCAGCTCTCAAACACTAATGTGCAACTGCTTTTATTATTTTAGATGGCTTTATTGTGCATAGTAACATTCAACAATGAACCAAGAATTCCAGAATAGAAAGTATTACATTCTACAGTTGTATTAGACATAACTAGTTGAGAAAATATTTTAAATAATCAATTTCAGTAGTTTCAGTGCTGAATTTCTCAAGAATAAAAATGTAATAAAACTAAATAGGGAATTTATTTTTAAATTTTATGAATGATTATGTTAAATTAGTTTCACAAATGCCATTTTCCCCATGAATATGAATGATTTGCTAAGGGAATTTAATCAAGCAATCTGGAATAACTGAAGTTGCTAGAAGTCACAAGGGTGGATGATGCAGTAAATTGCATTGGATGATGATTATCTCCAGGTTTTGCAAAGCACTTGTCAGAGTGCTGTTGTGAGGGTCCATTATTTGCCAGTTTTGTCAGAATCTCTTGTTCTTGGTTTAAAAGGGTTTTCTTCTGTCTGAAGCAGATTTACAAGCTAAATCCAGTTTCGGAGAGTCAAGGCATGCTTTTTCCTTTATCATGGACAGTGTTAAAAGTTGTGCAGGTTCAGTGAGGCTTTATGTGGCAATTGAATACAATTGCTTACATGTGCTTTTGGTGTGTTTCTTGTGGTATAGCTGATTGGAAGTTGGTAAGCTACTCTGTAGCTGGTGTGTAAAAAAGTTAGTCGTGTTGATGTTGGAGTACAATGGCTAGCAATAAATGTGTCTTTCACAGATAGAAAAATGCAAAGTAATGGCATCTAAGAAGAAGCCCCTCTGGCTTGAGTTTAAATGTGCAGATCCAACAGCTCTATCAAATGAAACCATAGGCATAATCTTCAAACATGGAGATGACCTCCGTCAGGACATGCTTATTTTACAGGTATGATAGCTAAAATGTATAAAATTAATAATGTGAATATTTTAAAATATTTTAAAATAATTTTACTTTTCAGAATTGTGTATACCTTATCTTTACTGTCCATATGAAATACGAGGTTGTCTTTTGTTTTTTAAACTGTGTATGACAAGGCTGACATCAAAACTGGATCTTCATTCTTGTACTACAGTTTTTTTATGGTACTGTGTTGTGGGTTAAACCCAGTGGGATGGGGAAAGAGGAAAGGAAGAGTAAAAGCAAGAAAACTTGTGGGTTGAGATAAAAATTGTTTAATAAGCAAAGGAGAAGTGGAAGAAGAGAGAAAGAAAACAAAACAAGTGATGCAAAGACAGTCACTCACCACATCTCATGGGTAGACCAATGCCCAGCCAGTTCCTGCGCAAAAGATAGTTAACCCACCTAACCCCCTTCCTCACTGTTTTATTGCTGAGCATGACATTATTCAGCATGGAATATCTGTTTGGTTGGTTCCGGTCATCTGCCTGGTTGTGTCCCCTCCCAACCTCTTGTACACTCCCGATCTGCTCATAGTGGGGCAGAGTGAGAAACAGAGGCAGCCTGCTTTGCAAACACTGTTCAGCAGTAGCTGGAACATCAGTGTGTTACCAGCATTGCTTTGGTCACAAACCTAAACCACAGCACCATACGAGCTGCTCTGAAGAAAATTAACTTCATCCCAGCCAGATCCAGTTGTCGTGGTTTAACCCCAGCCAGCAACTAAGCACCATGCAGCCGCTCACTCACTCCCCCCCCATCCAGTGGGATGGGGGAGAAAATCAGGAAAAGAAGTAAAACTCCTGGATTGAGATAAGAACGATTTAATAGAACAGAAAAGAAGAAACTAATAATGATAATGATAACACTAATAAAATGACAGCAGTAGTAATAAAAGGATTGGAATGTACAAATGATGCGCAGGGCAATTGCTCACCACCCGCTGACCGACACCCAGCCAGTCCCCGAGTGGCGAATCCCTGCCCCCCGCTTCCCAGTTCCTAAACTAGATGGGACGTCCCATGGTATGGAATACACTGTTGGCCAGTTTGGGTCAGGTGCCCTGGCTGGGCATGGGAAGCTGAAAAATCCTTGACTATAGTCTAAACACTACTGAGCAACAACTGAAAACATCAGTGTTATCAACATTCTTCACATACTGAACTCAAAACATAGCACTGTACCAGCTACTAGGAAGACAGTGAACTCTATCCCAGCTGAAACCAGGACACCAGTACACACTTTTACCCTGTTTTTTCCTGTCATGTGCCATACATACTTCACATTTTGGTGTTCTAGAGAAGGAATCTTATTTAGTACAAGATGGCATGTTTTTCTGATGAAGCGTTTTTACCATTTATTTATGCAATGGGTGAAGTTAAAATTAAAAAGAGTAGCATTGCTCTAATATTTCAGTGATTGTTCTGATAAACTGGTTTGTTAGCACTTTTGGGGGTATTTATGGGAAAAAATGGACATACTTTCTAATGTATTCAATCTCAGCTCATGTAGAAATCATACAATATATTTATTAATACTTTATAAAACAGTAGAGTTTGCCTGGGCACAGGACAGATGAGGAAACATAAACCCTGGTTCTGTAACTGATAATCTTGAATGGCTGCACACTTTCTGTATATATCTCTTAATCTGTAAAATAGACAAGTTTAGCCCCACCTCAGAAGTCTGGGTAGTGTTATTTGTGTGAGTAATAAGTAATGTCCAAATAATTTGAAATAACTCAGTGTATACATTTGTTACTAGATTCTTCGAATTATGGAATCCATTTGGGAAGCAGAATCCTTGGACCTCTGTTTGTTACCGTATGGTTGTATTTCTACAGGGAACAAAATAGGTATGTGATCACACTTACTGTGATTAGAAATTCAAAATACCATAGTTACAGAACTTGCATATAGGAGAACTATTCTGGTATGCGCTGTGGTCCTGAGATAAATAGCAGTTTATTACACTTTCTGTGAGCAGCCTTCAGTTGTGTCTTAGCAATAGTTTCTGCCCTTCTGATGGGTATCCTTCAACTGATGTACTAGCTTACCTGACTGTGATTCTTGTGCAAGTCCAACTGTTTGAGTCCTGCTGCAAGTTTCTTTTTAATAACGATATTTGGTATGAAAAAGTGGTGAGAGTGAGTGACTTATTCAAGATGTGGTTTAATGTGTTGATAAGAATAAAATAGAGGAGAGAGATAAAATAGCCAAACATTTATGTTTTTTTCCAACCTAAAGCTTCATACTCTATACTACATGGAAGCAACAGCATTACTCAACAGGATGCTCAGGCAGTATTTCTCAGGGGGTATTAGTTCCTGCAGCATGGATGATCTGTTTTCCAGAATTTGTGGTGGGTGAAATCAAGTAGTTGCTTACAAAGCTTCTGGAGAACTGCGTGATGGTGTGTAGAGCAACCTGATCAGCTCTGGAAGAGTCCAATTACATCCAGAAATGCCAAACTCATATATAATTTATACATCCGGATGGCTCCAAACTGACTTTTTGTGGTTGGTTTTGCATATATTATGTACCCTCAGCACATCTACATTGCACAGTTTCCTAGTATCCAGATAATACAGAATTGACTGTAAAGTCAATTTTGCTAAGCAGTTCTTGAACGATTGGTTAGAGGAAAGCCTCTTCAGTGCAGAAAAATTGGGCATGTCCAAATGAAGCTATTGTGCTGAAAAAATGCTTTGGCTGTAAACAGTGCTTCAGTGAGATAGATTAGCAAGTACATCTCTGCCATTTACTTAAAGCTTGAACATGTGTAAAAATTGGCAAGTTTGTTAATTCCTGTCATCGGTGTAGCTGGCAGTGTGATAGTAACTGCATGGTTTGATAAAATAATGATAATATAAATATTGCTATGTGTCTCCCATGATCTCCAGCTTTTTAGTTCTTTTCTTTTTCAGCAATATATTTTGCTTTATGGATCAAACAATAATGAACTGAATCCCAGTAAAATTAAGAACTCTTTTAGTATATATCTGTAATGTACTTCCTCTCTAAAATCCATTGCCACATAAAATTTTTATCATCCTTTCTTTTGACTTCAAGATATCTCAGCAATGCAGAAAACCCAGACTCACTGATAAAATAATTGGTAGTGTGACAGAAAAGTTTCCTTTCTCCTAATATGAGTGTTTTAAAATTAAATAAATCATATTGATAGAATTCTAATAATAAAGGAAATGGGACATTATATATCAAAATACCAACTAACTGTAAATGTAAGGAGGGTTGGGTTTTCTCCTCTCCTTTAGATATGTTATAACAAGCCTGATTTTTGCAGAGGTTTTTACTATTTAATTTAATTTGGTTTAAAATCATCTCAAGACAATGTAATCATTGAAATCATGGAGGAAGGTGGAGGAATTCTGCCAGTGATCCTAGCGTTCTTGTATTCAAGTTACAGACTTCATTATTCTTTCATAATTGACTCCCCATTCTTTTATCTCAAGGAAATAATTTTTTATTTTCCTATATGCATGGGGGAGATGTAAGCATCACAGTAGGGGCGTGGTTAATCACAAAAAGACTCCGGTTCAGTTTGCTGAGAACACCTGCAGCCTAAATTAGTAATACCTAATGTGGGGCACTTTGTTGTAGAGCTTATGCGTGTTTGGAACAAAATCAAAGAGTAGTGACATGCAAATGTTCTTTCACAATATTGATATGTGGTCTTCTTCCAAGCTGCTTCTTCCCTCCCTCTTAATATTTCCATGGAACTTGGGGCAGTTTCTGTGTATTGACACAAGGACAGTACCCCAGTTCTACACTGAGCACAGGGAAACAGCCAGGTGCCTCACACCTGAGGCTGGCATCACCTCCTCTGTAAAGCTTTCTCAGTCTGTTGGAGACATCCGCATTCAATGCAGTTTGCAGTTTTGGAAACATCCCTCCTCTCCACTGCTGCTGCCAAATAGACCTCTGTAGGAGGAACTTTCTCTTCTATGTATCACTGGTAAAAGATCATACCCTATTCTCTCTCCCTTTGACACTGCCATATGTTCCCAGCTCTGCAAGGCAATTATCACTACTTACTATGCTGCATCACTGCCAAATTTAAGAAGTTCAAGCTGGCACTTAATGTAACAGTCACCTGCTTTAGTACCGGAGATCCCCAGAAACACATAGCCTAGTGCATTTACTGCTGCACTTCCTCCCAGTTGAACACAGCCCAGCTGAGATCCTCTATCCCAGTTACTGAAGCTTTCTCTAGGACTAACCATGCCTACCGAGAGGCATGCCTGTATTTAGAAGGATTTGCCAGTAGAGCTATACCATTCCAGCAGATAAGTATTTTTACCACGATACCTTTAAAGTATTTACTTGGACAGAATAAGCTGCACAACATTCTGTGTAGGTTTTATACCACTCTTCTGGCAGTGCGGTGCAGAATTGTAAGTAAAAGGTTTTCATTAGCAGCTACTTTAAAATCTGGTGACCTTTCACACTGCAAATCAACATAGGTATGCTGGGGGAAATTTTAAATGCAAGGGGAAGCAGAAGACGCCTCCTGCAACAGCACTGCTCCCCGGGAATCAAGGAGCTGTTGGCCAGTAGAGGGAGGTTGGTGAGCACAGGCAGGGGAAGCCTTTTCAACAGCTGGAATGTGATCTGGAGCTTGCTCCCAGGAGGAAAACAACAGCTTGACAAGCACAGACCAAAATGCAGAGCTTTTTAATTTGGTGGTATTGGCGGTGGGTTTTGGATGTCATCTTTCCACAATAGTTTTATTACAAACAAATCCAGGCCACTGTCAAGACGGAAGAGATACCTCCAGGGGGTATTCAGCCATGCGTGGAAGGCAGGGGCAGGGAGAGATTACTGCATTGTTACTCTGTTACTGAAAAATTTGCACATAATTCAGTAATTGCAAAAGGGTAGTACTGTGAATAGATAGAAATTCATCTGCTTCAGAGAGAGAGTCAAAGTGAAACCAAATCAGAAACTGCATTGAATCACTTTGGAGAGAAAGGGATATTTTTGTTTGCTTGCTGTCTTTGAGCTGGAGCTGAAGCCAGGATTTTACCTAGAAGACACTGTTGAACTTGAACCAGAGGAAGAAGATAAAATATTTCCAGTTACCAAATAAGTTCAACTAAAATCTGACCTTCCCCCATACAGGCATGCCCAGTACAAGGGCAGACTGCATTTGCTAGTCTTGGCTACAATGCAGAGTTGTGTTGCAGCCTCTGCTTCTGCTTTTCTCTCTAGCTTCCCCTTCATCGCATGCCATGTTAGTACGAACAGTACAAGTCCTTGTTTCTGCACCGTATTGCTGTGATGTGCTGATTTGCCTTTGTGAGGATCTGTTCAGTTTAGGGACTGTTCAGTTTAGGGACCGACCTCTGGGCCCCAACAGCTAGAGCTTTCCATCAGCAATCCCACTGCTACACCCCACTGTGTACTGATATTTCTGAACCTTTCTGTGCCTATGCACACTTAAGCTTAAACTGGATTTACTGCAGAAGGGCCAGCTCTGTTCCTCTGCCACAACTCTGGCAACACGTGCATCCCTAGGCTGCTGCAACGGTGCAGCTCCTCAGATTTGTGAAGTTGGAGAGAAGCTGGTGGGAATGTGAATGGTACCTGGGCTTCTGCAGGGGATCAGGACAGGAGGTAGTTCCTCTCCTTGGGAAAAGCCTTATGCAGAGAGTCCCCACTCATCATGTAATTCTTTCCATTTTAAAAGGTTTTACATTCTCATGGATGTTTAGGATGCCAGGCTAGTTACGAGCCCTGGCTGGTTTCAGCTGGGAATGAATAAGAACCACTGTTGCTTGTAAAATAAATCTCTGCTCACAACCTATAAAATTCTGCAGTTGATTTAAAAACCACAGTTTTAAATTTAATTTTGCATATTTTTAATATGCTTTGATATAAATTTAATAACTTCTTTTACCTTTTTCCTTGTTTTCTCTAGGAATGATTGAAATTGTGAAAGATGCTACAACAATTGCCAAAATTCAGCAGAGTACAGTTGGCAACACTGGTGCATTTAAGGATGAAATACTAAACCAGTGGCTCAAGGAAAGATGCATGATTGAAGAGAAGGTGAGTTCTTTGAATTTTTAAGTAGCATTTTCAAATGCACCCTACTAATTTAGAGGCACAGAGCCCATACGGTTGTGTTTGTGTTACTTACATGAGTTTGAAAAATCCATTCGTTTTCCCTGTACTCCGTCGTGGGTGTCCGTGAAAGAGCCTTTAGTATCCAGCTGGCAGCCGAGGTCCTAAGAAACAAGGTGCTTTAGAAATGACTCCTTTGTTAGTGGTATTTAGAAATGATACATGAGGAGCAGGTTGAAAGGACATCTAGGAACACTGGAAGGCAGTGTGGTTTCAGAGGATTTAAATACAGGTTTGGGTACTCACAATTCCTTTGCGTAGGTAGGTCCACTGACCTGCTGGAGATTTCTGCCGGCTTTTTTTCTCAGAAAGCATGGGCAACTATATGCTTATTTTATTTGTGCTAAGGTACAGAACCTGCTTGCACAGTACAGTGAGTGCAATGCAGGGCTCTGATCTTAATCTCTGCTGTGCAACGGTGTATTTTATAAGACAGTTTGTCTAACTGATGATAGATACATGTCAACAGAAAGGCATATGACTGAACTGAGTTTCCAGCATTGGAGCATTTAACATCTCTAAGATTTTCAGTTTCAGGCAGCTGTGGAAAGATTTGTTTATTCTTGTGCTGGATACTGTGTGGCAACCTTTGTACTTGGAATAGGAGACAGGCACAATGACAACATTATGATTACAGAAACAGGTGAGTTATTTTTTGAGAATTTCATAGAAGAAGTGGGGACTGTCTGTACTTCATTAGATTTTTCTTTCATTTTAATAAATAATGCATTTAACAATGAATGAAGAGACACAATCCGGTTCTGTCAGCATTGCTTACAAGTTCAGGTCCTCCTGTGACATTGAAATGCATTGTCACCCCTTTTGGCCTTCATATAGGCTCTAGATATTTATCATTAATAATACCGTTCTTTTCCAAGGACAAATTTGTTACAAACTAAGTCATGAGGAATGTAAAACTAATTTTTTTAGTGTCTAGATCTGAGATGTAAAAACTAAAAAACTTTAAAAAGCAGACAGCTGTTCACCTGTCTGAAGTGTGGGTGTGGTTCTGACAGTGTTCAGTGGAACTGTATCTGTGTCAGAATTCAGATGTTATTGGACTATTTTCACTTCCAAGGAACATAATTGCTTTATATAGCTTTATAGAAAATCGTAGAAAATAAGTGTACACTGAGAGTATTGGTTTTGCTACTGAAGTCTGTGGGATGGTTGCAATCCTCCTGAAAGAACCACAGGTTTTTTGTATGACAAACTTTGGGAATTATTTCTGTAGCTGCACATTGGTTCATCCCTAATTTTACTTACCTGTGGAAGTCCCAGAAAGGACCCCAGAATAAGCAGTACATATGGAGGAGTTTTATTTAATCTAAGAAATTCACTTCCAGTTTCATGATCCTCTTGCTTCATAATTAATCTTTACATAATGCTAAGAGACAGAAAATACTTTTGGGCTTAGGTAGAAGGCTGTGTATTTAATATTAATTATATTATAGTTAAAGTTTTACCAGTTGAAGACTAGAGAGAAGTACCCTGAAGGCAGAAATGAGCTAATTGAAGACTACAGTAGAAAAGTTCACTTGAAGTCCTTGAGGAAAAGAAGACAAAGAAATGCTTTAATTTCAACATTATGTATAATACAATGCAATGTTAGTGCCTATTGGCAGAAAATGAGGGACAGGTCAGTAGAAAGAGGGACAGGGAAAAAAAGGTTATTCTGTTGTGGTCAGGAGCAGGTTTGCCTTAGAGTCTTTAACAGGAGCTGTCTTGAGCAACAGAAGCCAGAATGATGTCAGTCTGAGAGGTCTGCAGAGAATGTCACATTCAGTAGGTTGGGAGGACTTGGAAACTGGCTGAAATGCTGGAACATCTAAGGATGTTCCACCTATGCATCACTGTTAAGTATCATCTTACATAATTTGATGTTTTATCTTTTTTTTTATACATGTACCACTATTACAAATCTGTGGTTTTTAGTAACCATACTCTTTTATCCTTACATCTTGTCTGCCAGTGAAAGTAATAAAGTAATCTGAAAAGCAGCAGCACACTCCAGTCCTGTAAGTGTAGCGATCCTTAAAAGGGCTGTTATTCATCGCTTTCCTGGGAACTGATACACTACTACAGTCTCAAAGTTATCCAAAGGGTGACGATGCAAACTTATTCTGCACACTGTAGTGTGATTTAGAAATGGGTAATGCAGGTCTGTGAGGAAGAAGCATGTTCTAGTGAATTACATTAGCCAAGGAGCTGGATAGCGCCAGAATCCCGTGGGTATTTGAAACATAATCCACAAGCCTTTCCTATGTATTGATGTGCTGGAAGCTGATTGTTATGGATCTGAGGCACAAGCTTTCCTTGGTTGATTTTTGAAAAGCTGTGAGTGTATGTTTAGAAAATACAGCAGTTCTGCCAGGTTTTTAACAACTGCCAAAGATAAACAAAAAGTAATTTTGCCAAGAGGACAAAATTACATATTTTTTTTAAAAAAGAGAGAAAATAGTCTTTTCTGCTGAGCTAAAGAGTGATCATATATACCCCCAAAAAAGAGGTTTTGGAATTATTGTGAATACAAGTAAGTGTTCTTGGCAGTTTATTGTATTTGAGCCTAACTGTAACTTCTTCTTCTCTTTATGAAGGTAACCTTTTCCATATTGATTTTGGCCACATTCTTGGAAATTATAAAAGCTTCCTTGGAATTAATAAGGAAAGAGTTCCTTTTGTGCTGACTCCGGATTTTCTGTTTGTCATGGGGACTTCTGGAAAGAAGACAAGTCTCCATTTCCATAAATTTCAGGTAAAGAGTGACTATCTAGCTGCAAATCAATTAAGCAATGTTTTTTATGCTCTGAAATGAACATTAGTGCCTTAGTTCTCAAAGGTCTAGGCTCCTGGGTATTATGTTAATAAAATTTACTGAATCAATATACAATTCCAGGATATTTTAGGTCCAATGAAAAGCAAAAATTATCTGTGGGATTATGGGAACTAGAACTCAAACATCAACAAAGCCACACTGAAAAACTTCAGTTAGCAGCAGACTAGATAGGCAGTCCTTTCTTTGTTTCTTGTCTTTTTTGAAAATACTTTGTAGAGGGCTTCAGTATTTGGTCCTGTTAGAGGAGACTCATAGCACTAAGCGGAACCTTCTGTGTAGCACAAGCAGGTGCGAGGCATTCCTCAGCTGGCTTTGCCAGTGTTATTCCCTCCCAGTTCTGCCCTCATATTCTGAGGCTTGGACTACTGCATCTGAATAGAATTCTGCAGTGACCTTAAGCTATGTCAGATTCTGTTTTTGTGAAGTGGGTGGACTTAATGCTCTGAAAGAAAAGAATGGTATTAAAAATCTATTCTATTGCAGCTTCCATTTGAAATTGAGCCCCTCCAAAACAGTTTTGACTTTTCAAGCTTGTGTAGGACCTAGGTGAGGAGGGAGGAAAGCAAAATGCTGTTTAGTATGTTTAATGAAATGGTTGACAGCGTGGCTGAGCAGAAATAAATGGATGTCTGGGGTGTTATTCCTGTGCTTATCTTTAGGGACTTTAAATAAGTGCCTGATTAGAAAGCAGGTTCCCTGTAATATCAAAAGAAAAAGTCTCCTCCAGAGTGTGAGTCAAAGCAAAAGCCTAACTTAGATGTTCTGGATTCCCTGTGGATGAACCAGTGTCTCTGTCCTGGTAAGGAGTCTGGTTTTCTAACCTGAGTACCTAATTAAGGTTCTTAATGCTGGATAGCGAATATGTCCCTTTGAACATGTACATGATTGTACAGCAAATAACAAGGCAGTTGTCATCCTTGAGCCCAGACTTCTAAAAATAACTAAGGAACCAGGTGCGATTTTTGAGTCTTTGTTTTGTGCAAGGACTAGCTTTATCACAGTGCAGGTGTTTTGATGGGGGCTTGTAGCTCAAAAGATTTAAGAGCAGTGTGGGTTTTGCTATGGGAGCAGAATGCTAAGCCCATGTTGTCAGAGAAGCTTGTGAGCTGTGCTGCATATAGGAAAGATGCTGTTGCCACAGCTGTAAGCCATGTGCAAGTGTGGAGCTGAAACACCACCCTAGGGTATGCCATTTCATAGAAGAGCTCTGTTCTGGAAGCAGAAAATAGTTGAAAATGTGAAAGTGTGCTAATGGAGAATTGGAAAACTAGCAACCTATTAGTGTCTGCAGTTAGGTGATGTGTTCGTATGTACGGATCATCCGGCTTTTTAGAGAATATCTGACCTTTACTTCAGCAGCCTAAATACCAAAAGCAATAGGAGGTGATTTTGGTCTTAGCCTCTCTTCAACAAGCCATGCCTTCATCATACAGTCCTGGGTTTGACTGAATACACACTTGCTTACTCTGGTACGAATTTCTAAATACTGCTACCATCCCACTAATGCAGATGGAGTAGGAATGCTGTGATAATGCCAGTATGGTTTCCATTAGTGTCGTTAACCAAATGAAAGGTGATTCATGTCCTTTAGCTTTGTGAACTGTGACCATGAGATGTGACCTGGTCATTTTAAGCGGGATGATTTAGGCACAGACAACAATACTGACCAAAAAAGTGTAAGTTCACGTACAGTTCTGCTGCATTAGACACTGTTTTTATAAACTACTATTCCAGTAGTACATTAAAAGGCTTTTCTGTCTCAAAGACCAATGAAAAGAAAGTTAAAATATTTCCATTCAAGTAAAACAGTAACACAGAGCAAGATCTGCATCACATATTTTGCTGTAAAAAATATATGTTTTAATTATATGGTCACAGCACAAAAATAAACAAAATTATAGCTTCACTTTTCAACTGTTTCATCATGTTTCCTAATATTGAGGGATTCATTCAGTGTACTTGCTGACTCATTCATGTATTAATGGAAAAGTCTCAGCATTTATCCTTCATTAATTTTTAAGAGCATCTCTCATTACTTTGTACTTCAACTACATTAAAGTAGGTTGTACTTCAGAGGAATCCTTTGGTTTTTACAGGCTTTGGTGTTTTTGATATTTTAAAATACCTACTTTATTAAAAAATTTATTTCTTTGTCACCTATTGGGTACAGTCCCTACAGATGTGTTAGCCATAGCTCATATTGCAGGTGTCAGAGAAGGTTAATTAGACAAATAATTTTGACTGAAGTTCACTGCAACATAGTATAGTTCATTATTAGTGAACTTCTAAAGCTGTCAGTGGCCTGGCAACTTTTCTGGAACTAGCAATAAAGTTCATTCCTATTAGCTTTTAATCTAAATTTTGCTTCCCTTTTTGTTTGCGCTCATTATGATAGTTTAATGAAAATTAGAGGCCAGAAGTTATTAGTGACATCACAGAAATGCTTAGTAGGAAGCAGTATTTAATGGTCTTTTGTCCTAATTGCAAAAATGTATTTAAGCATGACTTAATCTGAGAATTTTTCTGTTCCATCTATGAATTTTTCAGCTGCCTTAGTACTGTCCAGATTTCTCTTGCTGTAGGTGTCATATGTGGTGGCATTTCCTTTCCAGCCTTTGGCCGAAACCCATGCAACTCTTTTACTCCTATATACAGGCAACTTTTTCACTTCTTACTTGTAGAAACCCTTGAGAGAGCCTCATCTAAGATCTTCATAGTCTTTTGAGCTTTGTCTACCTGCCTATTATTAGTTTGCCTAAAATTGTCTTTGCATTAGATTTTGAATGCATTTTTATTCATTATATTTTATTTAATTCATTGGTTTTGCATTACTCTGCTGACTTGACAATAGAGAGATCTGTATTTTCAGTAGTAATCAAATTCTTCTATACCATTTGTTTACAAAATCACATGTATTTGTCAAATAAAGGTGACAGAAAGCAGGACGGTGTATAATTCATCACTGAAAAATACTTATTTGTAGTATACTGTACAGGGAAGGGATGGCCTATATAACAGAAATTGGATACTTTATATTATAAAAATGCCTGACCTTTAGGATACTAATACTTAAGACAGTTTCAAGCTCTCAAAATAATTATTCTTTATTGTCTGTTGGACAAGGGATTTTGGGTTCTCCTCAGCTCCTCTCATTTTGCCAATGGCTTTAGATTAGTTAGCAGCTTTATCCTTAATCCCATGGTAAACATCTACATATCCTTGACACATATGTATGTGTTATTTTTGGTTCTCTCTGCCTCGCTTAGAAGTGTAAAAATTAGTTTTCTTGGAAGATGTTAATTCAAAACTCCATTCAGTTCCTGTCTGCATCAATAACCGTAACAGGCAGATACAGATTTTTTTAATCTTTTGAATTCCTGCAAGGACTGCCTTTGAGATGCAGTGATGCCAGGTTCTTGACTGCATAATTGTTTTTCTGTCTCAGACACCCGCAGTAGTGAGATGCATCATCCACACAGAAATGTAAAACCTTCTTTGATACAACTATAAAGAGCTTTCATCGCTTTCAAGGGAAACAAAACACACACTAACTCTTGTGACAAGATTTCCCTGTTTGAAGTTGATAAGTAGATACATAAGTAGAATTTCTCCCCCCCCTCCCACAGTGTTATGGAGAAACTAATCCCTGTGATGATGTTTTCTGTTGTAAATTGTGCTTTGACCATTGCAATTTATCTTCTGCTTCACTAGAGCTAAGCTAACATTAGAGTTCGTAAGTATGATCTTATTTCAGGACAGAATTTATTTGGAAACAGAGTGAAAGATTTAAGGGCCCAGGCAATAGGAAAAAAGAAACCCTACAGATCTTCAACATATCATCTTCCTTCCTTAGTATCTTCCTAACCTGTCTGGTTGGTTGTCCTGGTGTTGCTGATGTGAACAGTGATAGATGTTAAGATTATTTGTGCACTTCCTACTGTTTCTAAGGAACAAAAAAACCCATACAACTTGTCAAAAATAGACGGTGTTCTAGAGGGCTGATGAGATTTGGTGGAACTTTACATGAAAATATTTGGATTTCTTACGCATTCTTTAATAAATTCATATACATTTGTGGAAAGGTAAAATTGAATATTTAATTGGGTAAAAATTAGCATTGCTTCAGCTTTGGTTTTAACAGCAACAACCTTCTTGGAAGTATTTTTCATCTTTTTGCATTACTGCATTGCAGGCTCAGTTTAACTTTCTGATATATGATTGAGTTCTTCATTGCATTGTCTTTCTTAAGATGTTATTTCTAAAAGTAAATGAGTAATAAATTTAATCATTTCAGTTTACGTATTAGTCACTTAGCATTAAATATTCTTTTAAAAAGCATTGCATGTTTTTCCAAGCTGCAGAAATTTCATTCTTCTAAAGGTTATGTTGTTAAGCACAAATTACTTGCATATGGAAGTGAAAAACCTATTAAAAAAATATAAATCTGTGGAATCCAGTGTGACAGTACATGAACGTAGAAGTCCTACAGGAGCTGTCAGCTGGAAAAATTTCCTAGAATACCAAGCCTGAAAAATCTTCTCCATTAAATAAGCCATCACCTCTGCAAAGTTAATAGGCATCTATATAAAATGAAGAACAGTCCCCTGGAGGTGCTACTTTATTCAATATCACTTGCCAGCCATGGTCTTTAAATGGGAACATACCAATTGGAAAGGAAGACAATGAATTACTGCTGTCTCTTTTAACAGCCACAGAAAGAGATTATACAACAGGGAAATTAATTTGAAATTTTGGTGAAGCTAAGGTTTTATGCTTTAGTAATTAATAAAATATTATTAAAAAGAGCCTTTAGTTTGTACACCAAACCAGTACTTTTTGCCCCAAAGTGTGGTAATGGATGAAGTAATACCGAGTGATGGATGCAGAAGTTCACTTCACATTTCTGCTCAGGTGAACGGCTCTGTTGGGTCTCCTCTCTCTGACATAATTGAGTGATTAAATAGCATTGGTTAATGAGAGTCCTGTGAAATTCTTACACTGTCCCTCTCAGTTCACCTCATCAATTAACAAAAAATTCTTCTCTCTTGTAGGATGTATGTGTGAAGGCTTATTTAGCTCTTCGACATCACACAAACCTGCTGATCATCCTGTTCTCCATGATGCTAATGACTGGAATGCCCCAATTAACCAGCAAAGAGGATATTGAATATATCCGGGATGCACTGACAGTAGGGAAAAGTGAAGAAGATGCCAAAAAGCATTTTCTTGATCAGATAGAGGTTTGCAGAGATAAGGGCTGGACTGTGCAATTTAACTGGTTTTTACATCTTGTGCTTGGAATCAAGCAAGGAGTAGAAAAGCATTCTGCTTAATATTTTATGTAAATTAACTGTGGGTGTGAATAGGAGGTTAGTGAGTCTACATGTTATTTATGAATTCTGAATAAATGAGCAGTCAAAATTGCCTTTACTTTGCTGGCAGCTTAAATGGATCTTCTAAAAAGGCAAGGACTTTTGCTCTACACCTCCCGAAGATCTTCTGCAGTTAATTTTTTATTTTTCTTGTTTTTAATGTCTAATGACACTTCACGTTGCTGGATTCTTTTAACTAGTTGCTTTGCTGATGTGGCCTGCATTTTTCTCGTTTTCTTTAGTAATAACGTGAGATAAATATGAAGGAGGAGCTTCAGTAAGATGATAACCTGCAAATTCAAACAGAAATCCCCTATGACATTACCTTTAATTGTTCATGAAGTCAAGCCCTTCAAAAGCAGAAGAATCTATTTAAAATCTATGGTTATATTGAAATCCCTGTAGGCAATTCACTTCTTTCTCAGGATCGCTTACGCTGAAGTGTAGTTCACCCACATCCCTCTCTTTTGTCCCTTCCTTAACACTTTGTCCTTTTTGGATTTTTAATATGTTGTCAGCAGAAAACAGCTTTGGCTCTACCACTAGAGGAAATTACCTTACTATTATTGTAGCCTCCTGCATAGACAACTGAGCTTGACTGTCCTGCGAGAAGAACTTCATAGTTACCTGGAAGTTCCTCAGGTTTGAACCTGAAATTCTGAAGGTTTAATTTTGAAAGGTTTTTTACTGTACTTTTTAATAGGGAACATCTGTATTATGTTACAGATCATATTCTTACTGTAACGTTACTAAAAATCCACCTGTATAGTAAAAGCTTTGTAGAAAAAGCAATGGTACTTCTTTACTCCTCAGAGAAAACTCCTTATGTAAGAGAAATTGACATTTTACCAAATATTTGAGAAACCCAAAGTTATTTATTCTTTGGTGATATATTTTCAGGATATACCTAGAAGGAATTAAATGTAATCTTTGAAATTGTGTATATTTTGCTATTTATTTTTAAATTCCTTAAGAGACTATACTACTGAAAAGCTATTTATGAAAGAAAAAAAAATCCTTATCTTTAATTTCAATATTTAAACTTAAAGGAGGAAAAAATGGGCAGTGTTAACTAGAATTGTAACTTCTCTGCTGTAGGATGCCTGCAAATCATCAAGTCTGCCTATGGTAGGAAAGGAAAAAATATACAGCATGAATTAGTCTTTGACTTGAATTATTGTGGTATACTTCCTGCTAATTGATTTTACCAAAGAGAGAAGATGGCTTACAATATTGCTTTTTTGCACTTGTGCCTGTGTAATTTCTTCTTTCATTGTAGTGTTACATGGGTTTTACATTACATATAAATGATTAACTGAATTTTTAATTCTGTTATCATTTGCTTTGATCATTTCACAGAACTGTTAAGATTTTAACTACTGCTACCACTGTTACTACTGAGTGTATTCTTGAAAGATTTTTAATAAATGTACTGTAATTGGTGTCTCAGTTATGAGATATAGCCAATCTATTCTTGAAGTGTAGATGTTTAATAGGTTACTGTGCACAACTATTTTTGATGTATATGGTAGACTCTAGTTAAGGAAATCTAAAAACTTAAAATGTATTTTGTTCTTCTGTTACATTATTATTCCATGCAAGATAGGCATAAGACCATACTAAAATATAAACTAAATGGTGAATGTTGTCAGTAAAATGGTATTTTTAGATTTGTATTTTATAGATCTGAAATAAATTGACATGTTCTATTCTGAATATCATCTGATTATCATTCATGAATAAGCAGCTTAGCCCAAAATACATGTAAATATTTTTTTTATCCAGTTACTTAAAGACTATGTAATCTCAGTAAGAAATCCTATTCAAAGTCCCCCTCAGAGGAATTTAGTTCCATATTAGTAACTCCGTATGATGTTAGATATCTTAAATTTTAATAGTCTATAGTATTAGAATTGCAATTATTATAATTGTAAAATGTGAATAGAATATTACCATCTTCTAAGAGCACTTTATTCATTCCTGGTTTGTTCTATAAAGAAAAATCTGAGGATTTTAGTAAGTTCCTGGTTTTAAAAAGTAAGTAAATCTACTGCTAAATTTAACTCCAGCATGGAGAAATAAATGCTAATCCCAGCTTTAAGGGAAATGGCACTCTTGAAGCAGTCTCCATTCGCAGAAAATGGTCTATGAGAGACCTGCACGCAGAGGAACGTGGTTGAGTCCTGCACTAAACTTAGACTGATGATTTTTATCAGCAGTTTACAATGTGCTCTATTGAATTGTATACAGTGTTTGTTACAGACATCTGAAACACCTCTGTGCTGAGCTAATTAGAGAAAGCAGACTTTCTCGTTGCTTTCCTTGCCGGTGAAGCCTACGGTTGGGCTGCCTGCGCCGTGCTAAGCTGCCTTGTGCCTTCCTTCGAACACCCGCTCTGCGACGGGCGTTGGGTGTTTGCCAGCCTGACTTCTGGGAGATCAAAAGTAGCTGCCAAATCTCCTTTTTACCTACAGAACAAACTATTAGGCAGCTTACCGGCACTTTATTTACAAGTAGCTGTGCATTCATAATGGCTGATTATCTGTTGGCTTTCCTGTGCCTCTGGAAACCTCCATCCACAACTGCCTTCGTTTTCTGACAAGCCCTGACACAAGGAGAAACAAGGCAGAGAAGTGCTGTGAGGCAGTCCAGCTTCAAGGTGGGGTGGAGTTGCTTTTCAGGTGAGGAGGTGGGCACGAGTCCATGTCTGCCCGTCCCAGCGCAGAATATGGCTGTCGCTTTCTGCAGTGGCAGCTATGTACACAAGGCCTTGAAAGCTGGAGCTTTAGCACAGCTGCCACTGGCGGAGCAGGAAGCTGAACCACAGTTTCCTCAGTTTGGGCCCAATGTCTTCCAGTGCGTAAACACACCAGCCCTTCAGAATAGCTGGTTTATAAGGGCTGTAAAACAGGAAATGTAAATTAGTCACTAACCACATTTTTCAAAGACTCTAACACAGCATGCAGAGAGAATTACTGAATTTTCTGAGTAGGTCTCAATTACCATCCTTGTCTCCTGTTAGCCTTAAGATTATTTTTTGAAAATTATTTTTAAGGGCTACTTTTTCTTTAAGATGTATTATATAGTCTTGGTAGTCTAAATTCACGTTACTACTGCACCTAACAGTGGAAATCTGAATCTATTCTTAGAGTCAGTGCCTCGGACTCGGTTGTGACTTGACGCATACTTTGGCTCCAGCAAGATCATCAAGATGTTGGTTAGCGATGAGTGTGTCCCCGAGGCTCCAGCCTAATTATATTCTAGGAAAGGAAGAGAAGTCAAAAGGGAGCTAAGGTGTACAGCGTGATTATATTTAGATCTTCATTGAATACACTGGTTGCACTTGTTAGAGGTATTTAATCTGTCATTAGCAGAATATTTAGCCTTATTTAACACATACTTTAGCAGAATTTCCTCTAAAATGTGACCAATGATTCAAAAATACAGATAAGAACAACTGACTTGAGAGAAATACCAATGGAAATTACAACTCTTTTACAGTATTTTTCATTATAAACCTTTTTTACTGTCTACTAGAAGCATTCTGCAAATCCACACAAGTAGTCCCAAAGATTATGTAGATTACAAACTCTGTGCTGATGACTTTCTAATGCAGTTTGTGTAAAGTAGTCTTGAATTAAATTGGGATACCAAGCCGTCTACAGGTTCTGGTGGGCCCTTTGAGTATCCCAGTAACACTGAAGTATCTGGAAAACACTGATGTGCTTTCATGAATCTAATTGCAACTTACACAATGTATGTTGGAAACAGCACTCCAGAAATCACCTGTTCTCCTAAACAGAAGTCTGCAGGAAAAGGTTCCTTCCATGCTCACCCCACTCTGCATTTTGGAGGCAGAACTGGCCAGAAAAAATACTAATGTATTTTTAAACTTTGTGGCATGTTTACAGAAAATCAGATTCATGCTGGAGAAAGCAGTTTGTCTGCAGTTACATCATGAATAAGGACTAATCAAAGATACAAATGACATGGTTATAACGGTGTGAGGTTTGTACATCATTATGTCATTAAAGAGGCATTGGTGACCAGTTCTAGTATGATACAGGGAGATGGTCAGACGGACATGGCTTTTCCTGGCTTTTTGAGCATCAGTGGTTCTCTTATACCCAGCAAGAGAGAGGCTGGTGTCCTGCCTGTTGATAGTGAGCAAGTGGGCATTTGACAGCAAAAACTCTTTCCTTCCTACCCCTGTGAATGGGGGTTTGTCGTTTCGGAGGGTGCACGGCAGCATTTCACATGGCAAGAGCCTTCCACAGGCTGGGGAAGGCAAGTAGGCAAGTGTTTAGAAAAAAGACGTACCATTTCTCAGGTGATCTCCTGGGGATGCAAAAGAAGAGGCTGTCACTTTGGAAACAGCAGCAGCACGGTGCCAGAAACACATGCCAGTTAATTTTAGCTAACAAAAGAGACCTGCGTATGGCAGAAGTGCTATATGTAGTAAGTACAAGCACATCCCACACTTCAGTGCAATCTCTCTGGTGTTCAGTATTAGGAGTCACAGTTTGCAAGGGCTGGTCACGCTCTCAAAGCTGTAGTGTCTATGGTCAGAGTTTACCACTGATCCATTTATTAAGTGCATGAAGAAACAAGTAGAAAATAATAATGTGTAGATAGCAGCATTTCTTGAAATGATAAACATTGAGTAGCTACACAAAGAAAGGTCAAATCTAATGTAATGAAGAATAACCAGCAAGGTCCCTGAAAGGAGAAAGAGAAAGAAAACAGAAATGTTAATGGCCCATAGTACAAAACAGTTTTAAAACTACAGCTCAGACTTTGTACCAGATCCTCCTTTCCCTCTGAATACCTCTTCCTTTATCAAGACTAATTGAGCCTGCAAAAGGCTACGAGGGCTATGACTGTTTAATAACCCAAGAAATCTGCTGCCACAATGCAGTTCCATGATAAAGAGTTCATTATCAATTCAAGATACAGCCAGACCTGAATTTTGCTCAGAATATTTACTGTTAAATTACCTGGGATTAAAAAGATAATGCAAAGAAAAAATTAGTCTCGTGCTTCTTCCCCCAAATCAACCAGCAAGTGTCTGGGATTGGCATGAAATTCATCATATGGGGAAGTTATTTCCCATCATGATGGAAATGCATTTATCTCTGAAGCATTTGAAGCTGGCCTGTGTCAGGGACAGGATGCTGGCCTGGACAGACTCTGGCTCTGACACAGGATGGCAGCTCTTCTGCTCAGCTGTCAAATGTCTCTGCACAAAAGAATCTCGGTGAGATAAACAGGTCTCCTCAGGAAATGCTGTCCCTCCAGCCAAAGTTATCCTTCATTTTGATGAAGTTCATGACAGCATCTCTGTTTTACAAACCTGCTTCTTTCCCACAGAATATGATGTATTCTTCCAAATCTTATACAACAGTAATTCTGCCTGCCTGGACAGAAAAATACCCAGAGATCTCAGTAACTTTAAAGCAGCCTGAAACCGAAACACTCTAGGCAGGGACCTTTTGATTCAAGGTGATGCCTCATGCAAAGGCAGGCAATTGTTCTTCATGCCACCGCAAACCTTGCATTCTAGGGAGATAGTAATTAGCTAAAAGTTCATTTTTCAGAGGACCATCTTTGGGAATCTGTTGTTGCAACAGCACACTGAAGCGAGGGTGAAGAGTGGCTTCTAGCAAGATGAGAGACTTGAAGGTCCCGTGGAGACTGACACCAGCTTCATGGGGAGTAGGTGGCCATTGGGTGCTGCTGCATCTTTCCCAGGGCAGCAGGGACCCAGTGGCAGCAGCCCTGGCAAAAACGGGTGTAGAAGTCAGGGTTTAAGTGCCAGGATGAACTGCGTGCTCTGGGGCTTTGAGGCAAAGATAAGCATGTTGCACTGAAGGCCAGACCAAAAGCCATTTGATGACAGATTCTGCCCCCATTGCTCAGCTTTTCTGAAAAAAGAAAGGCAGACGCCCGACCCTCCATCAGAGGAGGGAACAGCACCGCTCACCCCCCCTCGAGGGCTCAGAGCACACAGCCGGCACCGCCAGCAGGGTTTAGCCCTCAGCAGATAAGGTGCCTTACTGAAAGGACCCTTTCGCGGGATTCGTGCGACTGCTGTGCACAACTGTAGTTCGTTAACTCAATGTTAGTTAAGTGTCCCTCTCAAGGATTTGAGGAATTCATCTCGTGGAAGACTCTTTTCCAAAGTCTCATTTATTCCCACTCTTGTCCTTTTCTCATTCTCCCCCTGCTTTCTTCTGCAAATGCTAGCATGAGCTCTTCGGAGATTAGTCTGTGCTTAAAAATCTTTATTTATCCTTATATAAAAGCTTGTTTAGTTTACTCTGTCCTCTGGAGTTCCATATTCCCGCAAGTCATCTAAACACAGGCAACATTGTATAGCATTAGGATTTAAAAAAAAGAGCAAGAGGACTGTTTTCACAGTGGTGTTAGCACCAGAAGAAAGGAACCAACTGTCTTCAAGCGGGCTGAAATGCAAGACCCTCACTCCAAATTGGAGATTAACCCCCCTCCCCCCAACTCATCAAGTATATTTTTGGAGTGTTCACTTTTTTAACTCCCTTCTCTTCCTCTGTCCCCATGTGTACACATGATTGTCTTATTCTGAAAAGCCAGATGTGGATGCACACATAAATACATGCATCTCCACAGCTGCTCCAATGGAGTCTCCTCTAACCTTCCATCACCCCTCCTGAAAGCTGACCACCATTCATTCTCTGCTCTCTTAATTCTCTATTGGACTGCTTTCCCACAGGGCCCCATATTCCTTTTCTATACCAGGCCTACAGAGTGCATCTGGAAAAAGAACCATGAACATAAGAAAAATAACGCATTGTTCTTCTACCTCATGTTTCCCAACAAAGATTTACATGAGCTGCAGAGATCTGTATGTGGAGGAATATTTTTATGACATCAGATGCCCACATAAATGCTGGGAAAAACCCAACCTATGCAGAGTGGTCTTTAGTTAATGCAAAACTTATCCTCACAGTCCTTAAGTACTGGTGTTACCAGGACTATTGAATGAGAATAAATACAGTTTATAAAATATAAACTTTTTTTTTTTTTTAATCAGTAGGTAAAACAATAATGTGAATGATTATTCCCTGCTGCTGCTCAGGATCTTCACCCCAATTCCTCAGTTCTATTCTCTTGTTGTTTTTGCTTGGACCTCAAAATCTAAAACCAGCATAGACTGTCCACTTCTTATAGCCAGGAAATGCACAGCTGAATGTTGGCAAAAGATCCAAGTGTCAAAAATGCAGGTAACTAGAGATGCTGTCAACACCTGCACTGGGAGAAACTTGCTAAAAATTCTCCTGTGAATCCCTTCAGAAAAGGAATCACACAGCAAAAGACATCAGGAAAAGCTTCAAAGTGCAAAGCAGTGGAAGACCAAGCTTGCCCAAGTTTAATGCTCTGTATTCACCCTCCTGACTACTATTATCAATGGGCTTAAGGTGGAAAAGGAACTTTATAGTGAATACACATTTGACTGGAGAAGTGGAGAAATCTTAATGCAGTTAGTGCAGCAGTAACAGAAACAGTCCTTCTGCAGGATGACCAAGACTCAAAAAATGTGAGGCCACCACAGTCTAGTTATGCCAGCTGGTATCACGTATGCATCCTATCCAAAAACTGTGATCAGTCTAGCTAGTGGCATCAGCAACTGGACCTGCTGAGAAGCAAGCTAGCTACTTTCAGTACTCCTCATAAAGCAGTACTTCAGAGAGCGCCCTTTAGTATGTCATCTTCGCAAGAGATACGCCAATAAAAAAGGTACATGGAAGAGTCTTTATCATAATTGCAGTACCCAAATTTACAACAGCATCAAAGATAAAGCACAAGAAATATCTATGAGTGTTATTTACAAGGTCAAGAGAATATAACCTGAAACTGAATCACAGAAAAGCAATTAAAAGCACCATTTTGTCAAAAAGAAGCGGAAACCACAGTACAGGTGGTAATAACCTGCCAGGATTTGATTAAATACAATAGATACCACATAGTTCACAGCAAGACCTCCCAAAAACTTAAAGGATACCACAGCCTTTGAAACACAATTTAAACGCCACTAGAAGTAGACAACTTGCTGGCACCAGTGAGAACAGCACAGTTACAGGGAGAAGCTCCATGAGTGCAGATGAGGGCACAAACATCCATATAGCAACGTTTCCATTCAAACAGGGAAGGGAAATACTTATAGATGTCAGAAATTTCACAAATCCACAAAGGGCATGATTTAAAAGACATAAAGGTATGGCATGAGAACATAGGAGTCCATAAGAAAAAATACCGGATAGAAGGCTGAAAAAAACCCCAATATTTGGAGAAACACAGATAATTCCCCCAAACTGCTCAGTGCCTACTAGAAATGAAGATAAAATTAGACCAATTAGACAATGAAACTTTTAGGACAATCAGCCCTGTAGGAGAATTTAGGAAATCTGGTTAACCTGCAGAACGACTAAGTATTCTTGGCTACCAAAGACTTTTGGAAGGAAGAAACAAAGTTAACTCTAGAGTACGGACTGCAGGAACAGAGTACCTAGTCATTACAACTAAAATACCTCAATGGCTCTGAAAAAGACACTCAGGACACTTCTCAGAATGGTACACACAGGAAAAGATGGGCTGTGCACTTCCCCAGCAAGAATGATCAAAACCAGTTAGAGACTGTTTCCTTCGTTCAAAACACCAGAACCAGAACTCAAGGAGCTTGATGGCCATGCCTGATGCACCCAACAGAGCACAGCAGGAGTTGGCAGGTGTTCTTTCTTAACTCGGAGGAAACCCTTACCTGTTGATAGTTGATTACTATGGTAATTTTTCAGACCCAATCAAACAACATGGGAGCCGACAATACAGCAAATCAGGCTGTGACAGAGCCCCACAAAGCTCCTGGGCTGTGAGGGGAGAGGTGTACAATGGAAGAACCTTTGATCCTCAATACATTTTCACATCTAACGTATCCCATTTAGTCTCTACAGATGGCTGGGAGCAAGATGTTTCTCGTTAATTTGCTGTGTACTTTTTCCTGAAGTCTATACAAAGCCTTATACCAAGCTAAAGCAGCAGTCTGGCATAGAATGGGTGAGTTTAGAAAGCCTAATGTTAGTACCAAGCCCAGTGGAAGAATCCAGCCCCTGCACACGGGCTGTATTGGCGTCACTTGAGCCCTGGCTGCCTGATCGAGAAACCAACCTGCAAAATGATTTTCTGGCACTTTAAACAACACCTAACATTAACACACAGTGACTTGTTGAACTGAGTATGAGTAAGTGCAAGAAATAAAAGGAAGGTGCTATATGCCATTCGTCTCAAAATTTTGCAGCAGGATCTAGTCCAGGAATTCATCTGTGCTCAATAGTTTTCTTGATTAAAAAGGCCTGTAAAGAAGGGACAGCTGGCAGTGGAGATGCAATAGGACAAGTTCTTGCTAGAGTCTACTTTCAGTCCAAGGGACTGCAAGGTTCTGAAAGCCGAGAGCTGGACTGAAAATCCCTTCCTGTAACTTAGTTTCTTGACTGTTTTGCCCAAATAAAAGCATCTTTTCCTTAATGCTGACCAAGAAGTCTGTAAGGAAAACATCAGAACTATTCCTGTAAAAGTAGGAGTGTGCATTAGCTCACTCTTGAGTGCCTACCCTCTGACAACTGGTTTGTGGCTTGCACTTTCCTTAATGCTACTTTATTCACAGAAAAAGGGCTCCATTGGAAGATGCAAGCAAATACCTTCCTGGCAGATAAGTGGACTAGAGATGCTTTATGACTTGATGAATGTTCATACCCATGAGTCACCATGTGGCAGTGTTTGCTAGATAAGGGATCTGCAATGAATTCATTCAAGTAAAAGTCAACAACAAACATCTGAGGGATTTAACAGACCTGTACAGGATGAACGTTTCAGACATGCACAGCCCGCTCTCCATATTATTCTTGGCCCAATGGACAGAAAGCTGAAAAAGATACAAAAATAGTCAATCAGCTACTAATCAAAGCAAATGAAGGTTGTCAAGACCTTCCCTCAGTTTACTGAACTACTGAAAATAAGCAAAAGCTGTGAGTTGTTTCTAATGCCAAGAGTTATTAATCAACATTTGCTCACTGGAAGATGAGTTAGAAATTGTACTATGATAAAAAGTATCAAATCACTTAAAACTTCCACAAGAAATGTCAGTATTGTGACAAGAAGTCTAAGAAGACGATCTGTCCTCACAGTAATTAAACCAGCAGAACAACCTAATTTTTATGCACACAGAAGGGACATACACGGAAAAAGGAAGCTCTTTGCTCTTAGTTGTGCAATATGCTGCCAGCAATACTGAACCAGCAAATGAAGAGAAAATGCATGCAATATTAGCAAGCCCCACGAACCTCCTGCTTAGCATATAGAAAACTCCAATACAGCCAACCCAAGCACAGTTGGTTTTTTGTATTTTGGCTATAGCTACAGGAACCAAAAGCACACTTGCTTCAGATTGAAGAGAAGATTTAAATGCCTGAGTGAAGGATTATAGTACATTTTGACAATGTTTTTAAGAATACCTCCAAAATTCCTTTGCTTATGAGAATGTGTGGCAAGACACAAGCAAATAGTTGTATGGATTTTTTAAGCAAAGAAGAGGAAATTAGAGTCTTCCTTAATCTTTTTTTCATGTGCCTTGAGCCGAGTTGTAAGCAGAGTGTGTGTTTGAAAAGTTTTGTTAAAAAGAAGCCTGTTTAGTTTAGCTCATCCCATATGGATCTCCATTCCTTCACACAGCCTAAATAAAGGCAATAAAATCAAGTTTACATTGGGATATTTGCCTTTTTTTTCCTCAAGAGGTAATTTCTTTTACACTCTTGCTAACACTGCTATATATGCAAAGCTTAAGTATAGAGTAAATTTCCAGTTGAAAATGTAACTTAAATACAAACAGTGGATAACCAAGACCATCATTCCCATAGGCATGGCCTTCTGGGAGAAGGAACCTCAGATGCTCTTGCTGAACAGTGGATGTCCCTATGGCCAATTTGGGGTAGAAATAAGATAAATAAGAAATAAGATAACCCCATGGTATGGCTTCATGGTATGGCTGCACTTCTTTGGGAGGTTCCTGACGTTGCTTTTTCACAAGGGGAAAGAACAGAGGAGGTTAAATTCCCACGGTGAACGTCAGGGCTCCTATCGCCTTCGATCTCAGGAGCTTTTTCAATTGTACGTAGGGCACGTGTCCGTTGCACATGACAGGCAAAGAGGGTTTTGATGAGAACAATTGCTGCTGATCTCTGCTCTCAGCACATCTGGGAGCATGTGTGCTTTAGGCAGTCAGGACAGCACGTGTCACCAGGGTAGCAGGAAAGGAGGCAGCTGCAGCCAGGGTTCAACAGAACAAGGAAAGCAAAGTTTTGCGTGCCAAGCTGTATATCAAAATAGCCAGCTTTGTAGGAATCCCACCACTGCCAAATCACAGTAAATGAGCTCTAGTTCAGGCTGCAACACTGCAGACCTGGGCTTGGGAGCAGGATGTGCTGTGCCCAGACAAAATAGGAACAACAGGATTCAGAGCTGGAAATTCAAAGCCCACTGCAACCATGTCTTCTTCAGCTCTTGGAAAACAGCCTCGGTAAATCTCCAGTTGCATCATCATGACAATTTTCCCAGCTTGTTGGCTAAACAGTACCAGTACTAAATATAGGCCTCTTTGGCATGCCAGCAGGAGCTTGCCAAACATGAAGGAGAGCAATTTGTCCTTCCTGAGAAGACACATGCCACCATCAGGCACACGGTACCGAGCCAGAAACAATTCGGCCCAGAATGGCAAACAGCCCACTGCCGGCCTCAGCCTGATGTATTCCCACACTGCCATGTTATCACACTTGTAACACGGAGGATAATTAGGACATTTCATGGCAGTATTTTTTTTCAAGGTAAGAGTCACTCTTGTAAGTGAACTCACTGAAGTGCAAAGTTAAGAAGTAATGTCGTCATTTAAAAAAACAGGGAGTAATCTGGCAAATCTTCACACCATGTTTTAAGGTCCTAAACCCACAAATGAGACTGCTCCACCTCCAGCTACTTTTGATATATAAATTGGTATGTACTAAGCTCTGTGACAAACAGATTGTCACAGCTGTCAGAGTGGGTCACAGAGAAATGAGCTGCATATGAGAGGGAATTGGCTTATCCTTTAAAAAACAGGCCTGCAAATAAACAATAAACTGTGGCAGACATATTTAATGTAATATATGGGTTTACTTTGCTCAGAAAATGAGCTAATCCTGGGGAAAAAAAACAACTTCTTTGTGAATCTCTTCCGATGGATTATATCCTAGTAAACTCAGACTGGTCCAGTTTTTAGTAGTTTAGGCATCAACAAGGTCCAAGAACAGACTTTCTTTGTGAACAAACTAACACAAAACCATGACATTTTGATTTTTTCAGACCCCTGATCTTTCCCCCAAGAAAACTAATCAGTTGCAGTCTTACTTTGGAGTCAACACTGGAAATGTGTTATTTACAAAAATACTTGTGAGAAATAAAATGTTAGACTTTCATCCAACAGTGAAAGCTGGTCAGGCACAAAGGTCCATAGGCACACATCTACTTACAAGATCATGACCTAGAACAGCAGAGGAAACAGCTGAGATCTGGAGAAGGTAATTGCTGTTATTCCAAATACAACAACTATGTTCAGGGATAACCAGCAGTAAGGAAGGAAATCAGCATTGACTAAAAATAAGTATATACATACGTAAGGGGTAGACCCTATAAGAGTTTCCCATGTAAGGAGCTGTACTAGATATGTTCAAAGAATCATTTTTTCCCATCGAAAAGGTTGAGGAGAAGGAGAATCACTGGAACAATAGAAAGGATTTTTGTATTGCCCATTGACTTCTCCATGAGGGAACCACCAAGATGTGCTAAGCAAAGAGCTTTGCACTGGAGAATTTTTTTAATTTCCAACCTACAGCTAGGGAGTATGTGCCACAGACAACAAATAAGAAGTTAGGAAGTTAGTTAATTATTCATGAGATCATCATCTTTCAGAGGGAAAATCAGGAATGTCACAAAAGGAGCAAAGGGCAGCAGGACCAGCAATTCAAAAGTTTAGATGCCCTTTTGCAGGCTGGGAACTACTAGTTGCAATTATATTAGCTGTGATGTTTTGAAGGATTCATAATTATGGACCTTCCTCTGTGGTAAATGCATTTTGCTACAAATGGCTTTGAAACTGGCCAGGTGTGGCAAAGTCCTTGTGCAGTGTCTGGTCACACCAACAGGACTGTCCTTGAATCCTGGAATTGGGGTGCTGACTCTTGTAGCAAACTGAAGCTGGAGATCAGCATAGAGGTGCTCAGAACCAGAGAAGGTGGTGCTCCAGGTAGAAAAGGGCCAGAGAGGAGAAGATTTATGGTTTGGGGGAATTTTTTTCCCCCTTCACTTGGAGTAGTGAAAGAAGAGAGTTCTGCGGCCTATTTCAATGTTCTTTAATCACTGTTGAGCTGTGAGTAATGTTCCCCTTTAAAACCTCCTTGACACGTACCCTAGTTCTTAGCGGAGTGCTCTTGTCTGGAAAACAGCTTTTAGGCACTCACCCTTATCTCAAGAGTCAGACAATTAGTATTGTGGTGTCATGATGTGGTCATTCGCTTTAGGTTTCCTATGTACAAGCTGGATTGCTTGGAATAAAAGTGGCTTTTCTGTCCTACTGTGTCAGGAAATAAAGATATTTCTGCCATATAATACTTTTTTTCAAGGATAAGGTCATCTTACTGTGCCAAGGAAACTCTTTTTAAGGCCACAGAATGAAATTATTCCAAAAATGCACTGATTTTTACTTATGTTAATACATAGTCTCTAAGCTTTCTGTCTAGCCCAAGGCATTGTTAATATTGACATGAATACATACTTGGCTTCCAAACAGGCCTGCAATCACTGTAGCTCATCTATATTAAATACAAAAACTCTTAAAAAAAACCCCAAAACAATTGTTAAGACATCACTGCAGTCTAACCACTTAGCAGGAGGTTCTCATCTGTTTTCAAAACAGATTTCCAGTGGGTTTCAGCTGTGGTCACTTCTTTAAAAATCACAGATTCATACACTCTCCCTTGCCCTGTTTCATCAGAGAGTGAATAATCTTTTCCATGTTTGAGTTATTACCATTTTAGTAGAGAATTTCAGCCTCATTTTGTAATTTCTGCTGGGTGAGTAATCCCTCCTCACCCAAGTAATCCCATTGAGTTTCCATTTGAGCAAGAACTTGCAAGATCAGGACCTTTCACCCTCAGCACTGCCCCTTTTCAAAGTGTAACTATTTTTATTTTCCAGCTTCCAGGCATAGAAATGTTGACATCTAAACTGAGGAATGCCAATGGTTGAGACACAAAAAGAAAATAAAAGCCATCAATTAAATTATGTTGAATTTTTTCAAGACATTGTACTTTTAAGCAGGGATTTGTTTACACAGTGGAGTAATTTTAAAATATCTACATGTTTTAAAAGTTAAAATCTTAAAAGCTGCACATGTTTAAAATGAAATAATGTTTAATGCTTTACTAAGTAGTAGATATTTTAAAATAGTAGATATTTTAGTAGTAGATATTTCAAAATAAATTCTAGCACTTATTAGTCTGTCTCCAATAAAATATGCTCTTCCATAAGCATTTAGAAGAACTCTTCTTACATTTCCATATATTTACAAGCAGAAATTAAACCTTCCAGGGATAAAATCCTTACCTGCTCCTTAAAACAACTTGGGTAGATGTTAATCTGTACTTATCTATAATGAAAATATGGAGGCCAGTCACTAGTGATGTACCCCAGGGGTCACCCTGTACCAGGGTGCATCAGTGTTAACGACCTGGATGGTGGGACAGAGTGCACCCTCAGCAAGTTTGCAGAAGATACAAAAACTGGGAGAAGTGGTTGATACACCAGATGTCTGTGCTGCCATTCAGTGGGACCTTGACAGGATAAAGGCTATCCAGTACTGGTACTGGGGCTCCCCAGTACGAGAGAGAGGTGGAGATACCACAGTGAGTCCAGCCAAGGGCCACTACCATTGATTACGGGCTTGTAGCATCTGGCATACAAGGAGAGGCTGAGAGAGCTGGGACTGCTCAGCCTGGAGATGGTGCCAGACTGTTCAGCGGTGCCCAGTGACAGGGCAAGAGGCAACAGGCAGGACCTGAAATACACAATCTAGACAATCTCCAGAGGTCCCGGCTGACCTCATCTGCTCCGTCATTCTGTGATGTTTCTCTGTACTTTAAAGACTATGAGACATTGTTCTTCTTTTTCACCTCTAAGTAAGTTACTATTTCACAGGAGGAAATATGAATCCAGTAGGACCTGACCCCAACTTCTTCAGCAGGCAGCAACTTTCAAGCAATTTCAGTGAGCTGGGTATCGGTTCTGCACGTGATGCACTGAAACAGTGACAGGATGTGAAAGTTTTTCGCTGCTTGTAAAATGTAGCCATAATCAAAGCCCGCTGTTTTCTGTGAATGCCAATCAGTTTTACTGTGATAGAGCCAATACTGGGTTTGCACTGCCCTCCATCATTTTGGAGTGTTGTGCCATTTCCATGGCAGAAAGGAGAGTGCCCAGCTCTGCACCAAAGCTTCCCCTCACAAAGGGAGGGCAGCATGGGGAGGCAGAAGCCTGCAATGCTGCACTCCCCTTGCTTGCTGCTTTTCACTGAGAGCATCTCCACTGCCCCAAGTTCACTGCTCTTACTTTGGTGATCAATCACTGAAAATCCCAGTTGCTAAGAAACCCAAATTTACTTGGCAGCTGGGTACATTAGAGCCTAGGACATGATTAGTTGCAGTTCTGCAGGATGGCCTCTGCCAGGATACGATGCCTTTTAGTCCCAGGAGAACCAGAACACTGCTGTCTGCCTGCCCTGGTCTGCTCCCTCCCCATTCCTTTCCTCCTGTCTTGCTATCCAGCTGGGTCGATGTTGAGCAGGGAACAGGGTGCCTGCACCAGATATATGACAACACATAGAGGTGCAGGTGGAGAAGATGACTGCAAGGAGTCAGCCCTTCCTCCTGGTCTGTTATGATAGTCCCTTCTCTCTGCATCTGTGTTGAAAGGGCAAGAAAGAGGGGCAAGAAATGGTGGAGACTCACAGAGAGCTGTCTCACTTCTGGGAGCACACACCATATTTGCAGGTGTGCCTGATCTGGACCTTCCCAGGACAGGTGAGGAGACCAGTGCAATCCCAGCCCACGTTCCTTCCTTCCCACCCCAGCTGCAGTCATGACTGGGCTTCTCCACGTATCTTAATCCATGTGAAATTGATTCCATGGGGAGGACCATAAAACTAGGTTAGCACTTTCTGAATTAAAGAAAAGATCTCAGCCTGGTGAGTATCACATTGGAAGCTGGCCAAGGCAGCAGTGTGGCACTGATCACACACTGAGAATCTCTCTGTGTTCTCCATCATCATCATCCTGTTCTACAATACGGATAAGACCAGTTGGACCTTGCTGCCAGCTCCCACAGGACAATCTGGCTGCCTAATGTTACTAAAACAGGATATCCACTGCCTGCAACTTCCTCTTCTATTCCTGTTCAAAGAATCCATGAAGCATCCATATTGTAGTCTTTCCAGCCGCACCTTGACATTTTTGAGATGGATAAAAAGCTGAGAACTTTGAAAAACAACTGGTCCTGCCAGGGCTGTGGTTGTCCAAGGGGAATTTTCTCACTCAAAGATCCCCACACTTCTGTGCCTGTGTTCCTGCTGCATTCCTTCTTCATCACCTTTGGAAAAAGAACACCAAAACAAGCATCTAATTATTGCAGACCACCAAAGACAGAGAGGTGCTCCATGAGTGATTCTCATATTCCAGCTACTAGAAAGAAAATTACCTACCCCAGCCAAAACCAGGACAGATGCTTTTTGGCGCAGTGAATTCAGTGGAAGGACCTGGCCAGGGAGGCTCCTCTTCATGTTGCCAGTTTGAAAGGCTCCACTTCCATGCTACTTCATGGAGATCTGGCTCCCCAGAGGTGCCAGATTTCAAAATATTTATCCTCTTTCTTTCATGAGTTATATGGCTTTTGAAGACTACAAGGTTGTCGGACCTTGAGAGGGCTACTTTTTGCCTGGTGCCTGTGTGAGTGAAAAGGCCTAGACAATGGTATCAGTTGATGATACTTGCTAAGGAAAAAGTGTATATCACTTGCAACCTTGCAGTCTTGCTTCCTGACTCATTGCCACAGCAATGCCACAGTTTCGAGATGTAGTCACTAACTCAGACCCAAGGAGAACCTCCTCGCCTTCCTGCACCTCGGTAGTCCATGTGCCTTGCCAGCTGCTATCAACCCATCTGCTTCTGGTCCAAGCCCCTATGGGACAAGGAAGCTGTGCCATCATCTAGATGGCAGAAGGATGATGGAGAAATCTACAGGGCAAGGTGAGTACCCTGGCCTTGGATCCTTGCTATATGTGTTACAAGGGGAAGGGTATAACCCTCTCTGCAAGTGTTCAGGTCAAACCTTGAGGAACAAGCTCACATTTGAGCTACCAGGCATAAATCAAGGCAGATAGAAGAAGTAGGAAGGACTACTGACCTAAATATCTGGCCTCAAGACCACTTTTCTTCCTTTTCCTGTTTGTTTGAAAGCTTTGCTCAATAATGCTGTGAGATAAAGGTAGGGCATTTATGCAGGATGTAGTGGTGCAGGTTCTGTGGTGCACATACTGCTGATGAGTCAGAGTTGGGGTAAGTATTAAAATGTCTTTAACACAGCACACTGCAAGGGAGTTTGGGAGAGGTCTTCTGCAGTTGTGCCCCATTTATATGCAGACTGGGCATGTCTAGGGCTCTTTGTAAAGGACTGTGCTGGAACTGCAACTGTATCTGAACACAAGAGACCTTGACTAGGCCTTATGGCAGTGATATAACAGGATGGTTTGTATGGATGTAAGGGCATTGCCAGATTGATTTTAACACATTAATAAACCCTTAAAGTAAATGAGAGAAAAACGTCCATCAAGTGAAAGTGATCTTAGGGCAGAAAATTATGCTGACCTGGAAAGCACCATGCAAATTTGAGTGGATATGTTGACTAAGGACTGTGCCCTTATTTAGGCAAGTTGTCCTTTTGGGGCAGGTTCCACAGCCAAATCCCCTCTCTTGTACAACATATGCATTATCAGCTTGAACCATTCCATAGCTCCTTATGCAACGGTTATGTTGTAAATCAGTCTGAAGCCTGATGTGCTCTGGCTAGCCCCAGCTCATGGATGGTTCCTACGGATTAATCTGCTATGAATTTGGGCAGCCTCCAAATTGTCCTGCAATGTAGGCCCAGAGAGAGGGATTTCAGCAGAACATCGCCATTTCCCCAACAACCGCTGGACTCTGTTACACTCAGCAGAATCTGAACAAAGCACAGATTCTGCCCTGTTGGCTCCAGATGCTACGTGCATGCAGACTTTAGGTGGAATGAGCATGAATAACGGCACACCCTGAAAAAGGAAGAAGAACCAACTGTGGCTGCTAGTGTGGGAGACTTTCGCTAACTTACATGGCCGTCCTTTCAGCTCCACATATGTAACCGTTGTCCTCAGCAAATGGGTTCAGTATGAGCAAGGATTACTTCCACGATAAAACTTGAAAAAGTGCTGTGGCAAAAGTACTTGAATCTGAAAAAAGCATACTTGGAAATAAATAGGGGGCATTGGGAAATCACATTCTGGCAACTGCACAAAGTGTGTGCATTTCCCATAGAATTGAATAAAAATAGATTGTGCCGAAAACAACGATAAAAAACTCATGGGAATGCATGTCTGGCACTGTTTATATTCCACTCCTGGGGCTAAAGTTGGAATATTGAAAGGGTGGTGCAATTATGGATTTTACTTTAAAAATGTAAATATTTCTGTTTCTTATAAAAGTATAAAAAAATAATCACATACTTTCTTTCATGATCCATAAGTCTACATTAAATAGCCAGTCTTAACTCACTGCAAGTCAACTAAGTTAAGATACTTATATTGCATTCATAGAATGATTAATATGATGGGGTCTTTAGGTTCTGCCAAAATAGAAACAGTAATGTCATACACAGACATATATGTATGCATGTGTATTTATTTATACATGCACACACATACACTTATATGAGAGAAAGATAGAAAGACAGTCTTTCTGTTCCAGAATCTGTAAAGGTCATTATATTTAGATTATTTTTTAATCAAATGCACATTTACAAGTTCTTATAAACAAACCATCCTGAGACAAACTGGAGACTTGGCACTCCAGTGCACAGCTCTGAAGCATCCACATTTGTTGTTTAAGGTCTGCTGGTTTGAATTAAGGTTCTTCTCTCAAACATAACTCTTCCAACTGCAGGTACACGTCTTCTCTCACAGACTAGGCAATACCTGAACCCCTCTTGTCCGATGCCTTTAACACACAAAAGTGTCTGTCACACAGCCCAGCGTGTCTACCTACACAACCCAAGCTGTGCAAACATGTGCAGAGACGCCCAAATTGAGAAAGAACACATGCTTCATTAGGGTCAGAATGGTGGTTTTAGTCACTAATGTTATTCTCAGTTTTCACCAGGACGAAAGTCTGCAGGAACATTACCACTGCATTAAGATTAAAACCCAGGAAAATATTTCAGCTGGTGCTTATGTGTCCTCTTTAACAATACTTATGCAGATGCTCTATTCCTCCGTCTGAGAATAAATGGTAATTTCTTCAAGAAAATAATGAGCAACAATTAAATCTATCAGGAAGAAAAAAACAAACCCAAAACAAAAAAAACACAAATCAAAACCCCAACAATTAATGTCCACTGAAAAAGTTGCCTCTTCCCTAGGAGAAGGGTTCACTTAGAACCACAGACTCCACAGCTCTGATCCCCTCCTTTTGGAAATTAGCTCCCAAGAAACCTAAGATAATTCTCATAATAGATTTGTTTGGAGGAACAATGGCAGTTAATGAGCAATTCAAGGCATGGAATTGTAGGGTTGTTCTCCATACAACAGCTATCTCTACTCCTTTGCTCCCTGTTTTTGCCACACAGCAGATGATCTGAAGATTTCAGATCTAAGCTCAGGACTAGTAAGAGAAGGAGAGGATTTGCAGGGAGAAAGTTCATTTTTCAAAAATCATCAGATTCCCCAGCTTCCTCAAGGAAAATGAAAAGCAAAACTATCCATTCACTATAGCACTTTTGCATTTAAATAATACCCAAGCATCCACAGTGGTGACTGTAGGTTTTTAAAAGCATATTTGTACTATGATTTTCTCACTATTACTTCATTTTTCATAAGATCTAAGAACTAATGCATCTTTTGGGATATTTGTGTGTTCCTCTAGAGACGTGAAAGAGTTTGACTTTCCAAGAGAAGATCTTGACCCATTTCTGATAAGCAAGACCAATACTATTCTTTGCCTTAAAGGGGCTAGAAGGAACCACTAGACTGTTTAGATGGATATCCTTCATCAATTAGATCATTCAGTATAAGTCTCTTCTACTGAGCATAATAACAACTGCTTAGATAAAGGTTGTGAACTCTCTCAGTCTTTTCACCTCAAGGCATTTCCTTCAGCTTATGAGTAACTCCTGTGTCTCTTTTCTACGCACCTCCTATTTTTCCAAGCTCTTTTGAATATATGAACACCAGAACTGTAGGCCATACACTTTTACTGGTCTCAAGAGTGCTTTACAAAGGGAAGAGATGGAGAACAGGAGACTCAAGTAAAGGAAGAGTCATGAGGAATGCGTTCAAATTTGATCCATGAATTACAGGCACTAGTTTCTTATATTGTTGATAGAACTGAACATTTTTCTGATAAATAGATTTGGGTTTGGTAATGGATTTGGTAAAATAATAATAGTGGCATATCATTCTAATGAGAAGAATAGAAAAGCAGGAAACTATGGATCTGCACAGCTGGGAGCTTTGTTATTGCTGAAAAAAAATCTATGGCTGAATGATTGCCATTAAAAACTGTTAGTAAGAAAATTCTGTGAGCGAGATTTGCCTAGTAAGCCAGCATGAGCTGAGAAGAAAAAAAAGTCAACATATGTGACATTTTAAAGGTATTTTGGAAGATCAGAAATTGGTACATGATTATTCCTATGAACTGTGGTTGTTCAAAACTTACAAACCAGCTATTGCTTGATCAAGAGCCAGCAAGGAAAAACATTGCCATATAGCTAAAGAGATTTTGAAGTAAATATAAAACATGAAGGGATTTGCAGGTTGCTTGTCAGCAGCAGCTTTTAATCATGCAGTATGCAAAGTGTGTCTGCATTTAAAATTTCAAAAGCCAGGACAAAAGATTCAAGATAACACAACCCAAAAATCTTTAAAACACAGGAAATACAGAGTAACATCTCCAACACCTAGACGTCAGTCTTTTCCTACTATACTGCAATAGTTGCTAGGTTGCCAATTTAGGAGAGAGACTACCACAGATGAAGAGATCAGGGTTGCTCTTCTTTCTGGGCAAGCTGTGCAGGTCGTCCAAGCAGATAATAACTATAGTCCCTCTTGCCTCCAAGAAGGTAACTAAGTGGGGGTGGTGGTGTTAAAAGCCTGTATTCCACTAGTGTGCTTGCTAAAGTTACTTTCCACTTGAGAGAAAAGGCTTTACCCAGTCTTACTACATTAAGTGCACACTTCTGTCCCCTCTGTATGGCATGTATTGCATTGCAGAGCTTAGCCAGTGTTAATCAGAAGATGGTTGTTTGAGAGAATGTCTTTGGAAGAACTGGAGAAGGATGTTCCTATCAGGCAAAAAGTTGAAAGCTGGCAGAAAAAAGGTTTGTAGTTGGCTGTTGGATGGACTTTGTTAACTCAAGTTTACTAAATTTACTAGATTTGCATTTACCCTGATAAAGATGAGGCTTGAAAGTCTGTTGCTCCTTCCTTCTGCACTCTGTTCATTGTCCTCTACATGATCAGAAAAGATCTCATTCTCCAATCTCTGACAGAAGCAGGCCCAGCCACTGTCTGAAGTATGCTGTCTGAAATTGTCAAATAGGAGACACAGTGCTTGCTATTTCTCAGCTGCTCGCTGTAGTCTCCTAATTTTTCACAGCCTCGAACTAGGTGAAGGGACAGGTTGACATGCAAAGGTGGTAAGCTGTATATTATGAAGAGTGTATCTGTTGGCTAGGAGGAAAGGAGGCAACACAAGTCTTTACGTTGTTTTCTTAGTAATTTTGAGGGGACTGTTCTGCCCAATCCCTTTTAAGTACAGAAGGTTTTTTGAAGGTTTTATATTCTCTTTCATTTCAAGATGATGTTCACAGCTGAACTAGAATGACACATAAAAATTAGTAGCAACTAATAAAACTCATTGGAGAGGTGTGAACTGGTACTCTCATTACCTAACTGTTCGCTCTGCTAGACATAACACATTTTGGGACAGCTGTCCTCCTTATGAGGATTTAAAAGCAATTTAAATGTCAGTGCAAGCTCCTTGGAACAGAAAGTACCTAAGGAAACCAGATGACACCAACTTCAACTACAAAGTCCACTGCTATCCTTTGAGATACACCAAAACTCAAGTCTCACTAGACACAAATGTTTTGGGCTGTTTTGAAATTTTTTAAAAATAATCGTTCTTTAGGGTGCCACCACTTAGGAATTTCTTTATCAAATCATCCCAATTTTGCATACAAACATAGAAGACTGGCTCCTGAGGCTGCAGGATGAGAAGCAATCTCCTTTCATGTCTGGGAGGCTCTGGCAAGCTAGGAAAGTCCTTGATTAGTTGGCGAAAGATGCCATGCTGATGGTAAATTCCTAGAATAATAGAGTGCCTTGTCTGGCTAAGAGAAAACCTCAGAGATGACAATCCTTTTAGTCCTGGAAGACTCCAGGAAATAGAATCTTCTATGCTTACAGAACACCTAGTGCCTGGAAGGCACCAATTACCGATACTTCCCTTCCTGGAGGTTTCCTCAGAGCTTAGGTATTTCTCAATCCGGTCACAAACAGATCAGCCCTCTCAGTGCTGTGAGAGGGCTTTTGAGCTCCTAAATTTGTAAATGAGCCAATGTGGCATTTCTAGCTAAACCACCCTCTAGAATGACTAAGGTATGCACCTCTCCGTAATGTACAGATGTCAGCTCTCCTGCTGCACTTGATTCTTGGCCATTGTAATGTATGTGGCTACATGCTACACCAGCAGTGCTTTGTAAAGGCAGCTGTGGTCAGGGTATGCCAGCACTGGGGCATGGCATGAAGCGTGGGTGTGCTGGCTAGGCTGTTAGGACCCCCAGACCACTGCAGCAATTCTTACACCCTGCTGGTGGAGCAATCTTCTGCAGCCCAGGGAGCACTCGTGGTCTGCCCCCAGAGGACTTAGCTTGACCTTGAAGATGTTCCTCAGGCTGGACAGTGCTAAACATCAGTGAATTTCACTTCAAAAAAGTACTTCGTAATGGCTAGCTGTAGGCTTTTCCTGCAGAGATAAATGAAGCCGCAAGATGTTGCTCAAAGGTATTCTACAACTGCATTAGCAGAGGAGTCTCTTGCCTGCTATGGAGCAGCAACATCACCCACGCATGCATGGATCACTTGTTTCGCTAATTTGCCTGGTCTATAACACTTTGAAGATCCAACTTGTGATCCAAGCTCCATGTGAAAATGTATGCACAGGGAGCATTGGGTTCCACTTGGAAACGAATTCAATTAAAAATGGCTTTGAGATCCAGATCTGTGTGAAAAGCATCATAGGGATTGCTGTATTTTGTTGTCACTTTACTTTCTTGAAGTCAGGTCTTTCAGTATCTTGCTACTACTAACTCGAATTTTGACTGCTTATCTTAGCCTAAGCCCTTATGAAGTATATTTCAAGGCAATTTGAGTAATCCTGAGTGTTCAGTAAAATCAATTATCAAGCACCCAAGTAGTCCCAACCTTAGACTTTTTAGCAGTTAATTTGCTCGGTGCATAAAAGTAAGTCTCTAACAGATATTTCTGGAACCCCAAAACGTTGGCCAAATGTTGAGAGGTGATTACGAATCAGGCGGTGATGCAGTTTTCATGCGTTCCAAGGATCTCACTTCTGAGAAGCGTTTAGTAAAGCCTTATGAAAAACATGGCACCCGTAATTGCTACTTACTTACTTAAAACGTTTAAGCTTTCTGGTGATGACAAGCAGCACCTACTTACCACTGTGCTAAGTAGCGTCTGCAGCATGACTTGGAAGAGTGTCTGCGCTGAGCATTGGCACTCGGCAACGTTTAAATGAGACTTTTTTTTTAACAATTGTTTCTTTCTCCAGCTAAATTTTTCACGGACCTTAGACAACCAGCTGACAAACAGGATGCGTCTTCTAGCGCCACATCACCCCTCGCATCCTAAATAATATAGATGGATATAAATAGATAGCGTATCTATGTATATGAATGATGTGTGGGGAATTTTTTTTAAGGTGGTACATGGCCGTGAAAAAGCTCGGTCGTAACCAGCGATGAAACGCTACATCCACCATCCGTGGTCCTTCCCTGAGCGGGGACATGTCCGCTCATCAGGAAGCCCCGCCGATCCCCAGCGCCGATGCCTGGATCCACCGCAGGGGGAAGGCACCCAAAGCCTAGGGCACCCCGGGAGCCACGGGGAGCCGGGAGGCGGCGGTGCCCGGAGGCGGCGGCCCGGCGGGGCAGCGCCCCGGCAGGGGAAGGGGCCGTGAGGAGAGCCCACGGCGGCCGGGGCCGTGAGGGGAGCCCAGCGGCAGGCCTCGGGGCGGGGGTTAGCAGCACCGCGGCCAGCTGCGAGGGCTACCTGCCCGCCCCGGCGGGGTTCTCCGCCCCGCCGGGGATCCGCGGCAGGGCCGGGCGGGCCGTGCCGGGCCTGGCCGGGCGGGCAGGCCGCCCTCCTTTCCCCTCCCCGGCTCCCTCCCTGCCTCCGGCGGCGCGGGCGGGGGCGCGCTGCGGGCCGCAGTCCCCGGCGGGAGGTTGTCATGGTTTCCCGGGTCACATGTGTGCGAGGTTCCCCCGGCGCGGGGGGAGGAGGCGGCGGGGGCGGGGAGGCTTCAGTCACGGACGGGGCTGCCGTCGCCGCCGCCGCGCCAAGCGTGGGGCGAAGCGGAGCGAGACGCTGCGGCCGCCGCCGCCGCTGCCGCCGAGGCTGCCGGCGATCCGCTGCCCCCCCGCCCCCCCGCCCCGCGGATCCGCCCCCCGCCCGCTCCCACCTGCGCCGCCGCCGCCCGCCCCTTTGGCGCTGCCCACGGGCGATCCGCCGGGCGCGCCTCGTCCCCGGGCTGCGGACCCCCGGCTCCGGCCCGCGGGCGCTCTCTCTCCCCCCCCCCCCCCCGCCTCCTCTCCCCTTCCCCTCTCCCTTCCCCCCCCCCTTCCCAGCCAGGCTGCGCCCCCCCGGCCGGCCCCGGCATGAGCATCTCCATCCCGGCGGGGCTGACGGAGCTGCTGCAGGGCTTCACGGTGGAGGTGCTGCGGAGCCAGCCCGGGGACCTGCTGGAGTTCGCCCTCCAGTACTTCGGGCGCCTCAAGGAGGAGGCGGCGGCGGCCAAGGCGGCGGCGGCGGCGGCAGCGGCGGAGAAGGAGGCGAGCGGCCGCAAGGCGGGCACCCCCGCGCCCGGCCATGACAGGGGCAGCCAGCCGCCGCGCCGGGCCCCCCCCGACGCCCGCGGGGTCAACTTCGCCGAGGAGCCGATGCAGACCGACTCCGAGAGCGGGGAGGATGAGGAGCAGTTCCCGGGTAAGGGCCCCCCGCCTCGCCCAGCCCTGGGGGGAAGGAGCGAGCCGGCCGGGAAGGGCGGGGGCGGCTCCCTCGGCTGCCCGGGCTCAGGTGGGCAGCGGGCGGCGCAGGGGAGGGCAAGGGCAGGGAGGGGGCTCCCGCTTCGGCGGCCTCGCGGCTGTGTGAGGGGCGGGCAGCGGGGACGGGGGGGCGCGGGCCGCGCACAGGCCCCGGCCCCCGCGCCGGTGGCCGTGGGTCGTGCCGGGGCGCCTGCGGGGCCGGTGAGGCGGCGGGGAGCCGGCGGCGTGAGGAGCGTGCTGGCCGCGGCGGCTGGAGCGGGAACGCGAAGAGGCGGCCCCCGCGGTTGCACCGCGGGCAGCTCCCCGGCTTGCGAACAAGGGAGCCCACCGGAGGTTTCCCCTCTCCCGCCGCGAACTTTAACCTCCGGGCTTTTTTGCCTTTTGTTCGGCAGTGCGCAGGTAGCGCCAGAGTCTGCAGCTGTACCGCTTAGAGCCTATAGGCCTGTAACAGTCTTAACAGAAGAGCTATAGGTTTCCTTTTTGTAAGAGCACGAGAGCGCAGATCTACGTTTTGTAATTAGTACAAGGGTACGTCTGCCTTGGAAAACACCTCTCACGGGCATGTTACTGTATTCAGGCACTCGATTAAGCATTTTACATAGATGTACATAGACGCGTTTCAAAAAGTAGAGCGCGACTTAAAACGTAATTTCTTCTTGAAAGCCAGGGTGAAATTTTTTGCATGGTAGAAGGGCCTGCGGAGCAAGCACAGCTGTGAAGACAGCAAAGAACGTATGCGGTGTCTTTGTGTTTGAGGGTAACACCTATCTGCAAACAGCTAATGATACCTTACCTTTGTGTGGCCAACAGGCTTTATTTAGGAATGATGTCAATCCATCAGCTGGTCTGATTTACGGGACGAGTAGTCGCTGTCTCTGATGGGTGTGTAGCGCTTCGTCTTTGTGTCATGAGCAGGCTAACCGAAGGGTCAGTCAGTATGGTTGGATGCTGAGAGGCCAGTCAATAAGGTTAGATGGAGAAGAGAAAGCATCCAAACATCTTCATCATTAGCTTATTTTTTTTTGAGAACAGCTTGAAATTGAAGTATATCTCATCAGATCATTGAAGCATTCATCCCTCCAGGTCATGCTGGAGGTAGATTTACTTAAGAGTACAGAAGCCAGCTGTTTGTTAGATGACTATCAGCGCAGTTTTTAAAATAATGCCCTATGTGCGTTTTATCGGGAAAAAATGTCGATGTTTAAGAACTGGGTAAGTTTTCTAAATGCTTTATGTTACACTGCAAGACAGTCGCCATTCTTTTCATCTGTTCTTTGCAGCTATACCACGTGTATTTAATGAGAACTGGAATCTGTCAATCAGGTTCTGCAGATTTATGTGGTAATTTTGAACTCTAATGCTGATTATGTGAGATTAGCAAATTTCCAGATTTTTACTGTCTTTGAAAACTGGAAATTTGCTGTCTTTGAAAACTGAAATGGTAATGTGGAAGAACAAAATTGCTATCTTAATTCACTAACACTAGCCATGGTTTTCAAACACGAGTTATTATAACACTCAACAGACTCATTGGTGAATGGAGAACTGAAATGTTGCATGGAGGGAAGTACAGAAATGCAGCTTGATTTATTGGCATGTCTGTGTCACATATGTAAAACTTTACAGTGTGTTTTGAGAGCTTTCTAAGGTTTTCTAATGAATACCTGTAATCAAGATTCTCTTGATATTCTTTTTGTTGTGATCATGAAACAGGAAAGCTATTATTGTCAATGTTCTCATTAAGGGACATGCCAGAATGACTTAGTTTAACTCATTTATGCATTTGACATAAACCCTTTAAAATATCACATTTTTAAGCCTAATGTATAAGTTTAATTGTATTATGGCTTGTAATTTCTGTCAGTTGGAATAACTAATAATTAAAAGTAACAAAAATGGAAATATTTGTGAAAGCATGTGGAAGGTGAATAATAAGTAAGTTATAGTAAATGATTACTAATGGTGTCCTTGTGGATGTGTGCATTGTGCAGGAGTGTGTATTTTAAATTCAAATTTTACGTCTGCCCTGAATATGTGTTCTTTTGAGGGAACAACAATGCATCCACTCAGCCTTTTGTTAATAACTGGTGGCAAAAAGACTTGTATTCAAATAATTGTTTAATGGGTTTAAATATGAATTTAAAAGCATATTTCTTTTGGGCTTTTGTTTTCTGTTTCTAATAAGTAGCAACACTTGAACTTAAGTTGGAGGGAAAGTTTTTTTTTTTTTTTTCATTTTTTTCTTTTGCCTTTATGAATAATCAAAGTGCTTCAGTATAGTCAATTTGTCCTGTTTGTATATTGCTTTCATGTAGAAGAGGAAAACAAATTGGAAAAGTTTATAAGCAAATGTAAAATGAAAACCTCTGGGAAGGAGTGCAGACCTGGTAGTGGTATCTTTTCTGTGTTAAAGCAGTACACTTGAAATGTCAAGCTGACAGTATTCCTTAATTCAAACAGGACATTATTGAGAGCTCATTGTAAATGTTATTGGCTCCAACCTTTTAAAATTTTTTTTCCCCAGCACATGTTTCTAAATACCTACAAGCACTGCAGCTGAACTCTTTGTCAGTATTAGTTTTGTCCTTGAAATGCATTTTGGAAGGTACATCAGCATTATCCTGTTTCAGAAATGATGAGCTGAGGCATAAGCTGTGTTTAAAAGAAAAAAACCCTATACTCAGGATTAAGAGTCATATGTGAACCATGAATTAAACTTTATTGCAGTCCTCTGCTGTGTCCATTACATCAGTTGCAGAAATCAAATAAAGGTAAAGCAGTTACCTTGTCTGGAGGGAGAACTTTGTTCTATTGGTGTCATAGTTCTGAATTGGCACCTGGACTTAAGGTGACCTTCTGAAATGACATTCTTTAGTTTCAGAGCATTTAGATTATCCCCTTCTGAACACACAGCTTAATTTGGGAATGATTTTTAGGCCTTCTAGTTTTTGGTTCTTTTTTTTTTTTTTTTTTTTATTTTAAATATATTAAGTTGTCCTACACGGGTGTATTAGTATTAATCAGTGATGACAACTAATTCCTACTAATACTAATAGTAGTTACTAAATTGAATAGGACATACACATAAAAATGAGGCTCTTTTTAGAGGAATGTGCTAACTTTTTGGAGGTTTGAAGAGTATACTAAAATTTATTATATTGTGTCTGCAAAATTTGAAAATCCTCAGTAAGTTATTTATTCTTTTACAAACAACTATACTTTTCTCTTTACCGCTTAAGTGTCGATGTGTAACTTATTTTGATGGGTAATAGCCCATGTAATTTGTAACAATTGTTTTTAAATATTTGCCATAGCTAAAAAATCATATTTCATCTAGCCTTAATAGGAATTAGTAGAGATGTTCTTAGAGGTAACATTGCTGTTCTTTAAACTCAAAAATTGCAATGCTGCATGTACCATTTGGCATCACGTAGCCTCTGTTTACTTTGTTTTTCTTTTGTTTTACTTTGTTTTGTTTTGGTGTTTTTTCTCAGATAGTGATGTATTGTAACAAGAAAATACTACAGCTGTCCCTCTCCTCCCCCGTGTGCTTCTGTCAGTGTGGTGGTTGCTTTGAGTTCCTTCCTTGAAAACTTGAGCTAGAAAAAGCAAGTATATATCTCAGCTTTACTCACTGATTATGCTCAAATAATATGATATCACTGCTTAGGTAAAACATATGTATTCTAGCTTACAATGTCAATGTTAAAGGTTTGTCTTTATTTTAGTTCCTTTATTCAGTCTGCATTGCTTTACATACATACTGTAACTACAAATTTTGAAATAATAGGTAAATTGTAGAAACCAGAGCATCGGAGAAAACTGTACACAACCACATTCATACCAGCTTTGTGAAGATGAACAGAACTGATGAAGTACCGTTTAACTTACTTGCAGTTTTCTTCCTGAAATTAAACAAAACCAGAAAGCACTGAACAGTTCGTAATCTTCCTGCGGGTCTGTTGTGCAATGATAATGGGTAGATCAGAGCAGTGGAAGGGGTCAGTAAGAGCAAGGGGGCAATATAAAAATGTGTATAGATTGTAGTAGGATATTGTTAGATCAGGGACCATATAGAAAAATGTGAATTTCTTAGAAATGTGTGTATTCAAATTAAAATCTGGGTTACGATGGGTGGTGGCTGAAAGCATTGCTATCTAATACGTGCTTAGCCAATGTTAGGAATGAAGTTTTAATAATTTCTACAGTTACTCCTCTGAAGTACAAAAAAGAAATAAAGCATTATTTGTGCAGTTATAATGACAAACCTAATCGGACCCAGGCTGGAGCAGCCTTACTGTGGATGCAATTTAGAAAAGAGAAGTTTCCAGTTACAGGCGAGTCCCTTGAGAGCATGTGAGCATGGCATTGTTGGTACACTCCTTGGCAAGGCTTTGGGCTATACCTCCTTGCACTTTTCCGGACTGTGTCTGCTGTGGTTCAGAGCATAGCGTGTGTAAGAGACCATTCAGGATGGGTGTTTGGGAAGAAGACAGTTTCTGGGAGGGAAGAAAATTCTAGCCATGTGGATGGGTGCCTTGCTGGTTCAGTGGGCCTTGGTGGTCAGGGGATGGCTACTGGCCGCTCTTATCTAATAGTATACGCAGTCATAAAACCACAAAGCTTTCAATCCTTGCTGTAAATCCTTAGAATAAGAGAGCTTTTTGAAATAATGGTTTCCGGTATTTTTGACAGGAGCAAACTAAAATATTTTCTTTCTGCTAACAGTTACTTTAGAAAGCAAACCTTGGGTTTTTTTTCTTTTCTTTTTTTTTTTTTTTTTAATCCCTTAATCTGACCCAGGTATTTTATTCAGGTTGGGAGAATTGCAGTTCAAAAACTTAGTTTGACAAAATTATAAGCAACCAGAAATTTGAACTTGCAATGGGTAGCATTTAGTAGCCTTTACAGTAAGGACTATGGTTCCCTCTCAGAACTGTATATATGTACATATATGTTTATCCCTGCTCAAAACAAAAGCATGCATGAGTGAGGGTGTCTCTGCTGGCTATTATTTTGTTAAAGTTTGTGTCTGTGCATTTAAGAGAAGCAGGAGAAAATTCCAAAGACTTAAGGACAGAAAAGTAGTAGAACTATATCAATCAAAAACATTTGAATTTATCTCCAGCTTCTTTTTCTCTAAAGAAACAATTTGAAACTGATTTTGTCTGACTGCTCAGGTCAAATAAGGGGAACAGCATTAATTCAGAAAGTATAGGAAGACATAAAATTTTGTTGACATGAGTTTGTAATGATTGCATTATGAATGATAAGGTATAAACAGTGTCAGTACTAACATTTGCACACAAGCACTCTGTTTCTTGCACGTATCATGTCTGTTTTAAAGGAAAACTGGCTTCCTCAAGAATGCTCTAGGAGTTTTGTGTCACTTGCTGACACTTGGGTTCAGTTTCCCAAAGAAACCTTACATTTTTTGTTCCCCGGGTTTACTCCTTTTTATGCATTTACATGAATGGAAAACCAATTACTTTTGTTTGTTTGTTTGTTTTAGTGAACAGAGTAAAGATGTATCCATGGACACTAAAAAAGTGCCCGTTTTTAGAATGTACTCCTACTGAAGTTATAAAAAACATAATGGCTTAGTGTTTGTAACCTGCACAGAGGTGTTTCAAGCATCTGTCAGTAAGTTAAGCTTGGTTTAATACATATATATCTCACGGTTTATCCTCAATCAGTTATGTAAAAGTATTGCATTCTGTTCTCTAGTTCTGTCCATTGAGAACCCTCAGTCTGAGGGAAATCTACCTTAAATAGTCAAACCTCTGCAGACTTATTGGCCTTAGCTGCTCCTGTAAATCTGGAACATATGGCTTGAAAATCGCACATTTAGGTCACAAGGTACAGATTAATCAAGGTAAGGGCTGCTGCCCCGCTTCTGGTTTTCCAGTATCAAAGATGACCTCTACATTGGGAAATTTCATTTGCTGGGACAGTGATGAAAGAAACAAGAAGGCAACATGGAAGGCAGGACATAGAGGTGGAAAAGGAGTCCATGTGTGGTAAGGAATATGTAAAGGTAAAAGCAAGAGGAAGGAGGAGGGACAGAACTGAAGTAAGGGGAGGGAGATGAAAGAATAGAGAACACATGTGAGAGAGAGCATGTTAAATTCTCTGCTCTTATTTTCTCTACCCAGATATAGCCCTGCTCTCCTCATGTATACCTCCCAAATTTATGTCCTGAATTTTCTGTTGAAATTCTGTTAGGTTTATAAATGTATTTCAGAAGAGCATAAATGCAAACTTAAACTAAAATTAGTGGTCAATGCATTGTATGAATGTGAACTTTGTCATCTGATGCTGAGAGATCTTTTAAATATTTTGACGTGGTCATCTGTCATACTACCACGTCCGGAGACTCATAACACTTACATTCTAATGAACGTGTATTCTAATGAAAGCTTCAGTGTGAGTTTTTCATGAAGAATCCAGATTGTTATCAACCATTTTCTGTTTCAAAAAATAACAGTAGTGGTCATCATCAAGAAAGTCAGTAGGCGCGTGGGTACAGCTGCAGTCTTCACAGAGAGTTAAGATGGTTTTCGTGCTGATGGAAAAAGGAAATATTGAATAGTACATAATATGCACTTTGTGAAATGCCCCTTCCTTTAGTGGTTAATAAAAATCTGGTTATTTCACCAACTATTATTTTAATGGGAATGCCTTAAAGTCATGCTATAGAAAAACTATTCCCACTCTGGTTTTGAGCTCTTCTTTTGAGCTTCAAGTGAGTGTACTTTTAGAGAAGTTCTGTGCTTTAAAAAGGTGAGTGATTTTTAAAAAGTGAATGAAGGAGGGAGAAGGCTTTCACAAAAAGAGCCATTTAAAATGGCTGAGTACTCTGTGCTGCTGGAATAGGTCTTGACGTACATGAATTAGAAGAAAAAGAGGTGATCTTACTAGGGATGATACATTTATCACATAGTCTTTTTTTGTACTGTAGGTTCTTATATGGATGTGGGTGCATAAAAGATGAAGCCCATGTATGCATCAATTACTATGTGCTAAGCAAATCTGTTGAAAGAAATATGCACATCTATAAGTAGAGATTATTACCATAAACATCCATCAATTATGGTATTGTTTGAAAGCAGTCTTATGAGAATTCTAAAGGAAATATATACTTTTTTTTTTTCCTTTTCTTTGGGACATTGGATGATGACACAGATAACTCTAGATAGCTTTATGTAGAGGCTTTATACTTATCCTTTCAGGGTAACCCTTTCACTTGCTGGGTAGGAATGATAACCTGTTTACTACATGGAACTGAACAGAAGGTTCTTACTGTGAATTTTGATCATGACAAGTAATTAGAAACTTTGTTTTTTATTCTCTAAAGAAAAAGATTAAATAAGTTTTTGTTCTGTAGATCAGTTCACAGTCATAGTACTAAACAAGATGTTGAGGAGGGTGAAGTTTGGCTTTGAGTGTCCTTTGTTTTCTCTTCTTTTTTTACTTTTCTGATTGACTGGTGTTATTACATTTTTCCTTGAAGAAAGGCTTCATGTTTGTCAATTCTATTTTTCATTTAAAAACTTGAAGGGCTCTATTCAAGTTTTGTGCATTTGGTGATAAAAATAGCAGTAGTACTCACACAGAATTTCTATTTGCAGTCTCTAGGCAGTGTAATACATGAATCCAGATTTAAATTGATAATGCAAGTAACCTAGAAGACATACAGTTTTGGGGCTACATCAAAAAGATTATGTTAATCGAATCTCCAGTGCCTCATTCAGCATTTTAAATGATACCATGTCACAGAAAAAAGTGTGAGATCTGAAATGAAGGGTGATATATATAGGCAAGGGTGTCTGAAGTGCATGGGAGTAAAATGCAGGTTGTAGGCACAAGGTATCCACAGAGTGAACTCAACAGCCATATGGCAGTTTGCCACCCTTTCCATAAAAGGCATCTTTTTAGCATTGCTGCTCAGAAAAATAATTTACAAGCCACAGATAAAATGAGGAAATGATAAGGAATGAAACAGTACAAAAATCCAAGTTTTAATTTAGTCAGCCTTTTCTTATTGTACTGTAACACCCTGGATAATGGAAGGTAGAGTGGTAAAAAACATGCTGTAACAATAGAAAGTGTTTTTCACTTGTATGTTTGCTTTTTAAATTGCTCTGCTTAGTGATATTAATATTAAGAAAAAAATCATCAGAGCAAGAATTTAAAGCTGAGAGCTTGAGCCGGTAAAAGCTGATAGTGAGAATAGCTTTCTTACACATACTGTTCCAGTTATTTGACTAAAGTGTTTTTTGTAAAGCTGGGCTAAAAAGGCCAATTAGTAAATATTATGAAGACTTCCTTAATGGAGGGACTAGAAAATTGCTGTATAAAATAGATTTTGAAAGGAGGAGAAGTAACATGATCTTTCCTGCTCAGAGTTGTTCCAGATACCATCCTGCTTGTATAAAAGATCTTTATAATAGCATCAATCCCTTCTGAATCCCTATGATGCAGATGTAAAATGTGTTTTTATAAATAGTGAGAGTCTCCTCATGGTATAAATTTTTAGCAGACATGTCTATTGTAAAACATACCAGATAGGAAGCAAAGAAATCCTTGCCCAACACTGGAAAGAAAACATTCCTTCCAAAGCCTCAATATAGACTATAAATAAAAGATGTACAGAATCCTCAGTGTTGGGACGAATGCAAGCTGGAACCAAGTGTAAACATTCAGACTTGCTAGCCTGAGAGCACAGGCTAAAGGTTTAGCGTGTTTTCCCATTCTGATTTTAATGATAGGTTTGTAATGCTAGTGTGAAAAATACAATCCATTGCCATGAGTTATAAGGCATTTGTATCTGTTGTAAGGTATGAATTAACTTGAACTCAAGCTGTCCATGACAGCATTGTTGCAGCCTTTTTTTGGATGATCCCACAAATGAGTATATATTGTCACTGCACTGATCTGGTCCTTCTAATTTGTTTTTCCTTACTTTCACCACTGAACTTGTTCCCTTTTAGATCCTCTCTTTGAAGCTGTTACACTTCTTTTCATTGATTCTTAATGAACTCCTTCGTTAGGCCAGTAATTGCCTTTGGTAAAAAGAGCAGACTAAGGTCACAAGACCTTGAAATAGGTGTTGATAAAGAAATTTTTAAGTTTTGCTTTTTAAGGTTTTGCAAATGAATGTCTGCAAGCTAATAAGTATGTTTAAATGCTCTTCCTGGATTAACGATGGTTAAGAGCTTTAATGACGAAAACTTTGTCTAATGGAGAGCTGGGGTTGTCCTGAGATTTCTTGTTCTCTTTCAAAACAATGTTTGTGATACTCATCACACTTATAGTCAGAAACAATTAAAACATGTACTGTAGACATAGGTTAAAATTTTCGTAAGGCTTTGAAAACAATGTTTTCTACCATTCTAATAAAACCATTTTTCATCATGAATGAGTTTTGAAAAATGTATGTTCTCAGTAATAGATGCTGTTAAACATTAGAGGGACAGATTTTTAATTTTTTTTTCGGTTATGCCTAATTTCTGTTGAAATTGAGGAGTTAAGATCCAGTACCCTTATAGATCTACTTCTTCATGAGTCACTTTAGTACTAGACCCAGTCATCATTTTATCTTTAGTTCTGTTTGTGTCGTGCTCCCCCCCCCCGTTTTTAATGCGTAGTGTTTTCTCTTTCCAGCCATTTTGTTCAATACCTTTGAGTAATGTTCAGGCAACTTTCTCTAAAAGCCATCTTTTAGCTGATAATTTTTCTATGCCTATTGGTTTTTAATAGGTACTCAAAACATGAGAAACTCTGATCTAGCCTTCACCACTACATTATTTAAGAATTTGTGAGGTAATTTAAATATAGAGTTAACAGCCCTCCTTCCTTCTTTCCTTCCTGTTGCCTCAACCTACAGGAAATATTTAATGGCTAATGCATGTATAAAAAAATTGGTCTGAAAGTAGATAGATGGTTACTTATTATTAGATACTACTGACTTAAATTCTTCGTAAAAGTTTTATCTGCAGTATTTATCTGCATGTCTCCCTTGCTAATCTGTCAGTTTTGACCTTCTACTGGAATGCAGCAGCTGCTGGCAGCTGAAGTGGGAGTAGACGTAGTTTCATTTCCATTATCCACCTTCCAAAAAGAAGTAATTTGTTCTTCCGTTTTTGCTTTCTCAGGAACACTAATAAAATGGAGTCATTGTTTTAAGTAGGCCTAGTTTGCTGTCTATCTGGAGTATATTGTCATATGAACATGGCCTACCTGTAATTATTTCAGGTTATGGCCTCAAAAAATTGGAAAAAGAAGAGAAACAATTTCATGCTTTCTCTAAGTCCATCCTTCAGATCATTGCATTCAGCACAGAAGCAGGCTTTGGGATGTACAAGGAGGTTGGGAAGTCTTGGGGTCCTGGGAAGTCTTAAAGAACAGTTTGAGTTTGTGAGAGGAAGGTGTGCTTTCCATGCAAACATGTAGGCATTTGTCCTCTTCTCTGACTGTTTTGGGGGAGTTTTGGGAGTGTGGCACAGCCTCTAGAGTAACATTTCTTAATGTGAACTTCTGTAAATACTGCTAGAAAGACCTGACTTTCATGCTACTGCTGAAACTGCATGCCACTGATCCATTTCCACCCAAGAGAGGGTTTTCCTGGGAAGGTTATATGGAGCATAAGAATAAAGCAATGAATTGCAACCTACTTCTTCCATCTCAGCTATCGTTTTTTGCTAAAGGATCTTTCTCATGCACTGGATTTAAAAAAAAAAAACCACAAAAACAAAACCAACAAACAAATGGTAGGAAGAGACAGTAAGAGCATTTCTGGTTTTTTTTGTCTTTTGTTGCTGTTGAGAACGTATCAAGTGTTTTGTTTTTCTTCTTTTGCTTTTTGCAATATGCGAAATTAAGGTTGCTTGACCTGCTATTTATACAGAAGCTCAATCAGTGGCTAACATCCATTTCCCTTGTTTTGAGATAAAGGCTTATTTGTAGTTCTGCTTGAAAGTAATAGAAAATAAATCACAGAAATGTGTGCAATCACACTTCTCAATTGAAAGGAGGCAGGTTGATGTTTACAGTTCTAGCATGACACTCACTGTCTTCGTAGCTGTAACACCAGGTAGTGGAAGACAACCTGGGAGTGAAATAAGGTGCATGTGTAGGCCTTTCAGAAGAAGAGGCAAGTTCTCTTGGATCCAGATCATTGCAGTGATCTTGGTATCAGCCTATACTTCATTGGGTGCTTACTGGAACATACTTCTTTATGTTAGAAAAATGTTTTTACGTCTAACTCTGGAAGAGTTCTGCCACTATAGCATCTGAAGCCTTGACAGAATCAAAGCATGCAAATGAGCTTCAGAAAGAGAAGTTCCTAAATCCTACAGGTTAAGGAGCCTGTTAGCACTTCTCCCTAACAAAGCAGGCTGTTTGTTACCTCTTCTGGCTTGGAGGTGACAAACCCAGGGTCCGTTGTCTGGGGAGCTGGTCCGTGGTCCCTGCCCTGGGGCAGGAGCTGTCCAGGTGGGCAGTGCTAGAGGCCCCCGCCGGCAGGCTGGGCACCCACAGGGCTCTTGCCATGGGGATGGGGAAATTCAACCACTGAGCAAAATTATTTTTGTTCTTACTTCCCCAGAGTTTTCTGCACTTTCTAAGATGTGTTTTATTTCCAAGGGAGGAGTTATCATTTGTGGCTGTGGTAGAAGTCAGTACATTGCAATCCGATGTCTCACCTTCAACGTTTACTGCAGGTTCCTCTTCGGTGGAGGTTTTTTTTTTTTTTTTTTAAAGCTTTGATGTTTTATTTGCTGAAGCTGTTGCACAGTTGCTTGTGAAGAACTAATAAAACTGACTACAGAGCACTGAACATACAAACTAGCACATGCCTTTACTGTTTTCTTAAATCATACTGTAAAAATCATAGTGTGAAGTTATTCCAGCACTCTGGTTGGTTGGTATATGTTCAGTTCAACTGGGGTAAAGACAAACCAAAATATGTCTTATGGCCTGAAAGAGCCAGTTGGTGTATGACATGGAGCAAGTATCATACCCTTGCAACATTTAGTTTTCCTCAGGAAGCGCATTACTAAAGGTACATGACAGTGTTCGGATAGGGGCAGCACCTTGGTGCCTGGTTCAGAGCCATCTCGTATGGATGTTCAGAGCTGTCTAGTACTGATTAGCTGGCTGGCAGGCCAAATGAGACAGACCAATACTGAATTTATGTGACCTTTCCTTCATGGTAGATACTAGTTTGGCATCAGCTGCTGATTTTCACAAATGAGTAGCAACTTCTTTCCTTTGAGGCTTTCTTCATTGTTAAATTTAATTGGAATTGTTCAGCAAGTTCAGAAGCTAGTAAGAACAAATAGATGGGTAATGCAGTGGTATAAACTTTTCTGTGAACCAAGGCAAAAGAAATCAAGCAGGAAGCAGTTTTCTTGAAATGAGGTAGGTATTACTGACAGCAATTAATAGCAACAGAGCATACAATAGCCCTTACTAATTGCCTTTTTTTTTTTTTTTTTTTTTTTTTTTTTTTAGAAATTTGTATATCACTTGCAAGATGAAATTACTTTTGCTTGTTTCCGGTTTGTGCTGAAACTAATTTAAAATTGATAGGTAGGGTTCTGTGGAAGCCCACTCTTTCTTCCTAAGTATCAAGAATAGAAACATAATTGCTGTTACACTTATGGCAGTTATATGTTACTGTAACTGACACTTGGAAAGTAATAGGAGTCCAGTTATTGCTGTAAAGTATTTCTTGGATTTTTTTTTTGTTTCGTTTTCATTTGGAAAATGTACAAAGGTCAGAATATAAACATATGTGCTGTTTTAAAAATGTAAAGGCAGAGCCAAGAAGATTTACGCATTCATTCCGGAAACTCTACTTTATATTTACTTCTGGCTAGGAACTGACATTGTTTAACTTGTGTTCTGCATTCCAGGACAAAACAGTTTATAGAGTTGTAGAACTACCCTTTTTTTTAGGTGAAGGGATGAATTTAGCTTTTGTCTCAGTGTTAGTTTTGTATGGAGTACATTTTAGGTAGTAAAGTTTGTTTTCTCTATAAAACTAGCCTCATACTTTTCTTGCACAAATTGTGTATTAGACATTTAACAGTTGCAACATTTTCTAAAGATAGCTTCTCTTAGTGTAGTTTTTGTTTCACATGGGTTTCTGTGTTTATAGAGTGAGGAATCGAATGCGTATAACTGATTATACCTTAGGGGGTGGAAAGAAGGTTGAAGTTTTGTAGTCTGTAATTGGAAAGTCACACAAATTCCAGTTAGGCTGTGAGTTGAAACACGCCACTGTATATTAAACTGTCCCTTTTTTCTGTTTGTATCGAAAGGAAGTTTAATCATAGTTCTCAGTTTTAAAAATTTATTTTTGGCGATCGGTACTTTTGATTTCTAAGATATGTATTATTATTATTATTGCTATTATTATTATTATTATTATTTCACTGCTGTTTTCTATTGGTCAAATCCTACATATTTTATGCATATGGTTTGATTTCTAAGTAACCTGTTGTTTTAATAGCCCAAAAGAGAATTTGGCTCTAGAGCTGTGGAAAAAAAAGGGAAGAGGAATGTTAATCAGAATTATTGGCATGTCTGTAAAACTGGATAGCATTCATCTATAATACTTCTAGAAATTTCAAGATCATGATACAGGAGCACCTACAGGGTCTATGAAACTATATGCTTTAGAAAATACATACATGTGTCTTTTTATAGGCTGGCCTGATAAAGCTTTTACGGTCTGTCAAATCAGTGATAAACACATTTTTAGATGATGCAGTATGTGGTATGCATCATTTACTGCATGATGCAGTAAATATGGTGCAGTATAGTAACTGAGGGCAACTTTTCCCATACCCTACCAGTCGTAAGAGATACGTAAAAATTGTGCCGGAAAGATTTATTTAAATACTCTGTGGGTCTGGATGAACTCTACAAGACAAAGGAATTTGGACTGAAGGCTAAGGTTTGGTCTTTTCTAATATAATCTGTTGATAATCATCCTTTAAGGAAGAAGAATGATCTAGCAATTAAAAATAGGGCTCAGAGCTAAGACAAATTGGGTTAAATCTCCATGTGTGTCTCAGACTTGTGTGCCTTTGAGTAGCTTGCCCTGTATGCCTGAGCACGTGCTGTAATTTGGTAAAATGGAATAATTGCCATCCCCATCTTTCAGGGACCTTGTAGCAATATGTGTGTGAAAGGTTGTGAGCGGCTCGTGTAGCATTGTTTGCCTGTAATACTTCAAAAAAACCCTCTAGTATCTAGAGTCCAGGGCCCAGATGATGGTAGAATTTAAGAAATTTTTGTCTGATGTGTCATTTTTTCTGGCCAATGTAGACAATAATGGATTTATCTTCCACTGAAGAATCAGCAAAGCTCTTGTAAACAGAGAAACCCTATAAGGCCTGTTTAGGCTGCAAAGGTTACTTATAAAAGGGGTACCAAAACTATGAAAACTTTAGTGAATTTTGTCATTGTCCTACATAGACTATATCTGGGCGATCTTGCTTTCTTCCAGATTTTATCATAGGAGAGTGCTGGTAAGGTTGTTGATAACTATAATATTGTATTCTAATGAAAAGAAGAGCATATTCCCAAATGGGCATGAACTCGTGAGGGGGCAGAGTCACAGGGCAGACTAGGGATGGAAAGTCTGTATGAGCCTAAGTCAGTACGAGGGAGCAGGAAAAAGCAAAGCTGTTTGCCTGGCCAGCAGCTGCCCTAAAAGGGATCGGCTGTTGTGGGGAGTGGATCATGCTCTAGGTGACCTTTGGTAGCTGCATCCCCAACAGCCAGTCCTTTTCAACTGGAGCAGACTGCCACAAGCACAACCTCACATGAAGCGAATGCAGAACTGTTTTGTCTGCACACTGACGAGATTGCATTGCTTGATATTCCTAACTCATACTGTCATTTACCAAATCGTTTATACAAAAGACAGTTTGTGGTTATTAATATGGACTCCTGCCATATAACTGTTACAGAATCCTACATTAAACCATGTGCTTTTCTGGTCACACTTAACATGAAAGTCACGTATAGACCCAGTCTATAAAGAATGAATACATTTTTGACTTGTGTCAGTTTTTAAAAAAAAAAAAGTTGTCCTTGTTTGTAAATTTTCAAATTCACTAGTAGGACAAAAAGCAGAATACCATTATTTTTTCTTGTCCCAAATAATTTTTAAAAGAAAAATCAGCAGGAGTACTCCTCATCTTCACTTCTAGTAACCTAATGTGGATGCTGGGAATATAAGTTAAAAGTAATGTTTATCCTAAGTTTATGAAGTTCAGTATCCTTTAATTTCAGAAACTTTCTGAAGCAGTCTATGGGTTGTTATTTTTTAATTATTTTTTGAGAAAGCAAGGAGGGAATGTTAGAAATTTGCAAGTAATTTACAGATTATTTTTTTTTTTTCTGCTGAGGGTATAATGTAAACCATGCATGTTCCAGTAAGCTGGCAAAGAAACTCTAGCCTCTTTGTGGACACTTGAATATCCAGACCACTAGGTCGGAATCAGGTGTCTTACCTGCTTTTTAACATGATTGCTTGTGCATTGATTTGTCTTCAAGAGAAGAGCTTTCAGTGCTTGCTCTTGGAATATGGCATGGCCTGAGGAATAGGGCCTTTTTTTTTTTTTTTTTTTTATTGAGGTGTGGGTTGCTAGTCTGAAATGTAACCAGTCAGGCAGACTCATCCCTTCATTTTTATTTCTCCCTTTTTGATGCGGTCTTGACCTTTTCTGTTTACCTGCTCTAAACGTAGAATTTCTTGAAAGGCAGTGGAGGTTGGGGGAGGACACTAGACGGGACAAGTAGCACTTCATCAGGCACAGAGTGAAGAGTTTCTGCCATGTCCCCAACGCAGAGTCTAAGCAAGAGCAAGACTGCAGATCTCCAGCTGCATCTGTAAGTCTGCCTTTATTCTGTCTCTGTATGCTTCTCTGTTCAGTAACCAAATCTCAAATTATCTGCCCAGGCAGGTAACTGTAAATAGACAACATGAAAAAGTGTGTGTTGGACTTGTTGGATGAGTCTGGAGGGAAAGGATCTTTGGGTCAAGACCATATACATTTGTTATGATTAGTTTTAGCTGTATTTCACATAATAGTGTCATTATCAAATGTGATTTTGCTAGGCAATCCTACTGTGCTCCCAGTTTGGTTATTTTTTTTTAAAAGCCCTCTGGTTGAAGACAATTATTTTATGCCAAGAGTTATTTCATTGCCTGATGACTAATCAGCCCATTGGAGAGTTTTGTTATCGAGAGTCATGGAAAGTTGGCCCCTGGTAGGAATCTCACAGATAGTTACTGAAGGAAGTCAGGTCAATGTTCTCAAGCTTCACTAGCTGGGAGCACAACGGAATGGGAGTGAAAGTGATTGTGATGCTGAAGCTGATGACTCGCACAACTGGAGTGCTGCAATGGATGGCTATAAACTCTTCAGAAGGAATAGGCAAGGAAGGAGAGGTGGTGGGGTAGCCCTGAATATTAGGGAGTGTTTTGATTGTCTTGAGCTTAATGATGGTGATGGTAGGGTTGAGTGTTTATGGGTAAGAATTGGGGGGAAGGCCAACAAGGCAGATGTAATGGTGGGAGTCTGTCATAGACCACCCAACCAGGATGAAGAGGCAGGCAAAATATTCTATAAGCAGCTGGGGGAAGTCTCACAATCACTAGCCCTTGTTCTCTTGGGGGACTTCAACTTACCAGATGTCTGCTGGAAATACAATACAGCAGAGAGGAAATAGTCTAGGTGGTTCTTGGAGTGTGTGGAAGATACTTCCTGACACAACTGGTGAGTGAGCCAACTAGGGAAGGCACCCTGCTGGACCTGTTGTTTGTGAACAGAGAAGAACTTGTGGGTGATGTGATCGTTGGAGGCCATCTTGGGCATAGTGATCACAAAATGATAGTTTTCAATTCTTGGAGAAGTAAGAAGGGGAGGTCAGCAGAACTGCTACCTTGAACTTCCAGAGGGCAGACTTCAGCCTGTTTAGGAGCCTGATTAACAGAGTCCCTTGGGAGGCAGGGCAAAGGGCTCCAGGAAGGCTGGACGTTCCTCAAGAAGGAAATCTTACAAGTGCAGGAGCAGGCCATCCCCATGTGCTGAAAGATGAGCTGGTGGGGAAGAAGACTGGCCTGGCTGAACAGAGAGCTTTGGCTGGAGCTCAGGAAAAAAAAGGAGAGTTTATGACCTTAGGAAGAAGGGGTGGGCAACTCGGGAGGACAACAAAGATGTCATGAGGTTATGCAGCGAGAAAATTAGAAGGGCCAAAGCCAAGCTAGAACTTAATCTGGCTAGTGCTGTAAAAGACAATCTATAAATAATGTATATTAATCTTTCTATAAATACATTGGCAACAAAAGGAGGGCTAAGGAGAATCTCCATCCTTTATTGGATGCAGGGGGAAACATAGTGACAAAGGGTGATGAGAAGGCTGAGGTACTTAATGCCTTCTTTGCCTCAGTCTTTAATAGTAAGACCAGTTGTTCTCTGGGTACCCAGCCCCCTGAGCTGGAAGACAGGGATGGGGAGCAGAATGAAGCCTCCATAATCCAAGGGGAGATGGTTAGCAACCTGATACACCACTTAGACACACACACACAGAAGTCTGTGGGGCCGGATGGGATCCACCCAAGGGTACTGAGGGAGCTGGTGGAAGTGCTCACCAAGCCACTTTCCATCATTTATTGACAGTCCTGGCTAACTGGGGAGGTCCCAGTTGACTGGAAGTTAGCAAATGTGACACCCATGTACAAGAAGGGCCAGAAGGAGAATCTGAGGAACTACAGGCCTGTAAGTCTGACCTTGGTGCTAGGGAAGGTTATGGAGCAGATCATACTGAGTGCCATCACATGGCACATACAGGACAACCAGGTGATCAAGCCCAGTCAGCGTGGATTTATGAAAAGCAGGTCCTGCTTGACTAACCTGATATCCTTCTGTGACATGGTGACCTGCTTAGTGGATGAGGGAAGGGCTGTGAATGTTGCCTACTTAGACTTTAGTAAAGCTTTTGACACTGTTTCCTACAGCATTCTCCTGGAGAAACTGGCTGCTCATGGTTTGGATGGGTGTACTCTCTGCTGGGTAAAAAAACTGTCTGTATGGTTGGGCCCAAAGAGTTGTGGTGAATGGAGTTAAATCCAGTTGGTGGCTGGTCACAAGTGGTGTTCCCTAGGGCTCAGTATTGGGGCCAGTTCTGTTTAATATCTTTATCAATGATCTGGACGAGGGGATCAAGTGCACCTTCAGTAAGTTTGCAGATGGCGCCAGCTGGGCGGGAGTGTTGATCTGCTCGAGGGTGGGAAGGCTCTACAGAGGGATCTGGACAGGCTGGGTTGATGGGCCAAGGCCAATTGTATGAGGGTCAACAAGGCTGAGTGCCAGATCCTGCACTTGGGTCACAACAACCCCATGCAATGCTACAGGCTTGGGGAAGAGTGGCTGGAAAGCTGCCTGGCAGAAAAGGACCTGGGGGTGTTGGTTGACAGCCGGCTGAATGTGAGCCAGCAGTGTGCAGGTGGCCAAGAAGGCAAATAGCATCCTGGCCTGTATCAGAAATGGTGTGGCCAGCTGGACTAGGGAAGTGATTGTTCACCTGTACTCAGTGCTGGTGAGGCCACACCTTGAATACTGTGTTCAGTTTTGGGCCCCTCACTACAAAAAAGACATTGAGGTGCTGGAGCGTGTCCAGAGAAGGGCAATGAAGCTGGTGAAGGGTCTAGAGCACAAGTCCTATGAGGAGTGTCTGAGGGAACTGGGGTTGTTTACCCTGGAGAAAAGGGGGCTCGGAGAGACCGTATCGCTCTCTGCAACTACCTGAAAGGAGGTTGTAGTGAGGTGGGTGCTGGTCTCTTCTGTCAAGTAACTAGTGATGGGAGGAGAGGAAATGGCCTCAAGTTGTGCCAGGGCAGGTTTAGATTGGATATTAGGAACAATTTTTTCCCTGAAAGGGTTGTCAAGCATTGGAACAGGCTGCCCAGGGAAGTGGTTGAGTCTCCATCCCTGGAGGTATTTAAAACCTGTGTAGATGTGGCGCTTAGGGACATGGTTTAGTGGTGGACTTGGCAGTGCTAGATTAATGGTTGGACTTGATGATCTTTTCCAACCTAAACGATTCTATGATTCTAAGTTTACTTACAAGAGTTACAACTTTTCAAATGCTGCCCAAACTACTGAGCAAAATGGAGTAGCACTGAAAAATCCACTATTCACCATTACTAAATGCTTCTGACTGTGATCTACAAGTAATGGAGCCATAAGACATAATGGGATTTAGTTTTACATCATCTCATAGAGTGCTTTTAATGCTACTGCTGTGTAAGAACAAAACAAATAAGAGATGATAGACTTCTGTATTTGTACTTTGACCACTCTTTTTCTTAGGGGGCATTGTTCAGGTGCTACCAGTAGTCTCTGTTTCACACTAACACAACAGAAGGTACTGAAGTAAATTGCTATTTGCAGCTTCCTTTGTCACTCCTCATCTCCCTTGCACAAGTTGATTGGTTCGGGACAGAAAAGACATATCCTATTAACCTGTCCATAAGGTCTGTTCACACTGTGGGATCTCTTTGACCTCTCCGTTCTCTTGAGAAATGAGTTATTTGATCTCAAATGCTCCATAATTGAGGCACAGGTACTGACTCAGTAAGAGGCATTTTGAGAATAAAGACTAGATTTATAAAGGGGCTCAAGTGACAACATTTGGTATCATTATGCACAAATTTTACCTTTGGGGCACAAAAATCTCCGCACCAAGTTAGGCAACTGAGCTCTCTATTCATTATCTATACCTATTGTCTGTAGTCCGGGCTATAATCATGGAATGTTTTGGGGAAGTTACGAGTTGTTACCATGGAAGAGAAGAACAGTTTGAGATGAGTGCAGGCCTGGAAAAAGAACCTGAACAAAGGCATTATACCATATATACGCTATGTTATTTGCTGTTGTTTGCATCTTGGCACTGGGACAGTAACATGCAGCAGCATGGGTCTGTGTTTGATGATCATGGTCATACAAATGCTGGCACAGTTGTATCAAGACTGAGTACAGGACGGAAACCGTGCTGTGCTACATACTATGCTGCGAGGTGCAACATGTTCTGCATGCCTACGTTTGTGAGAAGAGAGATAGCTGACGATGGGGTATCACGTTCCAAAACTGTGAGTTAGCCATTCAAGGGAGAATTTCGGGTTCAGGATGGTGGTGATCATGGAGATGAGGTCCACGTTCTGTTTGCCCTTTGTTTGTTCACTAGCTAGTCGTCATGAATGAGGCAGTGGGTACAAGGGAGAGTGCTGCCTGGTCACTTGGAAAGTGGTCATCCCTAATTGCCAATGTTCTTTACCTGCCCGTTCAGGGGAAGATGACAGCCAGCTGTGCAATTTGGGAGGTGCCATTTGTAAGATCCTCAGTCAATATCCTTCTGGGTAACAGAAACACATTAGATAATGGAGTTTGCTTACATAAGTTTCTGCAGCTCTTTTGGCATTGTTGACAGGATATGTCTATGTGATGCTCCTTTGTGTTGTTCTTTATTAATAGGGAGAACAATAATTTGTTTTATTGCAGGTCACAGTAGCTCACTGTTGGTGGATTTTTGCCATTATCTGCAGTCCTTCAGTTGGTCTGGCAGATTTCACGATGTCTTCGGTAGCACCTACATTGCCCTTGCCATGTTGACAGACCAGCGTGCAGCTAACTCAAGATTAAGTGTGTGAAGATTTGCGGAGTCACTTAGGTATCGCTGTTACCAGGGTTCTTTGGTGGCCTTCTCTACCACCTTGTGGTGGGTTGACCCTGGCTGGGTGCCAGGTGCCCACCAAAGCCTCTCTATCACTCCCCCTTCTCAGCTGGACAGGGGGAAGAAAATATAACAAAAGGCTCATGGGTCAAGATAAGGACAGTTTAATAAAGTGAAAGCAAAGGTCACGCACGACAGCAAAGAAAAACAAATGATGTTATTCTCTACTTCCCATCAGCAGGCTATGTCTAGCCACCTCCTGGGAAGCAGGGCTTCAGTACACGTAGTGGTTGCTCCAGAAGGCAAAAAAAATGCCCCCCTTCTGTCTCCCTTTACTTAGCTTTTATATCTGAGCTGACGTCATATGGTATGGAATATCTGTTTGGTTAGTTTAGGTCAGCTGTCCTGGTTATGTCCCCTCCCAAGATCTTGCCCTGCCCCAGCCTGCCATTGAGGGGGGGGGCAAAAATGTTGGAGAGACAGCCTTGATGCTATGCCAGCACTGCTCAGCAGTAGCCAAAACACTGGTGTGTTATCAATACCTTTCTAGCTACTGATGCAGAGCACAGTGCTATGAGGGCTGCTATGGGGAGTATTAACTCCATTTCAGGTAGACCCAATACACCCCTTCCTTGACTCACAAAGCCATTCATGAAGGTCACCCTGAATTATGCCTGGGGTCTCTACAGTTAGTGCATCATCAGTAGTTTTGTGAATGTGGATAGTGGTTTTGACTGTCTAAAAGGGAGGTAGAGGCTTGTATTATTAAATGTGAATCTGTATCCCACCTTCTCCCTGGAGTCATATTTGCATGCTGTCCTGCATGTTTGCAAGAGTAAATGAGAGCAGATACTGCAAGGGTACCTAAGGCCTGTGTTGAAGCAAGTGCGGCTACGAGCATCAGCTGTGCTTGATTCACTTGCCCCTGAGAACTGGAAAGGCCAAATCATGAAGGGTGCTTTGGCTAACAGCTTCACCATAATCCCTGACAGCTGCTGGCAGTAATTTAGCATTGCACATATATGGGAAGCGAACAGTACGATCTTTTTTCTTTTCTAGCTCTTTGTTGCTCCTTTTCTCCTCTCCTACCTTTGGCTCAATGTCTCAGATCTCAACACTGTAGTTTTTGGTAGCCCAGGCTTTTATGTTGCTGTTGTTGTTGCTACCCAGGCCTGCAGCCTGAGAGTACAAGGATTTACTAGAAACAGAAAAACAAACCCCCAAAATATCCCAAACCCCTTCTCAGAAACTACACTCTGACCTGTGGGACCTGAGCTTGGGGAAGGTGTCAGTCACCAAGTCAAGGGACTTAAGTAGATGTGTTCCTAGCTGGTGGGAGGACACTGGGAGTTTTTCATTTTGTTGTTGTTTCACTAGCTGCTTTTGTTGGCTGCTAGACAATGGACAGTTTGTCTAACGGTGGGAAGTATGTTATTTGTAGGCTGTTAAACCAATGAGACATCTGACTAGGAAATGGGTGATATGCTCTGCGTGTGGACTGCGTTAGATGTTTCACCAGTGAGCATGCTGGAGTCAGGAAGCACCATCCTGCCATTGGTATCATCAGCAAGCTGCTTTTATGTGGTAGGAGTGAGGACAGAATACTGCTCAAGTGCTTCTCTTTTTGTTCATGACTTTTCTGTTTAGATGCTTATATGTATATTTTTGGTTTTGTTTAGTTTTTTTTTTTTACACAGTCTCAGTGCCATTCATCTCATTATATTCAAGCAATAACATTTGGGGTTTGGGCTTTTTTTTCTTTTAGAGCTCTCTGATGAGGTACATCTCTCAGCCTTTCTCTAAAACCAAGTGGGAAAATGTGCTTTGCCTCATGATCTGAAAGCTAACAAAATTGTCTATTTTAGTTCTGACTAGCTGAATGAATTATCATGAATGCAAGAGAAACTCCCTTTAAGTACATAATGTTCTTAAAATATGCAAACTTTAAAATACACATCAAGTCCACAATCTTAAATTTCACCAGGAAGTGAATAAGCAGGCAATGCAGATTGCAGATCATACATATTCATATACTTCTTCATCAAGGTACTTTGTACCACATGTTTCTGCCAAGGTAGTCCTAGGGAGCAGGCAGAGGCTTTGTGTAAAATCTTAACTTCAGAAAGTTTTAATGGTGTTTGCCCATGTAAGATTTGTTGTAATAACCTAATGGCAAAGTGACAAAAACATGAACAATAGTGGGAAAGCCTGAGTCTTAAAAGGTTTGAGGCTTTGGATTAAACATGGGTAGTATGAATGTGTATGGGGAGAAAGCAGTTATGTTCACAATTGTTAAACCATATAAAATACATGAGATAATTATAAACTCTACACAAAGATGTACTCCCTCGGAGAAGAATACTGACAGCCGTGACATCTTCTCCAACCCACTACCATCAGCGAGATTGCAACGTTATTCCTTTGTAATAAATATATCTTGCAGGTACTGTCAAGAGACAAAAGACGTAGGCCAAAATTTTGTAAAAAAAGAGAGCCTAAAGCACTGTTGTGTAATGGTTAAGGGAAGCTGTTGGCTATCAGGAATTCAGGAGAACAGGTCACTCTTGTAGAATCTTGGGTGGTCTAGTTTGTAGTTTGACAGAAATATGATCTAAGGACAGGTGAAGATTATTCTTTGTCTTATGACATGGTGATCCTGAAGCCTACTGTCATACAAAATGTCAGTTTGATAGTTTTACAGTTGAGCAGCACCACCCAACTGATTTAGGCATTGCTGGTAGAGCTTTAGCAGAATGACCAGTTTTTCTCCCGTTCTGATAGGGAACGTGCATACATTAGTAAATACGCTTCAGGCAGCAAAATTAGAAAGCAGCAAAGAACATGAAATTGGATCTAAACGCCTGCGCTGCAGTGTTAGAAAGCAAATAACCATAATATTCTTAAAATAGCTTATGAAATTTCAAGTGGAAAGAAGCCATTTACAGATGGTAAGAAGATAAGAGCTTTACTGACATTTTGTATCAGATGGGGTTTAGTAGCAATTGTAAACTATGCTATGGCTATAGCAGAATATTCCTTGGAGATGGTAATACATGGCTTAGCAAAGAGGGATGTTACCGCGAGTGGTGTTGGGGTATAGTGATCATGTTAAAAAAACAAACTAAAAAGCCGCAGCCCACTCTGCTAGGCAGAAATAAGCAGTTTGGTAAATTGTACAGAACAGTACAATTGAAAGAAAAACAGGATCTATAGGTGGTGACTAAGCTAAAGCAGCACTCCAGGTCTTGGGTTTTGGCTCTGTGGGAAGGCTTGGGTCTTCATAGCCCAGGGCATGTCCCAGGAAGGCTGACCTCCCTCATACATTTATTCCATTGGTATTTTTAGGCTCAATTTCATATTCCCTTTTTGCTTTCAAAATATGTTGTCTCTGGTGGGTAGAAATCTTCTCATATACACACTATTAGTTTTCATCATATGTACTGAGTGACCTGGTATTGAGGGCAGCAAGTACTCCAAGCCAGGATGTCCGCAGAGGTACACATCTTCAGCCTGTGCGTGGGCAAATTCTAGCACAAAGTGAACGTGTTGCAACCTGTGGTATAACTAAGGGTTAGAAATATTGCTCTGAATTATTTTTTTATCCCCCCCCCCCCTTATCTAGATGACTGATTACTTTTAATGAGATAATGACTAAGTGTACTGGTCACAAGCAATAATGAGGATGAATTTCTAACGGGAAACATTCTATGTGTGGCATGCAGCACTGTGTAACAGAATGTAGCAGTGTAACAATGCACATTTAAGATGGAAAAACTCAATACAGCAATGTGTTCACTTAATACATTTATCTTCTAACATGGGACATTAATCTGTAAGAAGTGATAGATTTAAAAATAAAAAAAAGCCCGAATCTCAAACAGGCTGCTTGGGTGGGAAAAGTAAATACGGTCTCCAAGAGCAGCATTTCATTTCCATTAATGGGCTGTGACAGCCCGTTTCACTGCGTTGGGTCATTGGTCTAACACATCAGACAGGCATTTCATCTTTTTATTTTCACCGTTAATAATTACGTACAGCATCAGTTATTCATAAGAGCTGAAATCTCTTAACTGATAAAGTGGGAAAGATTTGTTTGCTTCTCTTTTGAAGTTTGTGTTATGACAGGTTAAATAACCAGCCAACTTGCAGCATAATGACTGGCTGTATGTACATGTCAAAACATGACCATGAAAGTGTGCTGCTCCATAGTAGCATTTTAAAAACAAATGTATTTAACATCAACACTAATTATAACCTGGAAATAATGTAAAAATCCTGAAATAATATATTAGAATCTCTGTTTATTAAATGTTTTCATGGACTCCATTTTTAGCATTGCTCATTTCCTGATACCATAGTGATGCATTTAAATGGATACACAGAGTTTTCATCTTCAGCAAAGCAAAATCCAAGGTATCTATCCACATATTTAATTCATGTTCTTGTGTGGTGACATCTTAATAATCAATAAATTAATTTGCCAAAAATTTTACTGAGCTTTTTTGATGCGAGTTATCAAGTCAAGCTTTTTGGGTTTTGAAGAAATAATTTGTGGCTTATTACTGTGTAGTCGACAGAGGGGGAGTGAGGTAGGAGAGTTTGCTGTTTGGTTGTGGTTTGAAGTAGCAACTTGTGTATCACCTGGGAGATATGTGTTAGTATGTGGAATGAAATACGTAAAGAAGAGCAGCTTTCTTCCATACTGTTTTTGGCAGCCTTTTTTTAGGATAGTTTCTGTATTTGTAAGAATGAAGTAAGTTATTGGGATTCTTCATCTCAGCTTCCTTTGAAGGTTATCCTAGGGAACCACAGAATCCTGTGCAGCCCTTGGAAGTGCGTGGCATTGGGTTTGGAAAGGGGCGATCCTAGTGTACTAGCACATAATTCTGGAAATATGAGCTCCAGAGCTAAATCGCAAGGAGTGCAGGGCAATTATCCAGTCTAGTTTTCAAATTATTGTGACTATAAGGCTTTCCCAGCTTTCTTGAGAAACTATTCTACAGTGAAATGGAACTCATTTTCCAGACTGGAAAATGAAAAGAAGTAATCTATAGAGCCAATAAAAATCTCAAAATTTGTTTTTGACTAACTGCATTTTAGGACCACAGCCTCTTGTAAGTTTAGTTTATTTTGTTGCATATTATAAAAATGGGGATAACAGGATATTCTGGTTTCTGTATATTTTTATTCTTTTACAGATGTGTTCATATCTTCAGAGGTAGGAGTAATTATGTATGTAATTGTTGTAGTACAGATGGTTTTAAAATCTGTAGATGTCATTTTTCATTTAAAAAAAAATATCTTAGGGCATCCCATCTGATGTAGCTATTTTCTCTCACCAACGTCTACTTTTCTTGCAACAGCCAAATTATTCTCTCTCGCTTTTTCTCCCAGTAGCACATAAATACTACTACCACTGTAGCATGATTTCTTCCTCATCTTGTGCTTTTCAGTCTCTGTCTACAGGACTCCCTGAAAGCATGCATTTACTTCATGTCTCACTGCCTGCATTCCTCCTGTGTATATGAATGCATGTGTATGTATGCATTCTGTCTGCTTGGGTACATAGCAGCTGTGACTCCTTAGGGAGCACGCTCTTCCTAACAGCACGTACTTGCAATGCCTTCCAGCAGCACAGCCTTCTTTGGATGGAGGCAGATCCCTCCATGTGCAGATCCTACCCTTTGAGGAGCTGTGGGTTTTCGTCCCCAAGGGAAATCAGTGTTTTGGAGGGGACTTCAGATTCTCCTAAGATGTTAAAGTTTGTTCATTGGGAAATTTGGCAGCAGTGTTGCTGTCTAACCTTTCAGGTTCTTTGGCCGAGTGTTACAGCGTGCACCTGTGTGGCCATGATTTACCCTTCCTCCTTGTGCAAAGGCCTAGCCTATGTGCTGTTCTTGAATTTTGTTTTTAATTAAAAAATCATCTTTTGAGACTGACTTATTTGGTGAGGGAAATAAAATATATCTTACGTATTTCATCATTAGAATATTACAGTTGCTGTTAAATTTACAGAAATTAAAACACACTTAGAAAACTATGCTCTATCTAACTAATGTATTGCAAGGGCTGTTCGTTTGTCTTCCGAATAATAGTTGCGTGTTCCCTGGGCTCATCCCGTCTCCTCATTCCTCACAGTCGTCACGGCCTTTCACAGAGAAAAGACGAGAACCATTCTCCATAGACCTGACAACTCCCTCCTTTGTCAGAGTCATTTCTTCAAACTGTCAGTGAATGTACCAACTGGAGTCTGATAAATAGAAGGAAGAATAGCTCTTCAGAGTAAAGCAAACCATTTCTAAAGTTATTCCAACTGTAACAAATTTCTTAAGGAATATAGAGATCTATATTGTACAGTTTTATTACATAATTTATGTAATTTAATTTAACTTGAACAGCTTGATTTTTATTATCTTCCTGAATCTGTATTCTAGTACTATTTAATATTTAGAGATTCTAAGCAAGAAAAGACCATGTACCTTGACCTTGGGTATGATACTGACTGTAAATACAATCAGCTGTTAATTCTCCACTGTTAAATTATGTTTTGTGGATAGTCTGTGCCGTTGTGGATTACCTGTGCCACTGTTGCGTGTGCTGGTAGTGCTGCAAAAGCACAGCTGAACTGCTTTACTGCCAGCTGCAGTGCTGCCCCATAGCTACCCCTGTGCGACCCCTGTGCGGGGGCAACTCAGGTGCCCCCATGATGTGCCTGCAGAACTTGGCACACAGAGGCATCTGGCTTGAGTTAGTTTTGGGAAGACTGGTTTTTTTAGCCTGGGCTCAGCACCAGCCATGTTGAACCTACAGCAGCGCTGGAAGAGGCAGGCATGCCCCTGCTGAGACTGGCTGTGGGTGACTCCCGTGGGTGAGAGCACACGAGGTGGTGGCAGTGGTGGTCCTTGTTGTTGAGATTTTACGAGGTCTTATTAGTGTGAAGGTGCATTAACATAGTTGTATTATCGTATGTCTGTCTCAACCTGGGAGTGCTCCAAAATAATCATTCTACCTGGAATAATCCTGAACTAAAGTGAAAGTTTCCTGTGATGGAGGGAAATTAGAGGGGCTTCAAGTTATTACTATTATTATTATCCATGGTGTTCCAGTCTATCATTGTCCTGCATAGTGGGCAGTTAACTGTATTTCATCCATTTGGGACATGAAAACAGAAGTCTGACTAAAGCTTGTATTTTAGAGAGGCGTTCATTTAGATTTGATTTTTCTCTTGCTCTGATTAGTTTAATCTAATAATCTGTTTATGAAAGACAACAAGCAAATATTAATTTGCATAATATAAGAATGTGATTACAGTAGGTGTAATTTGAAGTATTTCTGAAAGTTGCTGGACCTCTGAGAAATAGGTGAGCTTGGAACTGAAAGCATGGGCACTGTAGTGCCCATGATGCTCATTGGTTGAAACTTAGCCTGAGATTTTGAGATATGTGACGAAATACCATGAGTAAACCAGGAATAACACTTCCGAAAACGCTAGAGTTAAATTGTATAAAGACATGCAGTGTGTTGAGAGCAGGTTCTTGGTCTATTGTGGAAATCTGGGCTATGTTTAACCCACTGACCTCAACGAGGTCCCTGAGAGTTTTAACACTGCTTTGCCATCAATAGGTTAGAAAAAAATGCATGATTTGGCTATGACTTTTGTTTCATAACCTCACTTGGGGCATTTGCATCTTTTACACAAGGATAACACACTATGGTAAAGATATTTCTGTTTGTGTCTACCCTTTAAGACACATCGGGGTAAATACAGCTGGTTTTTTGGGGGGCTATGGGCTGCCAAATTTGAGGGCTTTAGACATGTGATGGCTGAATTTAAGTTTTTTGTTTGGTTGGTTTTTTTAAGGGGGTTTAGCACTTTGCCCTATGAAGAAATTACAGTGGCTAATTGAAAGTGGGGCTTGTGGAAAGTGTTCTGATTTTTACTAATACTGAAGATTAATCATTAATCTCCTGCCAGCCCTTGTCACTCAGAGCAGGCATTTTGGCTCTGTGTATTTTGCTCTAAAAGAGCATTGCCTTGAGTTGCCATGAATGTGGCCTGAGCAGTCTCCTGATGGCCTCTGTGCACCAGAGCAGCTGCAGGGAGCCAGGTATGCTCACCCTGGCTTGGGCACATGTGGGCTCCCATGCACTCCGCAGCATGGTGCAGGGTTGTGTATTTGCCCTGGTTTGCAGACCTGCAGAAAGCATCAGCTTACAGGTCTGGTTGTCAGAGAGTGCTTGAGCACGTCCTTAGCAGCCCCTGATAAGCAGAACCTCTTGTTAAATCACAGGCTGACAGTCCCTGACTTCTTAGGAAGGCTGCATGTCTAATGTCTGCGATGTGTTTAGCTTCTTATTTTAGGTGACATTAATGGCACAAGAATCTCTGACAGTTTCTGAAGCAAACTTGACTTTGAGCACTTAAATTGAGAGTCTGAAAAAAGGGACAGCTCAAGCTATCAGACAAGTTAACCATGTAGAGGATGCCCAGCTAGGGATCCTTTATTAGCATTACCTTCTCAGTCTTTGTGCTCTGCAAACAATCCTGTAGACTCCCACTTCCTCCTCTACTTAGAAAATTACGCTGCTTTTATGGTCTCTTTTGCAGAGCTGTTGTGATGACTGGTTAATGCTCATAAAGAACAGTGTGAGAGGATAGCGGGGAAAGGAGCAATGGTTAGACAGTTGTCAAGTGATGGAAAAATTTTTAGTGTGCCTTTCATGTAGTTTGATGTTTTTACAGCCTATGTTCTTGGTGAATAGATTTATTAAAACACTTCAGCTTCTTTTGATCATTTTTCGATTATTTCTGTTTATGTACTTGATCTATTACAAAATATTTTAAAAACTGTACTTTTGTACAGTCATCTGAGCAAGCATTTGCAAACATGAATTTCAGTCAGCAGGTAACATTTTAGATGGTGGAATTCTCTCTTATGTAGAGCTAAGAAGAAACCAACTTTAATATGTCATGTAAGGATCGATAGCTTGCATGGTTTCAAATGATGATTTATTGAAAAGTTTGTCAAGATGCAGACCCCTGCCATTTCTCCCCCCCCCTTATTCATTTTCCCCTGTGTAAGTTTGTAATAGATCTTGGCTGAGACAAACTAGAACATGAAGAGTCATGTTTAATATTGGAGTGACACCATGTGCTTAAACAAGATCCTCTGTGCACAGCAGTACATTACTCAGTTGCAGTGCGGCGTTCTTTCTCTTACTGTAAAAAAAGATCAAATGTCACTGGACATGTTCTGAATTTATCTGCATGCCCGTTTACCCTTTTTGGGGAAAAATCCCTGGATTTTGCAATGACAAGGTTTTGCAATCCATGTTTTTGTTACTTTTACATTTTGTACAAGTCTGGAGTGGTGGTGGTGTAGCTGTAAGTTACTGTAAGCAGGTTTTTTTTCTTCTAACAAGTTGTTTTATTGAATCATTCTGTGCAATCAACCCTCAGCACAATGTCACTATAACCTTTAAGATAAATTATATTTTTGCTGTAGAGTTAAATTCAATAGCCACGTAGGTATGGCCTCAAGCGCATTCCCTTCCCAAGTTTACCCTTGCTGGAATATTGTGAAGCTGTGAACTGGTATGTGTCGGCAGTGTTGCAAACGGGGTGTTGTCAGGGATGGAGTAGCCCTCTGACAAGGCTGCCTGGGTTTCTCATGGTAGGGAGCAGTCCTCAGGCAGCCTACAGAGCCTAACAGCCAGCTGCTTTCTGCTGTGCCTGCAGGCAGGCACCGAAACTCCTGAGAAGCCGCTTGTGGACGCAGCTGGGAGGGGAGCGGTGAGCTGGGCTGTTGGGGAGCGGCTGCAGCAGCAGAGTGGGAAGCACACAATACCTAAGCACCGCTTCTTCTGCGTGCGTGTAGCTCAGGGCTCGAACCCGTAGATGGAAGTGCGATATCCCTGTGGCCTGTGAGCGGGATTTCAAAGCTGCCCTCATAGTTAAACCTGGATGCCAAGACTGTCTCTTGGCGTGGTACTGTCTGGCTGCCACTTTCACTTGAGCCTTGTGAATCAGGACAGTCATCTCAGTCTAAACCTAAGAGTCAGCCTAGCCCAGAACTCCGTAAGGACAGTGGCTAAAAAAAGATATCCAGGGAAGATGATAAGCAGAGGCAGAGTGAGTAGTGCTTTTTCCCTGGAAATCTCTCTGCTGCCTCTGATGCTCTGTGGCTCCAGGAGAAGCATTTAATATCCCTCATTGAATATTTCTGCCATCAATTTGTCCATTTGTTTCTGAGCCAAGACTTTCACCTCCTGACGTGTTTGAAAGATGATTTAATTTTTATTTTTTTTTAATGGCTCCAGCAAAATGATCTTAGGCTTTCTTTTGCCCACCTTACTATGCTTATCCTGCCAGCCACTGTAGTGACCTGGTTGACAATGCATCTACTTTGTAGTGAAAATACCAGCTAAATTTCTGCAGGGCTGTGCTGGTTTTGGCTGGAATAGAGTTAATTTTCTTCATAGTAGCTAGTATGGGGCTATGTTTTGGATTTGCGCTGGAAACAGTGTTGATAACACAGGGATGTTTTGGTTACTGCTGAGCCCTGCTTACCCAGAGCCAAGGGCTTTTCTGCTCCTCACCCCACCCCACCAGCGAGGAGGCTGGGGGGGCACAAGGAGTTGGGAGGGGACACAGCTGGGACAGCTGACCCCAACTGACCAGAGGGATATTCCAGACCATAGGACGTCATGCTCAGCATATAAAGCTGGGGGAAGAAGAAGGAAGGCGGCGGGAGGGGATGGGATGTTCAGAGTGATGTCGTTTGTCTTCCCAAGTGACTGTTACTTAGCATGATGGAGCCCTGCTTTCCTGGAGATGGCTGAACACCTGCCTGCCCATGGGAAGTGGGGAATGAATTCCTTGTTTTGCTTTGCTTGCGTGCGTGGCTTTTGCTTTACCTATTAAACTGTCTTTATCCCAGCCCACAAGTTTTCTTACTTTTACCCTTCTGATTCTCTCCCCCATCCCACTGTGAGGGAGGTGAGTGAGCAGCTGGGCGGTGCTTAGTTGCCAGCTGGGGTTAAACCACGACAGGGGCTGATGATTCTCTGAGACCTTCTTTTAAGCTAAGGCTTCTGTCTTTATAGGCAACAAAAGTATATTGTGAGTTGCTACAAGAGAAATAGAGAGTAGTTAGTTTGCTCCATAGCAAAGAACTGTGGGTGCTGCTTCTAAATCTCCTAGTAACACATTTGGATGACCTTCATGAAATCCAAGTCTGGGGAAGAAGGCTTCGCCTAGTTGCTGCTCAAACACTGATTATTCACATGAGCTCAAAAATAGTTGCTTATCAAGGTTCTGACATTCTTGCTATTTTTTTTCCTTTTTTTTTCCTAACAGTAAATAATTTGTAAAATTTATTATAAAATAAACTAAGCTCCCTGCAGCCAAATAAAAGAGTGAATTTAGGAGTATGTAGCTGGAAGTAGCTGAAAAAGGACTTGTCTCTTCAACAGTTCCAGTAACATGTTTCAAAGAGAAGTAGTCTCCAAATTATGTTAGTTTTGTCTTAGATGTTCTTTTTTTAATGTCATATTATTTTTTTCTGTTGGCAAAATGTGCTGAGGTAGTTGTCTAGAGGAGTAGAATCTCCCTGTCTTCAGGTGGTGTACAGAACTGACAGCCAAAGCCAAATACCCTCCCTGAGTTTGGGGAAAACTTTTGAATGGGAGCAGAGCACTGTTTTATGCTTTCTTGTTAGAAATGTGTTGGATTCCAAATATTTGTTTTATATGAGCACATCTGCTGAGAACTGCTGCTAATTTACATGCTAGAGGTAACAGCTCAGCCATCTGATGGTGACAGTCATGACTAGTGTCCTAAAATCAATTTGGCCTGTAACCCTAGTGACAAAAGGAACAGTTTTGAGGAATGAAATAGCCCCCTGTGTTGCAAAACAGTAGTTGCATAAAATATGGTGTCTGCTCTAATAAAAAATGTGTCTAAATTTCTTGTCTTTTTATTTAAAAGAAAATATAAATTGTTGGGGGGAATTAGAATTCATGTTTAAAAATTACTTTGCTGGTTATGTTACTCTCTTGTTTGTTTATATATATGTTTGGAGTTTGTGATAGCTTATTCACCAGAGGTTTCCTTGTTCATGACTAGCACTCTGAACTGCTGTAGACAGGTTTCCCAGTGTATTTCTTGACACTTGGACCTGTCACTACTGTATGTGCTTGCACAAACCATCTGAAACTGTGGTTCAGAAACTGTAGCTTTGCTCTGTTTTTTTTCTCCCCAAAGGAATAAAAAGTCAGTTTGCATCTCAAGCTGTTACTGTCTTTCCTGTTTTCTCAGCAATTTTTTTCTCTTTATCTTGGCTTAGATGTTCAAGAAACAATGCATAACTCCCATGTAAAATTAAGTGGGATAAAATAAAAATGTTCAATATTTTTCATTTTTCAATTCCGTGTAAACATCAAGAGCAATTTTTAAGGTTGAATATTAATAAGCACTGTAAGGGCATACATTTTTAATGTAGCTGCTGCCCACATTTGAAATTAGGTCATTCAGATTTTCTTCTTACATTAACTGCTGGAATAAACAGTATCACATGAAAGTGGAGTTCAAGACCAGTGTTTTATACTAATTAGAAACAGGCTGAAGGTTGTATTTGGAAGGCAAAACATGAAACTTTATTTCTTTATCTATTTTATCTCTAGTAGCTCTTGAAGAAGCTGGTAAACCTGGAAATTAAATAGAGGCAAAATTGTGTGTTTTAAGATGTATTTTGTGATCTCTCCCAGTTGGAATCAGACTCCTGTCGTTTCCAAATGTCTGCAGCACGCAGTTGGAGATGTGCCAAGATGGCACAGTGCAAAACAGTCATTTGCACTGTAAAACTGGGGTTTGGGCGGGAGTTGGCATTGTTATTGGCTTACCCAAGGAGTTCTAAAGGTTAGTCAAAGCAAAAGTTGATCTTTCAGATGGGATTGTAAATTAGCGTTTTCCTCTATAGGAGTATCTTTGGTGCCAGATTTCTAATAGGTATATTTTGTAAAAGTAAAATTAATTTTTTTACACCTTTTTTTAATCCCTGCTTGCGTCATTGTTTGCAAGATGCTAATTTCTGTGCTCTCAGTACATAATGGCAATGCAGATCTAAATATTTCACAGCCAGTAGTGAACAGCAATAAGTAACAGTAACTCTTAAGAAGCTGAAAATGGTCTTGAAAGCTTACTGGTTACTATCTACCATATCTTTTGCAAAGCTGCTAAAAGTTTAAATGTGTATGATGTTAACATGGGTTTCTATAAAGATACAAAAATAACAATTAACAGATTTTTGTAGTTGTTGCACTTTGAATGAAGTATAACATTGTTACATTTAAAGTGTGTTAGACTATTAAAAAAAAAAAATCTAACTGAAATGTCATGTTTTCTTTCAGCTCCAGTGATAAACCGATTCACCAGACGGGCATCAGGTAGGTTGGATAAAGTTGCATGTTTCATTGGTCTACGTAATAGTTGAAACATAATGCTGACGGTGATTGTCATGTAAAACATAATATGACATTAGTCAGATTTCTTTAAAGATGACTGACTAGGTTTACCTCAAATTTATTATCTGGTTTACTAAAAAATGTAGCCAAGGTTTCAGGTCACAGAACTTGCATGAAGCCTTCTTGTTGCTGTGGAATTTATGAAAAACCTAATCTTTTCTTTTTTCCTTTAACGAAAATAATTCTAGTCCTGATGGAACTGAACTTTGAAAGCAAGAACTGAATGTAATCTGTTGCAGGGTTGTCTTGCTTACTTCACAGACAGCCTGAAACAGCAATTTGGTGATGATCTATGCATGAGAAAATGTACAACCATGCTAGAAATCTGCCTGTGTTTTCCAAAACCGAGCTGGTTTGTGTACACGGTGCATTGTTCTGCTGTGCGGAGCTGGCAGATCAAGTCCTAGAAGCAGCATTGCCATGGCGGCGGTGTGTTCTGCTAGGAGTGCGCCTGCCTAGCTTGGTGCCGATTTGTGTATTCTTCAAGTTAACTTGGTTTGTGCCGGCTCAGAGGACTATTCACTTTATTCCATTACACGTAACAGATCCTTCCAAATGACGTATCATTAAAAATTAGTATTCTTGGCCTCCTCTTAATGTTCTGCTTTATCATAGCCTTTAGGCTTCATTTTTGAGGGCTTTTTCTCTTGAAGCATGAGGCCCAGAACCTAAGTCTGATTTGTTTGAAATACTATGAATCTGAAAGTGGGGTGTAAAAGCCACCACTGAGTGTAATGAGTCTCATGACTGACTCATAAGAGTCAGCAGAGCAGGAGATGTGCGTTGTTCCTAGTCATCTCAGTATGCTAAGTTTAAAATCTAACTATAAAACGCTTTCTGTTTTCAACTGCAGATCATTTCTAGTAAATGTAATAAAGTTTGTATTCCATAATGCAGTAAATCTATCCAGACTTCTACTTTTGCCAGTTACAACCTCAGTCAGATAGTTCCTTGTCAGTATAAAAATATTAGCGGGGATCTTCAGGATTACCGAAGAACTGTACGAAAATGGAGGTTTGCGTTTGCAGGATTGGTGCATAGCGTATGTAGCACAAAGTAAGAAAATGTAATGAATTCCAAGTATTCTCATGTTTTAAGTAATGATAATACTTCATGAGGTACTATAGCATGAAATGAAAGGAATCATTTGTTAACTAACACTCAGTAACAGTGAGCAGGACTTTATGCAGATTATGTTGCATGTTTTAAGGAAAGTTTTACTGTGACTGATTGATAGTTGACTTTAATGAATGCAGTCCTTATAACAGATGTGTGATAAGCTTTTGCATTTCAGTAGGAGAGTTTCATTGTTTGAAAAGCTAATACTTGCTCAGGAAAAAAAATCAGTTCTTTTAAATGTTCCTTTAAAAGGAAACTAAAACATGTTAGGAGCCTGAAATTTTCACACAATTATTTGGGAAGTAATTTCCATGGTCAGTTAATATTTCTTGTGTTTTGGTCTTGTGGAGAGGTAAAATAGAGTTATCTTATTCAGAATAATGAGTCAAATTGTATGGTATGGTCCCGATATAAATAATTTGATAAACTTCAAGCTGGAACAAGGTAATCCTGCAGTCTACTTGTACTATTTTATTATGTTTCTGGCAGCTTTAATAGTCAAAATAATTATTTTTCATACAAGAAAGTGCATGAAAGGTGGTAGTTCTTACTTTTCTTCTTAAATACTAAATGACTACTGGAGTGGTACAGTTCATTTAAGAAACTTGATTGATAAAATATAAAATTAAAAATATGAAACAGACTATGCTGATAATACAAACATTTTGCACTGATGTTTGCAGTCCTAACCATATTTTTAGATACTTTTTTTTAAATTGAACAATTGTTTGGATACATTAAGGTAGTCAAGATACGTTGCAAGTGGAAAAGCCAGAGAGTAGCTGGTTTTTTTATGCTTGGTAGCTTAATAGCATTCTGTAATCAAAGTTGATTCTCATGTTTAGGAAATGAGAGGCTGACCAAATGAAACGTAAGGTTTTTCTCAAATATGGATTTCTCTTAATTTTGGGCTATTTAGCTAAGAGCTGTTGTAAAATTTGAAATGTGCAAGATTGTTGATTCTTGAGTGGTTTTGAAGATTTGCTTCTGATGAACATTACTCCAAGTTAATGACGAATATTCAGAGAGTTAGTTGTAGCATGTGGTTTCACATTGAATCTGATCTGGTGATACTGCAGACTTATTCAGAGAGATTTTAGCGTCCCTACTTTTGTCACGCCTCTGCCCATAGGTTGTCTCTACTTCCCTTGCATAGACCTAGGAATTGTGCTGCCTGAGGGTGCGTTGATTTAGAGAAAATAGAAGTACAGGAGGTTTTCGTGTGTTGATTTTTATTGCATCTCCCAACTGACCTGTGCTGTGGCTCCCAAATAACTACATCTGAAAGAGGGGTATTAGTGGCTGCCTTTAGCCAGTGGCGGGATGGAGAAAGAGCTGAACGACTGACATGAGTTGAGGAAAACATCCAATGATATCTGCTGCTTTTTGAGCTCTTGCAGTGATAAACACAGAGAAGCCAGGAGATGACGCATATTTCTTCACAAAGAACAATAATTCTCTACAGTGGATATCTTGATTTTGATGTTTCTGTTATTCTTTGGATAATGCCTAGTATTTTACTTGGTGGCATAAGATATAGTTATTTTTCCTAACTGAGCTAGAAATTAAGCAGCCAGAGTTTAATTGCCGAAGCACCTGCTGAAAATAATAAAGTAAGGCATTTATTATTTAACAGCTGTTCCTGTTAACATGCTGTGAATATATTAATGTACTGTCATTGGTATGTAGAGGATAAAGGCATAAGTAAGCTAGGATCAATTAATTGTTGTTGAATTTAAATTCTTAAAATTTATTGAGCTACCTGATTTAGTACCTCTTCTATGTGTTTATGCATAGGTGTGTATATATGCAATGTGGGCTCTATACATAAAATACATATATACCATAGTGCTGATGACATAGCTACTTATGGGCTAGTTAATAATGCACTCCACTGTTCTAGGCTATGCACAAAGAATAATAGATATTATAGTCTTAAATAGAGGAGTTTAGCAAGAAGAGGAGATTAAAAATACTTTATAGAGCTAGAATGAACAATGAATGAGACAGCTGCAAGTATTTAATCCTTAATTTTTCTTTTAAAATCTGGTGGGACTGAGATGAAGAGAAAGGAGAAAAACTGCTGAGGCAACCAAGAAACTTGGATGGGAAGAAAGGGGGGCATGGAGGTAGAAGCAGCATGAAGTGGAAGAGAAAGCTGTGAGTATGTTCATGAAGTGAAAAATGAGTAGAAATTCCTGAACAAGTTGAGGTAGCCAAGAGGTGCAGTTTCTGAATATAGACAGATAGTTTCTTGCTATGGATGAGATTAGTTTTCATCCATCTAAGTATGAGATACCTAGGGATAGAAAGCAAATGTGGTTCTGTATGTTAGCAGAAGCATTGGGTTCCTGCTTTTTCAGCATCTTGATGGACAGATAAACAAGTAAATTATCTCATTAAATGCTGGCAGGAGTTTAGAATAATGCAACAAAACCCACATGGGTTTGCTACAGAATGAGCTTAAATTTATACTTGATAGATACCATTTATGGAGGCTATTTATACCCATTTACTAGTGTTATATACAAATGTGTAATACTGTCTTAATTAAGAAATAGATGACGGTCTGTAAAGTTACTTCAGTTATGTATTTACTTAAGCTTCTGAAAGCATGAAGAGAACCTAACTGAGGTTGCTGTGAGTTAGCCTTCTTAAGCTAAGAAGAACTGGTAGATAGGCTCAAGGGCTTCTGTGGGGCATCTTGTATTAACAACAGAGATAACTTCCTCATTCCTCTCCCTCAAACAATATCTAATTTCAAAATACCATTTTCGTCCTGTGGAAAGGAAATAAATGAAGTTTTAAATTTGTTCTCTCAACCAAATGGGAAAGGAAAGTAGCTTTATTATTTGCCAGCATCTTCACAAAGCTCTAACAAAAATAATTTAAACATAGTCAACAGGCAGAGTATGTAAGTGCTGAACATCCAGGGAGAAACTGGCTTAGGTCTATCTGGAATAAACTTGCAATCAAGGAGATACCACTAATGTGGAAAGAACAGAAGGAAGCAGAGAAGGTGAAAACTTTCAGGCTTCTTCACTGTGAGTGCTGGTAATGACCTCTCCAAAGAAAAGAGAGAAACACATTACAAGTAAATTGATGCTTACATTATACACCTGCTGCATCAGCCATCAACCTAAGAGAGAGAATCTCACATGATACTAGAGGACATCTCTGTGCAACAAATATTATTATTTTTTCTTTTTTTTTTCTTCCTCCCCTTTTTACAGAAATATGGAAGTTTCTCTGAGAACCAAAACTCATTTTACTTAACTCTACAAATTTTAGACTTACAAAGCGTCAACAGTTTGAAGAGAAAGAAGGAGGTGCAACATTCTCTTTATTCTTAATTGCTTGAGATGCCCAAAAGGTGTGATAATGGACTTGTCTAACACAGATGATATTTAATTTGAATTGGTAGAGAAGTTGTTTTAGTTCACTTCTGCTCAAGCCTTGCAATTATTCAAATATTTTCCAGCAAGAATTTCTGCAGGTTAGAAATATTTCCTGTTAAACTGAGTCAGCAGAAAACATTTAACAGGAAACCTATGACATTTTCAGTTGTTTTAGAATTTTCAGAAATAAGTAAATCTTTTAATCAAAACAACTGATTAATTTCAAAGCCCCATAAGCTAGTTGTTTTTATTAAAATACTACATACACAGAGTGAAACACTTCACAAACAAGTTAGTGAGTACTTTATAGCATCATTATGTGTAATGATGACATCGGTGGTGGGCTTCCTGTCAGACCTCCAAGCCCTGTGACTGCACAGCTGGGAGCAGGACCGTGCCACTTCATCAGAGACCGGACACTGGCATGCACGCTTTGTCACACACAAGTCACGCTACAGGGCTGTCCCTTTGGTGTGACTGGCCTGTGGCCCTTCCTGCTCGTGTTGGCTGTGCCCACGCCACACAGCCGTGGGGATGGGTGTTCTCAGCTCTCCCCGTCTGACGCAGAGGGCTCACGCCTCTGCCTGGCATATGATAGATGCCTGCATTTTGGCATGCATTCAGATAGGAGGAGGGGAGGTTCTGCACAGCCCTCATAAAAAGGAAAATCTGGGAGCAAATTTGCCAGAACAATTTATCTGTTCTTCATCTTTGTGTAAGGTGCCATTAGGAAAAAAGTGATAAAAGTTTCGGGCTTTCTTATTCTGAACAGTTGTGTGGACTGTGGATTAGTCATGCCCACAGTAGCATTTACATGTATTACTGCTAGTTTTCAGTTCAATGATTTCTACAGAAAATGTGACAACCTACTTAAGAAACACTGAGGAATTTTACTGAATTTAGACCATGGGAGTCCTGTTAGTGAAGGAATGGGTAACTGCTTTCTGAAATTACAAGTATGGAAGAACATAGGTGATATTAAATTCAATTGTTAACTATATACTAGTATTTAGGAAGAGCAAATCAATAATGTTAGCCAAGAATAGTATATGCCCCTGGGAACAAGATTTAATTTGTAATTTCAATCTGCTTGAATTATACTGAGATTTTCTTAGGGATTGGCACCCACTTTCCTATGGCACGTTAAAAATTGTCAGAGAAGGGCGGCTAACTGAAATGAAGTGTTACTCCCTTTTATACAGTAAGGCAGAAGCTGGAGTTGTACCAAAAATAATGGTGAGGAATGAAGTAACTGTAAACTCCCCTTTGAAATGCTCAGGTAGGAGGCAGTGTTGTTGTAGAAGCATATCAAGTTATAGTGACAGAAGGAAGAAGAATAAAGAACTTTATTGATGAACCAGTAATTCCAGTGTAGTTCTTCAAGCAGAGTTGCTTGTTCTGCTTGTTCTGAGTGATGAATAACCCCCAAACTGAATTCAAGTGATGTTGGATTCATCTTTGTTCTTTTTTACATGCATGTAGTAAGTACATAACTTAAAATGCCCAATCCTTCAAGTTTTTTAAATAAACAGGGACATAGTCAGCTGACATATAGTAGCATCTAATACTAAAACTCAGTTAAGCACTAAGGCTGCCATTGTAGTGGTGAGGAAAACCAGAAGAAAAAGTACTGTCAGAACTTTACAGTGGATCTACATTGCATGGCAGAGCACAGTAAAGAAGGCACCTAAGCTTATGGTAGCACATCAGTGTGGCAAGTTGTGGCTTAGTGGAGGTCACAGAAACAGAATATCTACCTAAATTCAGCCTGCTGAAGGGATTGTTAGCCTGTGCTGACTTCCATGGAGCTGCAGCTGTACATGGGTGCAGACATGTACCGTGCATTGTGTGAGTGGACATGCCCTTCATTTACTTACTGCTCCTCTTGCAAGGCAGTCCTGCTTCTGTTTCATGCAGCTTTCCTCCGCAGCCGTGCCTCTTCCACCATATTCTGTAATAGCAGCTGCCTCAATCGCTAATTGCTGAGAACATACTCCCTTCTTTATTTTGTGATTTTTGCACATATGGATTGTATAGTCTGTACTCTCCAGTCCTTACAGAGAATATTGTCTTTCCTTGTCATGGTCTCTCTTACAGTTACCATCATTGTAACACTTAAATCCTTCGTGAACCTCGAGGAATTAGCCAATGCCCATTTCCGTTAACAAATGAGGAGTATCCTGAGCTTATAGGAACTGGAGCATCAATATGCAAGTCAGAATGTGTATCACTAATTTTGCCTGCATCAGATATGGAATGCCCTACATGAAATCCCTGTTTTCTTTCCATGAAGCACTTGGCATCATAACTCCTATGGAGTATAGCTGTAATTGTATGTGCACAGCAGTTTAAAGATAAGGTGATTATATCTCTTTGCCCTGTGGTATGTCTATACTGGATTTTTTTCTGTGTGCCATAGTGAAACTTGCAACTCGTATATTCTGTCCACTCTTCCAGGGTCATCCCATGGCCAATGTCACAGGTAGAAGTGAGCCAGAGTTTTCCCAAGAGTAGCCTCCGATATCAGGTGTTACAAGAGCTGGTGGGACTTGTCTCTGGACTGAGCTTAGGCTGCTGTATAACAATATGGCCATGGTGCACTGAGCAGTAGGCATGTTATAGCCAATGGGTCAGGGAGAGTGCTGTGCTTCGGTTTGGTCCTTGTCCTGCTGCAAGCACATGTTTAACTCTTGAGAATGGAGAACTGATTTCAGTGGCCTGCCCCACAACACTTTTGAGTCTGTGGAAAGTTAGCGAGAAAAGCTGCTTCCCACCCAATCCATAACTAAGTGATCCAGCTTCCTTTCTTTAGTTTCTCTTGTGTAGCTTATTTGCTGTGCACTTTACAAGTTCTGCTGCAAATGAGACGGTCACAAAAACAAGAGTTTAATTTGCTCTGTCTAGTCTCCTCTTATATTTTCTGGAAATTTGAGAAAAGTTCCAGTAGAAAAATGATGTCGTAATATAGGCTTAGGGATGCTTAGAGAGCATGCACATTTGCTTCCCAGTGCTAACCATTGTTTTTGTTCAGAATGTCTAATAAAATAACATCATGACGTAAAACTTGGAGTACTTGTTCCTGACCTAGTGTTGCCTTGAGATTTGTTGCTTTTCATACAGATCTGAAGAAGAGCTTATGTGCTCAGAAGCTTGTCTGCCTCCTTCCTGGTTCAGTTGTTTTAGCTGTTCTAGTGAAAGATTCTGCCTGTGAAACTTTCTTCTCTAGATTGCATTGCATCTATACCGTAACTGTTCCATACTACAGTGTATAGTTGGACGGTAGTATTTATTCAAAAGAAAACAGAATTTAGGCTATCTGTACGTTACTTCTGGAATGTTTTTAGTTCACTTTCAACATTCACTTATTCCTTTATTAAATCTCCAAAATCTGAAACAGATTCTAGCAGGTTGTATCAAAGTGTTTCCTTGTATAGATCATCAGTAGAGGTTGAAAAAAAATTTTTCAGAGCCCATTTATGGAGCAAAGTTACAGAAATAGGCTAACTGTTGCAAGTCGATGTCATGCTAGATTTTAGATATGGCTATGCTTAAGCTGTTTTGCCATAACACTTTAACACTAAGCTTAATAAAAAAAGATTTAGTATACTATCAGGCAAAGGTTGAGGTGGTGGAGGAAGGGAGGAAAGAAGGCAAGAGAAGGAAGGGAGGGAGGGGTGATGGTAGGAATAAATATGTAAATCTTGTGCTGTGCCATAGGTTGCTATAGAGAGGCTGTCCTAGTTTCAGCTGGGATAGAGTTAACTGTCTTCCTAGTAGCTGGTACAGTGCTATGTTTTGAGTTCAGTATCTGAAGAATGTTGATAACACACTGATGTTTTCAGTTGTTGCTAAGTAATGTTTAGACTGAAGTCAAGGATTTTTCAGCTTCTCATGCCCAGCCAGTGAGAAAGCTGGAGGGGCACAAGAAGTTGGCACAGGACACAGCCAGGGCACCTGACCCAAACTGGCCAACGGGGTATTCCATACCATGGGATGCCACATCTAGTATATAATATAAACTGGGGGGAGTGGGTGTGAGGGGGATTGCCGCTCAGGGACTAACTGGGCGTCGATCGGCGGGTGGTGAGCAATTGCATGGTGCATCATTTGTACATTCCAATCCTTTTATTATTACTGTTGTCATTTTATTAGTATTATCATTATCAGTTTCTTCTTTTCTGTTCTATTAAACCGTTCTTATCTCGACCCGCGGGTTTTACTTCTTTTCCCGATTTTCTCCCCCATCCCACTGGGTGTGGGGGGGAGTGAGTGAGCAGCTGCGTGGTGCTTAGTTGCTGGCTGGGGTTAAACCACAACAGAGGCCTATCAATATTTGTCCCAAGGAGGTGGCAGGGAAGGATGGAAATAAACTGATAGTGATTGGCCTAATTTTTTCGCACACAAGTATTTAGGCTATGCTTTGGGGAAAACATTCTAACTAAACACTTAGTGAAGCAATAGACTAAACTGCTGAGGAATGTTGTGTTCTCTCAGAAGTTTTAAAGAAAGATGAGATGCTTTTCTGCAGGGATAAAGGTGTAATTCATACTGCAGCAGTGCACAGGGTTGATTTAGATTATTTCTTGAGGTTTCATCTGTGTTTCTGTGTTTGTTTAGATGTCCTTGTGAGCACATATTTCTAGACTGCATTTTATAGACTGACTAAAATGTACAGAGTAATTATTTTTAAACTGTGCAATTTGGTAAAGCTAGATAGCAACCTTTTTAGAAAATAGGAGAGTAATAAATGTGTTTTGCGTTCACAGATTACTGCATACACCCCTTTATGGGAAATTGTAATTTTTCCTGCTGTTTTAGTATTACCTTTGGGAAGTATTCTCCATATAGTTTTGTATCAATAAAATTAATCACCGTAGTTTTTTTCAGATATATGAAACATAAACTGGAGATTGGTGTTGAAATACGAATCAAATTGATCTTAATGGGCTATTGCCCAGTCAGTTTGATGAAGAGCTCAGATATCCTAGCAAGGTATAGAGCTGTTAGACTGACTGACCAATTCCTTTAAACTAATTTTATGTGTGTAACTAGCAAATAAGGTGGGTACAGGGAAAATGCCACAGTAGAGCTTGTGTCTATATGCTAAGCCCTTCCTGCAGCCAGCGGTGTGGCCTCATCCATATCGCCGTTTGGGACTGTGCCAGGGCCTGGCTTCCCCGGCCTTATCAGGTACTCAGGTTGGCGTAGTCTCCTGCTCTGCTTGAGACTAGATAGAGGTCTATCTAAGGAGCTAAATTTTTTCCCCGCTTATTTTAGACCAGTAATTGGCACTCTCGTACTTGGAATGCTTTAATGTAGTATCTAATATGTCTTTCATGACCAAACAAATGCATTATAGACAAAGAGGAGATCATCTTCTTGCTATGTAAGTAAGTAGTAGTGAATAATTTCCAGAGAAAACAGGTTTTTCAAACAAAACAGACTTTCTGTCAAAATAATTATAGAAACGAGGCCAAATGTTCATATTAATAACAATAAATAAGGCTGTTATTTATCTGCAAGCAGTAGTTTGCACGTGTCAGTGATGACTGAATAAATGTACTAAGATTTCTTAATGGATGCTCTCAGATTGCAGTGAGTGCTGTGAGCTAGTTGATATAAAATACAGATTATTTGCTGTTGTATTTTAATTTCTCTTAATTTTATAGCCAGGTTTTTCACATTAATATTTCCTCTCTTCTCTCTGGTTAACATTTGACACACAACAAATTTTTCCCATGTTTGACAACCTGTAGGTCATACCATATTTTCTGTTTTAATCTGCTTCCAAGTTCGCATTCACCATTGATAATCTCAGCGATCCCAATAACACCCCAGAATCTAAACATGATCAGAGAAGCTAATAATCTTCCAACGCTTTTATCAGGATGCTCATAACTCATGATTTTGAAAGAAATGAAATAATTGCTATTTTTTTGAATGAGTATGCACATCTACTGAAAGAAGTAGGGAGGATTTTAAAATTATTTTTGGACCAGATGTGTATTGATAGTCGTTATTTAATAATTCTGATTTTTCTTCTCTAAAACAGTATCTGTGTCTATGATAAGCTCAGCTTTGGTTGCTGTGCTATTTTGTTCTTCAACATTTGTGTTTTTATTGGGGAGGTATGCTGCCTCCACTATAGGTGATAGAGCATGAATCTGTAGGCTGTAGTATCTGCTTACCAGTTTTCCAAAACTATTCCATTCCGTCTGTGATTTCATGTGGTTTGACTTTCGTGCTATAGAAGATTTGTTCTGGAGAATAAGAGATGAATAAGAGAAGGCATGTTTTACATAGTGAGTTGTTCAAAATGGAATAACAGTATTTGTGGAACATCTTGCTTAGCAAGTTTTCTTGTAGAACACCATACTACAAATGTCTTGGCCTTTGACCTTGAAGTTTGGCTTAATATTTGGCAAGTACTGCTTCTTCTAAATACTGTGGAGTCAAAGAAAGGGGAAAATTATATATTTAAATATCTTTGCTAAATATTGTGGTGTTTAAAACACCAGATGCCATTTATGCACATTGTATAAAATGAACAGCAGCCTGATGTTTTGCTTCCTAAACACTCTGTGTAAGTTCCATATGTTTTGTAGGATGCACACTGCGGGGTGTACTTCTCAGTTGTTTAAACAAAATGTCCTTTGTCAAAGCACAAGCCCAAGGCTTTCTCATCATCAAACACTCCCTATTTCCTGCACCCACCCCTCTGCCGCCACATAATCCTGTTCCACAGCATCTTTGCTTCATGTGTCTTTACCATGTATCTCTTGGATCCGCTTCTCCAATGTCTAGTTTGGAGGATATAGACAAGTTTAAAGCATGGGAGGAAATACAGAAAGCAAATATAGGCAGCAAAGATAGCATCTCTGAAATCAGTATTTGTTTTCTTGTCAGTGGGTCCTACAAGTGCCCCCAAAGTTATTCATACTTCTGTGTTGGACATCCATATAAGTTTACCAGCCAAGCAGATTGGTACATCCCAGTAATAGTTTTGTTGCTACCTTGGAAACATATTTGCTTTCTTTAACACTAGGCAATGCCCATTTTCTCATTTCAGATCTCGCTTTCTCTTCTAGATAAAGATTTGAAAAGTTGTCTCTCTTGAAAAGTCATTGGAGATCTAATTTTTAAATCTAGTGTATATGTATGCTCTTTCAAATGGAGTTACTTAGAATTGTGCTAGGCAAGTCACTATTGCTATCCTACTATTATATATAGTGTTTTAACACTTGCGGATCCTAGCTCATCACTCTGTGCATTACATTTGTTTGGTTTATTATTGTATCAGAAACTAATGGAAATGGTTGTGTGACTGTTGCATACAAACAGTTGGGGCAGAGCAAAGCATGAATAACTAGCTTTTGTACTGTGTGTAGTGGTGTTTTAGCAGCATGAAGTGACAGTGGAGCATTGAAAGACATATTGCAGTAAGGGACTGAAGGCATCCTTCTGCGTGCACTATTTTTACTCCCGCTTGATTGTCCCATTTGATTATTAGCTTACTATTAAGGAATCTCCTTAACAGATTTTGAACTCGGGATCTCTCCCTCTGGGTCAGTCTTACATTGACTGTGTAAGTCAGAAAGAGTCCTGCTCCCTCCTATGGTGCTTGATCACATGGCAAATGAAGAAGAATTTGTCCATTGTATGGCAATGGTGGTGTGTATGTGTAAAGCAGGGTATACATAGCTTTTTAGTATAAAATCTGAAAATTGTAGGAGGACTGAACATGAATTTGAAAATCTCTCCTGAGGTTTAGTTTCAGAAATTCTCTGAATAAATATTACAAATATTTTTCTTCCTTGTATCTCTCTCATCCAAATTAAATCCCTTTTCTTCTTTAAGGGAAAATTAAATTTAAAAATAATAAAATTTTGTTATAGTACTGCAATGCATCTTTCAGGGTTATGTTTTTAAGCTAGTGATGTAGATCAGTAACAAAAAGGTGAATAATTCCTGTTCTTGTTCTGATCACCATTTTGTGTGAAAGTGAGATTGTTTTCTGGTGTCTTCACAATCATTGTGAAGAATTATTATGAGCATGTCAGAATGAAGAATTGCTATATGCCATAATCCACTCATGAAGAAAACTGTATGTATGTATTTGTTACATAGAATAGGTAACAGAACTTGATCAGAAAATACAGAAAAATGAACTTGTCAGAGGAATACATTTTAAGTGGAAATGTTAAAGCCTTGCTTACTTTTCTTGTTCAGTGTCAGGCTGAATGGGAACATTAACTCTTTCTCCTCTCCATACACAAGGAAATAATGAAAATGTGGAGATATAGTTTCAAATAACCAGTCACACAAGGACCCCCATCAGCCTAATCTCAAAGCTTCAGTCAGCCTCCAAAACCATCTTTCATGCTGAACATCAGCTACATGCTGCAACAAAACTGGGAGTTTATACCCTTAAAATTCCTGTGCATGCAGTCTAGTAAGTGATAAGTGCATCTTTTAAGGTACAGCCTTGATCTTTCCTGCTATCGCAGTCTGTGTTTTGGAAATAGAGCTTTAGAGTGGAGCAGTACTGTAGCAAAAGTATGCTCTGTGAGCTGGGGACTAAAAACACTGAAAGGTGGGAGTCCTAAACAAGAATTACTTTCTGCTTCCTCATATTCTTGCTAGTGAGCAACAGGAAGAGACATTGTTCTTCCCTTTTCTCCTGCTAGCATTGGTTTGGGAACTGTTTTCACATCTATTCTGGGTGGGTCTACGGCAGAGTACACCTACCCTTTTATTCTTTTTTTGTCTGTCCCATCGTAGTAATATACTTGTGCAAAGATAGTCATGCGGGACACAAATTTTTTTTTAGGCTTTTTTTTTACTGGAAGATAGACACTAATCTTATTCTTTATTTTAAAAGAACAGCCCAATTTATGCTAGCCATTTGGGAATAAATTCCTGGGGAATGTTGGCCATCGCCAATTTGGGGTTGTTGTGGTTTAACCCCAGCCAGCAACTAAGCACCATGCAGCTGCTCACTTCCCCGCCACCCACTGGGAAGGGGCAGAGAATTGGGGAAAAAAAGGTAAAACTCATGGATTGAGATAAGAACAGTTTAATAGAACAGGAAGAAAATTGTAACAATAATAAAATTACAATAATAATAAAAGAAATGAAATATACAAAACAAGTGATGTACAATGTACTTGCTCACCACTTGCTGACTGATGCCCAGTTAGTTCCTGAGCAGTGATTTCCCCCCCCAGGCCAACTCCCCCCAGTTTATACACTGGGCATGATGTCACATGGTATGGAGTATCCTTTTGGCCAGTTTGGGTCGGCTGTCCTGGCTGTGTCCGTCCCAAATTCTTGTGCCCCTCCAGCCTTCTTGCTGGCTGGGCATGAGAAGCTGAAAAATCCTTGACTTAGTCTAAACATTACTTAGCAACAACTGAAAACATCAGTGTGTTATCAACATTCTTCTCATACCAAATCCAAAACATGACACTATACCAGCTACTAGGAAGACAATTAACTCTATCCCAGCCAAAATCAGGACAGGGGTTTAGGCTCAAATAGACCAAGTCAAAGAATCAGCCATCAGCAGACAACAATGTGTATGTGTGTGTATTTATATAAAACAAGGCAAATATGGATCCCTGTGTAAGGCTTACCTCCTGTTCTGTAGGATTTTTAGGCACATCACATGAAGTCAATTGCATTTTGTCATGGTCAGTATGGAGGAATTCTACAGATGCAAGACAACTAAGAAAGGAGGAAAGAAATACTTACGCCTACTGTGCAGCATAATTACACTGAAAAAGATGAGATCCTAATCTAAAAGGCCCTCACAAGTTGTGCCCCTGGGATCAGTTTGTTGGACCTTAATTATAGAGGAGAATCTAAATTGTTGTCATGGTTCAGTAGTGCTCAAAGACACCGATACATTGTTGCATGTTGGTGAAGACTGTACTTTTTCTAATTAAATTTCTTGCTTGCATGAGTCAAACCACGTAGGAAGGACAAGTATGGAGCACACCATACTTGATCTTAATAAGCCCCATATTAAACCAACCGAGTTGGTTTCTTTCATATGCCATCTAAGAAACTGGTCTGCTGTAAGAAGGAGGAAAGGGAAGTGGTACAATTTTTATGCATCAGCTTAAGAAGCACAATCCACATGTAAAGGATGGTGTGGAAAAATACTAAAAGGGCTGTTAGAGAACTGTGATCAGGCACCTGTCACAGTAGCAAAGCAGAGAGCGAGAGGACTAACGCAGTGTGACATTTGCTGATACACTGGGTTAGTAAGGGTCTAGAAGAGGAGAGTAGGAAGTCTACTCTTGATACAGTCAACGAATTAAGTGGGGTTTCAAATCCTTTGCAGTACGCCTACCACCAAGTGCCCAGCAGCAGTCTTGTTGGGTGTGAGACATCCTCATTTCCTGCACTGTGCACATTCCCATCTCTGCAGAGAACCAGGTCTCAAAGGGAACAAAGATTAAAATGCATGATGACATAAAAGCTGTGCTGCATAAAGGAGACAAAGACTGCCTGCTATTAGAGACTGGTTTGCTGCAGTCTGACAGAGGTGTTAACCATGTGTATCACTATGCTAATACTCGATACTTGCTGATGCGGTTGTGCAGCTCATGGTATCCTCACACCTGACTCTGGATGCCAGTTGCTTAAACCTCCTGAACACGACTGTGGAGCAGTCAAGAAACTGTAGATTTGAATTTGAAAGTAACAGGAATAAATTCATTCCTGTAGATGCTCTGGCCCCCACAAAGATGGAATATTACTATCACCTGACAGAACAAAAAGCTGTCCTGACAAATCTACATGAAAAGCAGTTAATTGAATTCACAGGTACATTTAGCTGGTCATGACATGCTGGAGATCATAAACAAATGTATGTGGGACTGTACCCCAGATCACTGGGAATTACAGCTCAGGTGCTTGTGATGTAACAGAGCAGCAGTATAAATGGTGTCTTGAATAAATAAAAAGTTAGAAATTAAATAAACTGTGTAATTGTTCTCCAAATGGTTGTGAATGGTGTGCCTGGAATAAGCTACAAGAGTGGACTCTAAGGGACAAGAAAATAAATAAAAAAAGACTCCTGCCCTTCTAGCATAAGAGCATACATGGAGCAGAGAGGTCTTGGTCTGGGTTGATGGTCAGCCCATGGCAGTCTCAAAATACTCCAGAGTGTGTCTGTGGATGGAGGAGAGTATACGAAGTAGAGAAAGGACTAATACATGTGTGCATGCTCAGATGCATGTGCTCTCACGCGCATGCAGCTTTTACCATATGTATGCTTCTTTTCTATCTGTATAATACTAAGTCATACAATGTTTGTGGCCCTGCGTGCACATGTACAGGTATGGCACACAACCTTATATTTTATGTTTTCTAGCTTTTTAAATTAGATAAATCTAGTGGAGTATACTAAGCGTGTAACTTAGCGTAGAGAGATGCTTTAACAGGCACATGGGGTATGTTCATGATTTTGTTAAAAAAGAAATTTGCTTGGAAAATATATCTAATAATAGATACAAAACACTAAGCAATAGTATTTGCTAAATTTGCCTAAAAGCTGTAATATGTTTCGTCACATACTATTGTTCATTTATGTATTCTTACTTTTTAAGTAGAATTGCTTATGTGTTTTCTTTTTCAATACTTCCTGTGAAATCTTAATTTTGTTGTCCTTAAAGTAATACTCTGTTTCATTTCCTGTGGCAGGTAGACATTTACTTATTTTTTTCTTTTGTTTTTAGTTGGTTTCTATTGTTTGCATTACATTTTAAGTTTCTGTATTGGGTTTGCATGGCAAGATTTTGGTAGTGGGGGGGGCTGCAGGGGTGGCTTCTGTGAGAAGCTGCTAGAAGCTTCCCCCATGTCTGACAGAGCCAATGCCAGCCGGCTCCAAGACGGACCTGCCGCTGGCCAAGGCCAAGCCAGTCGGTGATGGTGGTAGCATCTCTGGGAGAAAATATTTAAGAATGGAAAGCTGCAGCAGAGAGGGGAGTGGGATGTGAGAGAAACAGCCCTGCAGACCCCCAGGTCAGTGCAGAAGGAGGGGAGGAGATGCTCCAGGTGCCGGAGCAGAGATTCCCCTGCAGCCCGTGGGGAAGACCATGGTGAGGCAGGCTGTCCCCCTGCAGCCCAGGGAGGTCCACGGTGGAGCAGATCTCCACCTGCAGCCCGGGGAGGACCCCATGCTGAAGTAGGCAGATGCCCAAAGGAGGCTGTGACCCCGTGGGAAGCCCGCACTGGAGCAGGCTCCTGGCAGGACCTGTGGCCCCGTGGAGAGAGGAGCCCATGCTGGAGCAGGTTTTCTGTCAGGACTTGTGACTCTTTGGGGGACCCACGCTGGAGCAGTCTGTGCCTGAAGGACTGCAGCCCGTGGAGGGGACCCATGCTGGAGCAGTCCATGAAGAACTGCAGCCCGTGAGAAGGACTCACAGAGAGGTTCATGGAGGACTGTCTCCCTTGGGAGGGACCACACACTGGAGCAGGGGAAGAGTGAGGAGTCCTCCTCCTGAGGAGGAAGGAGCGGCAGAGACAACGTGTGATGAACTGATCCCAAACCCCATTCCCCATCCCCCTGCGCCGCTGCTGGTGGGCAGCAGGTAGAGAAATCGGGAGTGGAGTTGAGCCTGGGAAGAAGGGAGGAGTTGGGGGGAAGATGGCTTAGGATTTGTTTTATTTCTCATTACCCTACTCTGATTTGATTAGTAATAAATGAAACTAATTTCCCGGAGTTGATTCTGTTTTGCCTGTGATGGTAATTGGTGAGTGATCTCTCCCTGTTCTTATCTTGACCCGCGAGCTTTTCGTTGTATTTTCTCTCCCCTGTGCAGCTGAGGAGGGGAGTGATAGAGCGGCTTTGGTGGGCATCCAGTTAGAGTCCACCCACCACATTCTGTGAGCGCAGACAAGGTTTCAGGGCTGCTAACTGGCTTTCTCTGTCAGTTGCTGTGGCAATGATTTACCTTTTTTTTTTTAATTTTTTATTTTTATAGTATTTTGGTGATCAATTTGGGAGTGGGAACCTCTTGGAATTGTCATATAATGCACTGACATTTATTTGAAATGTTTGGTTTGAATTGCAAATTTTTCTAGAGTGAATGTACCAGCCTTAGTTTTCATAAAATGTAGAAGTTTATTGAGTTTCAGAATGTGTTTATTCTATTAAATGACTCTTTAAGTAACGGGACTTATATAATTGTGGTTACTAAAAAGTGCCAATGATACCCATAACTCTGACATACCCATAAATTTCTGGCAGATAATTTTTAGGATGTAATATTTTGTGGTTTGTTTATGACCGTAGTGTAATTCTTGTTTGGAGTTTGAGCAAAGTTTCAATATCTGTGACAATTCCAAGACTGAAGCAAAATCAGTTTCTGTGTTACATGATTTTAGTTTAATGACCAGATATGTGACAAAATAGCTTTAAAATGTATGGTTAAAAGCTCCGTGTTAAGGTTGAATTATAAAGTAGAAAGAGCTTGTTTACCAAAAGTTAAAACTGGCTGTGAGTTACATTTTCTGTCATGAATTTATGAAGCTTGTGTATTCAGGGCTAGACCTTATTTTTAAAATGTGCTAAGTATCTCCTGCTGATTTCAGTGAGAATGAAGGTGCTCAGTTGGATGGAGATTGAGGTGGCAAGTGGTTGTATTGTGCATGAGAGGAAGCAAATTTCAGGGGCATTTCTGTTCAGTTCACAATTTTCATGCAGGGCTCCTTAATCAGAACACAACATGACTGATGGATCATTTTCAAAGACATTATTTATATAAGCAATTGGAATTGTGTCTATTTATAGGCTGGTTGCAATCACATCCAACTACTGGGTTTCTTAGTGCATTTATCATAGGAGTGTTACCAGCAGGAACTCTGCATTTACATCCCCATGTTGCCACTTTTAATGAATGCTCCTTTTTAAAGAAACTTACCCATTTTGCTTCCTTGCATTGGTTTCATGACTGCAAAGTTAAAACTACCGCTGTCCTTCCTTCTGAAGATAAAATCAACACACTTTAATGGTTAAGGTATGAAATTGCATTGTTTCAAGTGCGTAGAACACACCTAAGTGGCCTAACGGAAGGGAATAATGTAACCCTGGGCTGGCTGGATTAATGGAAGCTCTTTGTTCCCAGCCATCTGGGATATGCATTCTTTCTCTAGTAAACAAATGTTTAGTATCAGAACTTTGGGTTTTTTTAACCTGCTGTTTTATTTTGTGTTCCACACAAAATGAAGTGGGAGCAGCATGACTGTTTGCTGCTTCATATTGTCCTCATATTTTTGTGGAGGATCATCTCCAATGAAGACTTACAATTCCGTTTTCCAGTTGATCGTTTAGTTGATACAGCCACAAACGTATTTTGGGAACTGTATGATGTTCCCCTTTACCTCTGACATGGATATTGGGGAATATAAGTTAGAATTTTAATTTCTTTTTGCAGGCAACAAAACTGGGGACTAGAAAATTTTCTCTTTAGGCTTTCGAGGGTTCTTTTTACTTTCAAATCTTTCTATCTTTGCTTCCTTAAGAAATCCAATTTTATTCATACTATCTCTTTTGTGCTTATCACAATATATTAATTACAGTGATAAACATTACAAAACAGATTGGAACAAGAGCCTGTAACTGTAATCCATTCAGCAGTGGTACCCTGCCTTCTAAAAATTGTATTAAACATAAGCATTTGCATCATGCCCTTATGGCCATTAAACTTTAGAAGTTTGTTCTTCATGATGGAGAACTGAAGGCCCAGAGTTCTCGGGTTGTACCTGGGTGAGGGAGTGGAGACCCTGAGCCATGTCCTCCCATCTTCTCTCAGGTCTTGAAGCACCCTGTTATGCCTTTTCTTTCTATTATATTCTTGCAGATATAAGGAATGGCTGGGGACTACGGGGGACAGATGCACCAGTATGAGGGAGCGGAGGCTCTGTATATGGTGTATCCACCATTCTCTGGATCCCACAGGCTACCCGTGCTGTATGTACAGTGCTTTTACGTGGTGTCTCTAATTCTTATATAGTCCTATAGTTATTACCTGGCTTCATCCTTATAGGTGTATTATGTTAATAATATTTAACTTCATGAGGGCCTAAAAATATTCTGAGGGCCTTCTGCTGTGCCCACTGAAACCAGTGGTAATATTTATACTTTTTTTTTACCAAGTTTTGACAGATTTTTTTAGATTTATAATTTTCAAAGGTCAGTGTAGTATGCTGATGAGTTACAAATGGGTTTGTATGATCTGGAAGATCTTAAAATTTCCTTTCATTAGCAGCTCACTGAATTTTTTTATCTTCTTTCTTGTACTGTGCCTTTTCTCAGTCATTAGATTTTCAGTGGTGACAGTGTAATAGCAAACACTTTATCCTGAACTGTTCTTGAAAAAGAATAAAATAAAATATGAAAAGCCTTTTTCTTACTGGGTGTAAGTGTAACAGTAGGAGTTCATGTCTATTTTAGATAGTTTTGTTATCATCAATAAATAATTGTGTCTTTCTGTGGATGATACTCTAAGTGAACATTGACAGTGTCAGTATACGTAATCCTCCTCACTGCGGATCACATCATTATTTTCCCTTGGCAGTACCTGTAGGGACTTGGTGCCCAACCCTCCCTCATCCTCAGAGGGAGGAGTGGGTTACAGCACGGGCTGTAACATGCTCAGGGACACGTCTGCTCCTCCAGTGACTTTGCAGAGATGAACCACTTTCTGCTTAGGCAGATTTTCTTCTGCATGGTGGATTATTCTGTATCCTATTCTTTTTGTTTAAAGCAGTAATGTCTTTATAATTTACATCTATTGCTGTGAGACTTGGGAGGTTTGAATTCTGTCTTTGATCCATAGGTGAAGTAATTTTATTTCTTAGAAAGTGATGCATTCCTGGTAAGTGCTCTATTTGCTGTTCTTTTAAATTTAGCAAGTGAAGGGATCAGGTGCCTGTGTTGCACAGGAGTGAAGCCGAGAAAGCCATGAAGGCCTCATCTGGTTCAGATGTTTGAGGTTGCAGTGAGCTTCTTGGTCACTGCCAGGGACCAGCACCACTCTGCACCTCTGGGACCAAACATTGGGATGCCATTCCTAAGATGACTCCTCAAGGAGGTGCCTGTCTCTTTCTCCAGACCTGTCATTATAAAGATGAGACCAGTGGGGCCTGTGGAGTTACCACAGAAGTCTTGTGACATGGATGAAGCTTGTATGTTGACATTGACTCCGTAGCACTGGCTTACCGAATATACACCAAGACGTTAAGCATATATCAGCTTTCTTCAGTTCAGCAACTGTGTGATTTACAACTCTGTCAGATCCCCTTGCACCAACTGGGGATACCTCTGTAGAAGTGACACTTTGTTCTCAGTAGTAACACACGGCACTTTGTTCAAGAAAGTTCAAGAAAGTTTGACCTGTTATAGTACTATGTTCTCTCAGCCTCATCATTGATCCTGCAACACCAGAAATAATCTTAGACCCTCAGTGCTGTGATACAGTCCCTAGGATGTGAATGTGGATATGAAAATTAACATTGTCTTTGGTTGGGGGGTGGTGGTGGTGGTGGTCATTTGGAAACGCATCTTATTCCAGAAGGGGGAAAAGGAGCTGTGGGTATTGTAAGAGTAATGGTCATTCATTGCACCTGATGGATTATTGAATTCTTGATGTAAATACTGAGGACCCAGTCTTCTCTGTTTATAATTCAACCAGCACTAGTATTGGATGCCTCAGTTCAGCTGCTTAATTGTAAAGTAGGTAGACATACGTATCTCACTTCAGGATGTCAGCTGAGCTTTTTTTCCCCCCTACATTATCTTGAGACAGTGGCTCTGGCTGGGTGTTCTCCATCTCATGCTAGAGGGGACAGTGTTTAATGTACTACAGTGGCCAGTGTTCTTGTCAGGTTATGTTCAGGTGAGTGGAAGGTTAGCTTAAGATTTCTGTAATTAAAACATATGGAGACCCTATGGGTATTTTGCATAGTTGTCTGCACTTGATTTTGCTCCCTAGTAATAAGGTCATTCTGAAATCAGTTGACTTTCTTAGGAGAAATGCTATCTTTTGCCATTTTACTGCCTGTAGAATTGCTGAGGAAACATCATATTTTTATGAATGTGGACTTTCTATGCTCTAATGCAGTTTGTTCCTGGTGATGTTAAATGCCTGGCAGTCTGGGGAAAAAAAAGAAAAAGTGTGTGTTTATTTTCATCATTGTGATTCTGATTTGCAGTTTATCAGATTCTGTTCATTCTGAAAGGTGGTAACTTATGGAGATCTTGCGTTGTCTTTATCCAGCTTTCTCTGACTAACAGGACTCCTTGCTGGAGCCCAGATTGCTTCCAGAATATCTCTTTGAGGTACTCTAGGTGTGTAGGTGTGGCCTTGAGGTTCATGGCAGCTGTTGTTTTCACTAGGACATCGTGGTTTCAGAGTTCTGGCCTGTATAGAAACATGCTGACATTTGTTAAGATTCTGTCATATGATGGCTCCTTTTTTTTTTCAGTCACCAGGACAATGTCCCCCCCAAAATTTGCAGGCCATTGTTGGGTATGTTGAAAGTTTTCTCCTTTTGCTTCATTCTGTGCTTTTATCAGGGTGAAGAGCCTCAGGCGAGGCCTCAGATGGTTAAATTAAAGGCAATATCTGCAAAGTAACAGTTTCAAATGAACTACACAGAAGCAGAAGTTTCTCTACCATAAAACAGTAATGAACTTTCGTCCCTCTAATATGTTAGGGGAATTGGGACATAAACACCAATAATGTGCTCAGGGCTATAATCAATAGCATTTTTGTCTTTTATGCATTTGGCTATCTGCAGTTCCTGCAGTCTTCACCAGCGTGCTGAAGATAGATGCTGCTCATGTTAAGCATTTGGAAATATTTTTTTCCATATTTTGATGATCGTTCTTCTGTATATCTCATTATTAACCAGACTTTTCAGTTTCTTGATATTATTGATTTCTCTTTGTGCATCTGGTTCTCAAGATAAGCATTTCAAAGTCAAATCTTGTATCATCACAGATTATAAAGTTCACTTGACCAGTTGTTGACTTCAGAACAATAAATTCTAGGTTATACTAACCATGAATCAATGGTTTACCGTCTGGTCAACTGCTCAGCATCAATGTCTTTTGTGACAAGTGGTACGCTGAATTTTTGTGATTTTACTTCCAGTTCTGGCTTCATTGTAGGCTTCTGTGATAAATCTGCACAGCAAGCAGGTCACTATTCTTCAGGTTTTGCAACACTTGTGACAGGACCAGGCCAAAATCTGCAAGGGAATGTCTCCAATTTTTCCACCCATCTTCAAGAATAGTGGTGTCAGATGTGTCCTTTACTGGATGACAGAAAAGCCTTGAGCTTGCCTGTGGCACTTTCTGAAGTGGTTCTGTAGTTGCTGGTTTTGATAATCACTCAGATACGCTTTGCCAGGTAATCAATGGCATCAGGGGAACAACTTGGAACTACAGATAACGTGAATATATTTGTGGACTCAAAGTAAAAAAGATAATTTCCCAATGACGGAATTCTTCTGGACCTTAGGATAATTCAGGTTGGAATATACCTTAGGAAGTCTCTAGTCCAACCTCCAGCTCAAAGCAGGCCAGTTCTTAGATCAGACTAGGTTGCTGAGGGTTGGTTCTTGAAAACCTCCAAGGACTGAGAGAGAGTGCACAACCTCTCTGGGCAACCAGCTCTGCCACCTGACTGGCCTCGTGATGAGAAGTTTTCCTTATACCCAGTCTGAGACCCTTTTGTTTCAGTTCATGCCATTGTCTGTCATCTTCACGCCATGCACCAGTGTGCAGAGCCTCAGTGACCTCCCCATAGGTACTACCAGGCTGCTGTCAGGTCCCCCAAAGTTGTCTCTTCTCCAGGCTGAACAAACCCAGCTTCCTCAGCTTCTGCTCGCAGGGCAAGTGCTCGACCATCCTGGTCACCCTCCACTGAGCTCATTCCAGTTTATCAATGTCTTTCCTGTATTGGAGGCTACCAAAGTGGACCCAGTATTCTAGGTGTGGTCTAATGAGTGTAGAGTAGAGGAGGACGATCACTTCTCCTGTTCATACAGCCCAGGAGGTGGTTGGTCCTCCTTGCTGCTGGGGCACTGCTGGCTCATGGTCCGCAGCTGCCCACCAAGACCCCCAGGGCCGTTCTAGGGGAGCAGCTCCCTGACCGTGGGGTGCCCAGCCAGTGATGTTGCAGGGCTGAGGATGAGGACAGGGGATGTCTGAGTGCATGTGCCTCTTCTGAGGGTAGCCTACGACGAAAAATGTTCACCAGGCTTGAATGATCTATACACTGGCTTGTGTGTGCTGTGCACCTTTGAGACCCTCAACTGGTTGTAAGTAACTTTACCTTCGCTTTACAGGTCGGCACATTGAAAGGCCTCTGTGAGTATAGAAAACCCATGTTGATTTATAAGTAGTTACAGTAAATGTAGTACCTTCAAATTAATTTGTCACAATATTCCAAGCCTGGCACTGTTTATTTTTAACACTTGTAGCTTTTAATTTTTATTGCTTTTTATTGTTTTCTATTTCTTTAGAATTAGAATAGTTTTATTTAATATATCAGCAGTGGGTACCTCGGTCAGCAAATGGTCTGGTTCATTCCAGTAGAATATTTTTGTTATCTCCCAGCTGTGCTGCTATCTTGGTAACTTTTACACTGAATGATTATTTAATCATTAAACCTGAAATTTCTAGAAGTGTCAAGGCAACCATATACGAATTACATCAAGAAGTTCTTTAGCACTGCTGCTTAAACACAGGACATTTTTAAAGGAATACAATTTCCTTGGGGTTCCTTCAGCTTTCTCTGTGGCCTTGATTATTACCTCTAAGTTTTATCTCTAAAAGAACATTCTGTTACAAATGACTGTTTTGGCTGAAGAAGCAAGATGCCACTCTGTCTTACCCTAAGGGTTCATTTATTGTCCTTTGATATTTAACAGAGTTGTTGCTGAAGAGCATCTGTAGGTACTTCCTTTCCCCAGAGAAAAAGACTGAACTGTAAGCCTGAATTCTAGCACCCTGCGAAGTGAGATGTTAATTCTTTGTTTAACTTGTGCTGTAATTCTAGGAGCTTTTCTGAGAAGTCGTCACCCGGGATACACGATTTCCTAGGATATTGGTCTCAGTAAATGTAAGGTGTCTGGCTCAGGTTAGGGTCTTTGTATTTTTCCCCTCCAAATTGTAAGGAATTGTCGTGTACAGAGGGGGCATGTGTTATTATCTCTCCTCTCCTAAAGTAAAAATAGAAATAAAAACCTTTCCTCCCTTCCATTCAGTAAAAATAATTTAATGTGTATATTATTTCCCTGAAAGTATGGATCTGTTTTGCCTGTATAGCTGACCAAGAGGAAACCAAGTTAGAAGCATGAATTTTATGTTTAGTTTTCAAAATGGCAAGTCCACTTTTATTCTGAGGTTTTCTGGTGTGGATTCAGTTGCTGAGAAGGTTGCTGCATTCGCACTCATGAGCTTTCTCCTGTTGTCTGACAGTTTCATTTTCTGCTGAAACCGTGTAAGGTCATGGTTGCTCAGGGGAATGCAAGAGCTGGTCCCAGTGGAGATCCCGCACATTAAGACAAGAGACTATGAGTTGAGATTTGTGTAAAACAAGGAACTCTGCAGAAAATAGAGAATACTGGAGCACGGACTGGAACACAGCAGCAAAGTATTTATGGAGATGTGGCCAGCTTTTTTCCAAGATAATGTGATGTAATTACAACAGATTTGTTGCAGAAGTCTGGAGGCCATTTGTGCATGGATCACTTTGGTCCTTTCTTCATTACATGGAAAGAGCACATCTTTCTTGGTCAGCTGCAGGTGGACAAGCATGCTTTTGTCCTCACAGCCATTTGGGTATGGAATGGACTGGGAAGTCCAAAAGAGCTGTCTTGACAGTCTGAGGCTGTTTGAGGTAACATTGCTAGCTGTTCATCAGTTATCTTCTCCTGCATATGTTATGTCAGTTTTCCTGGGCTCATCTTTAGCCATTTTCTCTTCAAGTCCAATGTGGTTTTTAATAGGTACTGAGAAAACGGAGTTAAGTGGTGGTGACCAGCATAAAAGAGTAGTACAACTTGGAGTGTCCAACATGTGTTGATGACACCTCATCCAGCCTTTCTGCATCTTCTTTTAATAGTATAAAACAAAAGGGAGCAAAACAGCACTGTAGACATCTGCAAGTTCCATAGATAGAATAAGAAATAAAACTGGTTTTACAGTATACAGGAAAAAGCTAGATTCACATCAGTTTGTGTGTTCACCCATTTAGTCGCTTGAATACAGTAGTATATAGTTCATAATGGTACCAAATGTGTATGTGTGGGAGGGGTGGAGAGTGTTTAGAAAGCTGGGAATAAAGATGCGTTTTTTTCAATCATCAGAGTACACTGTCTGCATTTACCTTTGGCTAAGGACTTTGTGAGAAATATTAGTTCCAAGTAGTGACAGCTCGCTAGCTGAATGAGTGGAGGTTTGGGGGTTTTTTTTCTTTTAGAAAAAGATTAACTGGTTCTGTGAGACCTTGATGCCTTCTTTCTTGTTCTGAGTGGTAAGTAGTCACACAGTTATGGACAACCTCTATTATTAGGGAATGTAAGTGTGGTAATCTTTGTTCTCGGGGTGATTACAGTCCCAGTTCTTGGAAGGATAATATTTGTAGTCCATCTTTTGGCCTGTTATAGTTGTCTGCACCATTACAGATGTAGATAAGTGTGTAAGATTGCTGTGTTGGGTGCTTGCTTTCTTACCTTAGTATGTAGTACCAGTATTATTTCATAAGCACAGTTTATATTTTGACTATGAAAAAGTTTAACGGGGTATATTATTTCATAGTTATGATTTGTCTTCTACACTTCCTTTGGCTATCTAAAGAGAATCCTGTCAGCAAAAAGTCTTACATGGATTTTCTGGAATTGTTGAGAAACCAGATGTTCAAAATCAACCTTTTCAAAACTTGGCAGAAATATTTTCCATAATGCTTTTTGTCTACCTGTCTTCCCGTTTTATCTGGAACCTGTTCAGTAAATTTGGTTTATCGTATTTCTTATATAGAGGATTATGTGAGCATGACTTACTCTTTTGACCAAAGCCAACATACCTAAAATCAGCATGCTAAAATTCCAGGAGACAAGCTCCTTTAGCTTATTACTGAATTTCATTTTGCCTAACAGCCTGGGCCCAGGAGGAATGAAGAGCATCTCATTACCGAGTATTTTGTAATGTCGAATGTAGGGCACTTCTGGAAAACAGGGAAAGGTGGGTTCTAGCTTCCTTCCCTTGGTCCCATAGCTGTGAAAAACAAAGGTAAATCTGCTATGGCAATGATTCTTTTAAAAGGATGACTCTGCCTCTTTTTTAGGTGCCTATCCTCAGCTTGCTATTCTGAATCCGCTATGGATGCAGGGTTTTCTGTGAAGCCTGTTGAGATTTCATTTTGCACTCCCTTAGCTGCCCAAACCAAGTCTACCCCGTACGTGGGAATGCTGGTTTTGACATGTGCCTCTGAGGAAATCTTGTAATTATGACTTAATTAGACGTAATTGCAAAGGTTCCTAGGAGTATTCTAGGTTTAGTATTATCTGTACCTTCCTCATTTTGCTGGGTGATCGATCATATTGCTATTGGCAGGTTTTTCACCTTGTCTTGGTCAAATCAGTTCAGGCTGCTGGCAGGAAACTGAGATAACCTTGTCAGAGCCAATAGTTTTGGCTTTTTCCCTAACCTCCCTACAGTCACTCTTTGCATGAGCCTTTGGCTTGGAGGTCACCTTCTCTTATCTGCCCTTAATGTAAATTTTTTCTGTTTCCTTGAATCCTTTTATATCTTTACATGTCTTGTCATCAGTGATTATTTTCTTTGTGTGTCACTCCTAACCATTTTCTTTCCCTTACTACATCCTTCCTTTAGCTATCAAGATCTTGTGTTAGTCTTGAAAACACCAGCATATAAAACAGTCATATGTGGTTCCATAAAATAACCATCTCCTTTTTGTTTTGTTAGCCTTTCTAACTCTTTGCAGATCTGTAACACTAGTCCCTCTCCTTTCCCCTCTCCTCATCCCAGTCTTCTTAAATCAGGGTAGTGCTTGGCTATTTTACCTGGTGACCTGCTGGCAGACCTGAGTTCTGCTGTTCATTTTCCCCTCTTGAATTCTGTGTTTCTTATGCTTTTTTGGTTCTACTCCTACTTTTCCAAGTACTTGTTTACACAGCATAGGCACTCTCCGTCCTCTAGTATGTTAGAGTGCCTTGAAGAAGAGTGTCTTTCACCTCTTCCCCGTCTGTATGTCCTTACGTACCTTATTGTGGTGGGTTGACACTAGCTGGATGGCAGGTACCCACCAAGCTGCTCTATCACTCTGCCTCCTCAACTGGACAGGTGGAGAGATAATATAATGAAAGCCTCAAGAGTCGAAACAAGGACAGGGAGATCACTCAGCAAATACCATCACGGGCAAAACAGACTCAGCTTGGGGAAATTAATTTAATTTATTAATAATCAAATCAGAGTAGGGTAATGAGAAATTAAAACAAATCTTAAAACACCATCCCCCCACCCCTCCCTCTTTCCTAGGCTCAACTCCACTCCCAGTTTTCTCTACCTCCTCCCCGCAAGCGGCACAGGGGGACAGGGAATGGCGGTTGCAGTCAGTTCATCAGATGTTTTCTCTGCCTCTCCTTCCTCCTCACACTCTTCACCTGCTTCAGCTTGGGGTCCCTCCTGCGGGAGACAGTCCTTCACAAACTTCTCCAACATGAGTCCTTCCCACGGGCTGCAGTTCTTCACGAACTGCTCCAGTATGGGACCTTTCCACGTGTTCTTTCCACAGGGTACAGTCCTTCAGGCACAGACTGCTCCAGCGTGGGTCCCCCAAAGAGTCACAAGTCCTGACAGAAAACCTGCTCCAGCATGGGCTCCTCTCTCCACGGGGCCACAGGTCCTGCCAGGAGCCTGCTCCAGTGCGGGCTTCCCACGGGGTCACAGCCTCCTTTGGGCATCTGCCTACTTCAGCGTGGGGTCCTCCCCGGGCTGCAGGTGGAGATCTGCTCCACCGTGGACCTCCCTGGGCTGCAGGGGGACAGCCTGCCTCACCATGGTCTTCCCCACGGGCTGCAGGGGAATCTCTGCTCCGGCACCTGGAGCATCTCCTCCCCCTCCTTCTGCACTGACCTGGGGGTCTGCAGGTCTGTTTCTCTCACATCCCACTCCCCTCTCTGCTGCAGCTTTCCATTCTTAAATATTTTCTCCCAGAGATGCTACCACTGTCACCGACTGGCTTGGCCTTGGCCAGCGGCAGGTCCGTCTTGGAGCCGGCTGGCATTGGCTCTGTCAGACATGGGGGAAGCTTCTAGCAGCTTCTCACAGAAGCCACCCCTGCGGCCCCCCCCACTACCAAAACCTTGCCATGCAAACCCAATAAACTTATTTAGTTCCATTATTTTAGTACTTTCTTTTTTTTGCAAATAATTCCCAGTTCTGTCTACACACCCTGTCCTATGTCTGACTGATTCTTACATCTCACCTTCGTCTTCTCATAAGTCTGAAATCTGAGTATTTCCTTTTCTGGCATTTCCCTCTACTTGTATTTTTCTCCCATCTTCTATTCTTTTTTTTTTCTGTTGTATTAATACTTTCGTGTTTTACTCTGCTAGGTTTGTAAATTCAGTGGTGTCTTTCTGCACACACTTCGTGTATTTAGCCCATCACTAAAAATAATTAATTTTAATAATTAAGCCCCAAATACACATATTTCATTTAACGACCAAAACTAATGCCTACTTTTCAGATATTTTGCAAGAGTGAGGGCAAGATATGAGTGGACAAAACCAAAGGAGAGATTAAGAGATTAATGCATAATAAATTCATTTGAATGTCTATTTCTGTTTCCTCTTTAAGGTTATTGAATATATATAATTTTGCCATCAAGTTTGAAAAATCTGGCTACGGTATTTTTTCAAGAAGTGGCAAAGTATCCTATTGACCACTTCAATGTGTTTTCAAATGTATTAGAATTAATCTAAATAGTTTCTTGTTGAAGTTTACATAGTTTAGTAAAAATCAACAGCAACTATTTTATCATTTTAGGCTCTATTATATGAGACCTGACATGATGTACAGTATAAATAACAAACACTGTCAGACTGGACAGATAATTCTTTTTGAGTAAAAACAAGCTGCTCTTGTGGTTTACTGCATTGTATATATTTTCCTTAAACTGTACTACTATGTTACTAATTTAAACATGCAAATACGTACATCTCAGGATATAGCCTCTGGAGATTAATAGTTGTAGCTTCAATTTTTAAAATGTTTATAGCAAATCAGGTTTCAAAGCTGCTTTGTATTTGAAATGTATTTAGAATCCTGAAAAATATTTTGATGTAAAGTAACATTAAATCTGATGGCATAAAGCAGATACAAAATAGGCAAAAAGATTAGGTTGCATTGTTCAGAATACGTTTTCTTGATAGCTGCAATTTATATTTGCTCACTTTCTATGTAGGAGAAGAGTTTTCTAGTGGGAAAACAATGTACACTCTCTGAGATATTCCTGATTATGACTTTTCAATAGGGAAAAAAAAATCTGTCATTGATGACTATGAAGTACTAAATATGGGAGGAAGAGCTGGGTACCGTTCTGTTTTTATCCTGTAGTATTAGCGAATATAAGGTTGAAAATATATATATATATATATAAAAAGAGCAAAGAGCTCTGTGTCTGCTCAGACTTTGTCAAATATTTATGCATATTTCAGATATGTCCCAAATAACACACTGTAGCATTGTGAACTGTTTGGACTCATATGAGAATGGGAACAGAAGGTTATACAACTCAACATCAGAGTACAGTATGTTGTTATATGTTATGCTACTCCATATGCTACATTGGGAAAGCTTATAGAGTAAGTAATATATAGTACATGGTATATACTGGCAAACTCTTCTAGTGGAAGTATATGTTACTTTTGTAGTGATTTTGTTGTTTAATAACTACCTGCAGTGTTCTGGACACTGTAATGTGTGTTTGTGCTGTTCTCACTAGCCAGACAGATGAAGTCAAGCACTTCCTGAGAAGCCAAGCAAAACTATCTCCTACCATCAGCCAGAAGCCTGGTTGTTTTTTTAGCTCTATCTTGACAAATTACACAATTATGGAAAGAACTAAAATAGGACTAGAAAGGGGACTACGTACTATGTAAGCCCTTAGGGAAATTCTATTAAAGCCCCTTTCTGGTTCCCTATTTAAAAATAGAGAAGTCTTTTCAGCTACTTGCGGTGAAGTTTGAACATCCTCTTTCTGTGGAGGAAACTATTTAGTCATTCAAACCCCTATGATTTCAGGGAAGAGCGTGCATCTTTGACCCAGCGATGAGTGTGCTAGCTGTGATGCGGGATGCTTTGGCCTCTGGAGTACAGGAGTGTACTGCGCTCTAACACGTCGCAATTTTCACTGTTATATACCAAATAACATGAAGGAACTTGTGCAAAGGTGCCCACACGTAACTCAATTGGGATAAAGTTATCCAAAAATGTCTTGTGTGGGCCATCATGTTTCTTCAAATGGGCTTTCATAGTGTTCAGTATGATCTTGATGAAATCCCTGCTTTGGTGTGAGGATTGGTGAAATAAGAATAAACCCCGTGTGGACTTTTGAACAGAGAATCCTTGGGAGGTTCTGTGACTCACTATTCGCATGGACCTCATTCAAGATGCTACATGTTATATTAGGCACTTCATGTTAATTTAGAAATGCTGGAGGAAATATCTTGAAGTTTGACTAGTTAGAAATAGCATTGGTAGCAGATGGACAAGAGAAAATACTGTAGGAAACTTGACTGTGTGATTCTTTGATTTATTGCAAGCATGTAGTGCAGGCTGAGCAAGGTCTTCCAACTCTGGCAAAAGGTTTTGCCATTGAGCTGTATAGCTGAGCACAGACCCGGTATTTGGTATGTGTTCATGACTATCAGGCAGTCTTTGGAAAATTTCAATCTATACACTGAAAGTAAGAGTAGGTAATTGGCCTTCATGAGCAGCCCATATTGAAACAGACTGTCTTGGCAGCGCTCCTAAGACTCCGATTTAGTCAGTCCCCACCTGATGAACTGAAGGCCACCTGCCTGATAATTAAGAGGAAACAAGCTGCTGGATTTTATCCAGCTTTGGATTTTTAGGCTGGTGTCCTGAGCACTTAATGATTTGTGTTAGGTAGTGGACCACTCAAAAGTTGTTACCCCATAAATCTGGTAGATTGGAGGGGAATTTCTTCAGTTTTTGGTTTGTTGCATGTGAGGAAGTCTCAAGAATATTCATGTCTCTCTGATTGCTAGACCTTTTTCCTGAACATACATACTTTTATTCCAGTTTGGATAGCATTTGTAATGTAAATGCTCTATGTCTAAAATAGTAATAACACAGAATTGAAAGGTATCAGGCATTCTGTGTATTAATTTGCCTAATTATGCCTAGATGAAGTTTCAGTTTAGTGACCCTATCAGGTGTAGGCATTTCACAGATGCCTTCTTTTTGACAGTATCATGAGAAATGATAGACCCAGTGATCATGCTTTGTTCCAAATTAGCTTATATTTAAAGTAAACTTAACTCCTTGAAATAATTTTAGGGTTTTGCACAAATGGTGGATCTCAGCAGCAGGGCCAGTTGGTATTGCCTTATTACATCATGTGTGGAATCGGATAAATTTTATCTCATCTTGTTGTGCACTCGGATAGAGGAGAAAGTTGATCTCCTTTCTCTGGGTTGTTCTTCAGTCCTCATGTTTACTTACAGCTCTTCAGTCTCATCTTCCATGTGGTCCAGTCAAAACCAGGTCTAGAATAATATGGGACTTGATAGTTGCAGGCATCAGAGACCATGACCAATTATTTCTCATTGCAACCATTGCACAGGGTTGCTTTTTTTAAAATAAAAACTACTTATGAAATTGGAATTTTGGGGTGCAGGGCTCTCTCGCTAGTTCCTCCTGCAGTGGTAGGAACTTGTGAGACGTTAAAAAATGGGTTTTCATGTCAGAAACTTTGGAGGTCCAGTAGTATTTGCGGTCTAGTTTGGAACTACCACCTGCTGTGCACGGAGTGTCTGTGCACCATGTTTCTAAGCTGTGTTTAGTAGATGAAGAGAAGTACATCCTGACAAAATGGAAAAAAATCTCACACTGCCATTAAGTCATCTTAGCAATTTTCATACAGCTAAACCAGGGAAGTGACATTCTTTCTGTATGAGGGGATGGGCATAGCTGTTGTAGTTAGGGATGTTTGTAGGGATGTATGGCATGCCGACATAGCTACAGTGGCTAGGTATGGTCTGGTTTAGTGCTCCAGCCTGATAGTCATGCTGGCAAAACTGTAGTCTTGATTTGCCCTGAATGGGATGAAGAAATATTTCGACAGCTCTTTTTCTCTTGTAAGATTCTTTGTAATATGCTTTATGACTCGGGGGTTCTGTGCTTTGGAAAGGGTACACACATACTGTTTTTCCTGCCATGTTTTGAGTAGAATACATTATTTTATGATTATATATGAATTTTTATTCATTTCGTGATTGATAGCTTCTTATTTCCTGATACATCAAGGGAATAGATAGAGCATGACTAACATTTTTTTGTCATCTTACAAGTACTAACTGTCTGATAATTTTCATTTTAGAATTAATTCATATCTGGAGCGACTGTATTTCTAGTTTTGAATATAAAACATATTTACTAGCTGAAAACCAGAAAATTGACTTTACTTGGAGCAATGAGTTAGAAATTATAAAAGCTTGCCTGTTCTTGCTGACAAAGCAATCCATCTAGAGTTGTGTGCAGTTTTCAGTGTTTTTTAATAATGCACTGCCTTTTAGCAATTCAGATTTTTCCTACAAATACTTTGTGTTGATGTATTTGGGCTTGTTTGTGTTCGTGTCCATCTTGGGGAATTATATGTGAAACATAACCCTCAGTTGGAAAAACTGAATAAAAATAGTTGCACTTAGTTGAGCTTATGGAGGAATACGTACAGTGTTTGTATCACTATTTTTTAATGCCATAATTATGCATGGGATGAAATAGATCCCTGAGGACAGTATTAGGACTGCTTTTTGAGCAATGATGTGAGTATTGCATTCAGCAGTGACACATAGCAAAATGTGGCAGGGCATTTGAGCATGATAAAGTCACCATGTACTGTGTACCATCGGGAGTGTGGAATGAGCTGGAGAGGTAGAAAAATAAAATACTGAACACTATGAGTATTGCAGCCACCAGCAGTGGAATGGTTCAGAATAATCGTCTGTGGTGCCAGTCAAGCCTTAGACAAAGGAGATGGGGACCACAGACTGTCTCCCTGGAATATATGAAATGAATAAAGAAGGTGTGGTATTGCATGAACAACCTGTAATCATCATCAGATGATGTATTTCTTTGTTTTCCAAGAAATATGGACTAAATGGAGAAGTGAGGGAACCAGTCTTGCAGCTTGTTATAACTAATAGGATTCGTCTCAAGAGGGATAGGATTTATCTCAGCCAATTAGTCACATTTTTAATTGATCTCCTCTTAATCTGGACATGTAATACAGGTCAGGTGAATCACTTCATAAATGTTTCTCTCCATTGACTGTAAGTGGAATCCTGATGACTTCTGCAGATGGGTATGTCTACATAAGAGGCATCTCATTTAGTTTTAGATGTTTTATGTCATTGGGATTCTGATGTGCCAAACCCCAATGTTCATGTCATGAAATTTAGTGGACCATAGCAATGTCAAAGACTATATTGCAAGAACAGATGTAAAATGTATCAAGTTTTTCTGTGAGACATCTAGTGGTGTGCACTTAGAAATTAATGTATTACTAGACTATAAAGTCTGTAAGACAGGCTACTGAAGTAAGCAGTGAAGGAAAGGAAATTCCATATTTAAAAGCGCGGAGCCACAGCATTGGTATAATCTTTAAGTTGCAACCCAAATGAAAGATGCATCCTTGATTATGGCAAAAAGATAAGCCAAGGCAAAATAAGTACAGAATTGTAACCAGAAGAGTAAGTTTCTCATCACAGATGACAAGAAGAAATAATTTTAAAATTTGGGCAGATGGGCACTAGTCAGGAGAAACTGCAGTTCTTAAATATATTGTCTGTAATCAGTGATAAAGAAGAAATATTTAATGAAGGCACCTGCTGATAATAGTTCATGAGACTGACTGAAATGAGCTTCTAGTGGAGAATAGTGAAGTTAGAGCAGAGACACTAGATGACACAGAAGACCTCAGGAACATACTCTCTTTCTGGACTGATCCTGCTTCAGGCTTTGTGAAAAGGACTGAGAAGATGATTCAGGATGGGCACAGATGAGGCTAAATTCAGTTTCTTTTGTGTGGTCTGGAGGACTGTTAAATGTTGAGCCAGGCTCTCTGATACCTGTCAATTCTGGGGTAACAACATCAAAGCTATTAAATGAAATTTATGTTTTGTATAATTTTTTTCATGTAGAGGTTTTACTGGAGGTGAGGACAAGATGTAACTGTACCTCAGGTTGAGACAGACTATTCATACACCCAGCAGCACACTATACTGTAATACAGATTTGTTGACTCCCATGTAATCAGGCATGCACTAGGGCACAGAGGCTGATACCAGCTGAAAAAAAGTGGTGATTTACATTAATGATGGGTTGTGGTGCTTACTTGGCATGTTATTATTGTTGCTACTTAAATAAAATCCCCTAAAGTTTATTTCAGACAAGATTGAAATAACTATAGTACCATAAAACAGTCGGTAGGAACATTTTGTTTATATAGAGGTAAAATATTATAGTTCAACCAATTGCAGACTTCCTTTTGTGGGCATTCATAATTATTTGGGACCAAATCCAGTTCCTAGTAAACTTGGTAGGAATCTTTCAGTAGGTTCCAGAGGGACTTGTATCAAGTTTTTAAAGATGCCAAGTTTTGTAAAGTTGACATTTTAGTGTTTGCTCGGTGCCCGATATGGTGAGGACCAAGAGTTCCTTTGGGACTCCGCATAATATATGCAATGATATGCTTTGCCATGAAATTGTCTTAACTGGATGGGCTAATGAGGAGCTTAATAGGTCAACCTGGTCACTACTTTTAGAAGTTGTTTGTATAATAATATAGGAAATATGGGGAATAAACAAGAGGACCTGAAATCTTAATCCATGAGCAACAGTGTGACTGAACTAGTATAGCAAAGACACACTGGGAGGACATGGAGGAGGAAGAGGCTGTTGCTGTTGTATATTGGGTTCAGACACTTGTGCTGTGACCCAGCTGTAGAGGGAGTTGGGCATACTGATGCTCTATGAGTAATACTAAAACGGGAAAATCTCATGGGCTCCGTTGTTATGCAGGCATTGCACAGACCACCAAACAGATCAGGTAGGTGGCCACTTTTATTGGCAGAGTACAGGTGATGGTGATGATGGGAGATTTTAATTAATCAGTTATCTGTTGGAAACCAATAAAGGAGAATACCAACTGCCCAACATGTTTTGCAATGCACTTACAACCAAATTTTGAGACAGTGGGAAAAGCAGTTCAAGGGGAAGCTATTCTGTTTGATACTAACTCTAAGGGAGAAACTGTTCAAGAATAGGGAGAGAAAAGGCAGCTTGAGTGAGAATTACCCTGGGATGACAGAGCTCACATTTCAGGAAGGGAAAGAGGCTGAGTAAAAGAATCAGAGCAGGTTTCAAGGGGATATGAGAGAACTGTGGGCATTATCTCTTTGGAAAGGAGTCTGCAGAAGAGAAGTTAAAGGAATTTGTTTTTCACCAAAGAAGAAATATAAAGAGAAAAAATGCAAACTGAGACAGTGCAAGAGAAGGACAAAAAGCATAGTAAAATAAATCTGTCTAAAATATAAATATCTCATTTATATCAAACACATGTAGAAAATTAAAACTAGTTTGGATTATTCAGAACAAGTGCAAAAGAATAGCAAAAGATATAAAGGAAAAAAAAAATCAAAGAAGCCAAGACCAAAAAATGTGAACAAGAAAAGGCTGTGTACAAGAAAGAACATGAGGAGTAACAGAAATTGTTCGGGGGGTATATTTCTGGTAAGAGCATGTTCCAGGAAAGTGTTGCTCTACTGCTCAACAGAATGTCGTGGTTTAACCACAGCCAGCGACCAAGTACTATGCACCCGCTCACTCACTCACCCCCCCCCCCCCCAGTGGGATGGGGGAGAGAATCGAAAAATAAACCCCAAACCTCATGGGTCTAGATAAAGACAGTTTAACAGGACAGAAAAGGAAGAAAATAATAATAATAAAAGAATTGGAATATACAAAAGAAGTGGTGCACAATGCAATTGCTCACTACTTGCTGACCGATGCCCAGTTAGTTCCTGAGCAGCGATCCCCCCCCCCGAGGCCAACTCAGCCCAGTTTATATACTGGGCATGATGTCACATGGTATGGAATGCCCCTTTGGCCAGTTTGGGTCGGCTGTCCTGGCTGTGTCCCTTCCAAATTCTTGTGCCCCTCCAGCCTTCTTGCTGGCTGGGCATGAGAAGCTGAAAAATCCTTGACTTAGTCTAAACATTACTTAGCAACAACTGAAAACATCAGTGTGTTATCAACATTCTTCTCATACTGAATCCAAAACATGACACTATACCAGCTGCTAGGAAGACAATTAACTCTATCCCAGCTGAAACCAGGACATAGAAGCACATCAGTCTTCACTAGCGGTATTAAGACCATATGGAAGACAGCCTAGAATAATACTCAGAGAGTCCTTAATGTATTAGGTGTTCCCAGGTTACCTTTGCCTGAGACACGCTATACTTGGAAATTGGCTAAATCAGTCTCAGCCCTGTTAGCAATTACCATTGAGAATTCGCAATTACAATTGAGAATCTGAAGAAGAAAACTGAGAGTGTGTGAAAAAAACAGAAAAATAGAAAAGCTGATCCTTAAAACAGTGGGGGAGCTATGGAGGGATGAGGCCTATCACCGATTTCCAGATCATTTTTGTTCCTACAGAAATTACAGACAAACATTCAAACATTTTGTAAGTACCTGGAGGAAAGCAACAAACAGTAATCGGCATGGGTTTGTTGGAACTATCTAATACCCTATAATGAGAGATTAAAACTTGTGGATGAAAGAAAAGGAGCATATGTCCTACATTTTCACTTTAAGAAACTTTTGAATGCTGTGTGGTGGTTTGACTCTGACTGGATGCCAGGTGCCCACCAAAGCCGCTCTATCACTCCCCTCCTCAGCTGCACAGGGGAGAGAAAATACAAATTGCGGGTCAAGATAAGAACAGGGAGAGATCACTCACCAATTACCATCACAGGCAAAACAGAATCAACTCCGGGAAATTAGTTTCATTTATTACTAATCAAATCAGAGTAGGGTAATGAGAAATAAAACAAATCCTAAGCCATCTTCCCCCCAACTCCTCCCTTCTTCCCAGGCTCAACTCCACTCCCGATTTCTCTACCTGCTGCCCACCAGCAGCGGCGCAGGGGGATGGGGAATGGGGTTTGGGATCAGTTCATCACACGTTGTCTCTGCCGCTCCTTCCTCCTCAGGAGGAGGACTCCTCACTCTTCCCCTGCTCCAGTGTGTGGTCCCTCCCAAGGGAGACAGTCCTCCATGAACCTCTCTGTGAGTCCTTCTCACGGGCTGCAGTTCTTCATGGACTGCTCCAGCATGGGTCCCCTCCACGGGCTGCAGTCCTTCAGGCACAGACTGCTCCAGCGTGGGTCCCCCAAAGAGTCACAAGTCCTGACAGAAAACCTGCTCCAGCGTGGGCTCCTCTCTCCACGGGGCCACAGGTCCTGCCAGCAGCCTGCTCCAGTGCGGGCTTCCCACGGGGTCACAGCCTCCTTTGGGCATCTGCCTACTTCAGCGTGGGGTCCTCCCCGGGCTGCAGGTGGAGATCTGCTCCCCTGTGGACCTCCCTGGGCTGCAGGGGGACAGCCTGCCTCACCATGGTCTTCCCCACGGGCTGCAGGGGAATCTCTGCTCCGGCGCCTGGAGCATCTCCTCCCCTCCTTCTGCACTGACCTGGGGGTCTGTAGGTCTGTTTCTCTCACATCCCACTCCCCTCTCTGCTGCAGCTTTCCATTCTTAAATATTTTCTCCCAGAGATGCTACCACCATCACCGACTGGCTTGGCCTTGGCCAGCGGCAGGTCCGTCTTGGAGCCGGCTGGCATTGGCTCTGTCAGACATGGGGGAAGCTTCTAGCAGCTTCTCACAGAAGCCACCCCTGCAGCCCCCCCCACTACCAAAATCTTGCCATGCAAACCCAATACAAGCTGTCTTACAGGACTCCCCTATAAACAAGCTAGGGAACATCAAGCAGTGTCTCAATGTAAGTTGCATGGGATATAGCTGCAAGAATGGTTGGATAAGGTAACCGCAAGCAGCTACTGCTGTTTCACTGCCGTGTGTGTACCAGTTCTGAGCATCACATTTCAATAAAGATAGGGGTAATTGGAGAGAGTTCAGCGAATAGCAATAAGGATAGTTAGAGAGCTGAAAAATATGACTTGTAAGGAAAAAATTGAAGAACCAGTATTATTTATCCTAAAAAGTAAAACATAGGTAGGAGCGAAAAGTTTTCAAGTCTGAATAAAAATAATAAAAATATTAAAAAAAACCCCACCCCAAACCAAAACAAAAAAGAAACAAACAAACCCCCCTAAAAACCCCAAACCACCTTGAACTTATACAGATGAAAGGAATGATGTGCTCTTGGCATCCAGTATGGATAGCTTAAATTCTAACAAAGAATTAGTTTAGACATAGGAAAAAAAATGCTGATATTAAGATAAGATCACTTAGAACAGGTTATGTGAGAAATTTGTAAGTATATTAGAAGTCTTTTAAAACACAGAAAGTATGTCCAAAAATGATACAAGTGTAGCTTTATTTCACTGGCAGTTTGGAGATGACTTGCTGTGGACCCTATCAGTGGTAACTTCTGTGATTCTCTGTTGAGTGTGTGACGTTACTGCGTATTATTACTGTGCCACACAATGCATTTTCTGTTCTTAAATCTTGTGAAACATTATTGTACTTTGAATTAAGATTATACTTTTTTTTTATTTCAGTGTGTGCAGAAGCTTACAATCCTGATGAGGAAGAGGACGACACAGAATCTAGGGTATTTAATGCTTTGAGTCAAATACTTTTTTTTTTCAGTTCTCAGGCATTAAATTTAGGAAGAAAATAGGACTGATTATATAAGTTATGTAACCAGCATTACCATTCCTTTCCAAAAGTATCCTTATTATAATATACTTTAATAATCTGTGGGGTTTTCATGTTAAAGGAACATTTAAAAATTCTCTGTAATAGTCACCCATGTAGGACCTGATATGAGTATTACTCTAAATTACCACACCTTTGATACTTGGTCTGTTAAGGAAACGTTTTTGTGCAATTATATTTGCCCGGAGAGTACCTGCTCCTAAAAGTACTTACTTGGTGTCCTCATAATCTTGCAGTAGTTTCCTCAAGTTTTTCACAAGGCAGAAAAAGGTAAATTTTAAAATCGCAAAAATTTTCAGATGTACAATGCAATAGCTAATGAACTGTATTTATTTCTTTTACTTATGTCACCCTTTTAAAGGCATTTACTTAGCTTTTAGTATGAAATAGTGTAAGTATGACTTTTAAAACAAGCTTAAATGTTTGCATTCTACCTAATTTTTGGCTTGTAAAACTGTCAAAAAGGTTATCTTATAGTATCACAGCTTTAAAACCTCGAATACCTTTTTAAGCATATGAGTTGAATGAACAACTTGACTGATACTCACATTAACCAGAGATCAGTAATTTAGTATATCTCTGGCTCACCGGGATAGTGTCAAGTCTGTTGTTTACTCTGTGAAATTTCTGATATAAATTTAACGCAGATACTATTTCACAAAATGTTCTTTGGGAAGTAGTCATGGTAAATGGCTCAATGTAACAGTGGTGCTTTTTATAAAACATGCACGCTCCAAACATGGATAGAGAGTAGTATAGTAATGCTTATGCAGCAATAGTTGAGATAAAGGTATCCAGAATGGCTTGCAGAAGTTAACTGGATTCTACAAATGTGAAGATCATGTTAGCTTAAATAGAGCAGTGCTTCATTTGCTAATGCTATGGTGATATAATGTTATCATTGAGCGTTTATTCAAATCCTAAAGATTTTGAAATGAAAGTGTTATGAAGCATGGCCAAAATATTGTGTAAAATGCTTAGCTGAATTAGCTCAGTCCTTCAGCTAGTGCTGCTATATGATAACCACTTTAAAGTTTTTTCTATTATATCCCTCAGATTATTCACCCTAAAACAGATGATCAAAGAAACAGACTGCAGGAGGCATGCAAGGACATTCTTCTTTTTAAGAACCTAGATCCGGTAAGAGACTCATTGTAATGAACAACATTTAGCAGTGCTGCTAAGAATTAATTCTCTTGAACTTTTGAACAGAAGTTTACAGATTTGACTTTTGTAAGCTTTCATGTATGCTTTCTTGACGGTTTTATAAACTCCAGAAATGCCATTTTTATAACTGATATGTTATATATATAGAGCCTTTTGTTCACCACCATGAATGACAGTCTTGAAGTACATTAATATGATTTTAAAGTACTGTATTTTCTTATTTTAAATCTTCTTGCTGTACATTGATATATATAAACTCATCAGTTAACTGGAACATTTAAGTTGTTTCTGCCAGTTATTTTTTATCACCCAGAAGTGTGCTGACTGCTCCATCAAAACCTAAAATTACCCCCAAAGCCTACAGTTTAGCTATAGATGTAATTGAACAAGCAAGTTATAAAACAGAGAGAAAGAGAAAGGCAATAGCGAGGTGTTTACATTATTATTTCACTTAATACGGATACCGTAAAAATGCTACAGATCATCTTCTATGCAGGTAATTTCCTTCTACTGCCTATAAAAACAAGTATGGGCTTTTAAGAAAGCTTAAATCCATTGAATGAATGATCTGGATCAGATGAAGGTGATGCTACAAAAAAGCACCAAGTTTTTTAAGGGAAAAGGCGAGTGTATCAATCAAAACATGCATACTGAGGTTGGGATGACGCACAGCACACCAATTGCTTTCTCAAGAGAATTGATTCAGTGCTGTCAGGGGAGGGAGCATGAAAGAAAGGGAGATAATTATGTAGATTTTTAAGCATGAGAACAAAAAGTTTTAAATTTGATTCAAGAGGGAGCTAATGGAAACACCAGCCTGCAGCTCTGTTTGAAAGTCAGGTGCTGTTACAGAGAATGCAGGTTAATTCGTGCTGTGGGTTTCCAGCTCCTGCTTTTGTCTGCACAAAGGCTGAGCCCTGACCCTGGGTGTCTGTTCCCAGAGAGGCCCTGAGGAGCAGTGAGCCGCAGACCCCCAGCTTTGCAGAACCCTAGAGTCAGAGCTATAGGAGGGCATCAAAAGTCTCAACGTAGGTGCTAATATGTGTGCATTCTTGGGACACTAGGGTTCCTGACACAGATTTCCAAACTCCTCCTGGGATCTCCAAGTCTTATTTACACCCCTTTGCTCAAATTGTCCAGTGGATTAAGAACAATTCTTTCTCCTTTAAATCCTTCACAGACAGCATTCTGGAAAGTTGAATAAAATAATTTTTGTAAAGGAGTTTTTCATTATAATAACTTTACTCATAAAAGGCATTGGAAAGCTACTGAGCTCTGAGGATAGCAAGGGCATTAAAACGTAGCCTTCTTCAGTCTGGCTTGCTCCTTCTGTGGAGCCAAGATCTGTAGTCCCCAGGGTACTTCTCCCACTCCTCCTTCTTGTTCTGCTGCTAGGCAGTGACTCAAGAGCTGTGCCACTGTAGTTGCAGTAATTTAAATGTTCCTATTCCAGCTCTCCTCATCACCTCTGCCTCTCCACCACACAGCACAAGAGCATGTGGTGCCATCTGCTGCAGATTGCTCTCTGGTCTATTAGCAAAAAAAACCCCTTCATCTTGGAGAGAGGTAATATCTTCAGCTGTTAAAGCTAAAGTCTCTGGAACGAAAGTCAAGCTGTGTATTGATAGCATCTCTCACTCCTACTGTTTTTTCTTTTCTTACATTGAACTTCAGCCTCTTTCTGCTATAGTTCTGTGTATGAAAAACATTGTTTCAGAGGTCAGTGAATCAGAGGGGAAGAGACCATGTAAAGCACTTAATGGCTTTTCCCTGATGGCCTTTTAGCCAGGTATCAAACACCATTCCTAGATAGGGCACCACTCTGAAACATACCATAACAAGCCCTAAGGCACCATCAGAATTGCATGCAGTACATGATGCTAAATGCAGTTCACATTTTCCTAAAACTTTATCCCACCCTAACACCCTGTGTTTTAATTTGAATGGAAGGATAAGATAAGGGTATCATTAAAGCAGAAGGAGAAGTTGCAGTAGCTAGGAGTGACTTACAGTACTGCTCAGCATTTTAATTAAAGAGTCCATCTGAACAGACAAGAGCTTTCACATAAAAGAAAAACAGCAGAACCATTTGAATGTAAGAAAAAATGAGAGAGAGGAGAAAAAGATAACCTTCAAACTTTGGGACAACTTAGGACTTTCTAAACACACACAACACTGTCTTGAGCCTGCATTTACCTGATAGCAGTGTTTGAATATCAGATAGGTAAGCTTCTGGAGAAGTATTTATAAATATCAATATTTTGCATATTGGCTCTGATGGAAAATACAGCATGTTATAAAGGAACACTAGCACTGGTATAAAATTCCCTAAGCAGCACTCTGTGTTTTAAAGGCCAACTCTTATAAATTCCGTAAAGTCTGTGAAGTTACTTGAATTATCTTCAGACTTTCTTTAACTTCGTGGATTGCTGAGGATGTGACTGGTCAGTTAATGTCAGTTGAGCAAGGCACTCCTGAGATAACTCCCTTAAATAAAAAGCACTTTAAAAAAATCAATATTTTAGCATTTTTTTTACCTTTCTGGGGGCTTAATCACGTCCTATCTGGTTGCTGTCACTCAATATCAGTTTTAGCTAGTGTGTAACAGTATTGAAAAAATTACTAGAAGAGAAGAATATGGATTGAAACATGCATGTGCAACAAGATGAGGGGAAGAGGTTTTTGCAGAGCTCTGTGGCTGCTTTTTAGAGGATCATATCAGGAAAGAATCAAGAGAAATTCCAGGAGCAGAACTGTGTGGATGAGTGAATTAAAAGAGAGCAAGGTGCATTCAGATGTTTGTTTCCCTCTCCCCACACTATTAATCTAACCTATGTTAGATTAACCCATTCCTCTCCTAAAGCACCTCTTCCTGTTATTCTTCCCAGAAAACCTCTTCCTATTAGACCACAGTATTATTTATTGTTCTTCTTGATTGCCTGCCACACCATTGCTCAGAAACCTAGTATTTCTTTTGTTCTCCCAGGATTGCCATAGTGTGTCGGGCTGCTTGTGCTACATGCATGCACAAAGCACGTTACCACACCTTCTCCTTCGTGCTCCAGATGCTGGAGGTTACTGGCAGTGGAATCAGAAGCTGCATGCCTTCTTTCTCCTCCACTTTCACTTTGTATAAGCCAGGAAGGAGAAAACAAGATGATGACTTTGGGCCATTACTGGGGATAAGCCCCAAGTCGCTATCCCTGGACTTTATTCAGCCTAGCAACTCTTTTATCGCTGGGAGGAATAGCAGCAGCAGCTTATCTAGTGGCCAACACAGCCTTCTATCCTTTTTACAATGCAATTCAGAGAAGTTGTTCTTTTGGGTTTGTCTTTTGAGAGGAAACTTTACTGAAGCTGATTAACAGGCTATTTGGTTTGTCTGTTCTGGGCTAGATATGCCCCATAGGCCAGCAGTTAGAAAAACCTGTTGAACCTTTTATCAGAGTAGCAGGGGTGGCGCAGGGGACTGATACCATCAAAGGTGTGCTGCACCCTTGCACTTGAAGTTTGAATGCTTTATTTCACAAAAATCCAGAAGCATTGTTAGATCATCTATTCTGTTTCAGGGAAATTTTATTTTGGAGAGCTTTGCCCTGCTAATGCTTCTAGAGAATATTTCAAATAAGTCTTGACCCTTTTCTAAAAGGTAATAAATTATACATATTCTTCACAAATATGCAAGAGCAATTTCTGGGCATATTGCCACTCAGGTACCTGGGGAATTATTATAAGAGAGCACAAATATTGATTAATCAATTAGAATTTATTAACTTGAAAGAAGATTAAAGAAAGCATAATGCAACTGTTTTATGAATAGTGGACTCTCATACTTAGTGCCAAAGCATTCCTTGAAAAGTGCTACTAACAGAAGAGTCTCATAATGCTTTTACGTTCTTAAAACTTTTGGTGAATTAACGGGAATATATATACATATATATATATATATGAAAGAACCCAGAATGCCTGAACATGTTAATACTCTGCCCTCCTAGATGGCACAAAACTCTTTGCAAACTAATGGGTTCCCAAACAAATAGTACTGCACTTAATCCTCCCTTTTTTCCTAAGGCAAAATTAATGCTTACATCAGATCTAGCAAACAGTGATTCTCTCTACCTTGCCTATAATCAGTTAGTGAAGATGTTCTGCAAAAGAACTGCCCAATGTGAGGTGCCTTCAGCTTAAGAATTTTGGAAACTCTTTGCAAGTCTGAATTTTTTCTGCTATTTTTTAGCAAATTGCTAAAAAGTCAGCTAACTTGCTCAGAGGGACTAGTTACAAAATATAAAAAGTGTTACTGAGCCTAACTGACAGGCATGCGCATGATATTTGAGAGGCAGAATACTAACTTAACATGTAACTAGATGGAGGAAGGTTAAGGTAAATTCTCAAGGAAAATATTAATACTCAGAAATACTGATTATACATAAAAATATAAATTAGATTCTTTAATAGTAAAAAATGTGTCTTTTGATTAGTTTACAAGTGCATATTATACAAGGGATCTAAACATTATGAATTGGATCAATAGTACTGCTGACATTTATATCAGAGTTCCAGGGGAGTATATATACATGGTTTTGTTCTGAAAAACAAATGCAGAGAGCTCGAGACATGAATTCTGTAATTTCCCTTCCTCTCCAAGGTCATGACTTGTTGATTAAGAACTCCTTTTATTCCCATAGTTTCCCTGCCTATGTTTTGTTGCCTTTTTCTATGTCTATCTTTATTTTTTTTTCTTCTTCCTAATCTGGTATTCTGTCTGCTTCATTACCCTCTTAATATCATGCTGAGCATTAATTTGTTGATATTTAATATTGCTCATAGCGAGGATAAGTTGGCCAACAGGTTGCTATTTTAACTTGGGCTCATCTTAGCGAAATGGTTGTAGCAGTAAAGAATAAAGTGGTTTGTGAACTTGATTTGGGGCAATGGAAGAACTGCGGATTCACTTTGTTCATATGATAGTCTTATGGCTGTGTCTCAGAACATTATAATTTTTACAAGTCATATAAAATAGGCAAGTCTTGTAACTACTATTGTGTTGAAGTGCAAGGCAATCTGATGCCTGCTTAGGTTATGCAGGATATCTTGGATCTATAAGGGAAATTAATTCAGATTTCCTGTCCAATAGGGAGCACTCCAGCAGCACACTCATCCTTCTTTTGGGGAAATTCCCAAAACATATATAATCCAAATGTATCATTCAGTACTTTTGGGATTTACTGGATGCAGCTTAACAGTTGTTGGATTTTACCAGCTCCTGTCAAATGCCAGATTAAGATTGTCTTGGTTTGCTGTCAAAAGCCACGTAATTTTAATTGTACAAATGTAGCTGTGCCTTCTATATCCTGAATACCTTTTCTTAAATAGCGGGAAATGATATTTTTCAGAAGTTACTTTTTACATTTGTCATTGTCATGACTTTCAGTGATGATTGTGTCCTACTTTCCATTTTATATACAGTGCCTTCATTGATTCAGAATGGTTAGCACTTTATCAGACAACAAACATTTGTATCAGCAATTCAAACATTGATGCTTCTCAGAAGCCCCAGTGTTTAAGAATGTTTGAGTTTAGTATGGAGAATTTGGTTCTTTTTCCTTTGCAAAATGGCTCACAGTAAATCTGTAAACTGATATTAGGAAGACATGTACCTGGCACAGCAGTAGCAAATCACTTGGTGGTCTGGCAGTTAAAAGAGCCATTGGCATTTGGGAAGGACATGTCATGGTCTGCCAGCTCTCCTGAATGGATCAAAATCTGTCTCGCAAGGACATACGAGTGACTGGATTTTTAATCTGTGTGAAATGTATACTAAATATAATGCAGTTTTAATTATACTCAGTGTCCTTTATCTAACTGATTATTGTTTTTTCAAGAAATTGTCTTGAGATGTAATTGCCATGTTTGTTTTGTTGACTTGAAAGAAATTGAGGCTAACACACTATTTTTGAATAATGCAACATACGTCTGGAGGACAGTACTTTGTGTGATACAAAGTTTGTGTTTGGAGAGGTATGAGTAATTACTTGCAGTTTTTCACTTGACCTGACAAGAAGGATGGAATCGGACACTGTTCCAAGGGGATGTCCTTGGTAAACCAGTTATCATTACTGTCTGGGGCTTTGTTCTGCATCTTGTGTCATGTCTTTTGTTTGTAACTGATTATAAACATGCACATGGCTTTGTACATTTCAGATATGAAATGGCAATACATCAGGCTTATGCATGTCTTACTTATGCATGGGTATCACCACAGACCTAGACTCATAAGGGTACCTGGTATCTGAGTTTCACTTTATGCACAGTAAAATATTTCTTAACTCTAACAGAATGATTCATAAAATCTCTGCTTACGTGCTATGCTGTTCATAGGCACCATGATAACTACCAGAGGTATTTTTTGACATTAAAGTTCTGCTTCAATGCTTGAGGTTTATGTGGCCGCTATGGGATAAAGGGGAAGAGAGGGCAACTACTTTTTGCCACGGGTGTGTAGTGTTTAGAATACTTAGCACATGAACACTGTCAGAGAGCATCAGGCTTCTAGTGAAGTGTTGATGAAGAGCATCTATGTTGCTGCCGTGGAGGAGAGAGAGCTTGCAAAGCACAGCAAAGAGGACAAACTAGAAGAGACTTTGCAGTTGAGGTAGGTTGTGCAGATGGGAGTTTGAAGGGGAACTGGAAACAGTGTGCAAGATAGTGTAGGACTGCTAGAGTTGGTGCAATGACAGTGATGATGGGCTGCAGGGAGTGCTCCCTAGCACCAGCTGCACCAGCCAACCATGGCACATCTAGAGGTTTCAACCCAGATCCATAGGTAGGATGTAACCCTGAGGTCTCAGGCTGCTGGGAGTGGCAGGTGTCTCTCCTGAAGGCTGGGGAGCAATGGTGTCTTCACCTATGGGAGATGTGCTGTGGTTAGAGTGCTGAGGTGCCAGCTGAAGGAACTGCAGAAGGACCTGAGAGGGACCGCAGAGCATCAGGCAGGACAAACAGTAGCTTGACGGCATCTTTCTAGAGTCCACTGAAGAGACAAGAGTGACTTTCTACATCAGGTGGAGCACCAGTCTGTTGACCAGATTTGCTCTCAAGTGGTGCCATGACAGGATAAGACACAATGCGCACAAACTGAAATACAAAAAAATCTGTTTAAGAAAAGCCTTTTTTACTGTGAGGAGGGTGGTCAACTGCTGGAACAGATTGCCCAGAGGGGTTGTAGTGTTAATTTACATGGTTTAGGACTAAAGAGCTAAGAATACATGCTAACTGGTTTTTTACTAGTTATCAGTTATCGTCACATGCCCTTCATATTAAATGTTTCCTTAGTTCAGTATTTTGAAGGCTCTAATTACAGGGAAAAATCTAATTGATTGACTAGAAATACAGATTTTGTTTGTCAGGAAACTAAGAAGGATGCCCAAAGGCAGAGTTTGACTGACTGCAGTAGATTTTTACTCTTAAAATTTTCCATTTTTTTCACCTTTCTTCAGTTCTGTAATTGGTAACCACAAGCTAGATGAGAGGACGTTCTCTGTCCCTGAGGCCATGCAGTGCAGTATGACATATATACATACAGCTAAACTCCCTTGCACCATCCTTTCTTCCTAGCCCCACCAAACCAAGCAACTAACCAGGCTGGTTTTACTTATACTGGGAAGAAGCCCTGGCTCAAGCACCCCTCCAAGCTATGACCGGGGTCTGTCAGGAGGGGAGTGATAGTTGGCACAAGCCAAAATAGTACCAGCTGTGCTGACAATTGTGCCAAGAGCAAACCAGCCCAGACTACACCATGTCAGTGCTTGAGTCCATCCCCTGGTCCTGTTGAGTTTGTACTTCATGGTTGTAGTCTCTGATTCTGACTGATCTAAAAATGCAAAAGGCCTTTACTCGCACAGTTCATTTAAGTTTGTATAAAACCAGGGTAGGTACCATCTTGGTCTAAGTAAGAGAGGGAAGAAAACCACTTCTCCACTTCAGGTGATATGAGAGGATATCTCATGGTGGCTGATGCTGATAAGGGAGCTAATGGTCCTTTGCACTCCTGCTTCCCAGCAGTTAAATCCACACTTGAAAGCAAGGGTGATTGAGACAGTAATGATGGCTGTAATTATGGCATGTTTATTCACTTGTCTAGTAAATTATTTTGTGAAATCATGCTCTTGTCATTAAAGTCCAATTGTTAGAAAGACTTTTTGAGAGAAAGGCAGTAACTACACTTCAAAAAAAGAAAATATCTTTCTAGAAAGAAAATCTTGATAGGTGAATTTGGTTTGTATTGTGAATGTGTCTTTCAGAAAATCTGATTTCTCATTCAGCCTCCTCGCTTTTAAGGAAGTTAAAATATTTTCCCTATCACAATGGATGGTGATCAAAGTGTGCTTTCATGGCAACAAAGCAAGGTTCCATAATTTTCTCAAAAATATTCCTTTTTTGAAGCACTTACATGCTTCACAGCTTAGAATGAAAAAAAAAATCCATTGCGTGTATTAGTCAGAGTATGTAAATAAACTTTATGTAAACAATCAAATTTCAAATCATTTAAATTTAGGTTTGGTTCTTTATACTCGTAGAGTGCATTATCCTTAAGAAAAATAGATCCTTTATTATATTTGAAAAAAATGTATTAAGATAATGAAGTTTTAGTGGAAGTCACAAAGATTGCACAACATACATGTTTAATACTTCAGATTCTTTATAAATTTTATTTCTGTTAAAAAGTTTATCATGTTTTAAAAATCTCATTCTTTAGAATATTGATTACCAGATTGCCACAGCATTACACATAGCAGATTTACAAACACTGATATAAAAACCTCTTCCTGTTTTCATTTTATATTTATTTTTTAAAGCTAGAACTGCTTTAAGGAAGAAAAGCTTTCAGACTGCACCATTTTACAAAATACCAGAATTAATTCTGTATATGATAACAGGTCTACTTTTTAATTCTAAAATTACCCATCTTTATGCTTTCAAAGTAATTATGGAGGGTGCCAGTAAATTGAGCCTCAGTGTGGCAGAGAATCAAGACAATTCACATAGAGCAAGCTGGGCAAGCAAGTTTTATAATTCTCACTGTAAAAGCAAAAACCACATGCCTGTTGGCTATTGCAGTCTGCTCTATGTTAATTTTATGTAGAAAGCCTTGGGAAAGGGACCAGTTGTCTTTAAGTTAGTTGCCATTTATTTAGAAAGTTAAAATACATGTGCAATATTTCAGCAAATAATAGACAGTTCTCAAATGTATTAAATACCTTCAAGTGTTTAAAACATTTTTAAGAGGGAATTTTATTTGTGAATTCTACTATGTTGTCTAAAAAAGACACAGATTTACCTGTTAGAAAATTTGTGTTTTGATGAGCTTGATTCATAATTATGAGATTGAAAATGTTCTAACCTGAAATCTGAGATGAAGCACACTGAATAAAGATTATAACTATATGTATTATTCCTTCAGTACCGCAAATAACCACCTTTTTAGTTTAATCTTTTTTCCAAGATGTCTTGGGAGTATTTTAATGTCCAAGGGTCAGGGCCCATATAATAAATTTTCTTGCATCACTTGCATTTAGAGGAGAACATATACACCTTAGCCTCCCATAAAATGTTAAACATTCTCCTTGTTCTTGTTTTCAAAAGGCAGCCAAGGGCTATTGGTTGGGGAGATAGCCACTTTGCCAATTCAGATGTTAAGCAAGGGGAAGGGAATGGGGCTTCTTCAAATGCTTTAAACAGCTAACTGACATTAGGTCAATTTTGCAGATTCTGTAGGAGTTCCTTTTAGTTTACAGAGGGAAAACTGAAAAGACTGAAGTAATATTGCCTATTAATTTAAGCATGAAAGTTTTTAAAGCAACTCCTGTACCTATTTTTCAGTCTCTCAAAATGGCACACACACATTTTTCTCTTTCTCTGAAATAAACTATAACCCATTCACTGATAGTAAAATTATCCTTCTTTTTGCAAATACATACCTGTCTATACTAAAACAGGTACTAAATAGAGACGTAGTTGAACAATTCCTTGCTGGCCTAGGTAGGCTGCATGATGTCTTGCTGTATTTTACCATGATCGGCTGCACTGAGGATCGATGCTGCCATTCTGTTGTTCTTTGTGCCCACACACAATGAACTCTGTGAAGTAAAATTGTATTTAGCTTCCATTTTTTAAAAAGACTTGGATAACACGGTACTGCTGATATTTTTAAAAGCTTTGAGTTAGTGAAGAAATTCTACAGAATAAAGATGGAATTCATTCCACCTAATTTTATCTGTCTAAAAATTAAGTGTCTAACTGTGAGTTATAATAGGTGTCTCTGTCATCAGAGGAAAGAAAGAGGGAACTCTAGAGAATGAATCTGAGCTATGTAGTGTGGTTATCTCTGTCCATGGGCTGCAGGACTCTAGAGGGCTGGCTTAGGCTTGTCTTTGGAAAGGCAAATGCCATCTTTCAGTGGCTGGAAATGCTGTGAACTGAATCATTGTAAGATGTGTGGGGATCTAAATCTACAGGCTTTTCTTTACCATGGTTTTCACTAGAACCTGCTTGTTCTAGTATGATACATACTTAAAATTTTCAAAAGGTAGAGGATAATTTTGTGTTTGTAGTCAGAATTTTAGGTATATTGCTGGATAAACTGAAAATAAAATTTAAATTATTAGGTTATCTTTTTAGGATTCATATTGTTAGTCTGCAATGAGCTGTGTTTGGTTTTCTTAGATATGAATAGTTAAGTTTTAGCAGATTTACACCAAACAAGACAAATTATGTAATTAGTGATTTGTTTTTGTTATTAGACAGACATAATTCAGATGCTGACATTTTGTTAGTCTGTTAACATTTCTCTCTAAACATTCATATTCCATTCAAATTAACAAAGCAGTTTTATAGCCATGTGTAAATTCCTACTTCCCAATGAGTCCAGCATTTACTTACTAAACCAAAGCACTGCAGACCTTTACGGTTACATCTATCCCAGCATTGTGCAGGCATTGTATAATTTAGATTTTCAAAATACTTTACAGTAATTTTGAAATTTTAAATTCTGTAAAATAGTTCTAAAGACACAAACAGGTAAGTGTATTGTTTGCAATAAAGGATACAGGTTTTTTTTTTAACTGTATAATGTTACACAGTCGTGAAGGGTGAAACGCTATCTTTGGATGCTCATGAGCAATTTATATAGCAGACAAGATCTATGTTACCATTGGCAGGGACGAGAAGGGAAGCTGGATGCTGAACACTGGAAGGGGAAAAAGTTAACACTGAATACTAAATAAAACTGTCTTTCTGATTGATCCATGCATTTCTGTAGCATGAATATTTTCCGTCCGTGAACATCTTTTATCTGCATATTGGGAGGCTGGACAGTTAATTTGAAGAGTAAAATTTTAAAAGCAGATGATAATTTCTTGTCTTTGTCTGTGTTCTTTTAAATAGGAACAGATGTCTCAGGTGTTAGATGCGATGTTTGAAAAGCTGGTTGAAGGAGGGGAACATGTCATTGATCAAGGGGATGATGGTGACAACTTCTACGTCATTGATAGGTGAATTGCTGTGTTTTCTTATAGCACAAAGTATTATGCAAAAGTCCATTGAGAAAAATCTATTTCTCTACGTACTTGTATTTAACTCTTATATGTGTTTGCATGGGAGAAAGAAAAAATAACATGTGTGAACCAGTACAGCTCTGTCTGAGCTGCAGAGAGCGGTTTTATGAAAGCAGGCAGATTTTTCATATGAAGTATGTCCCTGTCCTCTTTATGTATTGCTAGATCCCAAAGGCTGGTTTGTTGTTGTTTTTTACATGGAAAGAGATCTAACACAAAACACAATGGGAAAAGTTCTACAGCTCAATATTTGAAATCTTACTGCAGTTCAGTCCTATCTGTAGACTTTCTTGTTCCCATGAATATTATTAGCTCAATTAGCTAAGTCATTACTTTTCATTTGGAGATCTGTACTGGATTAAGCAGGTAACTAAGTGAAAAAAACTCATGAAGTTCAACAAGGCCAAGTGCAAGGTCCTGCACATGGGTCGGGGCAATCCCAAGCACAAATACAGGCTGGGCGACGAGTGGATTGAGAACAGCCCTGCGGAGAAGAACTTGGGGGTATTAGAGGATGAAAAACTGAATATGAGCCAGCAATGTGCGCTCGCAGCCCAGAAAGCCAATCACGTCCTGGGCTGCATCAAAAGAAGGGTAACCAGCAGGTTGAGGGGGATGATTCTGCCCCTCTGCTCTACGCCGGTGAGACCCCACTTGGAGTACTGTGTTCAGCTCTGGGGCCCCCAGTGTAAGAAGGACACGGACCTGTTGGAGCGAGTCCAGAGGAGCGCCACGAAGATGATCAGGGGGCTGGAGAACCTCTGCTATGAAGACAGGCTGAGAGAGTTTGGATTGTTCAGCCTGGAGAAGAGAAGACTCTGGGAAGACCTTATAGCAGCCTTCCAGTACCTAAGGGGGGCCTACAGGAAAGATGGGGAGGGACTTTTTACAAGGGCCCATAGTGATAGGACAAGGGGTAACAGTTTTAAACTGAGAGAGGGTAGATTTAGATTAGATGTAAGTGAGAAATTCTTCACTGTGAGGGTGGTGAGGCACTGGCAGAGGTTGCCCAGAGAGGCTGTGGATGCCCCATCCCTGGAAGTGTTCAAGGCCAGGTTGGATGGGGCTTTGAGCAACCTGGTCTAGTGGAAGGTGTCCCTGCCCATGGCAGGGGGGTTGGAACTAGATGATCTCTAAGGTCCCTTCCAACCCAAACTATTCTGTGATTCCAAATCCTAGATACTGATTACTGTTGAATCCAGTGAGTTAGGAGGAGCATTTACTTTGGCATCCTTCACTAGTCTGTTTTCACAGGCTGCAGCCAGGCCATCCCAACACACCTTTTCTTATTTGTACCTTTAGTTTTAGGCTAACACCCTGATTTCTGAGAGTGTTTGAAAGGAATATTATGCTAGAACTCTACAAGAAGTGCAGAGGTTTTTGGTCAGTGTAGATCAGTATAACCAGGCAGTCAAAGGAGGTGATTTTCCCACTGTATTTAGCGTTGGTGCGGCCTCACCTTGAGTACTGTGTGCATTTCTGGGCCCCACAGTTTAAGAAGGTTGTTAAGGCACTCGAATGTGTCCAGAGGAGGGCAACAAAACTGGTGAAAGGGCTGGAAGGCATGTCCTGCGAGGAGCGGTTGAGGACTTTGGGCTTGTCTAGTCTGGAGAAAAGGAGGCTGAGGGTTGACCTTATTGCTCTCTAAAGCTTCCTGAGGAGGGGAGGTGGAGAGGGAGGTGCTGAGCTCTTCTCCCTGGGATCCAGTGACAGAACGTGTGGGAATGGTTCAAAGCTGCACCAGGGGAGGTTCAGACTGGACATTAGGAAGCATTTCTTTACCGAGAGGGTGGTCAAACACTGGAACAGGCTTCCTAGAGAGGTGGTCAATGCCCCAAGCCTGTCAGTGTTTAAGAGACATTTGGACAATGCCTTAAATAACATGCTTTAACTTTTGGTCAGCCCTGAAGTGGTCAGGCAGTTGGTCTAGATGGATCATTGTAGGTCCCTTCCAATTGAAATATTCAATCAGAAGATCGAAGAAGTGTGTCAGGATTCTTTGCTGAAGAGTCAATGTTTTTGAACTTTGTGAGGTTACGGTTTGCCATCTCTTATCCAAAAAGCTGCAGGGACTTCACAGTATTCTGTCAGCCTTGCAGTTTTTAGGTGCAGTGAATCACCTCTAAGTCCCTTATCAATGAAATCATTGTACAGATTTTTGCATTACATTCACATGACTTATCAACATGTACCATACAAATATTCAGCACTGAACAAAATGATGGCTCAGCATCAATGGGGATGGCTATGTCATGTTTTACAAGATACCAGATTTTACAGCATTCACAGAGCAAAAAAAAAAGTTACAACTTTAATGATGGGGAGAAGAAATCCACAATATATTAGAAATACATATCTTCATTTCATAATCTTATGTTGCTTTTCATATACATTCCGTTTCCTGCATCTCCTCTATTTGTTACCTAACATAAATTACTACTTTAAAATATTTTAAATGTTAAATAACTGTATTATTATTTCAGTGATCATATCACAGCAATTGTTGCAAAGACTTGTTACATTTGTATTTAGTGTGTTTAAAATGAAATTAAGAAACAGATGCTAAGTTAGATCTTAATTTTTAATAAGTCCTGGTGATCAATAGATAGTGTAGATCCAGTCTGTCTTTAAACTGAGTTAATGTAAAAACTAATAACCCTATCCTTCCCTTTAAAAAGGAACTACTTCTGTTATTTATGGAAGTGTCTGAGATGTCTCTGCCAGGTGTTTAATATAATTTAAACGAGCAAATGTATATTTCAAATGCTTAATCTTTGGAATTCATGGTATAAAAAAATATAGTGAGAGGCTGCTTAGCAAAGACCAGACTGGATTCTACTCACTGTATTTATATATTTTATTAACAGAGGTACATATGATATTTATGTAAAATGCGATGGTGTTGGGAGGTGTGTTGGAACCTATGATAACCGAGGAAGTTTTGGTGAGTTGGCCTTAATGTACAATACACCCAGAGCAGCTACAATTATAGCTACGTCTCCTGGTGCCATCTGGGGTTTGGTAAGTGAAATACTTGGTTTAAGATATTATTTGTTTTAATTATTTTATATAAATGCACTGATATGCTATGTCAGCATTTAAAAAAATGAATTATAATTTCTAAAAGTTTAATTTTAAAAATTCTGAGAACTCCCAACACAGTATTGTCTTTTTCCAGAATATGCAGAAGCAAACCTGAGGCTTAAGAAAACACTGATTTTTTTAAAAAATCATTTTGCTTTATTATATTTTAATGATAATTTCCCAAATTGCAAACCACTTGACAACTACTTAGACACATATATAAAATGTTTTCCCACATCTTAATAGGAAATGCCTTTGGTTCCAGAGTAAAATTCAAATATGAGGTTATTTATCAGTGTTACACTGTCTGGATCTTTGACAACAGTAATAGAATTTACCAAAAGAGTAAGACTGGGATAGCCATCTTCTGCAAGATGTACATATCAGTCTAATGACTGATCACAAGATAACATTTTCTTGTTGAAGCAAAATGCATGGTTTTTCACCAGCTTAATCCATATGATTTTGGGGATCATGGAAGAGTTTAGGACACTATAAGAATGGCTTTAGATTGGATTGGGTTGTATTGGCCAGCAAGTCCCACCTGTAGCAGTGAAGGCTTGCAAAGCATTTCATCCCTGTCTGTCACCAGGACACAGTCATATGAAGTTAAGAGAAGAAAACAGCATACGTGTTGTTTTTCCATCTGTCTGCTACACTTGGATTGCCAAATACTAAGGAATGTCCAGTTGGCTGTTTAGGGCAGCAATGAGTCTTATTCTGCTGAAACAGCAGAAAGTGGACTGTGACCTAAGACCCAGACCCATGCATTTTGGTTTTGTTTGTATAATAATATAAAAACCTCTTTGAGTACATTATTAATATGTATGGGACCTCAGGATAATGAATAAACTTTGTAAATTAAATACTTAAACATTGAGGATTTCTTAAATATCCTAAATTACCCACTCAGCGTTAATTGTGTAGCCAACTTGTTTAAGGTAACCTCTCTGCTCTCTATATGTAAACCCTATACGTATTCTCTGCCGAAGGGCAGAGAAGCTTTTCACAACGTGAATCGGATCAGGAGCTTAATTTAGGAGCTCTTGATTGACCTCTAGAGGAAACTTTCTCAACTGACTGTATGGGGAGACTAGCCAGCTAGTTTGACGGCTACATTGAGAGACTAAAATTGGGTAATTTGAACATACTCAGCCACTTCTAAAGTATTTTCTACCACACATGTATTTTCTGTTAATAAACTCTCTTTTTCCTCTTTGTGTTTACAGGACAGGGTAACGTTCCGAAGAATCATTGTAAAAAATAATGCAAAAAAGAGAAGAATGTATGAAAATTTTATTGAGTCATTGCCATTCCTTAAATCTTTAGAAGTAAGATTTCTATTGCATTATTTTAATGGCTATATCAGAGGTATCTGATAAGATTCTGCTTTTGTAGAATTCAAATTTGGAATTAAAATTTTGTCCACAGTAAAATTTTGCATACTTGCATTTTGGAGAAAGACCATATTTTTGATATTTCTAAATTTTCAGGATAAAGAACTATTGTAAATACTGTATTTTTAAAAAAAACTGTATTTTTTTTTACCTTTACCTTCATTTTCTTAAGCTTAATTTTAGTAGATATTAGCCAATAAAATTAAACAATTACTTAGGGAATTTAAAAATAACAGGTATATTTTTACATGCATGCTTTACTGAAAATAATTTTTGAAGACTTGGTATATATAGACTTCTTACAAAAATGGAAGCTCTATCAAAACATCTAGCTGTTAAGACCATAATACACCCTCTGGAACACTATTCAGCAGTTCTTCCTTTTTTTAATGATTATCAAACCAGGAAAATAAAGATAGCCTATTTTCTGTGAAGATTCATGAAAATAAATATGAAAGGGCTTTCTAAATATAATGTCAACCAAATATTTCTTACATTTTCTTTTTTTAAATGAAGGTATCTGAGCGTTTAAAAGTGGTTGATGTGATTGGCACCAAAGTGTACAAAGATGGAGAACAAATCATTGCTCAGGTACGGTTTATTTTGAGTTTTAGTTTTTCTTTTCCAATAGGTAACAATTATCATGTTATCTATAGACAATAGATACTTTTAAATAATGTTTTTCTGTCTCAGATGAAACAAAAACAATGAATCTTGCATCTAAGAGAAGTGATTATTTTGATTCAGAAGCTAATTTTTCACTTATGGTACTTCGAAAAACATCAATAAAGGAGTCAACATTTTTAGTATACTTTAGAAATTCAAACTATATAAAAGAGTGATTGCTTCCAATAAGGAGCACTGAAGACTTACCTTGTTTTTGTTGTTAAAATATGATAATCTTTTGAAGAAGAATGCGGAAGTAAACTCTTCAGGGTAGGCAACTGAAATTGTCTTGTCCCAAAATAATTATTGGATATCAGATAACCCTTGGAGGCTCTTTATACTGGAAACTCTGTAAGGAAGGAAAATAATTTGGAAGGAATACAAGGATGGAGAAACAGGAGTAAGTATCCTGAAATCTTGAATAACATTGTTTTTCTCTGCTTTTTGTATAAGGCACAGTCAGCTATGTCTTTTCATGAAAAGGCATTGCTGTCAGTTCTGTGTAGATGTTTTATTATGTGCCTAGAGTATAGTTTTCACATTAAAAACTATTTCTTTTGCAACAGGTATCAAAAAGGTGAGCTTCAAGGCACTGGCTGCAAATATTTTAATGTTACCATGAAACTAAAAAGGAAATTTCACATTTCCTTTACTCACTTTATTTTTTTTTTCTACAGGGTGACTTGGCTGATTCTTTCTTCATTGTGGAATCTGGAGAAGTAAGGATTATAATGACAAGGAAGGTAAACATCCCTAAACCACAGAATATTTTTTTAAAAAAAACTTAATGTATTCTAAGTGTTAAACAGTAATGATACCATTGTTACTAATTTTGCTTATGCGATTTTAAGTTCAGCAAATACCTCTCTCATTCTCTCTCTTCCTTTCTCTTTATTTTTTTACCTGGTATTTCAGGGTAAACAAGATGTAGAAGAGAATGGAGCAGTTGAAATAGCTCGATGCTCAAGAGGACAATACTTTGGAGAACTTGCTCTTGTAACTAACAAACCACGAGCCGCTTCTGCATTTGCTCTTGGCACTGTCAAATGTTTAGGTATTGTTCAATAATATTTTATGTCTAGTATAAAATTATACATAATCTATATGGTTGTTTTTATTGTGAACTCTGTCTTTTTCCAGAATATAAGATTTAATTACGTTTACCTGAATAAGACTGTTTAAGTACATCATGTATTACTGTGCATTCCTATTTACATTATTTATCTGCAAAAATTATTTGCAATTGATAAATGGTATTAAACACAAATTCTCCAATGTTTCTCTGATTGCATGGAAGTAAAAATTGTTTCAGGACAGTACAGAGAGCATTGCTGCAAACCCTTTATAGCTATCAGATAAATGTCTAATACTCTGCAGAAAGGTAAATTATTTCTTTTCTCAGTAGACTGACTCTCATCCAAGAAATAACTGTGGTAAAAATCCTGTTCTGTTTTATCACCATGACTTAAGCTTTAACAAATTCTTTGTCTTCACCAGCTGCTAATTTAATCATTCTGTCACACTGTAGTCTCAGGCACGGGAAAAGCACAGACCATAGGAGTTGTGCCCATAGACAACCCTTTGCATCCATTGATTTTCATGGTCTGATGCTTAGCTTCTAAGTATTTGTGTCTAATTATGGGAAAACTGTAGACAGATTTGGCATTCTTGAATGACAGTTTGATTACCAAGCCAGTAACCAAAGAGCTTCTCACTTACTTATAAAGGTATTATTTTTAAAAATCCTTATCTCCAAACTCTCAGAGATGATCAGGCAATAAAGATTAAAGATGATAGAGAGAAAAGAATAAGAGGCAGTGGTCATTACCCAGTGGAAGAGTGTCATTACCCAGCACAGGTGAGTCACAAAGATATCTGGCACTTCCCAAATAGCAGAGATCTTGAACTTTTCTCAGGAGCCACGAGACTACAGGCCACCAGGTTGCAAGCTGCTTGAAGTATAAAGTTTCCTCCCTGGCCTATTGGCTAGAATTTTAGAGGATAACATGTGATCAGGTAAAGAAAATATTCTGGTTGGCTACGCATTGACATTGCATGTGAATTACTGTCTCCAACTTTTCGTACATTTGCTGGGAAATAAGTTTCTATTACAATTTCCACTGTGGGTGGAAGCAAGTAAAAATAGCAAGGAAATATGCGAAGTTAAACCCCAAATACAGCCAACAACATCAGCAAAGGATGTGCTTCTTTTTAAATCTCAAGACTCTTAAAACTGTATTCTGTGGAGGAATCCAGGCCCCTCCAGACTTCTTCAGCAGCTCTTGGGTGACATAAATCTTAATATGAAAATATTTTCAAAATAAGAAACACAGCAAATTCTAAGTTTATTTATGAAGTTCCAAGACAGCAATGTGTTGGTTGATCTTGGTTTTGCTACGGTAAGTGGTTCTCTTCTGTGCAAAGTATATGCCTCGCTAGTATCTGTCCTGTTATAATTTAAGATTTTACATTGGAATGTCATAAACACCAAGATTAGTGTCTGCAACTGACAAGCACATTATATTCTTTCTCTTTCTCTCCCCTTTTATCTTAGTTATGGATGTGCAGGCATTTGAAAGGCTTTTGGGACCTTGTATGGAAATTCTGAAAAGAAACATTGCAAACTATGAAGAGCAGCTAGTTGCTCTGTTTGGAACAAACATGGACATTGCTGATCCCAGTGCATGAACTAAACATTGGAGCAACAAGATCTGTTATGAGAATATAGCACAGTAGTGGTTAGTCCACTGAGAAATTGTCTCTTTTCCTATAGATGCCAAGCATTTTCTGTGATTTTAAGGGTGGGTTTGGGGGTATTTTTTTGACTTACTACAGTGGAAATACTAGTAAACAAACCAGGAATTTAATAAATTGTGGGCTTGATTTTTGAAAGTGCTTAGCATTGATGGTTCCATCTGCCATTAAGATGACCTGTAGTAGCACAGCACCTTTGAAAATCAAGTCCTTTAACACAGCATTTCCTTAAAGAGTAGATTTCAAAAAACCCACATGCGATGAACTTGTTAAACCAGCTTCTGTTCTTCAAAAAGGTTACAACTTTTCTGGAAAGACTGTTAGTTTGAATGTGATATGTTGAAAGTATTAGTGCACACAAAGTGTTTATATGTATTAATACAGAAGATATACAGTAGATATTACTTTCTGACTATTACAGTTGTCATGATTTTATGTTGCATTTATCACAGATGTAGTGAATCACAAGACTAATCGTAAGATAAAGCATGACAATGCATTTTGTGTAATGCTCATGACCCAATCTGATTTTTAACATTTTGTAATTTGTTTTAAAGTCCTCTTTGTTTAATATGTCATGTTTCAGCACGACATTGTAATATCTTATGCAATTTAGAGGACTTGTATATTTTTGCAATAAACTGCATTTTTTATTAGTTACACGTATTCTGTACAGTCTAGAGTGAGGAGAGCTGACAAATTAACCTTAATGCTTTAAAAGCAAAGGCATAGGTCATTGTCATGTTCTGCCTAATCATACATAACCTATATTGTTTTCCTTCTCCCTTGTTTTATATGTATGCATTTTGTCTTCTCTATCTATGCTTGTTCTCTAATTTTTTTTTTAGATCTCACCTTTTTTATCTGTTAAATCTTCCACCTATTTCAAATGAAATGATCTCTGTATATCTCTCTTCTTGCAGTCTAATCTTAGCTATCAAAGACCAGATTACTGAAGTGATTGATATCAAAAGCCATGCTAAACTAAGCTTGTCCTTGAAAAATCTTTATCGGGAAGTAAAAAAATATTTTTAATTTGAAAGATCAGTACTTCAAAAGCTTTGCACAAGTCTGGAAAGTATGTCATTGTTAAAGCTAACAAGTCCTGCTTTCAAAAACCTGTAGGTCATCATAAAATAATATCTTTTTAGCCATAATGGCATGGGATACCTTCTGAGACTGCGGAGAGAGAACATAATCTTAATTAGGAGCACAGGGCTCATTGCTTACAAGGGTCTGTGATTGGAAATTTCAGGCACAGTCCAATTTTAATACTGCTTACTGACCTATCTGTTGATGTACATGGAAAGCTAGTGCACATAATGGCAATTGGCAGTAGTTCTGCCAAATGATACTACAAGAATTGTAGGAAGGCTGCTTGCGCTCTGTTTCAAACACCTGAATTGTAACATCTTTCCTTCTTAGGTAATGACTTTTCTAATGCCATATATTTGTGTATGTTGATGTAATTATTATCCTATAGTTAGTGAAATGTTCTGACAATTTATATAATCATACCTGTATATGAAATTATGATTATATAATATGATAACAATATATAATTTATATCATACAGTATGGTATAAATTATAAGTCAGATTCCTAACAAAATACAATCTGAGCAAAATTTACAATTGTCAATTTTTTTTTTACCTATAAACCTGGTATGAATAATTGCAAATATGATAACTTGCCTTTGTACTTTTGATTTGTGGAAAAAAGAGAAGCCTGTTATACTAGAAGGAAATATCAGGTAACCAAAATCTACACTCTTGTCATTCTGTATGCTTAATCTCTAAAAGCTACCTATATTTTGCGCTAGCTTGATGTGATTAAGAAAAATGCTAGAAATTACTTGTACGGCAGTAAACTACGATCAAGGCCATAAATGCCAGTCACAATATTTTCAATATTGTTGGTTATATTTAAAGTTTCCTTACAATAAACAACACTTTTTATATATAAAAATCTATGTTTATTGATATTGTTGTGTTTTAATTCCATTATCATAAAGTTACAAGTGACCTATTTATATTCATTTATTAAAACATTCATAATTCTTAACACTTTCATGTTGATTTTCATAAATGATGTTATGCAGATGCTCTGTCTGCTCAGAACAGATGACATGTTGGTGTGGTAATTGTCATAGCTACTTTGTATTTGATGATTTGCTTGTAGTTTATAGCTGGGAAAAAGCTGTGGAGTGACAAATTTAAGATAATCAGAGACTTTGGATTTTGAGTCCCAAAGTACAGCTTCATGTTGCAGCAGTTTTATTGTGTTGCTCTTGGGGACTGCATGATTTCTGGAATTTTCTTTGTTGGTGAATTCAGGGGGGTTTAACCAACAGTAATAAATTGTCGCTTTGTAAGTTTTGTCCAAATCATTATATCCTTCATTAGTCAGCACTTGGGATTTCTCCTGGATCTGTTTGTATGTACACTTCAAACATGCCAGTCTTCATGTCATAAATGTGGCAAGCGTTCATCCTAAGAAGGAAATCATACTGATTTTTAATGACCTTTCAAAAAAAGGTAGATAGTTCTAATAATTTTAAGCAATACTATATCACGTTTACCTTATGAGACTATCTGTGTCCATACTTAGATTACCTGATGCGTCTGTTACTAAGGGCTTGTTCGTAGTCAGGTCGCTAAAGGAAGGGGACTTCGGCAATTAGTTGGCACATACATGTTAGTTTGTTTCTCTCCTCTCTTCCCAACATCACTAGTGATTTATAATTCTGTGGATGGTTTAAATGAATTTGACAGATGGCTAAGTTCTAAAGGGGCGGCAGGGGGGGAGCTCCAGTGAGTTTGTTGAAAATATGCCCCACTGGGTGAGGAGAGAAAAGCCTGAGAGAAATCCTGTAAAGAAAGGCATTCATGGGCTCACATGTTACTAAGCAAGAGAATCCACATGGCAGCAAATGTTTACAAATGCCTTAACCGTGGGAAAAAAATTCGACCGCAGCCCTCAGTTGATCACAAGACACAAACCCTGAGGAAAGCAAGCTTCCTTAGTCCTGGTGCTGATGCTGTCACTTTTTAAATGTCACTTGTGTGTGCTTCATGAGATTTCATTCAAGCTCATCTGGAATAAACACTTGTGAAATCATTCCCTTCTGGATCTCCTGTTTGAGGTCCAGAAGTGACTGATTGTGGAGGTCTTGAGGCAAAGCTCTGAAGAGCATTGTGAAACCAGCTACAACCTAAACCACTGTCATTCCATCTTCTTTCCTCATGTTGTCTTTTGTATTCAGTAAAGGCTATTCTGGTCCTTACCGGAATGGTGGGTTTGGTTTTGGTGGTTTCTTTTTGTTTTGCTTGAAATGTTTGGTGCTTTAAGGTTTCTGTAAGGTGACTCTGGGACAGTTACGTCACGATTTGTGTCATTTTGTAGTTTATGACACACTCCGCATGGCAAGCATTATTTTTTTTCAATATCAAGAGTTCCCAGATGTGCAAAATCAGTATCTGCTGGTCATCCTTCACAGACCTGGTACATGAAATTCCTAGTCGTCTGTTTTCAGACACTTACTGCATCTGATAGCTTTTGCTGAACAAAGTGCTTTGCTGTAAGTCAGTTTGCCACAGCATGGACTTGCTCTTGCTGAAGTTTTTATGTTAGTTCAAAGGTCTTTTTATCCATTCATACACGTGATGGTTATAGGTGTGTATTCTTCTGGAGTTTCTAAGATACTTTCCTGTGTCTGTAGTTCTCAAATAAGTATTACTGCAGTATTCTCTGGGAGGAATTGCCTCTTTGTATGCTGAGTATGTACAGATCTGTGCTGTTGACTGTCTTACAAAATTTGGGATCATTTTCAAGTCATTCTGAGAGTTGTATTTCCTTCAGTTATATACCAAGGCTGTTGCCAAGTTCATCATCTACTTTGTGGCTCAGAAAGATGCTTAACAGGCTAGACACTCTCATTTCATGGACCAAAGGGAAGCTGAATAATCTTGGTAGGATATAAAAAGCCCGAAGAAAATTACATTTTAACATTGTCTCTTTTTTCACCCCATTTCTCTTTCCCTCTAAATTATCTTTATTTTGACAGCCAGGTGAAGAGCCAGTGGCAGTAGGGGGATGTAAGGCAAGTGGAGGGACTGGCTGGGTCCGTGCTGGGATGCAGTGGTCTGGTTGACTAGGCAGTGACTCTCTCTTCCTCATCCCCTTTGTCCCGTTCCTGTCCCTTCCGTGATGGCAAATCAGGCTGAGCTGGAGTGCAGTAATGGTGTTGCCATTGCTGTGTGAATACTGTGGGTAGGGTTCTGTATCTTCCTTAGAACTGGTAGAGGTATATGTATGTGTAGGGAACAGGGAAGAGACAAAGGCCAAACTATTACATGAAAGAAACTGTGCTCAGTCAAAACCGTGTGAAAAACTCTGACACTAGGTTATACTAGGCCATTGTGATGGTATCTGCTGACTCAACCTTTTCTTATTGAGGTAAATTAAATTAGGACGTCCTAAAAATAGCATCATGGCATGGTATGAATACTTTGTCCTTTCTTCTGTGAAGGTATTGAATTATTTCAGCAGAGCAGCTATGAAGTTTTGGGAAAGGATAACACTCTGTGCAGGTCTCTCTGTGGAGGACTAATTCTCTGGCAGCCAAGCAAGCCTCTGGGACCTGCTCCCCCACATCTCTGAAGATGCTGGAAACTCAGTTCTGATAAATATCTTATTTGGAAAAAGCCATCCAACTTATCACCAAACTATATCTTCTTTTTCTCTTTGTTGCTTTGTCCTTGTGGAGTCAGATGGTGTGACTATCTTAAGCAACTTTAGCTTCACTGTACCTTTAGTTTTTGACTGCATCTGTATGGTTATATCTATCGTAGGAAATTTTATTTGCCTGAGTCTATTTGCTAGTACTGAGGCATTGAATGACCAACATTCATACTGTTTTCCAGTATTTGTGTGGGCTCATTTATAAGCTGTCTTAGAAGCTTTTTTTCCAGCTTTCCATATGGGGTGGCCATATGCAGATGGCCAACTGAGAATAGTCCTTGGCCTATGGTAGCTCCCAAACTGTATCCAAAAATTATTTGCTATTGGCCCACACAAAAAGTATGCCAGGGCTATTCTAAAAAAAAAAAAAAAAAAAAAAAAGACATTACAGATGATTGTATTCCAGTGCCCAGGAACACTCCCTGGCATTTGAATTTACCAACCAGCATAGGGGGCACCTGTAGGTCATCTGTAGTCTCTTCTTGACTTGTTTTTTCTGCAAGCTTTGAGCTGGGGTAGAGGGCTTTCTTCTTTATCGCTCTTCTGGACATCAGGTCTTTCTTTTTTCCTGATACTATTGTCATTTTTTGTCTTGCTCTATCTTTGTAGGTGATAAAAGTTTAGCTAAAACTGGAGTCTGTGCCATCATGACATGAAATAAATTTCTCATTAATTCCTGACCTGTCTTGGAAGAAGAAAACACCTCTCTGGCCTGTTCTTTGTTCTGTTTCTCCCCAGCTTGAACCATGGCAGGAGGGGAGTGAATTTTGCCTTCCAGCACTCAAGAAAAAAGATCTTTTCTGGGAGCAACAAGTCTTCTGTTCCTCTGCTATGTGTTCCCAACAGCATCCTCTGTGAGGAGATTAAAAAGGTGAAATGTGGGGGTGGGCATGCTTAGAGCTGTCATTAGGAAGGTGGAGAGAGCCAACTACCATTGCAGCTAGCCACAAAAGGCTGTAAGAAGAGGGAATGGGTACAAATAGTCTTAGGAGATACAGAAGTCATTGTGAAAGGAGAAAACTGATGTGAGAGGGTCTGGCAGAATGGCTGCAGAACAGAGGCCTCTGCGTTGGGTAGAAGTGGAAGCTCTGGTGAGCAGGGTTGCTCTGATGTATGGGGAGTATTCAGTTAATTACTGAGGGTGGATGTCTACATGTGGATGTGAAAGCTCCTGTAGCAGAATTAAAATAATGATATGCTGTATTTCAGAGAGTCAGCAGTAGCAGCTGTGTCGTAAGGGCAGGACAGGACATTGGCTTTGGACAGGAGAGATTGAAAGTAGAGGTAGGCACAAACCCAATGTATAACATATATTTTACTAATATGACTTTGACTGTAATACTATGCATTTTTTAAATCTACCTTGTGGTTTCTTAACTTTGTGGCTGGCAATTTTAAGAGGTATATAGGTAGGATGCAAATTTATCTGTATCTTTATTTTCTGTTTGTGTAGTCTCTCCTGCTTATTTTGTGCTTCTGAGTAGCCATCCGTAATGTGACAAGAACTCACAACTAACACTTCCCAATCCCCCACCTTGTTTTCTACCTCTCTTACAACAGTAGAAGCAACTGAATCAGCACAGCTGCCAACAATGTCTGTGTTGGTATTGTATTGATTCATTCTCTGAGCACCCATTCATTTTGGGCATGGAGTAAGGTGAGGTAGGGTGTGTGGAGGGGGAGTAATGATTTAATTAGAGACTAGGCATACAGAGCAAGGAGTATGGCATTGACATAATCGTCATTCTGAAATTTAGAAGATACATATTTGACTTCAACCAAGGGGGTTAGTAAGTAAGCTTTGATACAGTTTTATGTGTCGCGCTGCCATCTACTGCATGGACGACCTGTCCTTTTACTCATTTTCTCTTACATCCTCACTGAGTAAATGTTAATATACTGTATGCAAAGGAGAAAAGGTAGATTTGAAAATAAGAAAGCTGTTACGTGTCTGTTTTTAGAACCTCAAAACAATTCAGACACTCATCTTTACATGATGTTAATCTCAGTCCTAGGTAGGATTCATATTTTTGTGCTTTCTTGGTATGTCATAGATGGTAAGTGTGACATCAAGGCTTTAATTCAGCAATGGTATTTACTTGTCTAGACCTGTATCTGGAATCTGGGCCAGTGGATCTCAGAGGACTGGGCTTCACACCTAACACTCACGTGTAAGTTTTTGTAGAGAACTGTGAACCTTCATGGCAAATAGTGTTAATATTTAGTTTGGGAAAAACGCTTTTTGTTTTGGGTAGAAAAAGTACATAGTGGAGCGGAAATGTGCTCCATAACAAGGTACAAACCTGTAGGCCAACAGTATTTTTCTGAAGAATCTGATGGTGCTTTAGACAGGATTTCATATCTTCTGTAGCTTGCTTGATCCGGCCTCTGCGTTCTCCACCTTTGACTCTGCAGCAGATGGAGCTTTCAGAAGACTAAACTGTGAGTTTTACCTTGCAAGTGGCTGTATCAAAGCAGAGTAGCCTATCTGCAGAATGGAGACATTGGCACGCACAGGTCTTCTGCCAAGCCTCGATCTGGAAATGCAGGGTCCGCAGTAAAATCCATTAAAAACCCAAGAAGCTTGGGTCTCTCTCCAAAGAGCCTAAAGGCTGTTTAGATGTATGAGGGTGATCAAAAGAGAAAGGGGAGGAAGGAACACAGCTTTGAAGTTAATTTTATTGTGGAGTGGTATGAAAAAGATGAATCCTGGTTTACCAGTTTTCAATTTATTAAAAAATTTATTTTAGAGAGAGGATGCCATGAAAGCTTCCTTATATAAAGATGTATTAGTTATTTAGGAAAAGCTTGAATTCTAAATATAGGAAAAAACTGAGCTTATGGGATGTGGGGTTAGACAGTTGCTATTATAATAAGTTGTCTAGTCGCTTAATGGTTGAATCTCAACATTAATTTTTGGATTTTTCCTGGAGGCATTTATCCAAATAACTCTCATGTTTTTAAACTGGGAAAATGATTTCTAAAGGGTTGATTTAGATTTGTTAGGTGATTAAGCACAGAAGATTTTTAGTTAAATTCCATGGCAGTGGTTTTTCTACTCTTTTTATTTTTTAAGCTAAAATTGCACATATACATATAAAAAGTAATAATTTCCAATTCACACTGCAGAAGATAATTGCATGTTTTTTTAAAGTAATGTCTCTCTTCAAACAGTGCCTATAGATGGTAATGACTTTACTAACAGGCAAGCTATTACTTCCTGGAAAAGCCAAATCTTAAAACTGATGTGCCAATGACATCTACATACCGAGTGTGTTTTGATGCCAAGCACAGTGTCGCTGTGTGCGATTTAATTTTTTTTTTTTCTTTGCATTACCCTTGTAGAACTGTGGAAACAATAAAACCAGCGTTCCCTCTAGTGGCCACTAAGAGCACGTTTCGTGGGACACAAAGCTTGCAGAGAACTCCAAATACGGAACCATTTCTATTTAAATTGTAATAGTTAACTGGTTTTTGGTTTTTGTTTGGTTTGGGGTTTTTTTTTTTCCTCGCACAACTATGTTAGCGTGCCTGAAAGTCAGGACTGTTGTAGATACCAAATTACAGCAAAATCTCTGACACAGGATTTAGGACACATTCACATGATTGGGATGATGTTGAAAATAGGTTAAGGAGGAAATGCTTTTTTTGGAGAAATCCCAACAGTTGCAAAATCTTGAAAACTCTCCCTCGGTTTGTAAAATCCTGTTGATTATTTCTGAATTGTGTGTGTATTTGCTTTGTATCGGATCATGGATAGTAGGTAATGTATTTTATGACGAGGATTTGGCCTCAGGAGTCCATTCTTCCCCCTGCAGTCTCCCAGAACTACTGCGTTAAGTGGGCAAATCCTGTAGTAGCTGTGGTCTCATTTCTCTGTCAGTAAAACAGAAGTCACGTCGAACCAAACCAGGTTGTTATTTTGGCAATAAATGCACGGGAATGTCTGGGAGACACCGATGGACTGATAAACCTGTGTGGATTTTTTTAAAAAAACCAAACCTATTTACTTCTTCCCCACCAACTTGTACTTCGGACCTAGGCTACCAGCGAAGTCTTTTTGAAGAGACGAAGTGAGGGACGAGGCCGGAGCGGAGACCGACGGCCGCTGCTGACTCATCCTCTGACCTTTACCGACTTCCTTTACCCTCTGCACGCCGCACTCTTTATTTGGCGAAATGCGAGCGGGGCCCGTTGCGTAACAGCGTTTCGGAGCGCTAATTAACGGCGGTAACTCACGAGAGTTACCGGGGATGGTGACAGGCGGGCCCGCTCACCCTCTCCGCGCCAGCGCCCCGCCGCGGAGGCCGCCGCCATCTCGGGGCCCGCGCCTCGCACGGCCCGGCGGAGCTGCCGCAGGCAGAAGGGCCCTCGCGCCGCAGGAGCCCGGGGAGGCCGCTCCTGCCCTGCCTCCCCCGCGGCAGCAGCAGGCCAGGCAGCGCCTCTCCGCCCTCGGCTTTGCTGCGGGGGGAGGGGGGGGCCGGGGCCCTGACTGGCGGGCGGCCTCGGCGCAGGCCCCGGCGGCCGGCCGCGGGTACACGTGTCCCTGTGACTCTTGTTTACTATCGGCCGAGCGCCGCGCGGGGCATCCTGGGGGCTGTCGTCTTATCGCGCCCAAGCTGGCGGGCGGCGGCGGCGGCGGAGACTACAGCTCCCAGAGTGCCTCGCAGCGAGCCGGCGGAGGGATTGGCCAATCGGAGCGCCGTCTGGGGCTGATTGATGTGCAGCGCGGTGCAATCCGCTGCGCAGGAGAGTCAAAACATGTCCGCCCTCCGGGCGGATTCCTGATAGGCAGGCGAGGCAGCCAATAGGAGGCGGCTGCGGCTTGAGCAACGCCGTCTTCGACCAGTCGGCGACCGAGCACCGCCAGGGTGTGGCGGGGCTCCGTTGTGAGGAGGAGGCGGGGGGGGGGGGAGCCGAGGGGAATTTGGTAATGGCGACGGGTTTGGTAAGTGCTACAAAGTTTGGAGCTGCGGCTTTTGGGGGGCTGCGAGGCCCCGGCGGGGGACGGACGGGGTCCGCCGGGCCGGAGGGCAGCGGGCCGAGCTGAGCCGAGGAGGCCGCCGGGTCCTGGCTTTCGGCGGCGGCTGGAGCCCGGGCATTGTTTAGTGGTCGCCTTTCCTCAGCAGCCCGGCGGAGCCGCCGCCCTGCCGGGCCAAAACCGCGGGGTGCGCGGGGGCGCCGGCCTCCCTTGGGGCCCTTCAGCTGCAGCGCCAGACCGCGGAAGCGAGCGGCACAGAGCCGGTGTCCCCCCCCTTTTTTTTTCCCCGGGGAGCGCCCGCCTGCTCCGGTCTGTCAGAGCGAGGGCGCTCTGCCCCGCCGCAGGGAGCAGCGGGTGTCTGGGGGACGGGGCAGGGAACGGGGGCAACTTTGAGCCAGGCGAGCCCCGCGCCGGCACGGTTGGCGGCTCCGCCCGGGGGTAACGGCGGGCGGCGGGGTCGGGGGTGTGGGGGGGCGCCTCCGCCGCCTCCCCCCCCCCGGCCGGGCCGAGCTGTTACGCAGTTCTGAATGAATGGGGCCTTGCGCGCATGCGCGGTGCCGCCAGAAGTTTATAAACAAGGGCAGCGTCCAGGCGGGGATCACATGATGGGCGTGTGCGTGGGAGGGGGGGGAGCTGGGGGGGGGCTTAAGCGCGCTCCCGGGCGCGGCCCCGGCTCAGCCGCGGGGCGGTGCGGGCCTGGGGGCTGCCCGGGGCGGGGGACGGGGCTCCCCTCGGGCCGCCCGCGGGTCACGTCCTGAGGCGCGCTGCTGTCAATACCTTCCTTATGTAATGGGTGTTTGTTCCGCGACGGGCGGTTACGTGGTGTGAGGAGGGCAGTGCTTCCTCGGGGGGGGGGGGGGGGGGGCATCCGACGGAGTCGGGTCGGAGCTACGGCTCGGCCTGCGTAATGCTAAAAGGCCGTCTCTGCAAAAACATGGTGAATCATGTTCTGTGCTCCTCAGGCCGTGCCTCTGCAGCGCTGTTCTGGCACAGCTGTGCGAGTCGGGGAAGCGGAGTAGGATCCTTGATCAAAGCAGGCGTGCAAATGGAAGTCCCTGGTGTAGATCCAGTCTGGCCAGTATGTTGTGTTTTGCTTGGAGCAGCAGTTCTCCATATTAAACTCCATCCAGTGAATTGCTACAGGCGTAGACCTTGCCTGAGACTTCAGTGGTAGGTTGGGGGAAAGAAGGCAAATACCAGGAGGAAAACCACGGGGAGCACTTTTCTACCCAGGCATTCCTGCACAGTGCGGTTTGGCTGGACGCTGCCCAGTTCCCGCTGAACCCCTTCTCAGCCACGGTCTTTGTTTACTTTTGTCCCAAACTTATTTTTGTCCCTCAAAACCAGACATGGTTTAATTAATAAGTTCTTTGTTAATATTGCCATTTTATTTAGCACAACAAACTGACTGACTTTAAAGCACAAATTCATAAATAAATTCATTTGGCCTCTAAAGAAAATGGTAGTAGTTATAGCCCTGTGAAGCAGACTTCTAGAAAACATCTGTCGCAACAAGTTTTGAACGTGAAGTTGAATTAAAAAAAAAAAAAAATCTTTACAAGCTAATTAATGGCCATTCCCCTTAATGTTCCAAAACATTGAAAGGCTGAGTACAAGAGAAGCACATGATGTCCAAAGCAGGCTTTAATCAAGTAGAATAAAAAAATTGAAAAGTAAAGTTGGGCACGTTTTTGTTTTTAATTCATTTGTTAGAGGATCTTTTGGCTTTTGAACATGGGTGGCTTTGGTTTAGAGAAATCCTTGTGACTTGGAAGAGCAATTCATTTCTCAAACTAGTATCTTAATTGTCAGACTAGCGTGCTGTATCTGTACCTTATCTCTGACCCTCAGTCTGTTGGGATACTAGGACAGGTACTTTCAAATCTTGGCAGCTGGCAGGAAGGAAGGAGAAGGTAACATTCCCAAAATTAGTTAGCTCATTCATTTTGGCAGGAAAATGGGAAAGGAAGAGAGAAGAAAATGGAGGGAAAAACAAGGCAGAAGGGGGAAAAGGAAGGACGTAGACAAGCTAGAAAAACAAGGAGTGACTTTCTGGAGTTGCTTACTTGGAGATAATCATCAAGGTCCTGACCTGTGCTACTAAGGTCTGATTTTTCTGTTCAGAAGTGACTGAGTTTTCTGCTCTTGTAGTGTTCTGTAATTCTACTGTCCCTCATGGGTGATAGAGGAATAATTTGCATTAAAGATGCTTCTTGGAGGTGAAATACACATACCATTGCTTGATAGTGCATTTGATTGTGTATTCTCGTTTCTCTTACCTTCCCTCTCCACCTCCTTAAAATCAGAATCATGCTGTTGTGGCTTTTGTAGTAGTGCCATCTGAGTAGAATCAAACGTCTTTTTATGTTTGGAATGCAAGTTTTTGTAAGTTCTGTTTGTATTTGAAAGGTGAGGAGATGAGAGAGTTAGAAATTTTCCAGTAAAAAAAATTTACTGCTTACGTCAGGCCTCTTCTGGTAGGGCCAGTATGTATTTCAAAGGGATATGTCTGAACTATGTTATGTACAGGACAAGTTGCAAAAGGAAGGAAACAAATTCACAGAATGAGTAAAAATGTGGAGCATTGTTAATCTTGGCTGTATACACACAATACCTTTTAACTGTTTATTAAAATAAAGCTGGTTTTTTTTTCATAACTGTTATCAGATGGCTTTTTATGCATTACATGAAGGGAACTTGTAGGGTGATAGGCTTACTGTTTCATATGAAAATATTGGCGTTTTTAGCTATTGTTTGTATTTCTCTAATGTGGTGCATGATAGCTTACTTAGTGGACATGCATGTGGTAGACTTTCCAGATTTTTTTACTTACTAAGCTGTGTTTCCTGCTCTTTTGTGAGGGACTCATGATTACTTTTTCAGTGACACTTCATTGAAGTGATCGTGTTATGGTAGCTTTAATTCATCATCATGTGAAAAAAGCAGTAGATAACCAAATTATTAAAGACTGGATAACCTTGTTTTCCAGCTTTTAGAGGCAGTGGTTGCATAGGATAATCACACAGTTCCCTGACTGCTGAAGATGATTTAAAATATTGGGGTTTTATATAAATGTTACAGTACTGGGATTTGAGGAAATAACACTGCAGTGAAATCTACTAGCAGAGGCTTCTTTTTCTTTCAATTTACAACATAGTTAATGTTAGCAGTCAAATGTGTTTGAGAGTATACCTAGAGTTGAGATAGCAAGGGATGTGAAGGGCAGTGAAAATGGCTTCTGCGGATATGCTGGTGGTGAAAGGGTGACTAGGGAAGACACGGGCCTGATGCTAAATGGCGTAGGAGACCTGTTCTCAAAAGGCTGAGGACAATGTCCTCTTTGCTTTAGTCTTTATTTGCAAGGCTTGTTTCCAGGTTCTTCAAGGCTCTGGGCCTAGAAACACGCGTCTGATGGAGCGAGGTACTTCTTTGTCTCTGTCAGAGGAAGAGGAAGTTAGGGGCAGGCCAGTTCAGTGAGCCAGCCACGCACAAGTAGGTGAGACTGGGTGGGATATGTCAGGGGACGCTGGCCAGCGTCCTCGTGAGGATGGTCTCCAAAAGGCAGAGGATTTGATGGCGGGAGGGCTCGCAATAACTGGAAAAAAGAAAATGTCACACCTGGCTTCAAGGAGGAGGATGTGGGGAAAGTACAGGCAGGTCAGCCTAACCTTAGGCTTCAGGAAGATTGTAGAGCAGATCCTCCTGACAGCCATGTCTGGGCTCTTAGAAGGCAAGAAGGTGATGGGAATAGCCAGGACGGATTACCCAGAGGCAAATCTTGTCTGACCCGTCTGACGGCCTTTTGTGACGGGATGTGTGGCTCAGGGTACCAGGTGAATGTTGTTTACCTTGGCTTGAGTGGTGGCTGAGGAGATGACCCCAGATTCTTGGAGGCAATGGGCATGTGCTGTGGCAAGGGAAGTTCAAAGTGTGCATAAGGAACAACTTCCTTACAGCAAGAGTGGTCACTGAAACAGGTTCCTGAGAAGTGGCAGGGAATCCCCATCCTTCAAGATACTAGAAACTCAAGTGGCCAGGGCCCCAGTCAGCCTCATCTGACTTCAGAGTTGGCTCTGCTTTCTGCAGGGATTGTACCAGATCATCTCTAGACGTCCCTATCAAGCTAAGTTATGTTGCGATTCTCAACAGATTATGGAGGATTTAGGTTCTGGTAATGAAGTAGCCTGTCAGATGCAACTTAAAACCGTTCACGTGTGTACAAATTTTTAACCTTTGTCTCTTTAAAGTCAGATACTTTGGAGCATCCTAACATGGTGTGGGAAGTGAAGACAAATCAAATGCCTAATGCAGTTCAGAAACTCCTTCTGGTAGTGGACAAGAGAACTTCAGGGATGAATGAGTCACTGGAGTTGCTGAAGTGTAATGAAAACTTGCCCTCTTCTCCTGGATATGCATCTGGTGATGAACACATGGAACTTGGTAAATTACTTTTTCAGAAGCAGCCAATTTCTGAAGTTTGTTGTAGTTTTTCTGTAGTGAAATTACTGGAAGCTGACTGGGATTACTGATTTTTAACTTAAGTAGGGCAATATGACAGTGAATTGTGACATCTGAAGGTCTTGTTTTGCACTTACCCTTTAACCCATTTCCAGTTCTGACACACTGGCCAGTTTACTTAAATGTGTTCTTGAACTCAGAGCTACTGCTCCTGATCTCCAGAGGAGCTTTTTTTTGGCACAAGAATAACAAACAGAAAGCTCAAGAGCTCCTCCTGAAGGGAAATTATGCTGCTTTAGATCAGCTGCAAATAGAGATTCTGGACTAGAGGAACTTCAGTTCTTACATACTGGGGACTAGAGGAACTTCAGTTCTTACATACTGGAGAAAAATAGCACATACCTTAGAAAGTATTGATATAATCAATGAAATAGTAACACATTTAGTTGCAGTCATGGAATGATTAAGAATAACGATACTTAGTTACACAAAGGCATGTAACACAGACTTTTGTTAATAAGCTGGGCTCTCTTCTGCTATTCTATATAATGTCAAATCTGTAGATTGTTGATAGGAATTCACCCCTACCAGGCTGTATAGGCAGCTTTCATGACTTCTGAGTTATTTAATTCCAGTTCCCTGGTGGAAACATGGAAGACTTTTACCTTGTCCAGCCCCTGATGATAATTTTTAGTCTCACACCTGCTAGGACAGATTAATTTAGTTGCCTTTGTTGAATGTTTTAGTATTTCAGTGAAGCATGTTGCTACTTTTGCATGATTCTGTGGTACAATTCTGTGTAAATGAGTCAGTCCAGTAAAAACTTTAAAACCAGAACTACATTTTTATCTAGTTACTTAATGGTTTTCTTAAATGGCTTGTTTGAATGTGTAATGGACTAGAGATGTGATTATTTCTGCGGCCATTTTGTTAGTATGATGAATAGGGTTTGTGAAATGTTGGTAGTTGTGATATGAGAAAATAAAGTTAGTTGCTTCATTGTGGTTCCTTTTTTATTTGCAAGATTTGGTGTCAGCTAGAATTTGTCAATGGGTATAATCATGGTAATTTGTGACTCTGTTCGTAGATGATCTTCCTGAACTACAGGCTGTGCAGACGGATTCTACCCCACCTGCACTTTTTCAGCTGGGTGCTGATGTTTCACATCAGGAATGTTCAAGGCCCTCATGGAACCAACATACCTCAAACAGCAATTCAGAAAGTGCTTATTCTTGTGAGGATGGGGTGAACTGGTTGACAGAATTAGCAAATATAGCCACAAGTCCTCAGAGTCCTTTGATGCAGTGCTCTTTTTATAACAGGTACTGACATTCATTTCGATTTTGAACTCCAAGATTTGTAATACTATGTCTCCAGAAACATTTCCTTTAATCTTCATGCCTTTTGACTTTGAACTGGAGCCCTATTTTTGATCTTTTCATATAGTAACTTCACTCTTCTGCAGAACATTGCACAGGACTCGTTTTGGAGCCTGTTGCAAAAGCTGCTTAATTGCCAGCCAGAATGAGGTAGCATGGTATAAGGACATTGCCTAACCACAGAAGGCTCAGAAATTATGGGCATTTACCTCATATGAAGGAGCAGATGAAAAACTAAGATGAATTTGTTACGTTAAATTCTTAATACTTACTAGTGCACTGACTTTAGATTTTTTTAAAAAGAGCTAATTGGAAATATAATGCAAAGTATTTTTTATTGATACTGTTTCAGATTTGTGATCTGTAAATTCCATAAGGCTGTGAGAAGCAGTGTGGGATGTGAGGAATTTCTGGGCTTCACCTTTTATTGTATGGCTTTGGTCTTAGGTTTATAATAAGAAAATTAAATGCAGTACTGTTAATGCAGTTGGGATTTAATCATTAGGACAAAGCAGATGTCTTTATGTACTCTTAAGAATGGGTTATTCGCTTCAAGATACTTGTACAAACTTCAGCATTGTGCCAAGGAGATGCTGATGTGGAGGTAGTACTGTTATTTGGGTGGTATGTAGAAGCTATGAAGGAGTTATGCTAAATACTCCCTTTGCCTGAGCTTGCACCCTTTAATCATTCCATTTGAATGTTGGTGTGTGGAAAGTTTTTGGTATTCATCTCATGCAAACAGAAATATTTGTTAAATAAAAGCATTGTAGAGTAATGGCAGCTAAGTCTTGTGATGTCTTAATCTGAGATATTTTTAAATATTTTTCTATTGTAGATCATCTCCTGTTCACATAATAGCTACAAGCAAAAGTTTACATTCCTATGCACGTCCTCCACCAGGATCCTCAAAGAATGATCCTAACTTCTCCAAGAATGATGTGGATGAAACACCAGTCAGACATGAAAGGGTGAGTTGATCTGAAACATTTCTAAAATAAATAAAGATGCATGAGTAATGGGTTAAGCTTTTTGGAAAGAGAAAGTAGTTTAAAAAAATAATCTGTTTAGTTCTAATACAATTTCTATTTAAGCTAGATTTTCCTGTTACTTTTTTTACCGAACACAGTAGGCTTGTAGTGCTACATCAGAGTCCACATTTTTGTGAAGAGATCACATTCTAAGAAAGCTCTGCTGCTTTTGTAGTTCCTTCTATAGCAAGCTTTAAAAAATTGCATTAACTTGTTTGTGTCTCGAAAACGAAATATGGAACTATGTCCTTCTAGATGCACAAAACCTCTCAATCCTGCTTCTCCCTTTCCTGTGTATTAATTTGTGTCTGAAACTTGTCTGTTAAAGACATTGAGTTTTTCCCAGTGATCTCTCTAGAACTGACTTGGCCCTACAGCTTTCTAGTAATTTGACCATATGTGTTTTGAGTGGTTCTGTGGAACCAAGGAACAAGAGCTTGTAAAATGCTTGTACTGAAGCATAAGGTAATCCATAGGTGTGAAATGAATCTCAGAGAATGAAACCCCCAAATTTCAGATGGCACATTTCAAGAAAAGGAGATGAAAATGCTCTGTTCACATTTACTGCATTCCTTGAATATTTCTCTTCATGTTCATTTCCTATTAGTATTTGAGGCAGAGTGGTGACACAGATGCAAATTAGAAATGTGTCTAAAGACATGTAAGACCAGCCCTAAAATCTTCGCAGTAAAATATCAACACCATTTTGGTTTTTTTAATAGGCGAATAGTGAATCAGAATCTGGCATTTTCTGCATGTCGTCACTTTCAGATGATGATGATTTAGGATGGTGCCATTCCTGGCCCTCAACTGTTTGGCATTGTTTTCTAAAAGGTAAAATAACGTGTATCATTGAATAAGTATTTGGTTTGTCTTTTTTTTTTTTTTTTTTTTTTTTTTTGTAACACAGACTTTTTTACATAACACTAATCTTTTTTTTCTTTTCTTGAAAAAAATCTATTAGGCTCTCGTTTGTGCTTTCATAAAGGACGCAATAAAGAATGGCAGGATGTCGAAGATTTTGCAAGATCTGAAAGCTGTGGAAAAGAGGAGAATCTCCCAGTGAGTCCTTACAAGGTAGCTGTTAGTTCTAATAAATTCATTTCAATACCTGTAGCAAGTATTTAGTTTCTTCTGTTATCCCTGTACCTTTACTGTCTCAGGAAGACAGGTTTGTACTAAACTTGTTTAAAGCTGACTGTACCATTTAAGTATCTTGCTGTAAAGCAATTGAACTGAATTCATTTAGGGATGTTACAAATGTTACATCATCTTTATTAATTTCTAGTGAGATCACTTAGAATGTTGGTATTTTTTAATATAATTTAAGATGATGAATATACACCTGTGGTATACACTGGTATATGCTTTTCTTGGGAGAAAGGTTTTGAACTGTATGTATGTTTACAGGGCTATGGTTCTGATGGTTTGAAGTTGATTTCTCATGAAGAAAGCATTTCCTTTGGTGAGTCAGTGCTGAAGCTGACTTTTGATCCTGGCACAGTGGAAGATGGCTTGCTTACAGTAGAATGCAGACTTGATCATCCTTTTTATGTTAAAAATAAAGGTATGAAATACTACAAGTATACTTGGTTGTATATTAAAAAGTTCTTAGAAAGTGGTTGCAGATTTTATTGGTGTTCCACGTTGCTCAAGAAATTGGTAAAAGCAGTGTTGTAGAATCAATTTACTATCTTTGTAAAGAAATCCAGAATTTAAACAAACAAAACTGTAAAGCTATAAAGCTACAGAAATACTGCATATCTCTTAAGGAAAGATTTGACCAAGTACATAAATGGAGCTCAGGAAGGCAGAAAAACTGGGGGGGGAGAAAGGAAAGCTGCAAATAGGGGAGGCTTTTCTCACTTGCTATACATGGAACTTCTGATGATAAAAGTTTCCAGGTTTTGATTACTTTTTTTGCTAGAATAAGATTTTACTTGAGATAAAAATAAACTATTTGCACTAAGAATTCCCTGAGTAAGTGTTTCTGATTTTTCTTTTGGGTGAAAGAAACTACATCAGAACATTTTTATAAAATTATATCATTTAGAGATATAGGATTGCTCCAGTTAAGACCTAGAGAGATTGTCTGGCCGTTTGTCTAATTTAACTCTTTACCACTTCAGGTTGGTCATCTTTTTATCCAAGCTTGACTGTGGTACAGCATGGCATTCCATGCTGTGAAATGCATCTTGGAGATCTGTGTCTACCTCCTGGACACCCTGATGCCATTAACTTTGATGATTCAGGTGTTTTTGATACATTTAAAAGGTAATTTTTGGATAAAGTGGCCTCAGTGGTTCTTGTATTTAATGAGTAGGCACCTTACGTCTACAAGAATTTGAAGCATTATGTAGAGCAAAGAGAGAATACTTTTGGTAATACAAGATAAATGAGAGGGAAAAATGAAGCCTGAATACTAGGAAAGGTGTGTAATTATGTGCTCTGCTAATCTGCAAAGTAATACCTTGGAGTGAAATAACTTTCCAGCCCCCTTTTATGATAGTTTAAGCCAGATTAGATAAAGCAGTAAAAATATATGTATTATCTGTATAAATTCTTCAGGTAAAGCGGGTTATGTTTGAAAAACCTAGTAGTTTTCCCACAATAGTATGTCTGCCAGCTATTAACTTGTGTTTCGTATGCAGCTGTCTATCTGAATTATCTGAGTAGTTTCTTAGTAATAAATGCATGTGTTATGGCTTTAGAATACAGTACTTTCGTATTTCTTACTGGTTTTGTATATACTGCTTTTTGTAATTCTTTTCTAATATATCAAATTTGCCTAACTTCGAGTTTGATTGACTTTGAGGTTTGCTTTGCTTTGAGCAAGAGGTTCAACCAGATGATCTTCAGAGGTCCTGTCCAACATAAATTATTCTAAGATTCTGAGGAAATAGTATTACTCATAAAGATTTTTCCATACTATTCTGAGATTCCTAGGTTTAGTAGAATCCATCTTCTCCTATGATGTTAGCTCCTTTTTAGCATCTGTTTTTAGTCCAGTTGCTTTTTGGGTTTTTTTACAATAGAAAAAAATGAATTTAAAATACTGTTTGCAGTTGAAGCCCTAGGAGCTCTTGTATGATTTCAGTCTGGCATAGACAGTGAGTTCAAATTGCTTGTCTTCACTCATTTGCTGTCTGGGTTTTTTTCTTCTTATTAACTCCTATTCTGAACTTCATATGTAGAGAGGTGTTAAAATCATATTTACATCTCACTGAAGAAACTGGACTTGTGGCTCCTTACTTATCCTGCAGCCCAGCTGCATACTGCCTGGGCACTTCAAATACCTTGTCTCTCTTTCTGGGCAGAAGGGATTAAGTCACTGAGAAACGAGCATGCAGCAGCAGCAGCTGTGGTTAACAGGGCAGAAGAATTAAAAAACAAAATCCTGTTGCTGTGTTATAGGATGGAGATTAGGAATAGGAAGGGTGCTGGACTGTTTGTAGAACAGAGAGGTACTTTCTCAATATCTTGTGACCTTGTCTGCAATGTTGGTGGCATTATCCCTTCTTCGTTGCTTTTTACTTTTCTAAGGGATTTGGGAGGCAAGTGTTCAGGCTCCACCCTTGCTTTTGGTTCCATCCCACAGAAAGGAGCTGCCTTTGCAGATGGGGGCTGGACTACCACTTGCAGCATTTCATTGATAGTAGTTCTACTTTGTGTTTGGAAAAAAGCTCTTCGAAGCCCTTATTTTTGCCATAAATTATGTAACTACAGCCCCATTGAGCAGTGGGTGAGCGGAGCCTTAGAGTTATATACGTTTTATGTTTATTTTGTGGTGGTAGCTTAGTTTTTTAGATTTATGATGGAGTAGCACCTTTACAAGTGTGTTTTCCCCATATTGCATGCTAAAGACTATATATAGCCTGTGGTTCCTAGACTGATTTGCACACACCTGGAGACGATAAATAGTCTGTGGAGTTAAACTACTTCTGTAGTGGTTAGAGGTTAATCGTAGTTGTTGGTCAACAAAAAATTACAACAGTTTATGGTATTTTCAGGTCTAAATTGTATGGAAACAACTCATCTTAAGCTGTTGAAATACCTTGAAATACCGAGGAATCTCACATTTTTGTCACTAGAGGGCAGACGTTTGTCAGCTTTGAATCAAATAGTATGCAACACCATGGGTCTTTAAACAATTTTTTAATCTCAGTGGAAGGTTTGTCCGTAAAATAATATGTATTTAACTGCCTAGAGAAGTTATTTGTACAATAGTGTATACAATATAATTTATTTTAATATAGTGGTTTCATATTTGTAATTAATATATATTTGCAAGTGAACTCAATGCTTTCTCTTCCCACATCAGTTGTCCTTGCAGTACCTATCATTCACTGACTAGATTTGATTTATGATAAGGACAGAAGCAGAAAGAAAGAAACTTATTTCAAAACAGGATGAAATTTGAAGACAGTGTATAATTAATTGATATACGGTTGGGAGGTTGATAGTACACAGCAGATCTTGCAAAGTTGCAGTCTGCCATCACGTTGAAAAAACTATTAATTCATCTGCCAAAATTTGTTTTGTTTTGTTTTTCACACTGACATCTGCATCAAGCAGAAATCATTATGTCACACAAAGGAGACCAGACTACTAGACATGTAGTGCAGATGAAGAGTGAACAGCTGTTTAGGGATTTTACATTAAAATTACTTGATCATTTTATGATATGTCTTTTTCTTGTAGTTATGATTTTACACCAATGGATTCCTCTGCAGTTTATGTGCTAAGCAGCATGGCTCGGCAGCGTCGCGCTTCTCTATCTTGTGGAGGTTCAAACAATCAAGATGCTGAGAGATCAGAATGCAGTAGTAAAAACTGTGCGTCTACTGCATCGCCACATCTTTCCTCCAATTCTTTGTACAGCAAAGCTGGCAAAAGCCACAGCTCAGGGACTGCAAGTACTGTGAGTGCCACTTCTCCAAACAAGTGCAAAAGACCAATGAATGCCTTCATGCTTTTTGCCAAAAAATACAGAGTTGAATATACTCAGATGTATCCAGGGAAAGACAACAGGTAATGGTATAAAATTGTAGTTTTGTTATTACTGGTGAGCTAGAAGAGTATCTCTGTCCCACAATTAAATTTAAGTGGACAAAATTTTGTATTTGAAATAAAATGTGTGTATATTGCTTTAAGAACAAGTTTTGAAAGATGCTGACACAAAGCTTAAGTTATGGGCAGACTTCAAGTGTTTACAGTACTCAGTAAATTTGACACAAGCCATTTTTGGCAAATTTAACCTTCTGAGAAAGCATTTGGGTAAAGCAACTGACACATATATATATATGGGCAGTCACAAATACACAACAGTCTTTGTTTACACTGGTGAGAGAAATGTTCATGGGGAAAAAAGTACCCAGCTCTTTGCTTGTGTGTTGTAATGGAAAAAGGGGATTTCTGGTTCTTCTAATTAAGTCTTGACATAATATTGCAAATTCTTCAGTGAAGTTATTATCACTTTTTCTCAGTCTGTGTATCCTATTGAATAATGGAGTACTGATTGTTAGGATATCTGAAAGATCTTAATCCAAACAGTACATTGCCAAATTTTGCTTGTCCTAAAGGCATTGAACAATCTGCTGAAACTTGCAGGAAGAGTCATATGACCATGTGTTTGGAGGAGGGTTCTTTATAGGTTTGTTCTTTTGGTTTTTATCTATATGCACATTATGTCTAAACATTTTTTCATAAAGATCTCCATTATATATGTTTTAAATAATCTTAATGTTTTATGCCTATTGGGCATATGTAAATATAAACTAAAACACATGAACATGCACTGATCTTATGATCAGATTTTTTAATGTATATAGCATTATGAAAACTGTTACTGTAAAAATTGCATTGTTGCATAAAAATTCTAGCATTAAATCTGATAAAAAGTAAAGATGACAGGGCTTTGAGAGGGTTTTGGCTATTTTACAACATTCTACTAAGGAGGCTGTCATGGTGTTGAGAAGTAAAATCCTACCATAGAAATAACCCATCCTTAAATCTCAGCCAGTCTTGTGTGTCCTGGCAGTGATGTTCTGCAATGTTTATAGTAATTTCAGTGAAGCAGATCTGCTGCCTTCAAATTCATTGCAACTATCAATGAGAAATCGAACAGAATGTCAACTAGGAAAGTTTATGATGGTTATATATTTAATTTAAAATGCTGATTTCAAAGGGATGCTGTGAACTGGAGCTGCAGCTGGATGGATGTGAAAAGTAAGTTCAGTATTTCAGTGAGCAGGTTTACCTTGAAGGAAAGTGATGACAAAGTTACAAGTAAGCTTCAGAGTGCACTGCTCCCTCTCCCATTTGGAAGGCAGTAGTGCATTTGGATGCAGTTTCTTGGCATCCATAAAATACATTACAGAAGAAATCATAAAAGTTAGCGATAATTGATTTTATAGGCATTCAGCTACTGTTGCTTAAGTGTTGCTGGGGCAGTCATTAATTTAGCTGTTTGGAGGCAACTCTCGTGTTTTTTAAATAAGCGTGTGTCATTTTCAGATTACCGAGTAGATCTTACAGTTGGTTAGGTGTAGTAGCCATTCCTGTACACTGGTGTTCTTACGTTTGCTATGGTTGTTTTATTTTTCTTATGCACACACGAAAGGACAGAACATGAGGTATTCTGAGTTAAACGGTCTGTTCTGAGACAAAGTAGCTCAAGCCATGTCAACAAGATAGCAAGCTGCAAACATTGGAAACACAAGTCAACGTTCACATGATACTCAAAAATATTGTGGACCGTAAGAGCGTACTTGAGAAACTTTGGTTAGAGTAGCACTTGTTTCTTTTCTAGATATTCTCCCTGTTACTGTAGTTGGAATTGATCGTGCGTTCAGAAATACTTGAATAATTTGAGTAGTGTATGTTCTAAAGATGAAGAAAATCACCTGAACTATTAACAGCATTTGTTGATGCTGAACATAATTACTGAGTAAACTTGAGGCGTTCTCGACTACCGTTTGACAATTTCTTTTGAATTAACTGCACTATAAGGGATTGCATCCTGCACATTAGTCTTTTGCTAAAATGTTGTCAGGTATCTTACCGGCATTTTAAGACGACGGAGGCAGTGTACAGAGCACTGCAAAGTTCTGATGAAGTGAAGGGCACCTAAGACAGTGATGCAGTAGGGTCAGGTTTTTTTACTTTTTTCTAATCAGGAGAATTAGGTCTCCATTACATTGGGAAATTTCTCTGTACACATCTTTTTTCCATCTCAGTGGTTCATTCATGGAACTGTTTCCTTGGAGAAATGGAGCTTTCGTCTCTGTGTTAGATTTTTCAAGCTTTTTGAAACATACAGATCTGTACACACTTTCTGTGCCTCAGTGCAGTATTTCCTATGGAGGTATAAAATACATATTTTTGCATTGGAAATACAAAGGTTTTGTAGTGCCTTTTTACTTGGAAATGCAATGGCTTTTTCAGCAAACCTGCACTCTCTGAGTCACCGTGTTCTTTCCTGGGGGTATGAGTGATCCAGTACAAACTGGTGACCGAAACCAGACAGGCTTTTGGTGCTATTTGCCTCTGGATACTGCCAAAACGTGAAAAATCTGCTAATTAAACTGGAGTGTGTTTACTTCTGATGACAGACCAAAGATACCTGTTCTTAATTTGGATAGAAAATGAGAAATTCCATTGCTAAAGAGATAGGCTGCGCAAATGGATTTGATGTTGATGGGATGTGGTTGCAACTTGAGTTTGCTCTAAGGAGTCACCAGAGCATGTGACAGCGCAGGCTTCACGGCAGCCCCGGTGGAGTTCTTGCTGTGCTCTCCGAGTGCTCTGCAGCTCGTGGAAGCCTGAGTGGTACTACATGGCCTTGCAGGATTAAAATCCATTTTTTTGGTACGGTACAGAAAAGCTTTCAGAACTGCAGTATGCAAAATGCTATGGAAATGGTTGATGACACTCTGCTCTTCTTGACTCTTTTAGAAAAGTCTATGAATAGCTTTGCTACCAGCAAGGAACTTCTTAATATGATAAAGCAAAGTACTTAGTTGTATACACCTTTTTCTTAAAGCTGCTCATAGAACTTCCATCACTGTAATCTGAAGCCAAAGCTTACCTACTCAGTAGTTTAGTAATTGTCATTGATAAAAGAGCTGTTGTTTAGAGATTTTAATTCAGCTAAAGGATGGAGTTAAAGCTTTAATGGAATATTGATCCAGCATTTGCGAGTGCAGTTAAGCAATATGGCATGATAATATGGGGAAATATTGTCTAAAAGACATCAAGTTTATAAGGAATAGGAAGGCAACTCATTCAGCTTCTGGACATGATGTTAGAACAAATGGTTCTTTTTGCATAGGAACGGGAACTTACCAGTATGTTCTGCCCAGTTAAAGGTGGAGGAAGCTACACACTATCTATTGAATAGACATGGGGGTTTGCAGTTAATCAAATATTTGTTTGGCTGAGGTCATATTCAGATCATTGCCCTAATTATTAGAGAACATATTTTCAGCAAATCTGTCATACGATCTTGTAGTATGAAAGTAGAGCAAAACAAATGTGAGTTACCATTTGGTGGTGTTTTTTTTAACATCTCTATTTTGCTGGTTTATGCAAGTTGCTGTGTATTCAAATATACACCCTTTGAAATGTTGGAATGTGCGCTGACCCATACTCAGCGAACACAGAAGTCTCAGCTGTTTAACTGTTTAAAAGAATTATGAGAAGATAATCAGAAACATGATTGTTAAAAAAAATATCTTTTTTAAAGGTAGTTGATTTCTTTTGTGTGTATTATTTCCACATTTAACTTTTGTCTTCTTTCAAGTGCTGAGATAAAAAAATAAGGGGATTTCTTAACACACTGTCTTGACCGTACTGTAAACATTTATCTTGCAGAGCCATAAGTGTGATACTCGGTGACAGGTGGAAGAAAATGAAAAATGAAGAAAGGCGGATGTACACACTAGAAGCCAAGGCCTTGGCAGAAGAACAGAAGCGTTTAAATCCTGACTGTTGGAAACGAAAACGAACAAATTCTGTATGTTTGTGAATTGGTGTTTTTCTTTATGCAGTTAAATTTGTTCATAGGGTAGCTACAGTGGTTTTTGTTCAGGATAAACTCTGCTGTCTGCTTCTTTCTTGGTAGCCCAAACCTTCATTTTATTCCCCTGTACTGTGTAACCTGCTTTTGGACAGTTGGCAAGAGACAAATCAGGAGAGGGTCTGTTTCTGAATATTTTATGAGAGTTCATGAATTCTGTTGGACTGAAAGTGAGTGTGCTTGTGAAATGCAAAGGACAAGCATGTGACCTTTTGTTTGAAGTAACTGATTCAGTGTCCTTTTTCTTCAGTAAAAGCTTTTTCTTTACCATTTTCTATCTTTTTTACTCATGATTTTTATCAACATATACGAAGTTATTGAGGGAGCAAATTAATTTTTCTTTCATTAATGCCTTTCATTTATTACTGTTTTAATTGTAAAATAAATACAATAGATAGCACTTCTGTAGGGAAATAAATCGTTTTTCACGTCATAGAAGACCATCAGTTTAAGAGTCTGCAGCAGTGTATTAGTAGGTGGTGGATGTATTTATTAGGTAAGATAAGGGCTTTCAAACTAATACATCATGTAAAGAGAACATCAAAAAAAAGGATATTCTGCCAACCTGCGTGTTCAGCTAGAAGAATAGGTTGGAAGGAAAGATCCACTGAGGTGTGCAGAATGCCAGGTCCTTTCATTGGCCATTTTATGCCTGGGTAGGAGCATCAGGTGTGGTATGGGCTTCACAGGTTTAAGATTTCATCCTCAAATTACTCCCTTTCCTTTCAGGTGTAAATGAGGCTACTTTCTCAAGAGCATATGCAAGGTTGCCCTAAGACTGAGTAGGAAATGCTCCAACACTAAGTTGCTGCTTATTGCTGTACATACTTGGTGCCGAGTTTTCAGTCCCTTGTTGCAGAAGGTTTCACCAAATCCCAGCTCCTAGAAACAAGCTGGTTTTGTGTTCACTGTATTCTATTTTAATGCACAGTGACAGCTTCTGTTAAATTTCTTTGTGGGTTAAGATAATACTGTTTATTTATTCTGTTTTTACACTACTGCAGTCTTGGATTGTGAGATCACATTCACTTCACATGTACACCTGTGAGCTTCAGGGAACTCGGTGGAGGTGTCTGTGTGTAACTGAGAGGAATAGTGTTGGGTTGGCCTTAGTAAGAAGGATGGTTTTCTTACCCTTTCGTGTCCTCAGGGTCTTCAGGCCAAGGTAACAGTATCTGTAGAACCTGTTACCTCAGTGTTGCAGCAGGAAATACCTTTTTTAATTGTTCTATTACAGTGAACTAAGAATTTTGTTTGCAGCTTGGTTACCTTATCAAGTAATGATGGTGGACTCCAGGCTGTGACAAAGAAGTCTTGATGGTCTTTTGATGAGCAGGGGATAAAATTATCTGTTTTGGCCTTTTGTTTTCTTCTGAATAACTGACCAATGATTACAAGTACTTGCGGCTTTCTAAACAAGAGTTTGCTAGAACTAAGATCGTGTCTACTTCTCCTTTTCTTGATAACCGCTAACCTAGTTTTCTCTTCTCTTTTCTCAGGGCTCACAACAGCATTAAGCCAGATTTCCCTGTTAACTCTGTATTTACAAAATGGCTGTTGCTTGATGGCAAGAAGATGCAAGGTCTTACTATTTGTTGTGACTTTGTGTGACCATAAAATACTGGCACCATCAAGTTGGAAATGATCTAATATGAGCGCAGATTTGCTTTTTACAATAGAAAAGTAAGCTAAAACTATCAACATTTTAAACCAAATTGCCTTATTTTTCTTCCAAACTTCATATATGTATCAGGTAATATAGGCTTGAAAATGGATATCCTGTGGTGCTAAAGTACTTTAGAAAGAGGCGAAGGAGACGTGTATAAATGTTTATTTTTAAAAGAAAATGTACAAAAAGGGGAATTTTAAAATATGTAACAGCTGTTTATATACATTGATTCTTATTGCTAATTAATATGTATTGCACAACCATATTATTAATTACGATTCTGGGGCCTGGGATTTTCTGAAATGGCAAAATGTATTATCAGCCTATAGCTTCCCAGCCTGCCCGGATGCCACCAAGTTACCGAACATGTGGTAAACGGAGAGCATAGTGTAATGTAGCATGGGAGCTGCTTCTTGGGTTGCCAGGTATAAAATTTGTATCCACAAGTGAGATATTTTTGCACCAGCTGGCACTAGTGAGAGCTGTTATTTCTGGTGGAAACAATGGCCCAGGACAGGATGAAACGAATAAATAGCGCTATCTCAAGAAAAATGGTGCTGTTGATACCGTCACCATCATAGCTTTAACTCTTGTTTTGTCTTTGCCACATATTCTACAATATTTTATTTTGCCATAAGACATCTTTATGGTGGGGGCAAACTTTGCACTTAACTATACGTGCAACACTTGCACTTTACTTCTTTTTTTTTTCCCTATGACTGTCTAAAATTAGAGCAGCTGCATTAGGATTACACTTGCTTCTGCTGTGAACTTTTACAATCATGGCTTTTCATGTACTAAACAGCTGTGTGGTTTTTTTTTAAGAATCACAACTGTAAATTTCAGTTTATGACACATGTCTACATGATGTTGCCCCTAAGATTTTTGCACACTATATTCTTGTATATTATTTCAAATAAATTCATTAAAATTTGGTGTTGTGTATTTTATAAAATAAAGAAGACGAATCATTAAGTCAGCCCTGCACGTTCTGCTGGAAGTATATTCTGATGCTTTGCAGTTAGGAAGCTGCTGAACAATTTCAAATACCGAATTCAGGAGTGGATAGTCGATGTGCTTTATTACAGTTTAAGCAAAAAGAGAGTTGAGATCAATATAAATTATTTCAAAGCGAATAGCTGTGCAATAGAGAATCATGTTATTTATAAATATTTTTCCTTGTGTTAAAATTAGTGATTTTTTTAGATGGAAAGTGATGAGTCTAGCGTTTCAAAAGTATGATTTTCTGAATAAGGCTAAAATATATCTAGCTGTTTAAAACTATACTTACAGGAAAAGAGCTACTTCCTTATTTGAGATACTCAGCAATTATGCTGTAATATTTGAGTATAATCTAATTTTATACCTTTCTAAATTCAAAAAGAATGCTAAAGAATGATTCATTATTATTAGATGTAGACTTACAGCACATACATAAAAATTGTATGATTTCCTTATAGTATTTGTGTATAAATAAGTTCCTGTGACGTGAACGCAAAGCAAGAAGACAGAAGTTTCACGGATGAAGTAAATACATTTCGTTGTAAAGCTTAAGTATTTGGGAATAATTTACATGAACCATAAGTATATCTGTGGCACCAGAGATCCATGACTGTTCCCTGTTTTGAGAGAGTAGTCCAGATACGTTCACTGAAGGGTTGACATGGCTTTCTGCAGCAGCTGAACCATTATAGGATAGACTGGTGCAAACTCCTTTCCCTCTCTTGTTCTTACTGATTGAACATAAGCTTCCAGTGCACCACTAAAGAAAAAAAAAAAAAAAAAAAAGTACTGTAAGTTCAGGATCTGCAACTGAAATTAATTGCCTTCTTCCCTACTACAGAAGTTTCCTCAGATGATCTTGCATGTCTCTGTGGAAGGAAGGAACAAGAAAGGCCTTACAAAGCTCTAAGTAATTGTTTCATGAGCTTTCCCTCACTTCTTCCATGTTTTGAGGAGCGAACAAGTTAACATTTAAGTAATCAGCAGCAGCATGTTGCACATGGCTTGAAATAATGACAGCTCTGACGCAGAGACTCGGGCAACTGCTGTACTGGTAACCTTTAGAAATGAGAAGAATAGACTCCAGCTGCTGCAGACACTGAGAGTACAACTTACAGAATGAAAACTGGGGCACTGGTGAACAACTGAGATGCCTTTAGGTGATTTCCTGGGTAAGGCTTTTGAACTGCCACTGTGCTTTGGGAAATGCTGCGCTAACCCACAGACAAAGTGCGTTTGTGCATCTTTGCTGTGTTTTTCTTGTATGTTGTTGTAGGATGTCACACATAGTCTTGTGTAGGTAAGTTGCAGAAATACAGACATTTCAACGCTAAAAGGGGCAACTGCGATTACGTACTTGTTTTTACTTAATTTAACTTGCTTACAATGCAGGGCCATCTTTCATTTGAGTCTAGTAAATAGTATTGTTGAATGACAGCATATCTGTAAAAATCTGTTTACATTCTGACTTAATAGTTCATTAAGTAGGCCAAGTTAGTTTGGGCATACTTAACTATGGCTTCTAATGTAATTGATTTTCCTCTCCTTTTCCTCTTCTATTATTTCTTCATGTAATTAATACAGTGATCTGAGGGTTTCCTTCTAAAGCTCTTTGTTTATATTATGTTCCATTGGTGCTATTACAGCAAAATTGTGACATTTAGGAAAATACAGCTACAAACAACAGACACCATTTCAAGTGGGGACTAAGACAACTGGTACATGGCTGTTCCTCTTCTGGTTGGTGACAGCTGCAGCACTAATACAGACTGTTACCACAGACCTTCCCAGCCGTACCCAGGCACCATCCCCCAGGGCAGCAGGTCCTGCTGCTAATGCCCAAGCAGCAGAGCTGAAATCATCACTCTGGGTCACTGAGCAGGGAACCGGTCCTGGGTTTTGGTTCCTGCACCCCGTTATGGAAGTGTGGGACACACCAGCGTGGCTGCTCTGGCGGTGAGGGGTCCGCTGGGTTTTGGTAACATGGCAGGAACTTCCCCAGTCCCACTGGGGGAAGTTAGGTGGTGGCTGTGTGCATCGGGGGGGGGGGAAGGGTTGAGGGAAGTGGTAACACAGAGCAACTGCAGTGTCCTGCACGTAAATACACATCAACTGCTGTAGGATGGTGGGCTGGGCCAGGGCATACCTGTGTTTCTGTTCATTGCTACTTCCAACAGACACGCTTGTGAAATACTGCATTCCTGCACAAAGAGTTAAGGGTACCTAAGGCAGCACACCTAATCCATACGTGCCTCCTGGCAACTGGAGGTGATAGGCGGTGGGTGAGCAGACATTTAATTAGGCAAGGCTTAAGGAAAACAGAAGCACTAAAGAGTGAGACTCAGCCTGTGTTTCACACACACATGCAGTCTCATCCTGGAGTAAGATGAGAAGAGAGGCCAAGATCCCTGTGTGATACTGCAGCGCAGGGAAACTACGATGAGCCCACCAAACCTGGCAAATGGAGATGGTAGGAAGAAGCAGGGCCGTAATACACTTTGTTGCCCGCAAGTAAAGCTATTGCTAATCCAGCAAGGGCTCCGAACTTTGTAAACAAAAACTAAAACCCAGCAAAGTTCATTTATAAACAAGTGGGAGATGCTCCTGAGGCCAACAGTCTGTACTCAGTTTGCTGGAGAGACGAGCCTGAACTTTGGGTTCTGAGAAGCCAGTGACAGCCATGACAGCCCGGCCCTGCAAGCTGGTCCTGGGTCTGCGCCTGCTCCTGCCAGCACTTCTCATCCCCATCAAAGCCAGGTGCTGATGTGTAAGCCTCACTGCCAGAGTGCAACAGGAGGAGCTGGGTGGTGTGCGTGCACACACACATGCGTGGTCAGAGCCCCTGGCCTATCACTAATGGAGTTTGACAGGGAGAGAGCAAAGCGTGCAACTGTGCAACCAAGGAACCTGAGGCAGTTTTTCTTGCAAGAACAGGATGGGAATGAAATCACATGGGCACGAGGTGATGCCCACCATCCACCACAGCTCCTGACATCCCCAGGCAGTGCAGCGGGACTTCAGACTCTCTCTTTGCTCAGGTGATGCAAAAGGAGGATGGATTGGATTACTGGAGAATTGAGAGCCTTCAGAAGAATAAAGGGACTGAGCACAGAAACAGTCCCTTGTGTTGGCCTGGATGCACTTGAGAGGTCTTCAATTTTGATAACTTACTAGTGAGTTACTCCTGAGAGGTCCACACCAGGTACCAACGCACTCTGAAGAGTCACTTTGCATTTTTTTGCACATCAACAAACAGCAAGAGAAAAGTTATCCCCTGCTACAGCCAGAAAGGCAGGGAAAGAATATTTATTTTATCTAATCAAAATAAAGCTGACTTTGCACCTGGTCAGCTCCCTGAAAACCTTCAGCCTGCTCTTCCCAATGGTCTCTGGGGAGCAGCACAGGGTCTATAGGGAAAGAGGCAACAACTAAAAAACTGCTTGCTGCTCCTGCAGCCACAAAGTGCTTCGGGTGCAGTTCACCTCACTCCCAGCAAAGGCCATCAGCATGACGGACTGCAGAGAGATCAGGCACATCTGCAGGTGAGTTTTAAATCCCAAGATTTAAAGAGAAGACAACGGGGGGAAAAGGACAACTGTGCTTTTTTGATAAACTGGCCTCTTGTGGCAATGAGGGGCAGAGCATGTGATGAGCAGACTGAGCAGTAGGTGGGAGATGCAGGCAGGGAAGGCTCAAGGATCCCATCAAGATGAGGGGAGATGCTTCAGAAGAGTCTGATATGTCTCACATTTCCACTCAGGTCAGCAGTAATTGTTAAACATGTTAGATGTTAGTTACCTTCTACAAAAAGTAGTCCCTTGTATTAAAAAGACAGTTGAGAAACAGTTTCATACTGTAACTGTCATTCATCTTGCTAAATCTCTCCCTTTCCACTCACCAGTGTCCCTGTCTTTTCCTCTATACACTCCCCAAAGTTTGTTGGGTCCAAATAGTTTTTAGAAGTCATCAAATGCTGAAAATAGAAAAAAAACATATTGACCTGCTTAACTTAGAAAGCTCTGACACCTCTTGGTGAAGTTGTGGGTTGGCATCATTATCCAGATGGTAACACTGCTATCCCTTTCTGACTTCAGCTCCTTGCTTTGAAAAAGCCCTTGAAAAAGATGACAGAGATAACCAGATCCCTTCAGATGAAAGGGAGAAGCTTTACCCTAAAAGCAGCACCTAAATCCACTCAATGTCAGCCCTTGATAATCCTTAGCCAGACTGTTATTCCCCATCAGATCAAACAAGGGAATGAGATTTAGGCTATGCTAAGTGCCAAACCCCAGTATTAAGAGTCTTGCTGTCACACCTTCCAGCAGCTTTTATCTTTTTTTCTTTCTCTCCTGCCTCAAAAGAATCCAATTTAACTGGCAAAACCAACTCCATCAGTGGCAGCCACTGTCCTCTCACAACTCAAAAAGCAGCTAAAAGGAACCTGGCGAATTGTCTGGTGGCCTCAGAACTGCCCAGACCCTTCTCCTTCCCAGCAGAAACCAACCGCTGACAGAAGTTGATATTTGTCAGCTCTCTTCTGCTGTGCTTGCTCTTTTACTGTGGCTTTGTTTGCGTTGTTTCAAAGAGACAGGGTCAAACTTCATCAATATGATCAACCCAGAAGCATCTTAACTAACTCTCTTTTCTGCTCAAAAGACAACCAATAATTACTACTCCGTCAATACTATAAGGTGAATTCTTGGGCATTTTTCTAAAACGGACCTTGTATAGCTTGACATTAAACAATGAAAATACAAGCTTTCTCAATATTCCAAGACTAAATGCATTCACTATTTTCCCATGTCCCATGCTTGCATCTCTAAAAAAAAGTATTAAAATGCTCTAAAGCCGAACGTTGAAATGCAATTCATAATCAGTAACTTTACCCGAAATGCTAAAACAAAAGCTTGGTTCTTCTCAAACAGTGAGTTTCACTAATGGTAAGCACCGACTTCTCACCAAATATAACATTTATGTCAGGATCCCCTGACGTGTCAGCCTTCAACTTGCGAAGGTTATTTTGCAAATGCCACATATCCCATTCGTGGGGATTTCACTGTAAGCCTGGGGAAACAACTGATGGGAACTGCAGTACCAAGAGAATGAACAAGTCATGAAGAAACACCTACCACCAAACAGAGGACATGGGCACCTCCAGAGCAGAACTGGCCCGGCGAACTACCTGCTTCGTGTACCCAACGAGGCAGAGCAGCAGTCTGCCTCCCATGTGAACAGGTGTAAGAAAGCAGCCAGAGGGGCTTCACGCTGAGTGAGAGGATGAAAAGCTGCTACAGCTGCTAAAGGCTGGGAGCCAAGAGGCAGCCGCAGTCACCTGGAGCTTCATACCCTACCTGGTGGCCATGCAACAGCTCATAATCATGGTGAAGCTGTGATCATCTCAGGAAACTCTCTTCTGCATTGCTGCCCGTGGTAACGACACCATGGTGACAGGCCAGGAAGCCTGTCCGTCCTATTAGGAACAGCATTCCTGGTAACGAAAGGCCCGGGTAGTAAAATGGCAGAAATCATGAATCCAGGGAGAAAGATGTTAGGAGTCCAGAGAATAACAGTGAGGTTGCTTCAGAGTGCGATGGAAGAATGCACTGGGAGAGGCAGTTACCAACTCTTAAGAGTGCAATTTCAGGACTGCAACATACAGAAATATGGACAGGACTGAAAGCTGCTTACAGAAAAGGAAGATGGTTGCTGCTGCACACAGCTAGATTTCAGCTCAGGGTGGCTGAGCTGTGCAACTTGCAACAATATGCTTCACTGAAGTTGCTGAGATGCCTGCATGAGTATACCTCATTTTGGGAGAATGCAGGTTTTATGATAACATTTTTGTAAACTTTACCAGTCCTAGCTCAAACAAGCTTTTGTAAACTATGCTGGCAGTACAGAATTCAATTCAGATACACTAGTTTACCATTAAAATCTGGTCTTAAAAAAGAGGTAGGCTTGCTCCTGTAGAGGACACTGTAAAAACACTAGTCCATAAGTAGTAATGGAAAAATAAACGGCATCATGGGTGAAAGCAGTATCATCAAGTCTCCAGCACAGAAGAGATCACAGCTGTTGTCATATAAAAAGATGTAATTTATAGTTACATTACCAATGTTTAAGAAGATGGAAGAAACCCTGTTTATGTAATATATAAAACATTCTCTTGAAGGGATTAGACTAAATAATGCCCTAAATTCAGCATCTTTCAGTCTAATAAAGGACATAAAACCTGTTCAGCAATCTGTTTCTATTTTAAAAGACAAGCTATGGTATACATTACAAATATTGTTTGTAAAAGAGAGCTATGGAAAGAGGGTTGGTGGGATGTTCTGCATATATTAATGCTTCATTAAAAATGCCATAAGAAGTAAGGAAAAAAATAATCTAAGTTTAAGATGCCCTCCCACATAAGGAAAAGGATTTTAAAGCACTTATTAAATTACTTCACTTGCTTGAGCAAAAACATGAGCTTTCTTGGAAATCAGGACAAGCTGATTATATAAGACTCAGATAGTTCTTTTTTAAAATGTTATTTCAACCCATGAAAATTTATATCTCCAGCTAAAAGGAAAAAAAGTATATGATTTGGGCTGTGGTTCTTAAAGGCATCATAATGTGTATCATTTAGAATTACTCTAATTATTTAGTTAATTCTGTATGGAATTGTGAATACTAGCGCTACCCTCCTGGGCTGTGACTCGGTCAAATGGAGCCTGATTTAAATTGTAAGCTTCAGAAGAGGCAGGGATCATCTTTCTGTTCAGTAGTGGGGTAGCACCCTGTGCGCTCAGCTCCTGATCAATTGGCAGGGCAGCTGGAGGACAGCAGGGCCAGACTTTTCTTTAGTACTTTGTTAAAAGTCTGTTTCCTCTGCAAACTTTAGGGCAAAGAGGAAAATGGAAAATATGCTGTGTAAGAGCACATCTGACACCAGATCTATTTAATTGAGTGCTATAAAAGTTACTGAAAACCTTACAGCAAAATCTCCAACAGCATCATCTGTAGGACAACAGATTAGCGACAGACATCCCTGGTTTATTAGAGATTGCATAATAAAGAGATCAAAGGAACTGTGCATTGACAGGCAAGCGTAAGTGACACAGAGGGTTTTTATGAATGGCCTGGCACTGGCTGGGGAGCGCTCGGAGGCGCAGGCGTCGCAGCCAGCGCGCGGCAGCCCTCCAGCCTCGCTGCATGGCTGCTGCTTGCTTGGTTTCAGCAGAGCAGAGCAGAGCAGTGACCCATCACGGCTCTGCTGCTTGCAGCAAAGCTGTCACACTGCTGTGCCTAGCGAGACTGAACCTAATGCACAGATGGGGCTTTTGTAGTCGTCCCCAAGCTGGCATTTGTCCCTGCCCCCTGGCAGGTTAGCGGTCAGAGCTGCTCTCTGGCTCAGGACATCAGCTTGTTACGAAAATGAACCCTTCACTGGGCCTGGCTTTCAACTCTGCTCCAGCAACGGTGAGCTTGAATAAGGGGACTTTACCCACACTCTAACGGTAAAGGTAAGAATTTGGCCCATGAGTGGATGAACTGTCCTTCAGGCTGGCTCAAATCCTGCCACATCTAACAGGGTTCCTTTTATGGAAGAAAGGTTGAGTTTTCAAACTTAATTTAAAAAGAAGAAGAAAAAAGTGCCCTGGCCGCTTAAAGAAGCGCCCCTTTCAACACAACCCTCGCTCCGGGAGCGCGCCTGCGGCAGGGTCATCTCACCTAACTTTAAATGCCTGCAGGGCAGCTGTCTGCCTGAGAGAGCTCCCGTGTCCCAGCCCACGCTCCCTTCAGTGAGCAGAGAAAATGGAGCTTTCAGGACACAACGCAACTGACCTATTTTAGGTACCTACTTCAGGATGAGATGAATCGGCCCCGGCAGCGCCTATTTCTCTCTGTTGACTATAAAGGGAGTCTAGCTAATGTACCTCTGGCCAGGTAAATCCCACCCTTCATGCTGAACACAAGCAGAAAGAAATGCACAAAAATGCTCAGAATGCTACTAATTCATAACATTAACACCACGTTGCATATGAACCATTTAAGATCTACAGAGCAGAAGCAGCACTGCAATTAGCTTTAATATAAAGCTGTAAGGATTCTGATAACACAAGTAAATTAATATCTAGGCAGCAGGTCCCTAGAGTAATGGCACAGTCATTACAAAGAAAAGCTGCAGAAAATTACCATTTGCAAGGTTGCAGCAAACGTAAAGATAATTTCTTGATGAAGGCCAGCGCAGGGATCTGAAGGCTCAAAACATCCAAGGTTCAATTAGCGCAGCTGAACAACTACAGGTGGAAGAAGCCTGAAGAGGGTGACTGATAAAAGACTCCAGACAAATGAGCAAGATACCTGTAGTTCAAATTAGGTTCATATGAGACACATGAAGAGCAGGCTCAAAAATCTTCCAATAGAGTATTAAAGAAAGTATGAGTGAAACATGGTCACACTAGTGACTGACATTTGCTTGCCTGCCTTATGTATGGATAACCGGCCTATTTAGAAATGACTAACAGGCATGAGAGGAGATGGTAAAAAGGTGAATGCATGCAGCAATGCCTACAGAGGTTACCAGCATCTGCAAAGGAGAACCATCCCTTCCACGCACTGCATTCAAGTGTTGGTCAGCCAGCTGCCGCTCTTTGCTCCCCCACATGTAGTGCTACATGAGCTGCCAACCAAACCGCCTGAGGGAAGAGTCTGCTCGACAAATCCAGCGTAGTTAATTCACATGGCTCAGCAAAGCTGCTTGAGTGGTGCCTGCAAGCGGTGGGCCTTGGGATGGATGGAGAAGCAGTCAAGCGTGGGCAGTGACAAACAGCCTTGCTCTGGTGTACCAAGAGTAGGGAAGAGCCATTGGAGTGCCAACAGAGGCCTTTGTGAAGGGCAGATCTTCAAAGCTTCCCTCTCTGTGCCTTGGGAGGACAGATGTCCAAGCAATGTCCAAGCACTCCACAGTGCAAAGCAAAAGGACCACAGTCTCACTGTAAAATGCTCAAGTGATACCCTTGCCAAGTGATAACCTTGCAGCAGCACATTCTTGAGATTACAAAGGTGAAATATTTTAATAGTGGTATCTCATGCAAAATGAATAAAGGATTCAATGAAAGGATTGAAAACGAAAAGCTTAAGTATTCCAGCTACACTACTTGGTCTAATGGATGACACTCTCTCTGCCTAAAAGCCTTGTCCCAAGGCTTGTCCCTTAATACCTCCACGGTCAGAGCAATTTATCAGTGTCTGAACATGACCATCAGCAAGCCCATTAACTGAATCAGTCTGGATGAAATTTAATTGCAAGCAAAGACAAAAATGTGTTGTAGTTTAAGGATGGCATTTTCAAATTTGTGTAAAAGAACTGAAGAGAACAAAATCCCATCAGTTCTCAAATGATTTGCATTCTTGGCTTTCCCTAACATATCTGAAATGCAACATTGTCAGTTTTTCCATTCCCCTGTAATACAAGGTGTCATGATTTGAGATTCAAGAAAACCTAGTTTTGCAACCAAACTAGACCAACAACATGTATGATTTTCAAAAAATACTCTTTAAATACACATATGAAAAGACACAGTTTGCATTTTAACATTTTGGAAATAAATCCTACTAACATCTACTGGTGATCAGCTAGTACTTCCTTAATTGGCCCAAGCACTATGCTGGACTGTATGGTGCTATCAGCTCCAAGAACTGTAAATATTTATAGCAGACTCCTCTTAGCTGCTTTAGAAGTGTGGACAGATAGTGGTCAATTTTCTTAAGGACAACCACTGCTGGCTGGAACTTAAAAGTCAGCTTTTATGATTTCAGCAAAAGCTGGCAACATCCACACGCAGAAGTTCAAGGACAGAGTTGGCTCCCAGGCCAGACTGAGCCTAGCGCAGCTATGTGTTGACAACCTTTCCTGTGCCACTGGAGTGCGTGACACTGAGGTGAGGATAGGACACCGAGAAGATGGCTGGAAGAGTTAGGGCATTAGGAGCCAAATGATCATCTGAGCCTTGAATCCTGAGAATCCTCAGGCTGGCTCTGTCATCTTCATACAACACATCTGTTCTCTCTAACATACTTTAAAAATCTGCTTGTTTTGAAAAACAAGGCTCTTCCTAACTTTTCCTCACATTTTAAGATACAAAAAAATATTTAGCTATGAAGTCATTTACCCTAGGAAGATTTTAAAAATCTGACATAATTATCACTTCCTAAAGATCCCAGGCTGATTTCCTGAAGAATGACATTACAGGGGTGTAACAAGGGTCTTCCATTTTTAAATTCCTACCTACATTTTCATTGCTTAAGCTTCCAGAGCTTCTCTTTCCTGATACAGAAGACAGGATGGCTGCAGCCTTGACTTTCCAACAGCTGAGAGGCAGTTTTGCTAAAACACAGTATTAATTTAAACCATCATTGTGCATGGTTTACTTCTTTTGCAAGAGGATTGTGTGCTCCTTCCAAAGGCACTGGGGGGAGTTGGGTACAGGGGGCAGTGGGGAGTATTCAGTTTATATATTCTCCCATTTTGCAGCTCATCCTGTGAGTGGAGAGAGGGTAATGGTATTTCTGATACATCTCCTATAGCACATTTTTTTACTTTTCAAGACCAGTCCTGGTATGCAGACAAGTTACTGCTCCATTATCATAAACGTAGAGAAGAAAGAAGCATGATTTTTACCGTATGAGAGCAAGCCTGTCTTTTTCAGATGGATGATCATCAAGCCACTGGGAGTAGCGGGCAATGGACCACTCAGCCCTCTGATACAGAGAAACACAAACAAAACACCAATTACACATAAATGTGAAGAAGGAAACACACACACCAATTTCACAATCAAAGATGACATAAATGAAGGCCACATGAGGCTCTCTTAATACTGCAGTAATGCAAAATGAGTTAAGAAATCAGAGACAATTAACAGAAATAGCCCAATACAATATTTGGGAGCTCAGAGGCGATCTCCTATATCAGCTGTTTGCCCAATTTTGACAGGGGTTTGAATCTAGATTTCCAGCATCTTACAGGAGCAGGATCCAGGCAATTTGCAGTCGGGGATAAGACCTGCAATTTCTTCTATGAGCTAACAGAATATTAAAGAATTGAGAGTCTATTTAAAATCAGGTTATCATCTTCCTACTGTTAATTAATCAAAATATGAAATCAATGACCATAACACCTTTGCCACAATAAAAAAAAAAGCCAACAAATCATATAAAGCATGAGCTTGAATACTTTTTAACTAAAATAACTAGGGCAAACTACAATGTTCATTCCTCCTTAGGACATCTTGAAAGGAAAGACAGGTTGATCTTATTACCTGGAAGGGTGATTTTAACTCTGGTGGTGCTCTCGTAAATAAGAACTGAAGAATAATGCTGAATGGAATAACCTCTCCCAGAGCTGGGCTACTGGCAATATGCTCACTGGTCTGGAACAGCAGCGGTCTGGAAAAATGTAACAATATACTTGTGAAAGGAAGAAAAAGCGTATCTTATGCCTTAGAAAAATGCCTATATGGTGGCAATATTATGTTAGCATAGAATCATCTAATTTTTTTCCACTAGTCCACATCTTAGGTTTTCAACACAGGTTCAGTTTGTAAAAATTCACAGAAGTTGCCTATTGTAATTAAACAGCACAGGACTGTACATTTTATATTTCAGTGGAAACACTTAAGGTAACTATAGAACTCACTGTCATGCACAAGTTGCACTGAAAGCAACACAAAAAAGTACAATTTGGCCAACATTTGCATGACAAAGATTGTTAAATCATAGTTATACTCCGCATAAAATTTAGAAGATTAAAGTTCTTTAATCTATTTCTAATTTGCAGGTGGGTGTTGCCAAAAAAGCTCTCAGTTCAACCAGAACTAACATGAGGTAATAAATCAGTTTTGAAACTAGTTCCTGCAACTGCAACTCACCTGAATGACCTCAGCTGCCTGTAAGATTTTCCTAGGTCAGAGACTCGCCGACACAGCGGTGCTACTGCTAACTCCATCTATAAAAAAAAAAAATTTTAATTTGAATTAGATTGTCCCAAAATACAAAGCTTGTTATTGAAGTAGCCTGCCTTTAAGCAATAATCCAAACTTGCAGACCAAGTCACTGACTTCTCACTGGTGACTGAATTTGAGACAAGAAGCTATCCTTTCCTTTCATACTGCATTGCCCAAACCAAGGCTCCCCAGAGAGGTTGTGGATGCCCCATCCCTGGAAGTGTTCAAGGCCAGGTTGGATGGGGCTTTGAGCAACCTGGTCTAGTGGAAGGTGTCCCTGCCCATGGCAGGGGGGTTGGAACTAGATGATCTTTAAGGTCCCTTCCAACCCAAACCATTCTGTGATTGTATGAAGACCTTTGCCTTACTCTTGACAACACAGTAAGCATCCCATGACAAACGATAGTGATAGTCTATGGTTAAGAACAGACAGGAACTTGTGAGCTTACTGAGACTGAAGCTTTGTTTCTCACATCAGAATTATTTTGTTGGTGATGAGTTTCCTAACGAAGCACTTATGTCAATACCCCAAAAATCTGCCCGCAGCCTGGGAAGAAAGCAAATCTAGGCAGGTCTCCACAAACCACTCCTAAAGCAGTAAAAATTCATAACCATTTCAGCTGGGCACCTTTCCTTTGGTGAAGGACGAGGTTAAAGTGATTTCTTCTTAAAACACTCGGCCCCAAATTCTGGGGCACAAAACCTATGCAGATTAAATAGAAGGCAGCTGGGACCTATTGCCACAGGGTCATATGGAATCACAGGCAAAACAGCATCAGTAAGAGCATTATTTTCATACTTATTTTCATACTGTTCAGTCTCTGAGTTACAGCAGCCATGTTTAAAAACAATTTTTAAACACTTTCTATTTTTTAAGTACTGGAGTTCACCTGCCTTTTTGAACAAGAGCTAGGCTCCGCTTGGGTTTTTACATCATTCACGTGAGACTAAACTCTGTCACAGGCTCTTCATTAACAGTGAGGACACGGAAGTGAGAAAGAACAATTTCACTTCCAGATCCCGGACTGAACATGAACATTACATGGCAAAATTTCAGTTAATATGCACACTAATGCAAACACCACCATTCAAAAAACCCCACAGGTAAAGGAATTTTAGCCAGATATGGATTAAGTCTTCGTTTTTTGCATTCCTGAAGTGTCAGTCAACAGAGGGATGCAAGCTTTATTCTCCACGTACATTTTTTAAAATCCCCAACTTGAAAGACTATTCAGACTTTGATTTCCACATAATGCACAATTAAGGTAAGTTTCAAAGGATGAGAGCTAAAATAAGTAACAAGATCAAGAACACCATACAATGAGCTTCCCATTTAAGTAACATTGCTGAAGGAGTTTCAAAGCATTTCTGATAAGACACTATTTACAGTGAAGTCTTTAATACTATTACTCTTTCCAGCTGTAGAATTTCCTTAGACAGAGCTGGCTGCTGGGTGTCATTGTTTAACCCCAGCTGGCAACTAAGCACCACCCAGCTGCTTGCTCATCTCCCTCACAGTGGGATGGGGGTGAGAATCAAAAGGGTAAAAGTGAGAAAAACTCATGGGTTGAGATAAAGACAGTTTAAAAGGTAAAGCAAAATACGCATGCACAAGCAAAGCAAAACAAGGAATTCATTCCCCACTTCCCATGGGCAGGCAGGTGTTCAGCCATCTCCAGGAAAGCAGGGCTCCATCACGCTAAGTAACAGTCACTTGGGAAGACAAATGCCATCACTCCAAACATCCCCCCCTTCCTTCTTCTTTCCCCCACTTTATATGCTGAGCACGACGTCCTATGGTCTGGGATACCCCTCTGGTCAGTTGGGGTCAGCTGTCCCGGCTGTGTCCCCTCCCAACTCCTTGTGCCCCCCCAGCCTCCTTGCTGGTGGGGTGGGGTGAGGAGCAGAAAAGCCCTTGGCTCTGGGTAAGCAGGGCTCAGCAGTAACCAAAACATCCCTGTGTTATCAACACTGTTCCCAGCACAAATCCAAAACATAGCCCCATACTAGCTACTGTGAAGAAAATTAACTCTATCCCAACCAAAACCAGCACACTGGGCCATTGGCTTCACCAAGACCACATAACTATGCTGGGGTTCCAGCATAAACAAGAAAGATCATGTGGCGAACTACGATGCCACAGTTCATCTAAAACCAAAAGAAATTAAATTAGCAATTAATGCAAAACAAGGCCGTATACTTCAGGCACCCATCTTCAAAGCAGGTGGCAGGATGGCAGTCATCTCACCTACTTCGCAACATCTACAGACTCTCTTCATACTCAGTGGAGAGAAACAGCCACTCCTGGGGTGAGACATATCTTTCCTTGAGGTAGATATCTAAAATAGGTCAGGCGGGTCACAGAGGAGTATCCATCTACATGACACTCAGTCAACCAAAGCTGGGAAAGCCAGAGGGCCTAACCCAGGCACCTACACTTCCTCTGAAAGGCGCTGGGGAAAGCCCCACAGAGCCAGCCTACAGGCAGCGCAAAGCTGCTCCCCAAGCCTGGGAACCTTGGAGCACATGCCCCACATCGAGCACCTGCAGGCCTGCATTTTATATTAAGCAGCAACGCGCAGAAGCAGAAAGTGAGTAAAAATCCAGGAAGCAGAAATAAGGATCTTTGTCTTCTGCTTTCAGATGAATGCTCCAGCCCTGGGTAACAGCCCGGCTCCCTCCTGCCTACTGCCCTTCTGGCTCCCAAATCTTCTGCTCTAGGCTATGAACTGGCCCATTCTCTACAGCTGGGTGGGATCCCTGCCCTGTCCCCCTGTAACCCTCGCAGCCTGAGGGCTAGGTCACCTCTCCCACATGCAGGTGCAAGGGGTACCTGTTTCTTGGGCCGAAGAGCACGTACAACCCAGCTCTGCAGTTCCTGAGGAAGCACGCTATGCACCAGGCAGTGCAAAAGGCATGCAAATGGGAAGCCAACGTCCCCACGCTCGAGGAGGAGCTGGCAGCTGCTGTGCTGTGTGCTGAATTTGCCAGTGCAAGGGAGCGAGGTTGAGTTGTCCCCTCCAGGACAGGGGATTTCTGCAGGGAGGTGCTCCAACACCAAACTGTGACGAAGCTTAGAGCAAGTTCAGCATGTTGTTCCACCAGATCCTCTGGGACACTTCTGAGCACATATGGGAGCCAAGAGGCCTGTCTGCTGCACAGGATCAAAAGCAAGCAGCCAAAAAGAGGAGCTAATTAAGTAGGCTTCACTGCATCATGATACAAGAACCCTACAGACCCTGAAAAACAAATGGGAGCAAGACTCTGATTTCTCCAGAGCTTCTTTTCAGGCATCAGTATTGGCTAGAGGCAGCTGGAAGTAACTGATATCCTGCAGGAGCTGGTGACCCAGCTCTTGTGGGAGCCATGGGCTTATAGCTGTGAAGAACCAGGGAGAAGATAATTCTTTTAGGTGCTTTAGAGAATTTGGTAACAGGCCACAAACTGCCAGTCTGACTTGTGCAAACAGAGATGCATGGATCAAACTGTACTCATGAGGGGAAAGAAATCCCAGCATAGCAAAATGTAATTTTGCTTAATAAGTTTTAAATGACTGTTTCACTCCTGAAACGTAATATGATGTCATGAGACGTAAGTGAAACTTTCTACAGCTTAACCAATTCCTTATTAAAACAAATTTAAATTATTTCTCTTGAACATAATTGGCAGTTTCCATAAATCAACGTTTTTAGTCTTAGGTACTAAGGAATAAAATTTACTTTGGAAAATTCTATTACTTCATCTTCAACCTTTATTCACTGTAGGAAATTATTAGTATTGCTAGAACTAGATAGATTTAATGGCAGCAGATGGTTGATTCGTGAAGTACTAGTTGCCAAAGAAAAAAATTGTTTTTAAGCTTTGCAGCATACTATACCATCTCAAATTGACTCATGAAGAGTGGGACTGAGTGCAAACTAATCTGGTAAAAAAGTACATAAATGACAGAAACTTTTTTTTTTTTTTTAATTTACAACACTAGTCTGCTATGTGTTATAACCCAATCTCTCCAATAAAAACTATACTTTGTATTATAACTAAGATTGTTTTCTTCACTTGAATTTTAGCTATTTGTCTGAGCCCAATGCTGTAGTGAGATGCTACAGCATCTTTGCGCTGTTACATTCATCTCTGCAGGCCCACTGAGCAGGGTTTTGTGTCTCTGCTGAGCATTGGTGCCAGCCAGCATGGCTGGCCTGGGAGCGAGTGCCAGGGAGGAATCATTCGGCTGGAACAGCTGCTGTTTTTAAGGTGCTGGAATTGGGCATAGGATTGAGCATATATCACTTCTTGGTTCTGCTATCTGTCGTCACCTGAAGCTGCATCAACTCTTGATTCCTGCAGCATATTTATACTGTAGCAGCTTTTGCTATGATACACAGCTACAGTTTCCAAAGCACTTTGGTGAGCTTTTACAGGTCGGGTGATGTTTTTGGCTGTCTGCAAGCCAGTATTTGTATCGCGTGTGCAAGGCCTTTCATACAGTCATATCCTACAGGCTTCACATATGTACGGATGAGTAGTATTTCTTGTTTCTTTTCCAAATTTGGAACTGCAAATTTGAAAATTCAGATATCTAGGTTAAATCAGTGATAAATCAGGTGTCCAAGCAGTAATTTGCAACCACAGAAGCTTGACTGACTAATGTGATATAATCATTAACACAGGATGCAAGACAAGCAGTAGGAAGTGCAAGTGCCTGCCAAAAAGCAAGTGGCAGCTAGATCAGAAGAAGGCCTAATGACTCTGCCTGGTTTCTTCTAAATTTGTTCAAAACCCATTGCTTTTCCATGATTTATTCATGTTATTTTGCTATGCTTCACAGAACACAGTGGCCGACTCCTGCCCAACATATGCTTCTTCTCAATGATTCTTGCTCTCTAAGCCCAAAAAGGCTATATTATCTTTTCTTCTCATATGACCCTGCCATAGCCCATGGCTAGGTGGTCAATTATCTGTTGAACTATTCACTGGCTAGCCATATTGTAGAAAATACATCACATGGCTGGCTTCTCTAATTGGATTATGTTCAGCAACCCAAGGGTGAAGTTAATACGTAGTCTAGATACAGATAATGCATATATATTGAAGAATGCTTTGAAAAACCCCATAGTGAAGTTATTGTTTAGTGCCTATTGTGGTATTTTCAAGATCTCTCATTACTAAACAGCTGTTTTTTCAGCTGGAAAATCTTAACATTAAATTTTTAGCAATTACATTTCCTCCTGGCCAAGATGAATTCCAAGTTTTTAAATGTTAACTCAAAATGCTTTTTTCTAGCCATTCACCAGGAGAGAATGCTTTAACAAGCAAGGGAACAGAAGAGCTCTGCACTGTTACACGAAAGAAGCTGGCCTTGAAGGGACATGGAATTTGATTTCTCCCCCATGCAGCAATTCCAAAACGGTTGATGTTTAAGTAAATCCTTCAGCAGTAATACCTCCAAAATAACACACATCAGAAAATAATTTCTTTCTTCCAGTAAGATAGTTAGCATTAAACATTAAGTGCAGTTTAGCTTTAGTAGTTTCTGTCCTTATGACTACAACTGTGATTACAGCATCCTGGTTCTCTCACTTCTTCATAAGAAACTAGAAAGCAAATTTTTTAGGAAAAATTCTAAGAAGCATTTTTACACTTGTATCACCATGTTTGATCAAACGAGCAAATCTGTTTACATTTTTTAAAACCTAAATGCCTAATATTCTTGCTTTTCTAATGCCACATATTGAATCAGGAAAACTAGATTCTGACCATAGGGTAACCAGCAGATAGAAACATTTCTTCTGCACTAGAATTTAGCATTGTCAACTTCTACAGTAAAAACATTTTTCTAGGAAAATTCAGTAAAACCAAAACATTTTGCAGTAATTTATTGATAAAGACTTGAAGAGTTGGTGGGAGTGTTATCTATGCCCCATCAAAACTGTTTGAACACAGTACTGAACAATGCCAAAAACCCCAACTATAAATCACACCTAGATAAGAAATATATGAAGGTATATGTAGAATAGTATAAACTCAAACAGGACCAATAAAAATAGTTCACTCAACAAGGCTGAAACTAATCAGTCATGACATGAGATGGTGTTCTTGCCACAGACAGTGGCTCCTGCCTTATACATCACTCCAAACATACACCTGTACTATGAAAAGATGGGAAATCATGTCATGCTTTCATGCCATGAAGCATAAAGACTACTTAGTCTTTGCAATTTCTAGACTACTTATTTCAATGTAGTTGTGATCTGTAGTTGCTATTAATAAACAATTATTTTCCTGCATCAGCCTACAAACTTGATGTAGCAGACTACTAATTTCCATGCCAAATATTACTGTGGATTCCTCATTTATTCTAAATAAATTTCTCAACTGATTGTGCTTGTATTTCATTCTTTGCTGCATTGTCCAGCACTTCCATCAGGTTTTAGGAAGGCCTGAACTACAAGCCACCAGTCCTAAAGTGTGCCTAAGTGTTAAGTGCTGTAACAACAATACCAAGCAAGTTAAAAAGTCCTAGGAGAAGAACTGGTACTCCCCAGAAACATAAATGTTGAAAAACCATCAGAGCTTGCTGGTTTGCTTGCCTCCAGGAGAACATTTTTTTCAGTCTGACTAGTACGGAATTAAAAAGTAAAATTTGGTATTACATACATGAATACTGAATTATGGTCACCTTAAAAATACAAAACCAAATGAAAACAAACTGATGCAGGAATTTATAGGAGTGAACTGAAAAGTAATCTTGTGCAATTGCCTGCATAAAAACTGAGAGCATGAAAAGAGGTGAATTCAGCCTGTAGACTAGAAATATTTTAAACGGTGAGAGTCCCAAGGAACAGCACAGTATGTGATAACAACCTTGCAGCAGTGCAGACATCTTCTAGGGCTTAAAATGTTTCTGTGTTCCTGTAAGCACTGATCTTCATGAAATCTTATTAATGATATTCAGGAGTGTTTCAAGCCTGTCATACCTCTGTTCACAGCTGCCACACTAGCACACACCTAGTCTTATCACTGAAATATTTGTAATGCACAAGATAGCAAAATGCAGTACTGACACTGGAAACAGGATAAGACAGAGGATTCAGAATTACAGCAATAATTCCTAGCTGTGTAAGTAGCTAAGCCTTACTCAAGAAAATTGGCTATTGTGCACCTCGCTGAACCCAGTTCTGAATGAAGAGAACTTGAAGCCTCAGTCTTCCCCCTTCTGTGTAGACACCTGTTGTTTGGAGGCAACTTACCAGTAAAACACGTTTCCAGTGCAAAAATTTTCAACTCTGACCCTCAGCCAAAGCTATTCTGCTGAGTATAAGGCAGCTGTAACTCTAACCGAGTGCCTTGAAAGAAATGTGCACAAGCACATGAGATACCCAAAATCTGATGCAACCCAAGATTATTTGATTTACTGCATGCGTATTTATAATAGGACCTCAAATTAATCAAAGTTTCTAGACAGATTTCTGCCCAGGTCTTTTGCTTGCAAGTAACCCCAAAACACCAAAAGGGGTTTTAGATCTCAAAAGCCAGTTTTAAGCAGGAACTTGTAACCCTTTTTTGAATACAGAAAATTCAAAATTACTCTACAAGACAGAGCACAAGTAAAATCAGTTTATTAACAAACCTCCTCCTACACACAAAGTGTCTTTCCAGGCAGGTCCTTTTCTTTGGGTTGGGCTTTAGACCAACAATGCAGTGCCTTTCTGGGACTGAAAAAAACCCTGCACACAGCATTTATGGCCATTTGGAAAAGTTCATCCTTTCCATCAAGCCAGCAGCCCACCTAAATACCTGCTCCCTGCTCTCCTCAGCCCAAAGCAGCAGCAACCTCCCCTTCTCTTTGGAGGAATCAAGTCTTTTCCTCGACAAAGCCATGTGCTATGGGAATGGGAGCATGGAATTGAAACAAGTTCTGTTCAGGATTACAGCCACATTTCAGTGAAAGTGCCCAAGCCTCCCGGCTGGGTCAGAGCAACTACAAGCTCCCCAGTGGGGCTACCAGGAGCTGGCGTCATGGCCACATGCCCAAAACCCACCAGGTTTTTGGGAGGCGTAGACACACCCCTGAAAACATAGATATAAGGCAGCCTCCACATATAAAATGTTTCGGTCCTTTTTCTGTTATTCTGAGCAACAGGATATAGTGTCCAGGCCATTCTAGACACTACAGCCCCTGTGCAGCCTGGGACGCCCTAAGGAGCTCTATGCAGAGATGCTCAAAGGCACAGAGTGAGCGCTGAGGTGGCTGTATGGGGCTGGTTGGACCCAGGCAGTTCTGGTCTTAAGCCCACTTTTAAACAAGCCAAAACCATGGTGCAATGTGAAGATAAGAAAAACACAAGGCAGCCCCCAGATGCAGCAACAGCTGAAGGCAGAGACAAGAATGAATTCAAAACCTATTTTTTTTCTTCTACAGTACGAAAGAAGAGAAATCAGAACATTTATCTTCACACAGTTGTCCGTTCAGGAGTTACACTCAGCACAGTGGGGAAGAACATGCAAATCCCCTAACACTCAGATGAAAACATACCTTCATTTTTCACTTATAAGGCAGCCCGTGTTAGAATGAGAAAAATAAGTGTTTAAAAATGATAAACGAGTTATATTTTTAGTATTATTATAATAGCTGCTTAGATGAGATGCTCTTTACTGTAGAATTAGGTGAAGATATTTCCCAAATATATATGACTTACTTTAGTACTGCACTATAAATTACAAAAATTTTCTATATTCCTTCCAGAGGAAGAACCAAGCATCCTTTTTTTCCTCCAATTTCATGACATTGTCTTTAAAATAGAGAAGGAAACACAACCTTCTCACCAAAAGCAATTGAAAACTTCCCCTTAACTTCTGCGGTTAAACGCTGATTTGCTACTTTTGAGTAATGAATAAAAAAACTTCACTCAGGAGTATGTAACTCACAGGCAAATGATACAAAGCAGCCACAAGCAGAAGCAGAGATGGCGATTTCTCCCTCCCTGCCTTCCTCTCCTACCTCAGTTACCTACCAGCCAAAAGCAGCACTTGGTATGCAAACAGCTGGTGCCAATTCCCTTTTTCATTTGGATAATAATAACCAGAACCCTCAGACCAATCTAGTGCAAGCCTGTATTCTTTGGCAAGTTAATCACACAGTGTTACTATTAACAAATTAAATTTGAATATAGTAGATAAGCAGACAGGTAGTGGATATTAATCTGGTGATTTGTTTTGTGTTTTAGTCCAGTATATGAGCTAGGTAAAGCTGAGAGGCAGATAAGTTGATCAGGTCATGAACAGAATCCCACAAGAAAACTCTCTTCTGTTACCGAAAGGGCAGTTCTTCCACAGGATATTGGTATTTCTTTAGCTTGTTTCCTACACTGGAAGGCAGCTGAGTTAGCGATTAACTACTGTAGGCACTGTGATATATAAAGCGATTAAGAAAGCGACACATTCTGTTAGAAGAGAGAGAAAGAATGAAGTGAATGAATGGTGGCAAATGATGGACATACTGAAGAGATCAGACAAGCTGGATAAAATGTCAAGACACAGCTGAATTTAAATGCAACAGTCACTTGATAGGAAGCTGTCAGACCTCCCTGAATCTGCCTTATGGTGACGAGGGATCATCCACTACTTAGTGGATGCATTTCTCAGGATACAGGATCTCATCAGAGAGGATGTTTAGAACTGGAATGCACCAATCTCTACAACTGCCTGTTTATACTTTGATGGGGACAAAAGTATTGATAATTTTCAGTGAATACAGTGAAGTAACAGTAAAAAGCAGAAATCAGCATTAAGGGTACCTGTGCAAAATCCGCCGCAAGCCGCATCTTCCCACCTTCACCAAGGGGCCTTATTAGACTGGCATTGCGAATGAAAAGTTCAATTGCTCTTTGAGCCATGGCTTCAGTGTTATCAAAGACAAAGTCAAAACACTCAAAATGTCTGAAGTAGTCGCTCATGACTCTTGCTATAAAACCCTGTAGTTCTTTCATGTACAGAGAACAAGGGACATCTGGTTTTCCTGAGCTGGATAACGATCTGAAAAAAAAAAAAAGAAAAGAAAAAAGAAATGGGGACAGCCAAATTCATCTTTAAAACACAACCAAAAACTACTGGATTCTTTTTAATTTTTTCCTACCCCATGAAGTCATGGCATGGCATGAATTGTAGCATCTCATTTCTACTCAGAATAAAGAGCATGTAGTGCTCTCTGAAACTGTAGTAAAAAAATATCTCTTTATCAGCCATTCCCATCCTAACAAGATAAAGGAAATCACCCCACTCCTACCCAACTTGCAGAGCCTCCACCAGTTTGGAGCCTAAACCTCAAATCCAGCCCCTAAATTGAAATGTCTCAGTTATTGATTTGAAACTCTATTAATGGATCAGAAAATAAAAGCACATGTTACAGGGTTACCAGTTTAGCCTATCCCAAACCTGTTCTCTGTACAGAAAGTTTCCTAGATTCCTCCAAACCCAGGATTAAGAAGTCAATCTAATTATCACAGAAGCAGCACAGAAGCTACAGTACACAGAAATCAATCACCTTTCTCTTTCTTTGAATCACAGTCAGGCAAAAGAGTTCTTCGAAACTCAGGAACCTGAGCATATTGGCTGTCTAACAAAACAGCCTTTGGCTGGAATTGGTTTATACACCTAGAGAGATATTTTGCTAGTGGTGGCAAAGGAAAGATGGAGAGGGTAAAATATTGTTAAAAAAAAGTCAAAAGGAAAATTTAAAACCCCTCTGAAAATATACTATTTTCAGTGAATTTCCAAGACAGAAAACAAGACATCTGATGATGTTATAAGCAATGTCAGAACAGAGATAACAACCAAAATACTGCTCAGGAAGGAAGACTCAATTATAGATAGGACTCAAGATCTCTGCAGATAAAGAATACTGGAAATTTTAATTAAAATGCTATGGGAAAATAGCATAATACACTAAATCTGAGCTTTCAATAAAAAAGATTTTTTGAACCATTTAATATTCAATACTACTTTAGAAAAATTTATGTGTAATTTTGAATCAGAGGTTATATGCTTTATTTTAAGAAACAAGAATATTGACAGTTCTGAAGACTGCCCGCAAAAAATATGTTCTGAAAGCAAAAGGGTTTTTTTAAAGCACAAAAATGGCCTCTGCTTGGTTTTATTTTTCTATTTAAAATGAATTTTACTGAACAGATATGCAAAAAAACGGAGGGAGGAGGGGAAGAGGACAGATGCTACCCGATTAAATTGTTTCAATAGATAGGTGTAATTCTGCTTTCTGTGTTCATTGACCATAAAGCATTGCCCTCCCCTCAACAAACACACGCTGTTGCTCCAAGGACATTGTGGCAATAACAATCTATTATGCATATGCAGGATGTCTTACTAAAGCAATGGTAAATTTAAAAAATTTTTCTAGTTACCCAGAAAAATCTTCCTGGTGCATAGTGATGATAATAGCTTCTACTGAATCTCCTACAGAGTTCAGTAACGGTTGAACAGCACTACCCATTAGATCATGGACTGCCTAAAATAGAATAAGAAAAAGGCAGAAGTAAGGAAACAGAAGCCAGAAGCATTTGCATTTTGACACCTCAAAAATACCTCAGTTCATTTCAACAGTGCTTTTTATTATTCTGCACTAGAAACTGCTAAATAGAAGGACAAAAGCCTAAGATAACATTTCTCTTTAATTGATTTTACCAGTAAAGTACAGAAATAGGGCTGTTTACTCCTTCTATGTAAAGCCTTGCTTCAAAAAGGTGCACAATGATCTGGCATTCCTCATTTGTAAGCGTACATGTTTTGGTGCACACACTTCGTTCAGCTGTTCCCTCCCCAGACACGTAAGCTACCCTTCATTCCTCTGCACACAACCCCTCCCAGATTAGCGCACAGCAGGACGGATGTGGATAGCTGTCATCCACACAGGGCTGCACGGCCATCCACATCAACCCCCAGAAAAGCACCAGGTAGCATAAAAATCATAATCTTATGTGCGTGTTGGGGCGGGGGGGCAAGGAGGTGATGAAGGATCCAGTTATTGCTGCATGAACGGTGCAGAGAAAGACGTTTATTTTCACAGCCAGATGACATCTGAGTTCCGACCATTATGAGAATATTCTTGAATACAAACGCTACTCAAGCAGTGATTCGGCACATGCAACATTATATATAGCTGCAGATACAACAAAATATACGTTTCAGAATATTTGTATACCTTTTGACTAACATACACTGACACAAAATAATACCTAGGAAAATAAGTGCCCATTTTAAGTGTAACAAACAAAGCAAAGCTCAGCCCTACCCCTGCAGCATAAGGTCATTCAATTACCTTTAAGGCAGTTGTGACTGTTTGCTCAGCAGTTGCTGGAAATGAGCTCTGATTGGTAATGACCTAAAAATTTTAAAGTAATTGTTAATAGTCGACATTCAACAAATTATTAGAATCCCTAATATTTAATTTCATTTAAAAACATACTGAGTTATCCTTAGTAATGAGTGGTTTACATAGGAATAGATAACTACGAAATGTGTTTTATACAGACAGAATTTTCAATGCACCAGTATCAGTCCTTTGCTCTCAAATTTCCTATGGACTCTGCTTCTGCCTTGGCAAAGAAATTATTCAATTGAGTTCAACTGAAATTTAGCTGAAGCGTTAACAGAATCAGAATAAGAGTAAGTGGTGTATTCTCCCACTGCTAAGTATAGAATTTATGGAGAACTATACAAGCAGGTCTATAGCAAATACTTGAAAGAATGGTTGTTCTTTCTCATTATTATGACTACTATAATACTACATATTAAATAGCTGTTTATGTACAGCTACAACAATATTAGAATTGAAAGTCAAGGAATGATCTGAAGGAATATTCTACCAATTTCCTTACAGTTATGAACATCCTATACAATAGTATTTTTAAGCCAGCTAAGTACTGAACTCAAAGATTGAATCATATGAGATCTCCCTCCAACACTAAGGCACATGAGGTTCATTACTAAATACATCAGAGAAAGCAGACTTAAAAGTTGATCTACCATCTGTTTGCAAAATCTAAGCAAATTTTATAGGCTTTTTAGCATTTTTTAACATTCCTGAAACATATCCACAGTCAGGAGTACTCATGATCTTTTTTCTAATCAGGCTAGGATTTAAACACGATTAACTACAACTACCACTATATCTGTTTGTTTTAATTTACAGAGACTGTATAACCACTGGCATCACTAAGCCAGTAAACTGGAATTATTCATAACCGTGCTTAATGCTGAAAATATTTCCAGGCCAGGCTTTAGTCACAGCAACAATGCACGGAGATATTTGTGAGGTGCCGCTTTTCTTCATTTCACCCTTTCCTTCCCCTTTTCAGTGTGGCCACAATCGTGGGAAAGCAGTGAGGGTCTTCTGAGAAAGATAAGCTGGGCTTGGAAAGGATGCAGACAAGGGCTATCAGACTGACCAGTACAAAGACAGAGCTTACTTGATAAGCAAAACCAGAGAGTTCAATTGTTTAGGCTCACGAAACAATGGATGTGAGATGTGATTATTCTCTATAAACACATCTTTCACTCCCCTTCTAATATTGACAGTTTGTCACACAGTGGTGCTTACAAGGGCCAGCCAAGTCCCAGAGTTGTACAAATGCATAGCAAGGTGCAGCTCTTAACCCCAAATTGGGCTGTATTTTTCAATTCTCAGCTAATGGGAGAATATCCATACAATAGAACAAAGAAGTTAACACGGCAAGAAGAGAAATACCAAAGGAAGCCTACCTTCAGAACCGACTGGTGCAGTTTGTACAGTGAATTAACTACAGCCACATTCCTCCTCTGTCCCTCTGTGAGCGGTCCAATCACCTGGCTGGCATCTCCTTGAGTAGACAGCTGCAGCGATCGCAGAAATTGTTACAACAGTATATCTTTAAACAGTGCATCACCACAAAATTATAATTAACTAAACTTAGACCACAGCAGAAAGCCATAGGTGTTCAGTACCAATGTTCTTCCATTTTATCTTCATTCATATGAGTCCCATCTCGAGATAATACAAACTGAACAACAGGAACCGTGAGAGACTGCTGTCTCGGCTCCCAAACCACAGCACTCAGACCCAGCTCTCTTGGAGATACCTAGTCCCAGCATAACTTCAACTTTGTAATCTAAGAGTCAGATGAAGTCACCTGCCTGAGAATGCAGTATAAAATAGCAGCAGCAGAACTGAAAAGGGTATGCTTTTCTGTATACTCTCAGTCCTCACTTCTCTGACAAGCATTCAAGCCTCTCCTTAAAAACTCTATTTCTTCAAATAGATGGCTTACAGCTTTGTACATATTAGTGGCTTGTAAATGAAAAGGAAAATGGAACTGCAAGGACCAAAATGACTAGTCCTGTCATTAAAAAGTGTTCTATCCATGAATCTTTCAGCAAAAATAAAAAAAAATTATTTCTTCATATTTAAACTCCACAAAGCATGCATTTTTTAATCATTACCACAGAAATCAAAGTTCCAGGGTGATATATAAATAGCAATTAACTACAGAACAGTCCCATAAGGATACCACAGCATATGTTTATAATTTAAAATAAAATAAATTGTAATTGGGAAACAAACAGAAATTTTTTTGTGCACTGAAAGCTGCAGAAATACAAAGAACTGACAAAAGGCTATGTGTATTCTAAAAGAAGTACAATAAATATTACAGCAAGAATAGCTATAAATAGAAGGCTTTACTGAGATATAATTATCTGACCAGTTATCTATATTTCAGGATACAAAATTATCCTCCAGAAAACTCATGAAGATGCCTAGCTCCAAAAGTCTTTCCGTAAAAATATATTCAACTCATCGAACAAGTCATCATGAGACTTTTATGAAGTGCATCTTTAAACACAGTTGTAGGTCCTACAGAAAGCTCCTAAACTGCAACTGAATACACAGTAACAATTGTTGAACAGAAGGAACAAACATAACACGAAAATTTTTAATTTATGGGAAACAGTAAATTTTTACTGGTGAAAGACTATTCCTGTACCTCCCATAGCTTCCACTCAGCATAAACACAGACAGCATGCAAGCAAAGTTATCTAGTATTTGCCAGCACTGCTAATAATGAAGTTTTAGACAAGTTCTTGCAAGCACACAGGAACTCAACCTTACAGCACTATGGTGACAATATCAGTTCATTTCCCTTTCTTCAAATTTAGGGATTATTTCAGGATAAATAAGTTTCTGAGACCTTTGCAGAGGGAAAAATCTTTTCCAATGTATCTTCAATTATTTGACATCAGAATGCATCTTTAGACTAGCTGACAAATGTAACATCTCAGCATCTTCCTGCCTTCCTGACGAGAACCACCATGTGAGCTACATACTTCTGTTTCCTTCCTGATATTTCTATTTGACAGATCTGACTGGTTTTATGAATTCTGCTTCTCATGCTTACAGCTTCACAGATTAGTAACAGAACAGCTGTGCAGAGAAACACCCTGTCCACGCAGCTGACCACCCTCCCAGACCCCAATAACCTTTTTTTCCCCACACCTTTTTAAGCACTGTGCAGACTATTCAATTGGGTTTTTGCGCATTTCCAACCATTAGAGACACTACTAAGTAACATTTTACATCCTAGCCACTTAAATTTCAGTTCCTCAGAGTCTATTGTAAAGGTTTCACAATTTCTTTTTCTTAGACATTATGAAATCATTAGACCATGTCTCTTCCACTAGTGAAAAAGCTTAATAAGCAAAACCGGTAACAAGTACAAACATAACCCTTCTGTAGCTACAAGCAACTCTTACAGTCAGCAATAGTGCATGACAGCCTCACAGGCCAAGTCTAAAAATGCCTTAAAAGCAACCAACCTTTCTAAAATTGTTTACCATATTAAATTCTCTTAAATTAATCAGTTAGAACTTTGACAGCTAGATGTGTTGATCCCTTGTGTATCTTAAAATAAAATCATTGGTGTAAAACAAAGAGGCTTGGAAAACTCGACTCTTGTAACTAGCAGTAGGAACTGGGCAGCCCAGGGCTTCCTAGGACTGCTTCTCCTGAAGGTGTGCTATGGGAACACCTGGCACCTACATAGGTAGGTGTGCCCTGCCATCAGGGAACACCTGGTACCTACATGGGTAGGTGTGCCCTACCATCTACAGCAGAAGTCTCAGGTGCTTGTTCCCATCTCTTGCTGTCACCACAATGATTTCTATGACCTTGCTTTGACGCAAGAAGGTTCTGCGCTGACTCTGTCCAACTTGTTTTGTGTACATACACTTTGTCACTAGCATGTATCTGGATTTCAGGTAGTTTATCATTATTCCAATATTCCAGTGCCTCAGACTGAATTCTTGACACCTCTAATATCCATTGTACAGTCATGCATCCATGTAGGAAAATGCCATCGTGTCTCCCCAGTTCCAACAAACCACACTTATGGCCCATTTACTTTAGGCACAAATCATCCCTCAATTTATTTTCCATCATACCAGGTTTTATGGATGATTCACATTCATCACTCTCATTTATATAGCAAGTACTTTTGAAGTTCTGTGCTGGACATAGCTTATGCAATTAAGCCCAGTGGTAATGTAACTCTTCCTGTGTTATCTGCCCACTGGGGATTGCACTGTGTAAATAGGATAAGTCAGATAAGTGTGAAGCCTAGCCACATCCACTCAGCTGAGAGACACGGTCCAAGGGCCTTCTTTTTGATGAGGGCACTAGAGACAAAATCTGGTACCTTTTTAATCAGATTTATCCAGAAATGCAGAAGGCCAGGAGGGTGAATTTATGCTAAGCAGAGATAAGGAGTACAAAAGGGGTGACTTCATTCCAAATCAGAATCTATTTTGGAAAAGAAACAACTAAAAGACAAAGTGTAGCTGAAGGACCAGACCTCATCTCCAGGGAACCATCAGTCACCCTGGGAGTTAGTCTGGCTTGAGCCTGCTAAGTGAAAAGGAAACAAAGGAAAAGAAACCCTGCTGAAGCCAGACCTGAATGAGCAGTAACAACATGGACTGTAACTGTTGCACTTTTCTTTATATCTTTAAGTATAGCAATTGATTTCTTATGCTCTTCACTTTAGTTGGATAAACTGTTTCTGCTTTTACCTCAAAGCCTGTGTACTATTTACAGCAATTTCACGGGCACTAGCAAAGCACAGGCACCCCATTCCCCAGCAAGCAGCAATTCTACAACGGATGACATGTCAGTATGAGCTCCCTTTGCCAACATGAGCTACCAGCACACTGGCAACCTGAGATGCTAGTGAGGAAGAGAGGAGTGAGGCAGAGAAGTCTCCCACCAGTGAACATTAGCCAGGACTTTTGTATCCAGGCTCTAGGACAAGGGCTGTGTCTTGTGGTACTCTCAAAAATGTGAATGTGAGCTCCTGTCCCATGCAGCATTTCAAAAAAACTCAAAGGGCAGCTGTTAAACTAAAATGAGAAAGAAACACTGGAGGTACTCCCTTTCTGACATTCGCTAAGGTAGGAAGTTGAAATTTGCAGGTTCAATCCAGTAGCTAACTAGCTGGAGGAAGCTGCCTAGACTTTTTTTAAAAATCCGATTCAACAGAACCTGAGGACTAGGTAGCAGATTGGGTAGTTTATTGAACAAGAAAGGACACTTGTAGAAGCTGATACACAAAAAATGTGTAACAAAGGGGAACAAGCTGACTGAAGGCCATCTGACTAGCTTCGGCCTGACATGCTCAAGAAACTGTAAGCCATGACTGGCACTGTGCTCTCCCCAAATTCAGAAGTCCTTCTGGAAAATAGGTTCTTTTTGTTTGTATCCTTCAGTACACTAATGTGGTTACACTGCTTCACCTGCAGAGATTGCAGGTGCCTCATATTGGGTCAGTAAGTTGCCCAATGCAGAAAATTTCAGGAATGATTCACCTAACCATGTGCAGGAGATCACAAAGTAGAGAAATAAGCACTTTAACAAGTAATTAATCTAGCCTATTTTAGAGACCCTTCTTTAGGGAGAGAGTAAAGGCAGCCTGTATACACCTATTTCCCTCCACTAACTATGAAGGGAATCTAAAGCAGTACTACAGATACATACAGGTAGCTGTACTGCTATACTGCCTGAAATCATGTCAGATGAATTCTCACCCTGTAAATGTATTTGTACCCCTTTGCATAGATCTGCTTTGAAAATATGTCTTGGAAATAACTACATCAAATGTTCTGGATTTTACACTTTTCTATGTTTAATACCTAAGAACAGACGTGTAATTTGACAGCATGGATTTGATCTCATGTGTTCAGACACATGCTACGATAAGATTACTTTGGGTTTAAATTCTTGTTTTCACCATGAAATGCAATGAATATAGAATTTAGATTAGGACGTGAATCAAATCATCAGTTCTCCCTCAGGTTATAAAAAAATGCTGAGTTTGTCTTTTTCTTGTAGAAAACAGACTATTGATACATCTTTTCCTGTAACTTGTTAGTCTTCCAAAGTGACTAACTTCCCCTGTTTCAACAGGTGGCAGCTCAGAAGAGGCACTGATTTGTGAGCTGGTTTGCTACCATTCCCTTCACAGACTAAACATTTTGTGAAAAAGCTCAGTTTCACACTAAGTAATTAAGATCTTGTGTGCATCCTTTTTGACAGTTCGGGAAAACTCCATTTATTTGATTCCTCTACTTTAAACAGCCTCAGCAAACCTACTCTCTAAAGACCGGGAAACAGCATCATAATTTAGGAGGAGTATGGAAAAGATCTTAAATCAAAGTAAGACAAAAGTAGTGCCTCTCAACAAAGCATTTGATCTAACTCTAGGATCACGAGACTAATATGTTTTGATAGCACAAATTGAACTCCAATTGTCAAGCTGACATTTTCAAGAATAAATACATTCCTAATACAGGCAGCTGATGTGGCCGTACCTCTGGCAGAAAGCAATCAATCCATCTGGTACTTGGCCTCCTGCCTGATCATAACAACTGATTATAAAGCACAGAATCCATTTACAGAGTTTCTGAGTCAATAGGCCTTGGCCCTGGGATTTCTCCCACAAGCTACAAATAATTGGGATGATTTACTACTAGGTTTAATGTCTTCCATACGGCAGAAACAGCCTTTTACAATCTCTTTCCACCTAAGAAACACAAAAGTTTACTAGAATCAGTTTGCTACTTTTTATAAAAATATGACACCATTTAGCAGAAAAATACATAACAATCTGAACTCCACTAGCTATGCCACCTAATATGTTAGCTTCTTACAGGACAATCTGCAAAAAGAGACATAATTTAGAGGTTCTAAGTGTAAGATTTGAATGAATGTGTCAGTGCAAATAAGGTCCTTGACTGATGAGGATAAATTAAAATGAATGTCCTGCTTTAAAAAAAAAAATCAACTAAAATTTGAGAATAAATCATAAATAAGAATTCATGTTCTTGGAACGACTTCAGATTTTTCAAAGAAGAAATATTTCAAGACATGAAGAAAGGAATAAGCTGAGAGTTCAGGCAATAACTTAAAAGGCACATAAAAACATTTATATTGCACCCTCAGGACATTCTTGTAGCTTCCAGAGTATCATCATCTTTTTGTTTTGTTTTGTTTTTTGTGCTTCCTCAGAAAAATGAAAATTTTATATTCTAGGAATATAGAAAAGGAGCTCTATGGTGAAGGCATTCAAAATCTTATAGAAAACACAATCATTACTTTGGGAAGAAAAATTTGAAGGGACTGTTAAGTCCTTGACCAAGAAAAAAGATCGAACACCATGCTCATACTGTTCATGCTAGAACAACAGCAATCATCAAACTGTTCCCTTGGGGGTATTTCTGTTTTGTTTTGGTTTTTTCTTCCTTAATATTTTCAAAAGCGGAAGAAATGGAAGGAAAACAGCAAATGGTCTTTCTGTAACAGAAAAGACAGGATTTATCTCTAAGTCTTTGAATCATCTGCGAAGAAAAGCACCGTTCAAATAATCAAAAGTGAGTAATGGTTCATGATCCTTAAATAATGAGATGCTTTAAAACAACTCCGCTGTCAGAAAGCACCTAAACCCAGTTCCCCTAAGGAATCTCAGAGAATGCTAAACCTAAAGCACTCAGAATAATTTCTCAACTTCCGAAAATTATGCCTCTTGTATTTGACATTTTTTCAGACTCAGGTTTATCTGGCTAGCCCAAGTCTGAGGAGGATTTCAAGGACAATGTGTGTTGATCCTGATACCTCTGACTGTAACAGTTTACTGAATTTTTCATGCTTGCCACATTAATGACTGAATGATTAATCATATTTTGTATGTCATCCCAATAGCTCTTGGTCCCAACCAACTACTGAGAATGCATCTCCAGAGGTGAAGAGCAGACATCCATCCCCAAGACACATGAGGCCAGTCCAACATGGTAGGGTGATATTCACCTACACATAAAAAATATAATCAACTTAATTGCCATCTGCCTTTTTTGGTATCAAGTCCAGGCGTTAATTGAGATTATAATACTTCTAGCCTGCAGAAGGTTATAAATGAGCTTTACATTGTCCAACTCTCATTAGAGTTGGTTCCAAAATTGAAAAATTCCAAAGCCTTTACCATATCAACATACATATAACCAAATTAATTTCTGAATGATAGAATCTAATTTGGTATGAACTAACTTGGAGCGCACTGTAAGAAAATACTGTGAGGATTGTACAGTCTTGCTCTTCTTCTACCTGTTAGCAAAATTACATGCTAGATCTAAATAAGTCTTTTAACCACTTTCCCAGCAAGATAAAATGAAGTACATAGTACTCTCAAAACCAGCCTTTTATGCTCGGATGATTTTTTTCTGGAGTTTAGCCAGTATCTCTTTAAAAAAAAAATAAAAAATCACACATTTGTTATGTGAGTCACGATCTAACCAGCAAAAGACAACATGAGAATGAAGAAAATGTTTCATGAAGTTATTTTTTAATGCAACTTTCTCCTCGAGATTTTTCATTCAATTTTTAAAAGTTTAAATGCTTTTTTAAAGTGACTTATGAGCTAGGTATGTCTACGTATTCTCTGACCAATATAAGTAGCTTCCTAATGACTGTTTTAACAAAACACTACTGATCTTTCCATCAAAAAAAAAAAAAAATTACAAAACCTTAGCTGACTTCTGATTATTTTTAAATTAGACCTACTGCCATCTTTAGCTTTTATTACTGTACAGTGAAACAGTAATTATTCTGAAATTATTTTAGCATATAAGAGCCTCCCACACATTCTATTTAAATACCTATTAATGAATTCCCTTAATGTGCCAAATATTGAATTCATATTTTTGGGTTCTCATTTAAATAGCATAGATACAAGTTTTTCAATGACAGTAACACCATGTCTTCAAGGTACTGGTAGAATACAATTAATTCATGTATCTCAAAAAGAATTGGAGAAAATATAATCTTTTACATTACTTACACCATTGTAACTGACCCATTATTTACAGAAAACCATTCCCAAAGTCTCATTTCACTACTGTTCTTGATGATTTGTGAGCTTACTACACTTCATACTTCCATCTGAAGTTCACAATATTCGACATTTAGACAGGAGGACTAGATATACTTCCCTGGAACTGTCAGACAAATCTCATTGTTGGAATATGTCCTGAATAGTGATTCACCCGCAAATGAAAGCTCACAATTCAATATAACACCATCTAATACGAGACACGGATTAATTCTTATAAGATCACATAATAAAAAAGGCAATCACTTTATGTCATTACAATAAGAATTCATTATGCTTTTTAATTCAAAACCATCACAGGCCTCATAAATTTGCTGGAGTTAAAATCTGGTGCCAAAATTCTAGTGCATGAACAGTATTTCCCCTTCACTGGAAGAATTTGATTCCAGAAATCCTTTCTCCCTCCCTTTCCACCCTGTTCTCCCCTACTTCATTGAATTATTCAGCTAGTTACATTTAGCTATGTCAGATAAGAAGATGGGTGGACAAAAAACCAACACAGATACCCCAAACCACATAGTTATGTCAGTAAACATCCTAACAGAGATGCAGCTCACATCCATCTTCCTGATACTATAGCACATTTCGTTTGGGAAACTTGTATAAATTAAATGAGCAAAACAATGTTTTGGGTTGGTGTAAGGTACATTTCTCCTTAGGAATACATATGACTAAAGCCAACCCAACAATGCTTTCCTCCATAAATGAAGTTTTAATTTTTTTCATTTCCCTAGAAGAAACCAGAATTATAGCCCTCCTAGATCAGTCTTTTTTTCTTGCAACACATTATGGATATTTTTCATTGCCACTAGGCAGACAGGGGCACAATCAATACAGAACTTGTTTAGTCCCACCCCTCTCTGCCTTTTCCTAGTCAACCACTAAGTATAGATCGAAAGGTCCAGAAAAAATTTCTATCTCCATGAATACTCAGAGAAAACTAAGAACCGATCCTTCTCATCCAACTGTTTTATCATTGCAATTTTTAAACTTTTAAATCCTATCTTCCTTTGCATTTCTGCTTTTCTTAACAATTTCACTGATGGAGCCAAGACACTCCAATATAGTCTCCGGATCAGTTATAACACACTTAGCCTTTTACATTCTGGACAAAAATATGCCATTCATATTGCTTAACATCTAAATAACCAACTGAAAACAGCTTATTTAAATCTTCATTCCCCTGATCAAGCATGACAGACACTTTTTCTTCTACAAATGGCATTACAAAAATTCCTTGTAAAGATGCTGTCTCTTTCTCAGCTCAGAGTTTGAGATGAATTAATTGTTGTTCTTCTATTCCACCTGGAGTTCTAGCATTTTCTTTCCTCATTCTCTTTATTGCAACAAGGTTTACAAACCAAGGAGAAGCATTAACAAATTTGAGATTGTTTTTAAACAGTAAAATATAAACTAAGATCAGAGCACATTTAATTGTAATCTCAGGAAGAGAGATCCTGGAAGATTTGTGAAGCCATGGCATGATAGAATTATGCTTTCAAAACTACATCACCAAAACCAAACAGCAGATTATTTTCTATTGACTATCATATATCAGATGCACCATAAACACACAAAGAAAGAAGTCATGAAAAAAATCAAGACTCATCTGCCACAACATCACAAAGAGTTATGATGATGAGATGGACGTGCAGAAAGTTGAGATCTATTTTAAACCTCAGTCATTACAAACTAGTTTTTAAACACACTCAAAGGAAAGGATCAGCTTTTTGCAGAAAATTTGAAAGACAAAAATAAATTTTCTAGAGTGGTGTGAGAAGAATATGGTCTGTTTTCTCACAGTCTGCCTCTTTAAACTCCAAAAATCTAGCAAATAATCTATTGCAACCCATTCTAAATGGCTAGCTAGTGGATCAGAGATATTTAATAGGGAAATACTAATTCTGAATATGTGCTCAAAGTGGAAAATTGAAAAGATCGTTATGGGTACCTGCAAAAGATTAAGCCACCTGAGCAGCATTAAAGAACAGAACAGTAGCTGGGGATGTAAGTAAAGCAGAATTTGTAATCTTGCACCTGTAAATCATAAGTTCAAACATAAACTGGATTAAAGGATGATGAGAGATAAACTGCTTGTCTCAGTTTCAGTCCTAGTGGAAAGTGGGCATTTATTAAAATCTTCATAATGTGTATCACTGACAATCTTATGTGAAGCCTCAGGAAGGAGACCTGTGATTGAAAAGGTCTGAGAGAAGATAAACTAATCTTTAAAAATGATTCCTATAGAGTAGAGACAGAGCACAATGGCAAGATAATGCACTGAGCCATACAAGTTTTGTGGGCAATACTAAAAATAATTTAAGAACAAGTGCAGCAGAGCTGACTTTCCATTATATATATTTTGATGCTAATCTTATGTAATGCGTTTGGTGCTGATCAGCATTACAAAGATCAGTGCTCTAAAAATATCTGAACATGACAGATAGATAGATGCTCCTCAGCCTGTATCTCCATCCATTACATTCACTAAAAATAGAATATTAAATTACAGAAGGGGTTGGTTGCACTGGCATCCAAAAAGGTGTCATCTGAGTTGGCCCAAAGAAATGTTTGGCTACCTGAAAGAAGTGTTGAACTCCTGAAAAGAGTTAATATCCAAGGTTTTCTCGCACCCATCCAGCAATATTTGGAGTTGCCAACTAGTCACAATGCCAAAGACAACTGTGCTCTTTTCAAGGACTAAAACTCTGGTAGAAACACCAAATGCTATTTTCAAATAAGTCAAGTATGGCTGACAAGCATTACAGATAGAAAAACATGTTTAGGAAAGCATATCTTTTGAAGCTCTGGCAATCTAAGAAAATCTTAAGACCAAAAGGAATGTTAGTATAGAAGAAATCAGCATCTCTTAACTTTTGCCTTAGAGATTTATTTACATCCTAAGTAAGAAAGTATGAATTCCAGATGCAAGAAAAAAATTACCCCAATCTGCCAGCATTTTAAGCTTCCTCTTGAACAGATTTTGTATGTCGCTCTCATTCAGTCTCATTCACATATTGGCTACACCCACAGCAATAAATTAAACAGTGCCAGGAAAGGTTCCTGGATCTGGCACATGATCATCTGTACCGCTAAACTGTTAGGACAGTCATTAGCAAGTTTTTGGCTGGGCCAACAACCACTTTCCCAAATAAACTCCAGCCACAGCTCTGGAGAGGCAATATTGCAGAGACTATTCCTGAAAAGGGTGCTGGCAGGCAGCCACGTGCTTTGGGGAAGGGCAGCCCTTACGAGCCCTGAGACAGGCTGTCCTGCACCTCCTGGCCACAGTGCCCAGGAACGTTCGCAGATACCTTTCGCTGGCTAGTGTAGACATTACTGTTACATCCCATGTTGGAGACTAAGAGAGTTCACAGCTAGGGTGGCAAATTAAGTCCTGAGTGTCAATCAGAAACCTTTACTGACCTCGTACTATCAACTGAGAGAGGCAGACATTAACATAAACATCAGGGTGACAGTGTGGAGCAACTTAATACACAGTTTTTCTGCAGCAAAACCAGACACTTTTTGCTGATCCTTCAAGTAAGGCCAACACTAATCAGAACAAGTCTTGATGATACAAATTTGCCTTCAAACAGATGAGACTAAGCTCATTTACTTACTTCCATTTACTGTTCTGAGGACAGTTACGTATTTTTCTTTCCACACCCATACTCTGTTTCAAAAGCAAATCCAGATCATTTGGGGACAAGCAGTGAGTGATTGGGACATATCAGCGTTTGACTCTGAAGGAGGAGTTGAAACAACAATTGTTACATTTTTCTACTTCTTATGCTCTTTTTTGGTATTTACTTTCTTAAACAATAATGCACTTAAAAACATCTGCCATCAAGTACATGTTACTCATCATTATGACAGATATTACTTTACAATAACACAGTCCCAGTTACACTATTTAGGACCAGTTAATTGAAAAGCAGATCTCAGTAAACCCTCAGAACAAATAAAGTTTAGAAATAATGTATATTAGTTTTAATCATAGAATTTTTACGTCAGAGTCACTTCACATTTAAACATCAATCCAATTAAATATTCAGTATTGTTTTACAGCATCTGAAATCCAGTTTCACCATTGCATTGAAAAACAATATCAGGCTAAATCAAAGCTTCCCAGTTACCTCCCAAGAACTTTCTTCTACTTGGCTGAGTACCCGCATATTAGTGCTCATATTACTGCTCTACTACTGTGCAACTGGTGCATGTTCTAAAACCATGTATAACATTACATAACTCAGATATTTACTTAAGCAAATGTAAATAAATCTCAATATACTACTGAGATTCAGGATAGTGAGAAAGAGGCTGCCTACTCTCTATCACAGATATCAGCTGATGCTGACTTTTCCCTCAGAACAACCCAGAATCTAAAAACCTCATTCACCAAAGCAAATCCATACAAATTTCTTTGTGTCCCAAGTGTACAGTGCTCCATTGCTTTTGGGATCAGAATAGCAAGTTCTCTCTCATTTTGCCTTTTGGCGTGTCTGGTACCAGAGGTCTTCAATACATGAATCAATGTCCTGCCCTTTGAAGATATGGGACAACTGTTTGAACTTTGGTGCAGGGACTCTAATTTTTGAGGCACTTATGTCTTCTCTTTAATCTTTAATCTCAAAATTGACTTCTATTACCGGGTCTTTAGCATTTTAACTTTGAAATATATAAAATAGACCAAGTGTCACCTTATGTTTTCTTAAGAAGGTTGGGGAAGAATTCTTCAAAATGCCAGGAAAGACTGTGCTCTCTGTACAGCGCTTAAAAATTTCCAAGTGGCTTATACTAGGCAAACCTGATGATCAGAAAATCCCACAGCCATTGCACAGGGTAAAATCCTGATGAGAAGCCAAGCCTCTACCATGAGCTGTGGGCAAAGGATAGATAAGTAGCTTTCCCAGAGCACTGCCCACAGCCTGTATTTCGGGCCTCCACCTCATTCATCAACTTTTATAAGATGTATGACACAACTCCAACCACATTTAGTTAAGGGAATAAAAAAATGATTCAAATTCTCTATTTCCGTCCTCCTTCATTACACCCACTCTCCTTCTCCATCTTCTGAGTGCTTCCTTTTTATGATTGCTTACAAGTCTGACAGTGGGAAACATCTCCATTATATCATCTGCCTGCAGCATCTTGTCTGTTGGAAAGATCCCTTTTTTTAGACAAACTTTTCTGAAACATATTACTCCATAAAATACAATATTCCATATTTAGGAACCTCTCCAATTATAGGCAATCACAACTCCCACCGATTTTAGCCTTATCTACCCTAACCTTAAGATAAATCTACCTAGCGTAATATGGCCATGCAGATTCTTGCTTTGCCTGTACTTCAAGCAGACATGAACTTGCTCCAGTTGTGCTCCAGGCTGAATGAGAGGGTTGTGCTCAGCAAGGTGCCAAGGCTGAGCTGGTCACCCTGGCTTGGACTGGAGCTAAAATGTGTCCCACCATCTGAGAGCACAGCAGAGTGAGTTTGTGTTTGCCTAAATCGTGTAAGCATACCATTACATATCCACATACAAAAATGTTTTTTACGATAGATTGATCGACCAGAAGTTGCCAGCGTAATCACCCCCACCTGCTCTGAAAAGCAAGTGGACAACCTGATTTTTACAATCCTGCTTCTGCAAATTACTCTTTGCTTGTTTATTGGCCAAAAGATACCAGGCCACTTTGTCTCTGACAGTGATGCCTTATGGTGGGAGGAGGCAGCAAGACACAGCCTCCACAAGACAAGACAGGAAGGATTGCTGTGGGACTCTGATTGCAATTAATAAAGATAGTCTGACAGGATGACTGTAACTCTAGGGAGGAAACTAGTAGAGGTCTCCGGGTTCAAAAAGTACGAGAATCGCATCTTCTCTAAACAACTGCATTTTCACGTTCACAGCACAACACATTTCATCTATGTGCACTTGGTGGGTGTGTTAGTATATTTCAGTCCACCCACATGCCAAGCTGAACAGAAATAGCACAAAAGTAAGAGAACATACAGTACTTACATTTCTACTCACAATATATGAGGTAACTGAAATCATCACTCTAAAAACAGAAAGAATGCAACAAAAACCTCAACAATAAATATTGTTTGAAATAGTCCTGTGCTGGGAAGGGAACAGACTAGATAGCAAAGCAGGGCTCTTCCATCTTCAACCTCTATAAGGACAATGGATCTTGCAATTTATTTTTCTGCTTGTTGGCAAAAGTACACATCTTGTCAACTTTCAGAGCTTTTAACCCTCCATGTTTCATGACTCCTCTCCACCAGACATCCAGTTCTAAGTATCAGCAAGAAAAATAGCTCTATCAACAGGCAAACCAAAACATAGTGATTACAAAGTTGCAACGAAGAGATTTTTAATTATGAGAGAAATCACAACATTTCAAGTACATTTAAAATTCAGCTCAGTAAATGACAAAATTACAGGTAATCAACTGGGGAAATACAGTTTTGTATCACTTCTAATCAACAGGTGACTATCATTTTCATTTTTATATACATAAATGAGAATCTGATTTAAAGTAGCATATGAACAAAATCAAACATGAATTTAAAAGACTTCTGCAATCAACCAGAGTATTACCCTAGAGCAGTGGTCTTCAAAGTAGGGTGCATGCACCACAGGTGTTATGGAAGACAATCCACTGGGGTGCAGGAAGAAAATATGAGAACTTCAATAGTATATGTATGTAATTTATAAATAAGGAAGTATATATATAATGGGGGTGCATGCTCAAAAAGTTTTTACTGATAGGGATGCATGATCACAAAAGTTTAGAGACCACTGCCCTAGAGGATCCTGCCATGTAATTATTGCTGCCATGTCAGAGGCATCTAATGAAGATGCTGGTGAGATATAAGCTCTCTCTTACACCTCTTCTCAACTATCAGTTATACAAGTGGGTAAAAATTTCTCTAGAAGGCAGATTTGTGAGCTCCTATCTTCTGTTAAGCAGCATGGATTCCCCAAAAACCCCCAAATTACTCAACTTTTTCTTTGTTTTCAGGAAATGCAACTTACTGGTTTCTCATGAATCTCTTCCCTCCACTGTACTTATTGCTAGCGTTTGATGGAAGAGCTAATTTTCCTTATGTGGCCAGTTAAACAAGAGCACAACATGTTATATGTGTCAATCAAGATGGTTAACTTCAGGTATTTGCAAATGGGAATGGATGACCTCTGGAAAACTCTTAAATCAAGGAGAAAAGTTAGTGTTCTTTTTCATCTGGGCTACCTCACTTGCATGAAAACATGGTTAGTGAACAAAACCTGGCTCAATAAGCAGCCATTATGTTACAAAGAAGCAATGGATTACAGTGTGCAAACACAGAAGAGAAAAATTTTGCTCCTATCCCAAACATGATGATCAGATTTTTTAATCTCCGAATCCCAATCTCCCTGAGAAGGATGTAGAAATGGTGACTAAATGGAAATCTCACAGTGTCTGTAATCATTATGAAGATGTTTGGGCTGCCTATTTTGGAGAAAATGTGAATAAGAAGAGACAAAACAATAACGGCACAAAGAAAATATACCAAGCACCCTTCCTCAGCATCACCTAACAAAACACAGGATGGGTGGTGAAGTTGAAAGGTAATATTCTTAAATTAACAGAAATATTTTTTTAAGTTTAGTGCAATGTATAATTATCCCTTCAAACTCTGTATAGTAAGAATATCTGCAATTACACTGATTGAAATTAGGACAATAATTCTGAACGCTTCATGGCATACACCAACCACATCAAGCATCAGCAAGGCGTTAGCTAAAGATTCTCCCAACAGCAGAATGTATCTACCTACTGCTCACAGAGGGTTATTTATATCTCCTCTGAAATCATTTGAACTGGTTAATACAAGAATAGGTCTCAGGCAGAGCAACAGCTAGTTCTTGGTGTGGAGAAAGCTGAAAACCAAAAGCCAGGAGTGTACAAAGTCACAAGTAACACAAATGTTTTGGATTCACAGGAAGAGGACATTTTTTCTTACTTGTTTTTGTTGTAGTACTATATGTACAAATTGCTAGATGCTGCTTTTACTCAAAGTGAAAGTCTTTGAGTCTTAAATAACATTTTTCTTGTTATTTGTCCTATCTAAAGCTAACTGGAGAAACAGTGATGAAATCTTAGTGAATTACAATTCCTTTTTTTGTGAATAAATAAAACCCCTGACATCAGAATGTCTGAACATTTTTAGGATTGCATATTTCACTTTTTCACCATTCAAATCTACCTGCGATATTACAACAACATTAAAAAAAAAAATTCTAATGACTCTTAAAAGCCCTCCCCAACCTTCCTTCACTGAGAATACTGAGATTCTTCTGTTTACTTTTAATTTGGAAGAGAACTCAATTGTGAATTCCTCCAGGAAATTAAATTTCCATCCTTAGCACTGCTCTACTATAGCTATCAGAAATGAAGCATCTGAGCGGAAATGTTACATGGTCACCCTTCTCAGCTTTAGAAAGCTATCATTGGAGGCTGGATTGCAAGACTGAATGAAGATTGCATTCTTGGCTACACCACTAAAACATAATGAAACAGTGCTGTCTGACATAGCTCCTGTTCTACACATGGTACACATTTCAGGCTCAATCTGTCTGCCCAAAAATAGGTATAAAAAAAGAGTTAAGATGTTCTAGACTATATCCACAGGGCTGGCAAGCATGGCACAAGACAAATGGGAGAGCCATGCCCTTCTGGAGAAGCAGCTGGAGGCTAAGCATTTTAGTACTTTAAAGTTGGCACTATACACCTATACCTTGAGCAACTGTTTTGAGCCCTTCCAGTTTTTAATTTTGCAACATGGGTATCAGTAAGGAAAGAAAAAAAAAGTAGCTGTGCAATACATAGTTGATATTGTTTTACAGTTTGCAGGTATATTCTTGAAGGACATTCATATTCTTTCTGCCAGTTTGACTAATCCTGTCACTTAGTTTTTCAAAGTTTCAGATTTTATTTTCTGTTGTCAAATTCAAGAAGTTCAAGGGCTCAGACTCCCTCTTTACTCCTATATTCTTTTAGTTTAAGGTCAGTTAATACAAAGCCTCAAATCATATACTTGTCAGCTGATTTCTACACATCCTTTTTTTCAGGGTTTCTTAAGAATCTGCCAGCTGGCTGATCACAAAATGAGGTACACTTTTGAACAAGCCACTGGCCAGATTCAAACTCTAACAGAGATCATGAGCACAACAGACCTGGTGCTTTCACAGTTACAGCTGATATGTCTTTTTTTTTTTTTTTTTCAGTTGAATGCCACTATTTGATGCTGCACTACATGATAAATAGAGACACAAGTGTAATATTTTTTACTCATGCTGACTCTCGCAACCTACTAAAAATCCTGATTTCTTTCATGAGAAAATTTCACTCTGAAATTAGGAAGCCATGATTCTGTGTCTTTAAAGGAAGACCCAACTTAAGCACTATGCTCTAAATATATAGCAAAATAATGTAAACACATATTTTTATTTTAAAATTTTAAATATTCTTTATAGCCTCCATGACTGCTTCACCTACATTCCTCTTCCATAAACTAGTTGCAAACTTCCAATACAATTCATCCAACAGACAGGGTAACCAAGGTATGTATTACTGAATTTCTATTTTTTTAAATCTATTCAGAGACAGCAGGTGTCTAAAAGGTAAACAGAATCCATACTAACTTAATTGCTGCAATGTTTTGTAGCCAATTGTTACAAAAAATTGTCAGCAAGTATCTCTCTTTAAATGAACCATATTGTAAATAAATGTCACCAGAGTCTGAGTTTGCTTTCAAAATTAGTGTTAAGTGAGAATCTTGTTTACAAATACAAGTACTTAGTCATTTCTTGTGGGCCTGTGTATTGCAAAAATTAATTTTCATCTCTTCATAAGAAAAACATTAAAATTTCAGCAACAGACTTCACAAGAAAATTGTTGATCTTAAATATTCTTTTTTCATATGATGACAATGTCATTCACTGTACTATCCACCGGCTTTTTGGGGATCCTTACCCAAAGGATAAGGCTTTGGGGATCCTTCCTCTATTCAGTTTAACACTAGATAACAGTGCAGAGCAAATGGCTGGAAGCATTTGACAAATGCAAACAAATCAAGGGTCAGTTAAATATATGGCAAATAATAAATATATGGAAAAAATGTGCAAATTTTGATGCAAATAGTGAAAAAATATATTCTAATAGTCCAGATTTTAACGCCATAAAGATGATGTATCATGTAACTGATGGAATATCAAATGTTGGTAAATATTAAACTGAACTAATTGTCTTAATTTTACTTAACGACAACTACAATTTTGATTTTATTAAATTAATATGGCAAATTCTGTTTGGAGTTATACATACAAATTTTACTGCTATCAATAGACTGTGTTTATCCGAAGGCAGAATTTAACTGAAAATGTTTCCAAATACAATGGAAAGCCTATTCGAAGGTTTTGTCTGTCTAGATTGCTATACCGTTATGTTGTAAATCTACAAAACCCAGAACATTGTACACAGTAAAACGTAATTTTTTAGAAATTTAAAATTACTTACAAGCTGCTCAGACTTTACACTGTAGAGCTGAATGGTCTTGGCCACATTTTTTGCCACAGCTAAACTCAGGTCCGGATCAACAGCAGCCACATTTAGCTCACTGGAAGCGAAGATTACAAATCTTAATTAACAACTAAACAGTGCTGTATTTAATTGATAAAGAATTAACTATGAATATGTAGTTATGTGGCATAGAATCACCGAATGGTTTGGGTTGGAAGGGACCTTAAAGATCATCTAGTTCCAACCCCCCTGCCATGGGCAGGGACACCTTCCACTGGACCAGGTTGCTCAAAGCCCCATCCAACCTGGTCTTGAACACTTCCAGAGGTGGGGCATCCACAAGGTCTCTGGGCAGCCTTGGTTTGGGCTCCTCTGGACTCGCTCCAACAGGTCCATGTCTTTCTTATGTTGGGGGTCCCAGAGCTGAATGCAGTACTCCAGGTGGGGTCTCACCAGAGCAAAGTAGAAGGGGAAAATCACCTCCCTCAACCTACTGGTCACAGTTCTTTTGATGCAGGCCAGGATACGGTTGGCTTTCTGGGCTGCAAATGCACAGTGCCAGCTCACGTCCAGCTTTTCATCCACCAGTATCCCCAAGTCTTTCTCCTCAGGGCTGCTCTCAGTCCATTCTCTGCCCAGCCTGTATTTGTTCTTGGGATTGCCTCGACCCATGTGCACGACCTTGCACTTGGCCTTGTTGAACTTCATGAGGTTCACACAGGCCCGCCTCTCAAGCCTGTCAAGGTCCCTCTTGGCATCCCTTCCCTCCAGCGCACTGACCGTACCACACAGCTTGGTGTCATCAGCAAACTTGCTGAGGGTGCACTCAATCACACTGTCCATGTTGCCAACAAAGATGTTAAACAGCGCCAGTCCCAAAACCGGCCTCTGAGGAACACCACTCATCACTGGTCTCCACTTGGACATCGAGCCATTGACTGCAACTCTTTGAATGTGATCATCCAGCCAATTCCTTATCCAGGAAGTGGTCCATCCGTCAAATCCATGTCTCTCCAATTTAGAGACAAGGATGTTGTGTGGGACAGTGTCAAATGCTTTGCACAAGTCCAGGTAGATGATGTCAGTTGCTCCTCTTCCCCTATCCACCAACACTGTAACCCCATTGTAGAAGGCCACCAAATTTGTCAGGCATGATCTGCCCTTAGTGAAGCCATGCTGGCTGTCACCAATCACCTCCCTATTTTCCATGTGCCTCAGCATGTCAATTTAGAGAGAGTAACACATACAACCAAGTCTTTCTAAGCACCATAACTCAGTTTACAATTTAACAAGTCGTTTGGGAATTTTATGTGCAGTGCTCCTATTCTAGTAAAAATGAGCAAAGTTTAGGAATGACACTTCAGTATGAAATTACTATTAGTAAGCCATTCAAAAATATTGACTGCAATTAACTACATTCAAGCTTGGCAGCAGCCTTCAAACATTACAGGTGAATACACAGTCATTCAACTCTGGAATTACATGAGCTTTGCAGAAATACCCAGGGGATGCCTTAGCTTGACACAACTAATAAGCTATGTTTTAGGCAATCCTTTATAGTAACAGAAGCCCCAAAGGAATAACAGGGAACAAATGGAAGAAGGAAAAGACTTCTAAATCACTTCCAGTATTTCTTGTTCATGGAACCCCCCCAGATCTGCATTGGTTGGGGTTGCATTCATAAATGCTCTACAGAAAACAGACAAGCACAAGGACCATCATTTTGCTAGTGATGAGAGTAACCTCTCCCAAGAACTGGAGTGACACTAGGCACCCTGACATAGGAATAACCTTCCCTGAGAACTCTGCAGGGCCCCAAACATCATTAGCTAAAGGTCACTCTGGAAAATTCAGCTGAAATGTCATAATTTTCATGTCATTCTCCCTTCTCCCCTGCAAGGAGCAAAATAACATCAATAACCAAACCGATAGGCATGTTCTGAGCATCTGCAACTCCCAGTCACAAGTAGAGTGTCAGTATTTAATATTACACACACACTCACATACACATACTGTGAATACTGCCCATCATTTTCAGACTGTATTAAACAGAGTAGTCATTACCAAAACCTCATGAGGCAAAATACACCATTGGTAATTCAAGCATCTCATTTTACAAATTCTACCTGGAATAGTTGTCTTTATCTATTATCTTGCTGTTTCACTCTAACAGAATATTTACACCAGGTATTATCACTTGCAGCCAAGCAACTATCATCCTCCGTTTGACACAGTCAGAATAGTTAAGATATCAGACACTTACAATATGTGTGAAGTTTCTCTTCCTGATGTTTTATAAACTTAAACAGTAAAACTTAAATTAAAATTTCAGTTATTCCAGAAAAACAAAATACAGAAGATAAATAATAAAATTTATAATAAATTATAAATAAAAATAAAGAGGTGATTATCCTGCTGTATTCAGCATTGGTGTGGCCTCACCTTGAGTACTGTGTGCAGTTCTGGGACCCCCAAACAATTTAAGAAGGTTGTTAAGGTACTCGAATGTGTCCAGAGGAGGGCAACAAAGCTGGTTAAAGGGCTGGAAGGAATGTCCTATGAGGAGCAGCTAAGGACTTTGGCTTGTCTAGTTTGGAGAAAAGGAGGCAGAAGGGCGCTGCTCTCTACAGCTTCCTGAGGTGGGGAAGTGGTGAAGGAGGTGCTGAGCTCTTCTCCCTGGTATTCAGTGATAGGATGCATGGCAGTGGTTCAAAGCCATGCTAGGGGAGGTTTAGAGTGGATGTTAGGAAGCATTTCTTTACCAAGAGGGTGGTCATACACTGGAACAGGCTTCCTAGTGAGGTGGTCAATGTCCCATGCCTGTCAGTGTTTAAGAGGCATTTGGACAATCCCCTAAATAACATGCTTTAACTTTTGGCCAGGCAGAATTTTTTCACTGGTCAGGCAGTTGGACTAGATGATCACTGTAGGTCCCTTCCAACTGAAATATTCCATTCCATTCCATTCCATTCCAAACCCTGACTTAATTTTTACACTAATGAGTTTTATAACTAAAGAGTAATCAACCTTTTACTGCTAAGGAAGTCTCAGTTCTAAAATTGCAACTTATGAGGAAAAACATGTCAAAGATCACATTTTGCAATGTATTATACGTGCATACCTGGCTACAGTTTTAATGATGCTGTCAAGCTCATCAGAAGAAGGAGGATTCCGACCTCCAGGAGGGAAGACAAGATTGATGGGGTCAAAGAGTCGAGATAAGGATTTTGACAAATAAGCAGCTTCATATTGTTGCAGTGAATCTTTCAAGGCCTTCTCTGGACTGTGGGTATAAGACAAAATTACTACATTTTAATTTAAAATACACAATAGCATTGAACCTTTCCAGACCATACAAACTTCACAGTATTGAACCTGCTTTTTCTTCTGCTCTTTAAACATAAGCACTCAGAAAGATTTTAATAGTGTATAACATCTTGCTTTTCACTTGAACCAAGTAACTAGTCAGAGAGCTATCCTGTGTAGTTCAATACAGTTCTTGGCACTTTCTGTAAGACCGGTGTAGAATCCCTAATTCAAGGTGTTCTTGAAACAAACAGTGCTAAAAATATCTGCAAAATATCAGCAAGATATCCAGAACTGCAATGAAATATCTTTTTATATTCACATATTTCATTAGCAGATAGCTTGTACTCAATTGTACATTAAAAAAAAAAAAATTATCTCCTGGTATATGTATGCATATAGAAAGCTTCAAATACACAGACTTGCCTTAAATTTACCTTTAATAAGCTTCAGTCTTTAGTATTTCTATTTGTGAAAATGAGTAGGCAGTAGCTCTCTCAAACATTTTACCTCATTGTCAGAAGTTTGGTGAACTTTTTACTTTGCTTCCATTGAAGTCAATACATGTCCCACTGACTGCTCAGGAACATATTTAAGCCAATACAAATCTCACCTAAAATATTCATTCTATCTTACATAAGTCTAGAAGTCCTAATAGACTTGATGAACCTGTTTCAGTTTGGTCTTTCTTATATCTACCACTCAGATCATGTTTATTCTACTATGTATAAACATAAACACTGTGAATCATAACAAACTGAACATTTGTCACATTCCAATGATTGCAATATCATTAAGAGAAAGCTACTGCTGTAATCACAACACATACAAAACTGAATTTTCATCATTCTGCTTTTTTTTCACCCAAAGAGACAAAAAGATAAAACTAGTTCCAAAGTCAGGGACTTTGTGAAAGAGAAGACAATCCAACACTGTTCATTATATAACCTAATGAAAATCCTAAAGGTCTAAAGTAGTATTAAAGCAATAACTGCAAGAGGAAAAAAAAGCCTTTAAAATTTTCCCGCTCTGACAATTTGAATAACACTAAGTTCTTAAAAATACTCTCTTTTCTTGCAGGGTGCAAAGCTTTACATTTTATTGCCTTAGAGTTCATAATACATACTCATAATCTTGGGGTTTTTGCATGAATATGTCCTGTGTATCTTCTTCCATTTGTTGTAGTTCAGCAAAGAGATCAGTAGTTCCACTTGTGTTAAAATTCCTCTGAATATTTTGACTATATTGTTGCAGGCGCTTCCACAAGTCATTATAAAGCCTCAGTAATTTAGGGTATTCTCCTTCAAAAGCTTGTTTCAAAAACATAGATGCTGCAAAATAAAGCAGTAAGCAATATGCGTTGCTAAGCTCAAACTAATTTTTTGATTCGTATAAACAACCTATATCCTTGCATTTGTATTAATGAATGATATACAATGTTATCTTATCTTTAATATTAATCACGTAATATTTTAATTAATTTCAAAGTGGCATGAGCTATCACATTAAATGCAGTTGACAAAGCTATGTATCTAAAGCACCAGCATAAAATCCACAACTGGAAGACTGGACATGGAAAACTTTATATAATAAAGATATAAATCCTGGCTGTGAAATGTTCGGTATCAAAATTAATTATTACTATTATCATTCATTTAAGGCTAAAGCGTGATTAGAACTCTCTAAATCTAGAGATTTTCTAACAAGAGCTTGATGGGGGAAAAGTGTGGGGCTGTGCAACTTTGAAGATACCCATTTAAAACAGACAAAGATAACTTCTATGAGCTAAAGTCTTAAGAAATACGATGAGGGAAGCATATGCTTTTACACACACTTCTTAAAACAAGGTACCTAAAATGCAATTCCTAAACTTCTCAAATAAAGAATGACAAAGCCAGCAAAAAAATGAGCATTACTTTCAGCCTTGAAAGGCTTGCCACAAGTAACCGGAAATGAAACAAATGTACAACTGTTTTAGCAACTGATGTTAATCTTGATCTAACATCACTCATACTTTATGGATTTCCCATTACATTAGGAGATTAACACTGTTCCATTCATTCATAGGTTTTTCGGGTTCCAGACATCTGCCCCATTTCACCCAGCCTATCCTTTCAACTCAAATACGTCCTAATTTTTTATACTGGAGGATTCACATTTATTATCAAACACAGAGATATTTTAGGTCACAAAGCTATGTTTATAAAGACTGACAAAATGCAAGAGTTCCCTTTCTTCTGAAATGTTGATTGATCTTATTAACTGATGTCACAATTTTACAATCTTAAAACCGAGGGCTGAAAACAGGTAGCACATGTTTGGTTTGAACATATGAGATTCCTGGTATGTAGATACTGCTGTTGAAGTAATGCGTAAGGCAAACAGTAAAACTAATATGTTTTAACACAAGATGAATACATTTTCTTCTGGGATCATCTAGTTACATAGCAACCACTGAACAGGAATCAACCAGCTAGTTCCTCAAAATTATATTACTGCTATAATGCCTGACAGGACCAAATTTTGAAAGGCCAATGCAATAGCTGAGTTCACAAAGATAAATGCAAATCTAATGCACTTTATCTGTATGTGCAAAAGACTAACTTTATACACTGTACACAAACATGAAAGATATATTTATGAAAGCACCAAACTCACCTATGATCCAATTGCATGCTGCATTAGCATGTACTGGTAATAGTACTGTCTTATGTTTATACATGTTTTTTATTTAATATTCCTTGATTGTATCTGCTATTTATGTATTACATATGTACAGAATATTGTGTATAGTCAGAACACCAGCCATTTATCTATATTTAGACAAGATACAATTTTGAAGAAACTCGACTCCTATTTATAAAGGTATCAAAAAATGGCTAAAATCAGATTTTTACAACTAATCAGTGTTTAACAAGAAAAGACTGTAAGACTTGCTCTTTAAAATCAAATTACTATTTTTAAATTTGGCAAACCCATTTGCTTTGGAAAGTATAATGTACCATTCCAAACATTTTTACCTCAACATACAGTTGCAAAAATATGTTTTTCCTATTAGATAATGACTACTTAATGAAGCAGAAAATATTTCTTTCTGAAAATTCAACCATAGTTTAGGAGGATCAACCTGTTTGGTTACAAAACCAAGAAGTTTTAAATTCACAGACCCCACACTGAGTGAACCGCTGCTATAGTTTTAGTAGAGAAGATAATGAGCAAAGGGCTTACTGAAATGAGAGATTCAAAATAACTATAGAACACATTACAAATCATTTGTACTGAATACTTACAGTCTGTTGCTGACTGAAACTGAGAGGAAAGTGTCTGAGTTACTGCAGTCCAAAATTTGTACAAAATATCAGACTGGCGATCCTGACAGCAAGGGACAAAAGAAATACAAGTTTCAAAACACTCTTTTCAAAGATTCTTAAACAAGGCAAATGCTTCCAGTCAAAGCTGTTCTACCATCACTGAGAATAAAACTAAGTAAAAGAATTCTGAGAGGTTTTCCTCAAGTTTAAAGCTAGGAAAAAATGTTGAGGAATACAAAAATTAAAGCTTCAGTCTTCTCTCAAATGGAATATTTTCCTTCAAGCCTGAGAGAAATGCTCCCAGCTCTCTTAGGTGCATGAGTGTAGACTGAAGCAGCACACCTCAGGAGCTGTGTTAGAAAATCTCTTTGCATTGCAGTGACCTTCTCATTCCGCGGGCATTCTCATGCTGGCTATATCCCAGCAATTATTGTTACTGCCATTACAACACGCTTGCAAACACTGACCAGGGACCAAAAGCAGTGCATGCTGCTCTGCTTCCCACAGAACAGTTTCTTGTTTCTAAAAACATAAACCACATGAAAATACAGTGAACTTCACAGTTGACTCTTCACCACCTTATGTCAACAGGGCTTGCTGTCAGAAGTGGAAACAAGGTAGGATATTCTTGCAAAAAAGACATACAAGAAATGGCAGGCTGTTTCCTTACTCCCCCCAACATCTTGCACTTATGCTCAAGCATTAAAGCATGACTTTGTTTTCTCTCTTTTGCTTTCTTCCTGTCTGTGTGTTTGAGGTAGAAAAAAATTACAGGAGATGACAATGGGTATCCTTGTCCTGCCCACTAGTTAAATGCTTGGAAGGCTGTCCAGTGTTTTTATGGGAAGGGGAAGCTGACTCTGGACAGAATGGTTTTCTTCATTGCATGGTATAGATGGAATGTATTGACCCTACTGTATAAATGAACCAGTTCAACCAAGTCACTATAGTAATGATAATCAGCAAAATGTGCTCAGAATGAAAAAGTGAAACAGCCAGCAGTGATGACAAATGTCAGCAATTCTAAGGATCTTATGCTGACACTTGGCTGTTTCAATCCTGAGTTAACTCTGAAACATCCAAGGTTTTAAATCAAACTACAACATTCATAGCTAAAGATGGGTTTAAGCAAAAAGCTCAACACTGAAATCACTATCAAAGAGGGATGCATTTTCTCAGCTTTCCTTTTGGCACTGCCAGTGACTCTGCTATGAGAAAAATGAAAAAAAACCCCAACCAACCAACCCTAGTTCTTGTTAGTAACACAAGCCCTTTTAAAGTGTCAGTTCAATTTCTGCACTGCCCAGCACCACAAAAAGGAGGAATTAGCTATCAAATATAAAAGTCCAGCTACTCCAAACTGAATTACTACTTAAGATGACAAAGGAAGAAAGAATGCGCTCTATTCACTTGCATTGGCAATAACATGCAAAGCAATGAAGGTGTTTAGAATGTCATCCATTAACAGGGTCCACTGCATCCCACTTGAAGATCTGGTCATTGAAAGACTGCAAGTTCAAGCTCAAGTTTCAGTTCTAAAACTCTCATCTTAAAGAATTTATATAAAACCTGAAATCAGTCAAAGGTACACTGAGATATCTAAAAATTAAACAAACAAACAAACAAACAACCCCCCCAAACAATAATCAGACAGAATGCTTTCACAAATTCTGAGAGTAGATGAGGAATCCATCCAACCCTACTCCTTATCTCTAAAGATATTCAAAGAAAGATAAAATTTATAGGCCATGTGTTAAGAATTGACAGAGAATATCTTTTATGTTGTTGGACTCATACTTGTAAAATATATGAGAATTAACATAGAATACTAAAATAAACTGGCATGATAGAATCTCATTTTTGACTGCTTGAGGACACTGATGGATTTAGAAACTGAAGTAACTTATTTTATAGCTATGTTTGTCTTTTCTGTCAAATTGTACTTGATTTTCATAAATGGGCAAAGTAAAATTATAATATTAGACAATGATTGAGAAGATGCACTGCAAAAAATATCTTTGGGTTTTTAGTAGATTTATTACTATAGCATAAACATGAAATTACTCAGTTCTTCTCACAGTTTCACATTTAAAACATGAAAATTACTATAAAACAAATGGCCTTTCACATCAGCTATAGAGTAAATTAATTAGTTTTCATGTTCTCTATTCCAACCTGGAACAATGTTTGCCTATTCAGCATGGTAACTCAATTCAATTTCTAAATAATCTAATGGAGGTGGAAAAATACTTACAGAGCACTTTCAAACAACTTTTTTTCATTACTGTAATCACCATCTACACCTCTGTCATAGTCTCAGCACAAAATACAATGATTAAAGGGTCTTGAAAACAAACTTGCACAGAGTCCCTCCACATCAACATTTCTATCTTAATTGTCAGATTCAACATGGTGACAAATAATAGTAACATACATGTGATGACATTTAATGTTTTTTGTGAAAATACATAACTTTTGCATATACCCATATATATACATATATAATATATACATATGTAGTCATGTAAACATTTGCATAGTAGCCACAGCTGTACCAATAGCTTGTGTCTTCTGACCCAGGCAAATGGTGCTCACAGAATGGTGTACAGAATTTTGTAGTGAAGAAGGCCCTCACCTCTGGGCTAACCAACTGTATTATGTATGAGGAGAAACAGAGGGGAAAAGCTACGTGGCAAATTCAAATAACATTTCATACTGATTGACTACTCGGTCAAAAATGTTTAGGGGAAAAAATTATTAATGCCCCAGTTTTGGACCAACTAAAAACACTATCTACAGAGTCATTACTGGTTGCTTCTATAATGTAAGACAGGATATTTCATTTTGTCCATTGTTGAGCTGCAGTCTCTCTGCAGGGGAAATATAGCTGCTGATTAATAGCACACAAAAGACCATGTAAGAATCTGTGGTAGGAACTAGAGCATACTGTTGCCTACACGTACACCAGGGGGCATTTAGGTGGGTGGATTGTAGCTACCAAAATTGGAATACAGCAAGGCATTAGCATTAGATACTCCTGCTGGAGTAAAAAGTACCGTATGCAACCATGAGCATCCAGAACCATTTACTTGTTTTGTTTAAATCTGTAATTTCTTTTGCTTGCACATTAACTCAATATATTATTTTTTAAGAACTTTTAAATATCTCACTGCTTAGTTTTTAAATAATGTATTCTAATAGAGGTTACATCTGTGCATGTAGATCACAACAGAAACTATAATTTATTTAAAATATAATGTGCAATTCCATTTGACAATAATCAATACTAGAAAATGACACAAAAAAGAGAAGCAAAAAGCGCGTTTTCCTCCAGCTTAGCAGGAGATTAAAGGAATGTCCCTCTTCTTGTACTGGATAACTTCTTTAAGGACTTAAGAAGATAGGCAGGATGAAGGTGTAAGAGGAAAAGGCAGTACTGCTTGCCTGAAATGTACACAGCAAATCTACTGGCTCATCTTATTGTAATGGAAAGTTTATAAGCCTTCCCCTATGCTTCCTATAGCACTGTAAGCAACATCACACAGTATCAGAAAGTAACTGCACTTTTGGGCCCTTCACTTTCAGAAAATGTCATCTAGCTAAAATTGCATTCTTGTCATCTTATCATCTGTAGAGTGTAAGTAACGAATTTGGTCCTTCTCTACACTTACACCAAATATCCTCAGTGGTAGACAATGTATGGGAGCACAGGGTACATCCATATTAGTGATTCAATGTGTAGAAGAGGTTCTTTTCAGTGCAAATCTGTCTTGTGTCTATACTTGTTGTCTTGCAGAACACAAGTGTGCTAGCAGACTAACTTCCACTATTCAAGGAATACACTACCTCATCATTAGCTTAAAAAGAACAACTTCTGCAATTAAATAGCTTTTTGCAGCATATCGTCATATTTTTTGTAACAGAAGCCACAAGGATGTACTAATATTTTTATCAATTAATATTCTGAGACTTTAAATTGGGAATTTTCCATTTCTCTTGCTTCTGAAAATGAAACAAAATTGGAAGATGTTAAATTACTCACACCCCCTCCAAAATAAAAATGCTTGCTTTGAAATCGAGCCACAAGCAGATTAACATCTTGTGATACAATCCCTTGTAGCAGGAGCAGCTGACAAGATGAGTAATGAACTGCATCCGATTATCTTTTCAGCTCTGTGGCAATCATTTTCCAACAGCTTCCTATTCCATAACCAACAACACTGGAAAAAGGTCACCATTCTCTCATATTTCCCCCCCATCAGTGTATGTGTTTAATAACGCAGAGAACACATAAACCTTTGGAAGTTAAGAGGTCTGGTACTGTTATCTGGGGCAAAACTGTTTCAGGTGCATATTGCATACATAGAAATCCTACATAAAACATCCATAGCTAATTTAAAGTCTCTCAGAAGGAAATTATTACACTTTAGCATATAATATAATGCTATTTCCTCTTTTCATGCAATATGTTTCTTCAACAAAAGAACCTTAACTGTAATTGATGGTATCTAAAACTCAGGACAGGCAAGATTCAGGTTGACATATACATATTTTCCCCATCATGGAATACAGCTGAATTAAATCTATGAACATTAATTGCAAGCAACTGCAGGACTATAATGGTAAAATGGAATTTTCCCCCCAAAGCAGATACATTTAACTCAGCATTTTGGAGTTGATGGTACTATCTGTTTGCAGCTTTATTTTGATCTCATAGCAGAGAAAATCTGCACATAAATCATAATTTGCACCACTACAAAATGGCTTGGAGGTTAAGATCAGCCATAGAACTGGCTATTTTTTCATAAAAATCTGCTGTGAAAATGCTCCTATACCTAAACTACACTTCCATAAACTAATAATCTACGAACCCAAACTGGTAATCAAAAATACCATCGCTACTGTTCCTGTGCCCAGTGACCACTTTATTCTCCAGAACTGATACAGCTGAGCAGGGACTCAAACAATGTAGTAGCCCCTACACAACTCCTTGGGTGGTGCAAGACTGTTTACATCTGTCTTCCTCTTGTCAATTCTTTGCTTTCAGAAATGAACTGAACAACTGCCCAGTAACATAAACTAGGGCAACCCTCTGCTGTTCCGACCTGCTGGACAGCTGGCCAGAAGCAGGGGAATAGAAAGATGCTTTTGAAAGACATATGGACTATAAGCACTTAGCTACTTTTGAAAAAGTTATTCCTAGGGAATCCACTTGCATCTGTGTAGAGTAAAATAGAAAAACACAACAATCAGATTCCAGTCTGGCCCATCCACTATAATTTCACCCTTTCTCATACTGTTTAAAAATTCAGTACTCAGTCACACATACTATTCACATAGGAAATACTTGCTCATGGAAATTACACACATAAATCAGACAAAAAAATGTCCGGCAGGCTAGACCACAAATGGCAATGAATTTTCTCAACAGTTAGGCTAACTTTATTGTGCAACTGAACTGGACAAAGATCATTAGTATAAGCCATAATTCAACAAAGTTTACCTTTATTAGAATAACAGATGCAGGCAGTCTGTTTGACTTTCATGGTATACCTTATTTATGTGAAATTAAGAATGTGCTTAAGTGCTTTGCTGAATCAGGGCCATAATCAACAATCAGCAAAAAACGCATTCACCTTGTATAACTATTGCGTTTCAACTATTACTATAAAGTTACTATTGTCAATACTCTGCACAGACAGTAATATTGTGCAACTTCCCTACAAGAGAGAGTTTTTTAGATAAAACTAGAATGTGTGATAGTACTGAATAATGATAGTGCCAGGAGACATTTGGACAGTGCTGGTTCATCCTGCTCTCTGTCCCAGCTCAAGAAAGCAAAGTCAAACATAGGCTTGTGCATTCTAGGTGAACACAAACTAGCTATCTGTATTTTAAGGTAAGGTTCTCTTAAGTAAATCTTTCTGTTGTCTTTCCCCAATAATACAAGCATGATAAGTGTGAAAATTTAATATTCTAATGGCAAAAGTTTAACACTTTTGCTAGTCTAGGACAGAAAAGGTCTACTTTTAGTAAATGCCAAATTCAAAGCAGCTAACTGGCCTTTTAGGCAGAGATTTTAAGCTAGAAGTCAAGAGAATCACAGAATGGTTGAGGTTGGGAGGGACCTCTGGAAGTCATCTGGTCCAACCTCCTGCTTGAGCAGGGTCACATAGACTAGGTTGCCCAGGAACATGTCCAGGCAGCTTTTGTATATGTCCAAGGATGGAGACTCCACAACCTCCCTGGGTAACCTGTTCCAGTGCTCAGTCACACTCACAGTGCAAAAGGTGTTTCCTGATGTTCAGAGGGAACCTCCTGTGTTTCAGTTTGCGCCCGTTGCCTCTGGTCCTGTCAACTGGGCATCACTGAGAATAGCCTGGCTCTGTCCTCTCTGCACCGTCCCTTCAAGTATTTATATACATTGATGAGATCCCCTGAGCCTTTTCTTCTCCAGGCTGAACAGTCCCAGCTCTCTCAGCCTTTCCTCATAGGAGAGATGCTCCAGTCCCTTCATCTTTGTGGCCCTTTTTTGGACTCTCTCCAGTCTGCCCACATCTCTCTTGTACTGGGGAGCCCAGAACTCAACACAGTGCTCCCTGTGTGGCCTCACCAGTGGTGAATAAAGGGAAGGATCACCTCCTCAATCTGCTGGCAATACACTGCTTACTGCAGCCCAGGATACTCTTCACCTTCTTTGCCACAAGGGCACATCGCTGGCTTATGTTCAACTTGGTGGCCACCAGGACCCCCAGGTCCTTTTCTGCCAAGCTGCTTTCCAGCTGGGTGGCCCCCAGCATGTACTGGTGCCTGGGATTGTTCCTCCCCAGGTGCAGGACTTTGCACTTCTCCTTGTTGAACTTCATGCGGTTCCTGTCAGCCCATTTCTCCAGCCTGCTGAGGTCCTGCTGGATGGTAGCATGACCCTCTGGACCATCAGTCACTCCTCCCAGTTTTGTGTCATCAGCAAACTTGCTGAGGGGACATCCTGCCCCATCATCCAGATCATTAATGAAGGTGTCAAACAGGACTGGACCCCGTATTGATCCCTGGGGTACACCACTAGTTACTGGCCCCCAGCTAGACTTTGTGCCACTGATCACCACCCTCTGGGCCTGGCCATTCAGCTGGGCCATTCATGAGCAACCTTATGTTCATAAAAAGCTGAGTTTCAGAACTTCAAAAAGGGGGCTGTTACAGCACACAGTGCAACTGAGAGAGACTGCAGATTTAACCATCTTCTATGCAATGACTGGTGGTAAGGAAAGGATTCAGATCAGTATTCTTTTATTGGTATATTGGCATATTAAAATTTTTTTTATTCAGTAGTCTTTATATCTTTAGTGCATTGTATTATAGCATGTATGCAGACTTGTTAATATTGTGAAGCAACATTATTACCCAGCTGTATGGATTTGAAATTTAGATTAATGTTGTCTGTTTGCAGGATTACAAGATTATCTTTGATGGAGAAAAGTACAGGCTGACAGAATCCATGTGCTAAACCCCTTCCCACTTATTCACATGAAAGTGACTTGATTTCACAGTTCAAAAAGTATAACCCATTTTCACTAATAGCTACTAGTAAGTTAATAAACCACTGAACAATAGTGGGCTGAGTACCAGTACCATGAGAGCAAAGATATTTGAAGATCTGCATTCACTGTTACTCTACAATAATATTAATGCCACAGCCTGCAAAACCGATTTACAGTCTCCTCAAACATAAAAACAGAACAGCTTACCTCATTTTTAAAAAACATACCGAACTACTAATTAACTTTGCTATTAATGAAATGAAATCTCTTGAGCTCTGTTCTTAATATGACTATTTAGTATCTGACATTAAATCTAAATTCAAGGAATAAGAATGAAAGTACCTCCCTTTTTCAGTATTAGACAAGAATGCAAGAAGATGCTGAAAAGACATATATTTATTTTTACAAATGTCTCTATTTCCTCCACACTGTAAATTTAGAACTTAATGAGTATAATTTCCCATCTGTGAATTATCATATTTGTGTGTGTGTCTAAAATAGCTATTTCTAACATTCAAATAATAAATCTGACCCACTGATTCTAAACTGGCTCCCACTTCATGACAATCACTTCCAACTTATTTTTCCCTGTAGAAATTTTGATACTTTGAGTAGAATGTGAAAAACATCTTTATTGTGAAGCCTCTTTGAAATGTAAAACAATATAGTGAATATTATGATGCAGCTAGTTGCTGCAGGCTCCTGAAATCAGGCTTTGCATACTAATACATACAGTGTTTTCTATTTGTAATCAAAGTCTCCACCATAAAGAAATACGGGACTTGCGAACGTTGCTCTAAAAACAGAAGACATTTAAAGGACAGCCTAAATATTTTTTCCACCAATAAAGCAACAATGCAAATGATTTAACAATTTTGTACGGCAAGATCTTATGGGACAGAAATAAGGAAATCTATTTGCACTATTTCTATAGCAACATAATTGCCAAATGCTAGACTGTGAACAAAAAGACATCATCCTCAGTAGTGCAATTAATCAGTAAAGAAAGACAAATTCCAAGTGTGTTTTCAATAAAGCTTTTCCATCTTCTCAAAGTAGTCAAGATTAAATTTCTTAAAAGAACACTGCATTTAAATTTCTAATGTTGTCTACATTATACATTGCAGGTCAATAGATGTCAATAAATGACACCATGATTTTAAAAATGACCTTGATTTTTTTGTTTTACTGCAGGGCATAGAATTTCATTACACTGAGTTGATCAGTTTATACCCAAGGTGTAATAGTTTCTAGATTTCCAGCAGTGGTGCAACATTTTAAAAAGGACTCTTTATGCAGCTGACAAAAGAAACAAACCCTGTTTTTTTAAAGAAAGATAACCTTCTTAACTAGAAAACAAAGTTAAGATTGTGCATTTTCCCTATTAGAATATTAGAATTCTTAAATGATTACTCAGAAAAACTAATTTTTAGGAATAAAAATACTTGGGTCTTAAACAGTGTCCTGTATCTCCAAAACTGCTTAAAACATTAATTAATCCTCCCATATTCCTGCAAGATATGTATCAGCTAGAAGTAAATGAACTTAGTGTTTCCAAAAGCCAGTAACTACCCAAGGGATCTGACAGCTTTCTTCTACCCAGAGAAGTGATTTAGTTTGTACACCAGCAATTCAAACTACACTTTCACCTTGACTACTACATACCCCATCCAAGGATGAAAGGGTGGTCTGTTACCACGTCCACTCAGCCTGCAGTTGTTCAGGTAAGATTGACAAGAACAATGATGAGAGGCGGCACTTCTAGTAAATGCATTTCTTCTCGAATAGCAAGCTGACTGAAAACCAACTGATTTAATAATTTTCAATCATCACTGAACTGCAATTTGCACAAACCCCAACAAACCATAAGTGAAAAAGAACAAAGGTCATTATAACCTACTAACCCATGCAACCTCCACACCATCCTTTTTATTTACGGCTGCACATTTCTGTCAGAGAAAGTTCTAGAGAGAATGCAGTGTCATTAGAAAACCATTGCACAGGCTCTGACCCTCCCATTTGATTCAGAATCAAATTACTTTTAGCATGGCTGTCTGAACACACTGATGCATTCAAAACTAGAATCAGGACTGTTAACTGGTAAGACCTTTTTAGTTTTTTAAGAGAGGCCTCAAAAAATCTTGCAACTGAATTCAGCAGGACAATTTGTATGTTTGAAATAAAGAGCATCTTCGGTATTTTGGGGATCAAAAACCTGCTCATTCACTTGTGTTTAGATCTCCACAAAGTACCTTGTTACTGCTTAAATAATAAACAGAAACTACAGTAGAAATAATATGCAAGTAATCCAATTCTGTTTCTACAAAAAAATACTGGAAAATAAATCACATACTTGTAATAATAGGTGAAAACCAGATTATTTTCTGAACTCACATAAGGCAGTAATTAGATTATTTTTCATTTTTTCCCAGTTGGGATTATTTTTTAATTGGGCCAACTGAATGTGAATATGTGACGTTAGATGTGAATAATTTCAAAACAGCAACATTTTTTAACAAGTTTCGACAGGAAAGAGAAATAAGAAGGTGAAATGTAAGTACACTTTGGGCAATAAACATTTATATTTTCCATTTATTTTCTTTATCTTATGTAACGATGAGGACATTTCCTTCTGTATTGTTAACACCTCATATTGCCAGTGTTGACAACTCAGGAAAATAGACTGCTTACTCACCAAACGTTCATCAGGAGAGGCAATGATAAGAGCCCTCCATAAAGTACATAATAACACTCCCTACAACTCCCAGCTCACTTTTTTATCCAGAGGCTTATGTAAATGACAGGGTTTGTGGTGTGCCTTAGCTGCTAACAAGCCGGACATCAGCAGATCAAAGGCGATCAAGGGCAGATCTGGCCTCTCACAGGGAGTCCCCTTCTGCCCAGCGGAGAGACCCCAGCTCACCCTTTCTACAGACCACCCCAAAATGCCCTACAAAATGATTTGCTGCTTTTAAGGTTACTTCTCACTTTGCAGAACTGTTCGCTCATGTCTATGTAGGAGTGAAGGACTCAAAATAGATGAGGATCAGAGATCATTTTCAACTCTTTTACAAGGGGCTTAGAGGGATTCTTATCTCTAATTAGGAAGGTGGCTGTCACAGAAAGATATGTTCTACTGCGACTTACACTGTAGTCAATTGTAGTTTACGTATTAAAACAGCTGAGGCAGGATTAGTCACTACACATTGAAAGAGAGGAGCAATAAAGCAGAACAAACTGGAGTAACCTATTAGCTCTCTGAAGGTGAATTAAGCAATTGAAAGAAGTTATATAAATAACCAGTCATTAGGTGAACAAAAATATCAATTTTACATTATTTAAATCTTATTTGTAATTTTAATATTTACCCTCAACATTATGAAAATAATAACCCTACCTTAAAAAAAAATTATAAAATTAAATCTCTATTCATTTCCCCCCAAACTAGAAATCAGAACTTAATGAATTCTGAATTCTTTTAGCCTTGCTCCTCAACTAAAATCTAGTCATTAAAGGCCTTCTTCCTTAGATAAAACCACAAAAATGTCCACTCAGCCTTAAAAGAAATGTGTTTCTCCTTTAAATATCTCGTAGATCTTTTTCTGAAATTAAATCTGTAATTTTAACATTTACAGATTAAAAATTAATCTATAGTTCATTACTAGTATGACATGTAAAGGTTTTTACAATGTATATAAGTGCACAATTTCTTTTCAAAATTACATTTATTTCATATTGTGGCAAAGGAAAAATACCAAAAGCTAGATCTGCAAAGAGAAGGAGTGGAAAAAAGTGCAGTGTAAATTTAATCTCCACAATCTTCCACGATACTCATGTAAGCCCGGGTATGTCACTTAAGTCTTGGCCACATCTAATCATGGAAAAATTTGGAAGTGAATTCTGTAAGAAAAACCATAGTGTAGAAAAGATGTGGGTATTGTCATTGCCCTCCTGCTGAACTCCAGTATTTATAAACCTTACAAGTTCTGTGCCTCAGTTTCTCCATCTGTCAGATTTTTGTTTTGTTTCCTTTTTTTTTTTTAAACAGAGAGGGTTTGTGAATCCTTTAATTAATTAGCTAGTGGTTTTAAAACTACATTTTTGGATACAACATGATACAACACTACTAAATATTATTATGATAACAGGTAATTAGAAGGCCAGAAAGCACATGTTTGAGATCATAATTAGAAAAAAATGCAGGCTGTGCTATCTGTGAAGAGAAAGACACAAAAATCCCCAATGGAAAAGAATGATTGGAAAAAAAAAAACCAAAAAACACCCAAACCACAAAACACAGAAGTAGCTTCCTTGCTATTAAAGGACTTGTGCTTTAAAAAGGCTGGGTCTCCTCCTCTCTTATGCTTCCTAGGATGATACTTCCACTGCAGTAATCAAAACAAGGAAGCAGATGGACAGGCAAAGTGGTACTGCAGCTGCTGCAGAAGATGACTATAATAATAATGTTGACATCAGTAACAGTAATTAGTGCACAGACTGTAGAGTGGATGATTCGTTTTCCTATCTTCTGGCATGGGCATGCTGCCCTAGCGAATGGGTATAATGTTAGTACCTTTAGTTTGTTTTGTTCATTTGCTGTTTATTAATGAAATTGAATACAATAAAGAAAATCTAACTTTTCTCCCTCTCCAGAACACTTGCTGAGGAAAGCATGTTGTTTCAGTTTGGATTAATACAAGATGGAATCTTCATTAGTAAGCAGCAAAATATCAATTTCTTTCTTATCTCTATGTACACAATGTACACAACAATTCATACTCTCCCATACAGCCACCTGTATGTACTCTTGAATTTCAGCAGCATGTAGTACTTGTCTGATTTTGTCTAAACAAGAGCTCTACTGTTTGGTGTGACTTCACCCATCTGCAGGCTGGCGCCATACCTTTTTCAAGGGACACTAGAACAAATGGTATAACTGTGAAAAGGGCCAAGAAAAACACTGTGCTACAGTGAACCATCTCAGGTAAGAAGCAAGTAAAGCATCAATGCTATCAGCAGTACTGTGTCATGCTGAGAGCACTCTGGTAGCATCATACAAGGATGTACCACTACTCCTTAGCTGCCTCACTGAGAATGACAACCATCCAGCTTGGTGTTATACTACACCAGAACACCTGTTGAAAAGCAAAATACCTGGAAGAGTGATAACTGTGGAAAACCAAATGGATGCATTTTACTTGGGAAATACGATTTGTCACTTAGATGCAATCCTGCAGTATGAAGTCAAAGGAAAGGAAGGGTAATCAGAGAGATCATGGAACATGATTAGTGTATGACAACCTAAAAGCCTTTTATTTTATATTCTAATGAGTTTTTCCTTACTCTGCATCTAGCTTCTAATGAGATTCATTCTCCCTGTTCATTTATTCTCCAGGATGATAAAAGATTTCCTTTGACTTCCCTCTATTATCATCCTCGACAACTGGAAAAAATCCTATCCCCTTTTCAAGTGCTGTTCTACAAAAGGGAAGAGAAGAATTGAGAAGCACAGGCTAAGGGTGGGAGCCACTCATGAACACTGAAAGCTCATTTATCTAAGCTTCCTTTCCATCCAAACTCTTCCTGAGCCTTCCAGAGTTCCTCCTTCTGTCTCTAGGTTTCTGTGTTTCTCCTTAAACATGCTGACAGACTGAAGGGCTCCACCAAGGCAGCAATAGATAGTTTTTGCAGGATCAAACTTTTTAATGAAGAAAATATGCTAGAAGTTTATAAACTTTTTTTCTAAGCATTTTGTGTTTGTTTTGTTTTGGTTTTTTTACAACACAGAAAGAGAAGCTTGAAGTGCCTTATACAAAAGTGATGTTCTGTGACGTCTTTTGGAGATGGGCTTAACAGACAAACTTAAATGCTGTATTTAACCTTCATTATTTGCTTTCACTGTTGAGAAGACCACATTTGCATATGAAGAGTTTCCCCAACATATTTAAAAAATTAAATTCATGTAAATTAAAAATCCAGCCATATACTTGGAAAAGGAGATGTCTGCATAAACACATCTTTTGTTTCTGTTTCTTCTCATCTACTAAGGTAGATGAGATAACTTCAGTAATTCTGTTCCTAACATTTCGGAAGACCATTAATCAAATTATTCCAAATATGAATAGAAAACAATGCAATTGAATGGAGAAGAATAGGTATTCAAAAGAACAGCCATGATTATTTTTCAAGGAGAAATTGCCAAGAAGTAGAGAAATAGATGGCTGAAAGTGTAAGATGAAGACACATTTTCCTATGCAAACTAACACACTTAATTAATTACTTGAATCACATGGTATTTTATGGAATGACATTAATGATCAGTAATAAAAACTGACAGTGTGCCTTACCAGCTCCCTTTAAAGAAAAGAAGTTATTATAAAAAGAACATGTTTATACCCTACAGATGTAACCCAGAGACCACAAATATAGCTTTTGATGTTAGTTTGACGTTCAACACTTCACATTAATTTAATTACAAAATTTTTATGGAACTGTAAAATTGTAAACAAAAGCATTCCCTCATCACATTTTCCTTAACAGAATTACTAAAACATATTCAGCTAAATTAAAATTTTACCTTAACTATTTCCTCTATGAAGCAGACATGTGACACAGGATCTCTTTTCTTTGTCAATACTTTCTGCAAATGCTGCACCTGTAAGAAAGAATTAATTGAGAGGAAAAGTTGACATCTAATATCTTACATGCAAAATTGCATGACTAGACAAACAATAATTAGCTGATGAGTACCTGTCCACAAGCAGCACAGATCTGATCCATGAGTTTCTCCATGTTTGTCCAGAGGGCTGCTCGAAAAGCTGCTGTGTTCCCAGGTGTTGGCATAGCAGCTCTACCAGGACCACCTAAATGGTTTTTAAAAACCACAGCAGCACATTTCAGCTTTCATGTGTGAAAATTAAAATATTAGAAATACAGATCTCTATGCAGTCTGACATAAGAATTTTTTTTAAAAATCAAAGCAGCCTAAAATAGCTTCAAAACAGAGCTTTCTGAATGGCCTCAGTTGTCTCAACTGAGAAGTCAACTAAACTCTAAAGTTAGTGGGGATACTTCAATGTTCATCACTGTTACCACTGTTCAGACCTCCACAGAAACACCAAGGTAATGCCAGTGAGCACTGTTGCGGGATGTAATAGCAAAGTGAAATGGCAGAGACAGTGGCTGTGAAAAATACAGGTATTACCAGCTCAGGACTTAAGTGCATAGGTAAACTGCTAAAAAAAGTGATATTCCAGCTGAAGGGCATGCAGCTTCTAAACCATCACTTTCCTTGAGAGGGGCTGTATTCCTTTATTATGCTGATGATTATAGTTCTGGACCCCCAACTTGTTGTAGAAGTTTTTTTAAAAAAGCTTTAAATGTTCATATTGCCAAAGTTCAAATTTGCCTGGCTGCCCAATTCCTCTGTATTCTTTGGTATTTGAGCTAACATGTGGGATCTAAATGTCTAACAGTGCAACATTCCTTCATATTGAATATACTGCTTTGAAATTATTTCCATCTGACAAAAGCATCACAACGTAGTTTCAGGCTTGTTCCATTGCTTGCAAATAATTTCTACCCATGATCCTCCCACCAACACAAAGGAAGAAGAATTTGTCTGAGCCCAATAACAACAGACAAACTGAATTTTGGCTTTGTATTAAATGATTTCTGAGACATGCCTATTCCCATCCTCTACTGGTTAAAGCAAGCAGGGAAATGTTCCTATAACAGGCTTAGATGTGAGAGTTTCTTCCATTTGACAACACACTCTGTTTCTGTCAAAAAACTCAGTTATTCTCTGTAAAACAAGCATCATACCTCTTGTAATACTTTGAGATGGTTGGGTCAATACTTTGATATCCAAAGCATTTTTTATGTTCTCCTCCAGGACTGTGCAGTATCCATCCACCACATTAGCAATGGTATCCTTCAAAGTCCCAAGGTTATGGAAAACCTGAAGAGCAGTTCCCACTTGAGTAGGATTCTAGAGAAAGAAGATTTTCAAAAATAATTATTATCTTTAACTGTGCCATAGGGTTTTTTTATCATGATGAGCCATCATTTTACTGGGCAAGTTCCTCTTTAAGTTCAGTCTGCTAATTCATTTCATTTAACATTAAATAACTGGCATCCTTACTGCGTAACAGAGAACAGAAAGTAAAGGAGAGAATTTATTTCCTTTGATTGCCTACCAATGCTTTGCTTAGCTTCCTTTGGCACTATCCTCTGAATAAGAAGAATGGAAAAAAAGGAACTGGAAGCACTGCTAGCAATATCTAACCTGGGGTCAGTCACCAGTGATTGATCCAGTAATTCCAAGGTTAGTTACAGTACAGCTATATTCAGCTATGGTGTAGCTAGTAATATTGTTTTAACACATGGTATCTGTTACAGTACTGTCATTTAAGTGCCAAACAGTTAATTAAATGTGATACAGGCTTTAAAAAAAAAATACTAACCAAGGATAAGCAGAGGCAAGCAGGTCAAGCCCCCACTACTGACAACTGCAGAATTTAAGCTTGTATTTCTACATTTCTATTTCTAATACTGACAATAACTTCATTTTTGTCACAGCAGAATTAAGAGTGCAAAGCAATACAGTGATCATTTCCAAAGCCTGGAGAGAGGAAAAAAAAAAAAAAAGCTCAATTGTCTCTGTATTGTTCAGAGCTTTTCCAAAATACAGGAGAGTGAAAACTATCCAAAAACTATTCAGGTCCATTCTTTAAGAGACCTTTGATTAAGATTAAATCTGATGATAATTCCACTGAGCAACACTAAACACTGACATGGGTGCTATTTAGGAAAAGAAAAGCCTCAAATTACTGTCTTTGGAAACTAAGCACTGTCATCCATACACTGAATACTGCTTTTTTATTTAGCATTCACAGGCAATTAGTGGAGGGGGCGATCAGTTGATCATACACACATTAGAGATGCAGTCTTTTGTCATTTTTCTTAGTGACTTCTGCCAGCAGTAAAGAACATGGTCTGGCAGAAATCCTGGCACCCAGACTGGACAGAAGCATCTGAGACCACAGGCACGTCCCACTAGAAACCCCACTTTGACACTCCTCTGGCAGTGAGACCTTACACCACTGCACCCTTCCTGCTGGTGGCTGCAGCAGTAGCAGCCACTAACATTGAAAGGGTCTGCTCCAAGACCAATGCAATTCTGCTTCATCTTCCCCAGGTCACAGTTGTTTTCAGCCAGACACCCCTGAGCCAAAGAAAGGGGGGGTAGTCATCTGCCTTTCAAGTGTGGGGAACGTGCACTACCACAGCAGTAAAGCTATGATGCAGCTGCTGTGCTGAAGATTCTTTTGCTGGTACATCCACCTACAGCAACGGGTTTTCTGATCCATTGATCAACAGGGCATTCTCCTCAAACCTAATGTTTCAGATGTCACAGCACTATAACTACACATTCCTGTCACTCTTTCTAGGGATTCTGCAAAGATCAGAACCATAGTTGAAGCAAAAAAGCCAGATCGCATCTCCTTCCCCAACTCCAATGAGGCGTTTCCAGGTTTAGTGGAAAGCAAAGGAATATTAGGCATGTATTATGGTTTACAGACCTTATACTAACTGTACCAGTTTCTTTTTCCAAACAGTGTGGGAGTTAATGAGCATTCCCAGCATAGTATTATGGGTCTGGGACTTGTAGGTTTAGTTTTTTGACAACTGGGTATGCTGTAAAATTTCTAAGCATTCTGTGGGTGTGCTTGTGGAGGTGGGAAAGTAAGCCATAAAGACTGGAAGATTAATGGGATGTCAGAAGATGAATAGTAGGATAATGCAAGGAGGGAATCTGGGGACAAAATGAACAAGAAAAAGAAAATATAAATGGGAAGAGGATGGAGAATAGAATGAAAATAAACTGGAAGGAAGAAAGAGAATGAAACTGAAAGGAAGTAAAGCAAAGATAGAAAAGACTCACGTCATTTACCAGTCTTTCCTGTTGAAATTGTTCTAATTCTTATAGAATACTTACACAATTATAAAAACAGGCAGAGTCAGTAACATAAAATCAATACCTTACTACTATAGTAAGAGCACTCAACTAGATTTCAGTCAGACTCTAATGTTTATATATTAACTAACAAAAAAATAGAACAGCATCAAAAGGTGAGCAGGGCACTATCCAGCCTTGAAAAACCGATGGTCAGATAATTACTTTCCTGAAAAACAGGCAGTATAGGCACAAATAATTTCAGGCAAAAGATAAATCTCAGAGCTCTCACATCATAGTTTAGCAAGCTAGCTCTGCAGCTACTGGTCAAGAATGACACAAAAATGTGCTCCAACAGAACCTGAGCTATGTTTCAAAAGAACTGTTTTTAGCCAAAAGCTGTCAAACAATTCATTCTGAAGTTAGGGATAGTTAGGGAATAACCAAAAAACATCATTATGGAAACCTGCTATTCACTCAACGTATCTTCTAAATCTAGTACCAAAGTTAAAATCAGAATAGAACAAAGATTATGCAGGTGGCCTATTTCTTATTTGCTTTAAATTGTGGGCATGGTCACTGAGAGAGGGGTTCTAGCTCATGTATTCATCTTGTATAACAGGAGCTGGAGATATATTCAAACCCTGACAATGCACAATAAAATATCTTTTATCTTTGTTTCATATATAGCATTTTTCTCTCCTCAAAAAACAGTTTGTGTTTTTATGCCCTAGACAGGCTATATAAAGTCCATTGTTGGTTTATCACTAATCCTAAGAGAACTGCATTTTTTATGCACAGCTAGTTTCTACGTTCAGACAATATGTTAAAAAATGGAGCATCTCTTGGGACAAAAATTATTACGTGGAAAGAAAATGTTGGAAAGCAGGAAGAAAACAAACTATTGCACTTTCAGGCTTGCATACACATTTCAAAATTAGACTGTTTATCATTAGTACACACTGGACTAAAATTTGAGAATCAGTATTGCAGAATTTGCCACTACCAACAGACTTTATTTATAAGAATTTGCCCCTAATATTTTCTTTCTCTTTGAGAAAGCTTAAAGCTAAACTTTTCTGAGAGTCAAAAGACTGCCACAACTTTTATCAAATGGAAAGCATGCACTCGAAGTGAAAAAGAACCCACAAAAAAACAAAACCAAACCTGACTACAGAAGTGATTTACAATGGAAACTGGAATCACATCAGAGAATAATATTCAGAACAGCTATCCAACAGGAACAATAGGGAAAATAATATAACTATTTTTGAGATGGAATTTAATGAGTTATTAGCAGTATTGTATAATCAAGTTGTCTACCACTGCAGGCAACTACACTTAGCAATTTTTAAGTGTTCTCCTCAGAATCGCTGTCTGTAAGACCCTCTGTTCCTTTTTTTTTTTTTTTTAAGTGTCTTATTTTGTAAATGAAGGCTCAGAAGTAGTAGTTTTTACCAAACACAAAGCAGGCTGGTTTTACTATGTAAAAATGTATGGGCAGTTAGAGCAACAGCAAGACACAATTCTGCTTCTCACAAGGTAGTGTCTGAGAAGAAAATACCCTTTTACACAATAAATTAGCATCCTAAAAATATTTGTACATATGCCATAAACTTTAAGTTATGGCAGTCAAGAGAGTAGGGGGCAAAGAAAAATAGTACAGCATTTAGTAATATGTTAGCAGTACAGTATAATCTAATGTGCATAAACACAACCATACACAAGTGAAATAAAACCATGACCCCACGAACTGTAGGCCTACAACACCGCCTACTCAAAGATTAACTACAGTGATCTTCAGGCTGCAAAAATTATAATGAAGCAGGGAGCTAAGGAGAAATGGAGTTAAGTCCACCAATAATATCCTTCTCCATTCAAAGCACTCCTCCATCTGGCATGTCACAACATAATATGTTACAGATACATGAAAACTAAATTCCAGAAAATTAAGAGCTTAGGAAGACTCAGTGAATCATCAGTTCAACATATGAAGAAAAAAAAAGAAAAAAAAAATCAACTTGCTCAAAAGCAAGTTCTACCATGAAAGCAACTGTCGCAAATATTTAAAAACATCAAAGTTTCTCAGCATCCATCAGACAATATATTAAATAGCTTGGTAGGAAGGGTGATATTAGCCACCACTTGAAAGAAGGCATGAATGTTTCAATTTATGTTTTAGCAAAAAATAAAGATAGTCATTCAGCAGCAACTATGAAGAGATGTTCGTACCAAATGCATTTGCTCATTTTCTCTATCATTGAGAGCTGTTTATTTTACTAACATCATTTTCGATTCATTTCATACCATATGATTGCTACTAGTGTTATCAGAACAATCTTCTGAAAGCATAGCTAAATAAAGAGCAATATTCTTTTTCATCATTAGAAACGCACCTTGGACGAGCAAGCCTGCTCCTCACAAGGGAGTGTGGTGATGACACTGAGCTAATTTGGGGACAGGAAGATTCCTAGCATAAGGCTGAACCAAAAATAAGAAACCTGGATGACAGGCAAAACTAATTGGCTCAAGTGCTACAAACACAGCTTCCAAACTCACACTCAAACTTCTCAGGGTATGGGATTCACCATGTGGACCTTTGCTGCCCAACCAGTGCTGTCTTAGGGAACTTCACATCATTATTTCTTTATCCAGTGCAAGTCTGTCCATATGACTCTATGCTGCAGGGTTTTCAGCTGTATGGACTATCAACTTCCTTCTCAAATGAAGATGTGTTAATTGCTCAAAATATTTATGGTCAATACTACCTGTGACAATTACAACTACTTTCATAAAGAAGTAGTGTTACACATCTAATTAATTGCTAACTGTCATGTAGTTAAATTTCACAAGTGCCTGCACCACATAATCAGAACAGCTCTCTGAGGAAATGTTCTTTCACACGACAGTTTGGAAGCACCACATATGGAGAAGTCAAACTTGGACTAGTCCCTCACTTAGAAATGATGTTCCATAGCTACTAGTGTACACAAGAACATGTCTGTTTTGCTTACTAAAAGCAGAACAGTGACTCTGACCGAAAATCTTTATTATTCTGCAGAGAACAGATGACCCTGTTCAGAAAAGGCTGTGGCAGGAACACAACAGAAAGTTTTTGTGATATATATATACATATACATATTATTCAACAGCTGTGATTTCAGTGTGCTGCCACATCCTTACTTCTTATGTCGTAAAATGTTTACCATGTCCCATACACAAGTACTAAAAGCATAACACAGTACAAAAAGAATTACATATGTTGCTTAGCTGAAGGAAGATCCATAATTACTAATTAGTCCAGGTATCACTTCAACAGACAATGTGGCAAGCAAGAAATACGATGAATAGTATTTTGAAAAGAAACACAACATTCCCTAGCCATCAAGAAATAATCAGCATTATAATACAATAACCCTACAACAGGACACATACTGAAATAACCAAACTTTTAAACTAACATATATTCTCTGACACGGAATATAAAAGTTTATTGCAGTCCTTCCAGAGTTAAGGCAAAAAGAGTTTCCAGAATGATACTTCTGCGTATTTTTGACTGACACTTAGTATTAAATAATTTCATTTGATAGTAGATTGACTATATTGGGAACTATTTCAGTTACTTTTCAATGTTTACTTCACACAGCAAATATTGTTTGTATAAGATAGCAGTTGCAACTTCCTAAACAGTACAGCTTTACAAGGTCAGTTAAATAATCAAAAAAAAGACCCCTTTGTGAAGCTCAAAATCCCCAGTCAGATCTTCATTTACAGTATTTACTCCTCCTCCCCTCTTGCTACCATTACAACACACTGCCTCTTTCAAATAATTTTCCCATAAATAACATTACTACCCCTAATGACAAGTACTACTACTTGAAGACTAAGTGACCAAGGAAGGGTTTGTAAGCACTTGCAGCTACCAATTACAAGTAGTTCTTAGTCATCTCTTACAGACACCAAAAGTGAAAAAAGTGAGAAATTATTCCAGGAAAAGTTGCAATTCAATTTAAAGAGCTCAAGCAGGTAAGCAGTGAAGGAAACTTAGCCACCTCAGTCACAGCCAAGGCAAAATGACCTATTGAGCAGAATTAATAATTTACAAAGTATTGTTGGAATTCTTGCTTTGCAGTACCACTCAGCTATTTTAATTGCAGGAAAAATTAACAAAAAAACTAACAGTAGAAATTAAATGCCAATGAAAATCAGCTGCAGTCTAAAAACAGTATTTTATTTCATTTTCAAAAGTCCATGCCTTAAAAAAATTAATTGGTATATCACAACTCCTAAAAATGAATCTACTTAGGGAAGCACGTCTCTATGTTCATTATCACCCCATCTGTCTTTTATTCTGTTCATCTTTAAAATCTGAGCAATACATGAAAAGGTCAAATTGACAATGTAAAGCTAGAGAATACAGATTTCTTCCTAATGATCTTCCAGTTCTTCCTGGTTTGACCTTTGCAGTGTTGGGAAGAGTGAGAGGTTAAGATGTTATAATTTTCTATAGAAGGTAATACTGACGTAACATTTTGGCTAGACTCTAGAAAAGTACATTTTAAGCCTTAAGAGGCAAGAATCCCAAAGCTAAATGTTGAAATATGGTTAGGTTATAATATCCACCTTCTGTCAGCCCATGTTTGGAATACACAACTTCTTTTGGTAGAAGGACTTTCACAGGAAAGGAAAACAGCCATAAAGCACAGCCATAAACCTCACCATGTCCTCAAACTAGGTCAGACTTTTGTTTCTTAGAATAACAAGAAGTAAATAACAAGAAGCATTGCGCTATAAAGGTTGAGAGAAAAAAAAAGAAACAGCAGCAATAAAATACTAGAAAGCAAAGAAACAAGATTTTTCAACACAGCTAAATAGCTTGCCAAAACACTTATTCTCTATAATAGTGTAATCAAAGCAACAGATGGCTAAAAGCTAATGGAACAGAAAGGCATCAGGAACTGTTGTAAAGAATTATCTCATGAAACATCAAGCAACATTCCAAAGTTTACCAAGCCTTAGGCTTGGTGACATGACAGCAATTTCAAAAGAAAGTATCTGGCACCTCTGAGGACAGATCAGCTAGATCAACTAGACCATAACAATTATAAATTATATCCTACAATGCTGTATTTGAGTGTAGACAGAGTATAAATTCAGAAATCATACAAATTATAAAAACTAACAGGCAACAAGGAAATGGGGGCATCTGAGACAAATCAAGCTTTTTAAAATGCTTCTCTCGCCTCTTACATGACTTGATCAATCCCTAAAGCTCTCACCAACAATGAACCAGTTGGCTAGTTAAACTGAAGATGTGGCTTCTCTATATAAAAACACAGCTATCACTTTCTCATGAAGGTCAGAGAGTAGAGGGCAAGGCTGTAGCACCTCTCTTGTCCTTGTGCAACCTTGACTTGCACCTGCTGACTGAAGTCCCATTACCAAAGCACAGAAGTATAAGGATACAAAATCTCATTACTAATTCTAATCTTTGGACAGCAGCTTGTGACCAGATGTTTTCTTCCACCTCACAACATCATTATGTATGTGCTCAATCTGCTAACTGGTTGAGCAAAGCCATTACAAAACAAATGTCAGGTTTTGCCTTTAACTCAGTCTTAGCAATTAAGATTAGGCATTAGCTACTGGAGGGTTATAATATTTTTTCTCTGTTTACAAAAAAAATCTGATTTCAGACAAAATATCCTTTAAATGGTGTGCTCCGAATGATTTAAATATCTACCCAAAGCCATCTGGATTTTCTTATTCTCTTGCTAGCCTTTGCAACAAGATAATAACTACCTATGCAAGTGACAATATCTCATTTCTGGAATCTGTGCACATATTGTCGACAGCTCTGAAGTGACCTCAAATATTTAAAAGGAATGGACTTTAAAATGTTACTTTATTTTAAAATATTTTCAGTTATTATTTTCATATTCAGCTACAGAGAGACGTCCATCAATGCCAGATTCACTATTGGATCACATTTCAAAACTTTTTTTTTTTTAATACAAAGTTCAAATTCCTTGTATCACCCACCTACAGGAAACTTCAGGTCTGCAGATATTTGGTGAAGAATCATAGAATCACAGAATAGTTGAGGTTGGCAGGGACCACTGGAGATCACCTAATCCACCTCCCTGCTCAAAGGAGGCTCTACCAGACCAGGCTGCTCAGGGCCTTGCGAGGCAGAGATAGGCTAGTTCAAATGAGCCAGAAGACATCCTTCTCCTGCTCCATTTTCCCTTCCTATTTCTGCTCACAGTTCCAGGAAAATGTAACAATGGACTCGTGCAGTTGTTTTCACTGAGTTTCCCTAAGGCCAGCTTGAAAGAGAGCAAGCGTCTGCGTACACACCTAACAACGCTTCTCCAGTGCTGGCAGTGTCACCCACCCCCTGATAGTAATACCAGTCTTCCAATCCCTCTTTTAAATTTGTCCACTGGGAGAAGCATGACAAGACTGACTTCCTTCTGTTACAGATGTTACATTTAAATAAATACATTTTATATTTCTAGTCTTTTCAAAATAAATGAGTAGTCTCTTTAAAAATAAATGGGCAAAGCTATATTATACAAAAACTTTACTATGAAGAAAAAAAATCTTAAGTCATCTAATGAAAAAGAAATACTGTGCCTAGTTTTGCCTGCAGCTAGCACATGCGCATGGGATCCAGTTCTGCTACTGAAAAGAGTCAGTCCCCACCCCTCACTTCAGTTATCTGCCAGTAATGCATTTTGAAACCTGCACACAAGTAGGAACTTACTGGAGGCGATACCTGCGGAAGGAAAGAAGGGAGATAAAAAAGGAGAAGAATAAGCAGTTAAGTGCATAACTTGTTCCACACAGAGGACATTATTCATCACCTAGGAACTGCAGCATTTTGATGCAAGATTTCTCCTTTCTAATGCAACATACTGTTCAGTTCTGTATGCCACTTCAAGCTAACCTAAAGCTTTAAATCTTTTGTTACCGTAAGAACACCTCCAACTGTACGATAATGCAGAATTTCATGTGGCATTGAGTAGCAGATCAAAAACATGATGAAACACACATTTTTCAGAGAAGATTAAGACAAAAGGCAGATTTTTAACCTGAGAAAAAGGCAAAATGAATTATATTATCTTATTTAGATGAGTATCATGACTAGTCAATCATATTTTTCACTCTGTTCTATGCAGATGTGGTTTATTAATGCTTATATGTTTTTCTTGGATCACCTAATTGCATTATTTCAGAACCTGTTAACAATCAACAGTCAACAGTACAAACCACAAATAGAATTACAGTCTGGGAGAGGCATTTAACAATAACATACTATCTTATCTGGAGAGAAAGAACCTCAGTGTAGCCTTAGTTTTGAAGAGAGACAGATACATGAAAGTACCAATTAAAAAGACTCGATGGATTATACGAAGACCCAGCCAAAGCCAGGGTCAGTCTCTGCTCAGTTGCATCCCTGGAATCCTAGCAGAATTTCATACACGCTGTTTACCTTTGAGTATTTAAACCAAATCAGAAATAATTTTAATTCATTTGGTATAAAACACTTGAATGGACAAGGACTTTGGAAGAAGACTACCTTATTTCAGTTTTGATTAAGCTCATTCTATAAAGACTAGATGCATGTAATTAAAGCACTGCCATGTCTGATAAAGAAAAACCTCTACGGTTCTCATTCCAATCTTACCTCAACTATCTTCAATGAGATCTAATCTTAGCCTGCCTTTCTTGATCTGTAGCAAGGCAAACACCACTTCCTATTTCACAGCTCCACCTTATCCATCTCCCATTCCATCCTCCAGCCCTTCTGTAGTCTTGTTCTCGTAACAGCTCCTTCCATTCACATATTTCTCTTTGAAGCTACCTTCAACTCCTAAACTTAGTTTCCAGTTTCCATACTGACACATACTGTCCTCAATCTCCTCCATTCTCCCCTCTACAGCTTATTTTATTTACAAAGCCTTTTACAGTTGAGCTGTTCATAGCAGTGGTCCATGCCTCTTTGCATATAAATGGATGAATCAGTTATCATATTTGCATTAATTATCTCAGAAGCATTAGAATCAGATACCTTCTTGCCCTTACAGGTATTATCTAGTATTCGTGCAGTTTCAGTTCTGCAATGTGGGCAGAGCTGTCCAAGACATAATGGTTGACATGTTTCCAGTTCAGAGAAACCACCTGAACAGATGGACAACCAGAACACAGAAGCAGACCATGCAGCAGCCTCTAATTTAAAATAATTTCTGTCTGCAAAGAAAGCTGAACTCAATGTTATTAAACATTCTTGTGTTTTCATGACGGATATTCTATGAGGAATAATTTTTTAGTGATCACAAATGACATTTACTAATTGGTATGAAACCAAACTGTTTCGTATTGCAAAATAACTAGTCTCAATGGGAAGATATAACATAAAAGGTGGTTTCTGATAGCTTTCTAAGGTGTTCTGACTTCCCCCCCCCCCCCCCCCAACACACACAATGCATAGCTGCTAATTTCCTAGAATTTATATAATATCTACAATTTTTGGACCAGTAAAGCTATCTGTATTCTTCAAAAAGCATTACAGACCTCTAAGTTAATATGTATTTAAAACATCATCCACAATGGAAGATTAAGTTTTAATGTTTTGTTGGCAACTGGCCAGATTAATCAAGATGAATCTTCAAAGAAAAGGACCAGGAGTGAATTTAAAAATTATCCAGCTGATTCTCATATAAAATTGTCACTAAACAGAATACAAAGATTTTGGCAAACAGCTAAATGATGATTCATAGCAGAGTGAAGGGATATAAAACATTAATGACTTCTCAATTTTCACCTATTACTTTACCATAAAAGACAGTTATGTAAAAATATTGTTCAGATCAAATGTATTTTCAGGAATACCCATTTATAGAAACTATTTATAAACCACTTTCTTGCACTATCATAAAAACGGGAACAGAAATGATGGGATTATAGCAGGACCACAGAATAATAAATCCTTACAAATAAACACCGGAAAGTGCAGGCTATTTGTTGTGCTGCACTGAAAAGTGCAGCAAAGCACTTGCAAATACTCCATTATCCAGTCACAGATTTTCGGTCTAATTCTGCATTTATGAGTCACAAACACCTACAGGAAAAAAAAAAGAAAGAAAAAACCCAGACACATAATCTGTCAATCCACTTTGATTAACCATTTACACAGACTAGGAGCAGTGAAGAATTTTACTTTTACAAAAATACCGTGTCACAGTTGGACATAAATTGCATTAAGCTTCCTAAATTACCTCTATATAGGGCAAGTGCACAATGGCAAAGTGATATAAAGCCTTCTATACCACAGCTGAAAGCAAAGTCTGCACAATCCCATAATCTGTTTCTAATTCAGTATACATATTTTAATAAATGCACACAGACTCATCAAAATCTGAAAGATCAGGATCTCACAGGACAAAAGAGACTATCACTATGTCTATTATTTTCAAGGCTTTATAACTCAGCAGTAAAAAATTTAAAGTCAAAATGTGAAAACAAAACCTGTTAATTTGAAAAGACAGACTCTGTTTTCCTACATTTACACAGTATATAAGATTAATCTACTAGTTTAGAATGACTTCACCACCAAGTCTTTTTATTCTTTTTTGTTAATAATCCTTTAAGAACAGTAGTATTTTTTAAATTAAAAAAAAAAAAATCTCCTTTATGTATTCTCTATTTACTAGATATTGCTTTTTAATACTTCTAGTAGCAATGAACATGACCAATAAACATTACAAAATATGCCCAGGAACTTCAGTGACCACAGGAACATGAAATACTTAGGTATTTGAATTCACTGCACATTTTCGGAATATCCCCAGGTAGTGCGACTGAACACTGTATTTTAGTGATTAATCACTGGCATTCCAAACATTTATTTTAATTCAAAAACATTCACATTCATATATAGAGAGAGAGATGTATCTACACTATTATGCATCAGGATAGTACTGAAATAGCTAGCAAGTTTTAAAAGGAACTGTGAATGTAACAGGAGACCAAAGTGAATCTATTAATCATAACATTACTATCAGTACCATATTCATGTCATTTTTTATCTTCTGCATGCTTTACTAATAACAACATAATGCATTTGATGGTGTTTTCTTTAGCAAGGGCACAGAGAACAAATATCAAGTGACTTGGGATCCAATACATTCAGATCATGCTTTGCATTTTCCATCTGGAAAATATGGACAATCATCCACTATTGAAATGTATGCTAAAGGTATATTTATTTAATTATTGCTGTATGCACCACCAGTAACGTCTTTTCAGCTTTGTCAATAATTCCTTCCAAGAACAGAAGCGTCTGCCCACGTTTCCTTTAAAAAAAAACAGTTGGAAACACTTACAAGCTAGATTTTATAGCAAATGTGTCTAATCAAACATAACGGATAATATTGCTAGCACAGCATTATAACACCTTAAATAATTGGGCAATTTTAGGTCCCAGATAGTAAGTCCATTGCAGGATATATAATTGCAAGGCTGAGCCCAGAAATGTGTTTTCCTCCAATGAAAAGCAAGAATATGTATTTTTCTCCTCAACACTTCTCTATACGCTTCCTTCCTCTCCAAATCTGCCTCTAGAGGAGACACTAGAATCTGACAAATACTTTGACTTTTTAAACAGCTGAAGATTTGCTTTCATTTGAAACTGTTGTCGTGACAGGTTTCCATAGTAGATCCTGCAGCAATCACTGTTTATGCCTTCTCTATTTCTATTTTAAACAATAACTGTAAGTAGCAAAAAAAGGGGAGATAAAAAGGGGGGGGGGGGGGGGGAAGCACCTAACTAAACTGCCTCTGCATTATAGCCAGAGCAGTAGCAGAAAGGAAACAATACTAAAAGATGCTGTTTGCTGTCTCTTCCCCCTTTGCAGGTTTAAGTCACTGGAGCACAGGCAAGCTTATTTTTAAAATCAGTTTCAACCATGTGAATTACTGGGTAAGAAGTAATAGCAGTGCAGTTAATGAACAGTCTGTGAAACGGCAGTTCTTTCAATGGCTTAAGTCTGCTTTTAAGTTATAGGGAGAAAAAAGCTATACATTGGCTAGAGATCAGACTCAGCAGTTTAAGATATGATTTTCAGCAAGTCACTGAGGCCTAAATTCACAAAATGACCCAAACCCAGAATTTCCCAAATACACTGTCCACTACTGGACTACAGTTAATATTCCCTTTGACCCATGAATATCACATCCCTTGGGTCTACACCATCTCATTAAGTAGATCCAACCTCTAAGCACGAATGAGTTGTCCTGCCTGCATGAGTAAATTACAAGCTTGTAAAAGATCATCTAGTGACAAGCCTTTGTGCCAAGCCCTTTGGCATCTACAGCAATGTGCGACCACCCCAGTCCTGCCTGGTGCCCAAGGACAGGTCACTACCTCCCAAATCAGACACAGGGCAGAGCACTTCAGGCTTAGAATAACGCTGGCCTTCGCTCCCACTTCCTGAAGAAGTGCTTTTACACTTCTTCACCCAGCACCTTCATTTTTTTCATCACTTGTGTAGTTAAACAAGCAGTCACCCATGCCTAGAAGGAACCAGGTACTTAGGCTCAGGAAAGGTAGCGGCTGGTGAATCCCAGCAAAACCACCTCTAGAAGAGCTGCAAACGTGTGCCGAGGTTCAGTTTTTACATACTGACATTCTCTGCTGCAAATCTCATTCTTAGGTGCTTAATTCAGAGTGCAGAACCTAGATGACTAAAATGACATTGTGAACCCCACTCTTGTAGCCCCACACCACACTCTCCACTGCCACAACCCTCACTGTGCATGGCAGGAACTAGGAGCATTATAAATGTGGTGCATGATCTCTTTCTCTGGGCCTCTGTTCTTCACCTGCAAACCACAGATGTTGGCACTTTACCTCTGTCACAAAGGAGTTGCAGGGATAACAGCAACAGGAACTGCAAGAAATTTTGGTAATGCAGATTATAGAGTTATCTAATGTAGATAAACAGATCAAACTCAGGTAAACTTTTACTGAAAACACCAATCCCTCAGCTCAAAACAGAAAATACAGAACAACAGGGAATAGCAACAGCATTTTTGGTATGCACACCTGGAAATAATGTGCAGTAAATACGAAACTTGGCACAGGGAATTTCTGGAAGATGCGTAAAGGTTTCTCAGTCTTGGTAGTTGCCTTCCTTCTGCTTGAAACTTGGGTAACATACATGATCAAAAGAGACGTTTATTGATTTATCATGAATACAAAGAAGTAATCTGACTAAATTGTACAACTTATTACTATCTCTGAATGAATTGATCCATTAAAACACATGCACACATTTGTAACAGCTCGCACAACGACTAAACAATACATGACAGTTGAGCATGTCAGGTAAAAATCGTATTTTTCTATTTATATATCAGTAAATAAAGCCACATGGACTGACAAAAAGTAAAGATATTAAAAGATACATACAACTATGCACAAGGTCTTTTTTAGACACTAGGTGAGTTAATAAGGATTCATTTGATGTTAGATACTTGCTTTTTGAGAAAATGAAATTATTATTTTATCTTTTACATGATACATACATAATCTAGTACCTCTAACTACCAAGCTAAATGTAAAAAAGTAGTCTTAGCTTTCTGGTCAGCCAGACATTCTGAATAGAGATCAAAATGTCATTTAAATCATGGACTGTTGCCAAAATGTCTGATGACTGAAATCCAGTGAATTTTTATTTTTTTTAATATAAGTCTAGAGGAATTCCCAGAAACAGATCTTCATTAGCTGCTAATTATTAGCTGTAATATTGTCCTTTATCTGTGTTCAAGTGGATTACTAGTATGTCATACACATTTTTAGTAATGCTGTCACATGCTAAACAAGTTAAGATCAAACCATACAATTCCAGTTTCAACATAATGACACTATCACCCATGGAGAAAAGGTACAGCTGACAGGAGAGATTTGGCGAACTGGCAACTGAAGGAAATTGTCTACTGTCCCCTTCAGCTTATTAATATAGTATGATACTGTGTTACTGCAAGTGTTAAGTTTTGCAGTACACAGACATTTTTATGTATAAATTTACATTGTGCCTTACTGCTAAAGTTCTGCAGCTCCACTCAACCTACAGAAGTACTGTGTCCATCTTCACTGACTTCCAGTATTACTCATATTTTCAAGAAACAATCTCCAATATAGAAATTGAAAACCTATTAGGTTATATGTGTTAACTACCTTACACAAAAATGATCTATCCATATGTATTTAAATTCCTAAGATGTGAGCTATAGTCTACCGTTTCTTTACATGACTCTATAATCTCTACATCTGCATGCAAGCTTTTCAAAAGAATCTTATGTTAAGCAAGTGAGCGGGTGTGGTGAGCACAGCACAAATATTTGGAGATAAATTCCTGACTGGATCCCTTCAAATTATTTGTAGTGTCTTAGAAGAACACGACCACTCAGAAGGGCAAGGGAGTTTCTGTTTGATTATTCCCAACAATGTGTGCAGATCATTCCTTAGACATGCACAGAGTCCCAGCAAACCACAAACATATGCACTGTATTTCAACCTCCTGCTCTAATTTAAAAGCTTTAGTAAATACCAACTGATAGTTTAAACATACAGATGTACACCTGTTTCTGAAGAACTAGCATTATTGACACATATACTTTTACTTGGGAAAATACATTATTCAAGCTTGGATTGCTACACCACTCATCAATGGAGTGTCCCTTTTCTCAGACACCACCCTCTGTTTCCAAGAGCATAAATTCTTCCCTGCTCTACTTAACAAACACTCTACATCATATCCATTTCATCAGTCCGATCAGCAGTTATTTTAACAATTTTCTTCATTTAAAACCTGACTCTTCAGAAAATTTTAATTTATTAGTTTTCTTTAAAATTTTCTTCTTCTTCTAACACAAACGTTATCTTGATTTCTCTTGTGGTTTGCTTATCGCAGCCAGCCACTGATGACCTTGCAGGTAAGAGGGCTCCACGTAATGGTTACCTAAAAAAGTCATCATTCAGATTTTCAGCATTCCGACAAATCACAATGATTCCCTCTTTTTTTTTTTTTTTCCACCTTCAAAGCATGCTGCTGGCCTACATCCATGAGAGAGCAAACTGCTGGTATTGACTGTCCTTGCACCCACATGAAGTAGTCTGCCAACAGATTCACAAACTTACCAGTGTGTGAAATACAGTATTGAACTGTCAACAAGACAATTTACTTTGTTTAAAGTAGCAAGTATTTTCCATTAGTGAAACTTCAAATCCATTAAGAATGCCAGTCATGTCAACTGTAAATTATAAAGCAACTGCAGGGATGCCCAGCCTTTGTGGCTGGGTGGGCCACTTGCCTTTGTGCAGGTGCAGGAGAGGGCCATAGGCTCTACTTTATGAGAAGACTACAGCACACGTGCTAGTAGTGTTGTGTCAAAGACATGACACTGGGCCCTCATGTACGTTCATATGAGCTATCTCGTATGTGTGCATCCACTGCAGGCAGGGTGTTGGATGATGTGTTCAGCTGTCAGTTCCAGGACACCATATCATCTGCCTTTTCCAAGAAGCTACTAAATATACCCCACAGATTTGAAGGATCTTAAGAATTAGTTCAAGTTTACTCTCCTTCTCTAAAACAACTGTATCTACAGTTAAAAATACAAACATCTAGCAGAAATTTACCCAAACTGTTATTCATAAGTCTAGTTTTCACTGCTCCCCACTTGACTATCTCTCAGATTAGAACACATCAAGAAGGGTGTGGAAAATTCACTAGTAGAACCCACAGGGTTGAATAGAGCACAAGGGTCACTCCACATGAGTAGAGCACAGGGATTATTCCATGTTTAACAACCTGTACTTGTTTACACCTCCCAGTACAGTATTTTCCTCCTTTATATCAGCTTGACACAGCTGACATTCAGCCTGTAATCCACTATAACCTCAAAATCCCCTCCTGCAGGTCTACTATCCACACAGCTGTTTCTACTATGTACCCATGCTTTTCTTCCCTTTTTCTTTTTCTTCATGCAGTACCTTACATTTGTTCCTTTTCAATAGCATTTTATTTTTTCAAATCAATTTCTCAAGATCATTCTGAATTCTAACTTTGTCCTTACAAGACCTCAACACTTCTTAGACAGGTGCAGTCTCTAAATTTAATAATATTCTGTATTTCATCATCCAGATCATTAATGCAAGCGCTGAATAGTGCTAGCCCTGGGGCAAATCCCTGCAGAAACTCACTTGATACATCCCATTTTAGAAGAGAATCAACACTGCGTAAAGCTTTCCAAACTGTTCTGCATTGATCTTGTAGCAGTTTCATCTAGATTATCCTTCCTCAGTTTGAATTTGAAAATGCCACAGGTAAAAGTATAACAAAATATCAGACCGCACCTTTTATATCCCCCGTCCACTGAACTGATCACCCTTCAACAGAAGGAAGCTAAGCTGATTTGACAGGACTCACTTTTGAGAAATCTGCACTGATCACAAAGAATCCTCAGCATGCTTGGTTACATGCATGGTTAATAGGCATGTCTGTGACAGCAAGAAAGTGTGTGAGTGCGTATCTGTGTTCATGCATGCAACATAATTAAAAAGCCTGTGCATAGTAATGTATTGGGGAAGCACTAGAGACCATCACGTAAGACCCTAGCCATAGGAAGCAGCTACCATCACCAGACAGCCTGGCATGCAGTGAGTTCTCAGAAGCAGGTAGCAGACGGGGTCCATTCTCCTGAGGGGTTACATGTGGCTCACAGACTAAAGGTTGATTGCCACTATAGTACATCATCCTTAGCACATATATTAGCTGCTTAAAATCCATAACCTAAAGAACTACGTTGAGGTGGAATATTCTGTGGAAGGAGAACATTCTCTCCTCATCACCTCATGAAATTATCAGAGAAGTATTTCCCTTTTCCAGGAGAGAATAAGTTACATATACTCTTCCAGCATCCAATCCCTTCTTTGAAACCCAAACTAGATAGCCTCTAAAATTTGTCCTTTTAAAGATTAAATGCAGTAGCTGAAAAGTTCTAGAAACAAAGGTTAAATCTTTGAACTATCAGTCAGTACCCTAGTCTTTTTCTTGTATTACGTATTCCTGTGGCACATTACCATTTTTAAATGGTATCTAATGTATTTTAACAAAGCCGTTAGACGGAAAATCAAAATTCAGTCAATACATTTAGGAGGCCAAAAGATTTATTTGTTACCTCAGAAAGGCATTTGATTTCAGAAACATAAAATATTAACATAGCAACATGATTGGGAATGCTAAGAGAAGTATTTAGAAGATTTGTTACCCTCCAAGCTGTGTTCCAAAATAAAGGCTGCTGCACTAACTCCTGATTATCCTAACATCTAATTGCTGACACTCCCCGGTAACATGAGTGTTTAGTGGTAAAGGAACACTTCACTACCTGTTTCATCGGTATGTTTAGTTTTGGACTTCTGTCACCCATCACCTAATACCCCATATTGCTGCTAATCATTGTAATAACCCCCAGTTTTCAGTTTTTCATCGCTGACTGCTTTAATTGATCTCGGTTATTCTGAGGGAGATTATTTGCACAGTGAAAATGTAGAAGAATGCAAGAATGCCCATAGTAATAAATGAAAATTGGGCCATCAATCTCATGTAGGAAGCAGTTGAGCTCTTTTTTTCAGAGTGATAGCCTAGTCAGAAAAGTGAGCTGCTGCTAAACCAGTACCTCCTCCGGCTGACAGTCCTGAAAACCCTGCCATTGCATGTCCATTCTCCACAACACAGGTATTGTCCCTGTGTATCTGAAGTCCCCACATGTATCTGCACCCTGTTACATTGACTCTAAAAGGGAAAATTGCTTTGCTATCTGTTGAAACACTAGCATTGCATTTTTCTGGAGTACATCCTCAATGGACAGTGGGTACGCCTATATTACAACAAGCTTCCATTACTGACAGCAAGGAACAAAAGATGAACATTTTCTGCCTTGGAAAAAACCAACAAACTAACAGATAATGCATAGGTTAGTTAATCTTTTTTTCTTTTTGTTTTTGGTTTTCTGGTTTTTTTTTAATTCTTTAAATCAAATTGCATCCCCTCTACAAAAACATCCTTTAGCTCTTGGAAATTATAGGCACAGTTGCAGGATTTCTTGAGTCATATATGCCATATTCCCCTTTCACCTTAAAATCTATAGTAACTCACAATTCACAGTCTTTCCTAAACAAAACTGGTTTATAGCCACGTATGTTTTCTTTAATAAGGGTGGAGACAACTTTAAGCTGAAGGAGGAATGGTGGAAGTCATATGATTACATCGCAAAGTTGGAGCAGGAAGGCACACACATGCTACGTTATTCAATGTTAATTTGGTGTGAAGACTACAGATCCCTTTACATTAGCAATATGGTGTGCCAGAGTTTATAACTTCCAGATAATTTATTTTAGTGATTCCACACAGTGTCCATACCTGGCCCTGGATATAGTACAGGAATCTGAACAGATTTTTGCTCTCCATTTGTCTTTTAAAATAATTTTGTCCAAACATTTTCTAATAAAGCTATTCAGCAGTTAAGAATACAATTAAAACAAAACACCCTGCACGATATAGTATTTAAATGTCTTTAAATGCAATAGAATGCTTCCTCCACAGATATAAACTATTTCCTATCAAAATCAATTACAGCTGATGTCAAGAAACTTCCTCCTGTGGTAAAATGTAAAAAGAAAAAAGATACATTTCCCAGAAGTTTGGAGGTTTTTGCCCCTTCTTCTCTACACAGCAAGTGTCTCCGACACTTTGTCTTCCAAGGTGTTCAGAAAAAGGAAACCCAGAGGATATACATGACCATTTGTTTCTGTGTCTCTGATAGATTATCTCGGATTCAGATGAATCAGAAATAAGCTAAAAATATTGGTTATCATGGAAAAAAAAATACACAATACAGTCTTTCATGTTTTAGCATTTCAGAGTAAGAGCCTGAAATAGTATTCCACCCACACTCAAAAAATTGAAGATATGCAAAAATTCCCACGTGCAACTTTATTATCTATTATTGAAGTGGGAAAATGACAACATTGGCAAAATTTTGCCATTTTTGGTAATAAAGTAGGAAAGCAAATGAATTGGCTTCAGTCCTGAATCTTCTAGTGAACAGCTGGGAAGGAGGAGGCAAACAGCAGCATCCCAAAAGCCAAACTGAAAAAGCTGAGCCACTGATTGAAAAAAAGGTAAAAAGAGTGCCCAACTCTCTTTGGCTTGACACAAAAAGGGCAAAACAAAGAAAAAATAAATGTAATTTATGTACTAATTCTGATGACACTCTGCTTGTTATGAGGCTAGATTAAGACAAATAACATAAAGCCTTACCACAAAATTAGATAAAAGCTATGTGCTTTAATCCTCGGAAATCAAAATTGACCTTTTTTTCCACTGAAAAGCCTGCTATAACCATTCACTATAACCAAAGATTATATTCCACTATACCTTCAGCTATTTTTGACACCTTCCATGCTTTCTCTCTCCTCTAGTTTATTTTTACTGACAGTCAACTAACTGGACAAAACAACTTCTAATTATTCCAGAGAAAATTAAAGGTAAGTGAAGATATGAGATTACTTTTTAAACTCTCTAGTCTTTCTTTACTTACCAAGGAACATTTCTTCAAAAGGTAAAAGATTCTAAAGATAGTGCACTATGAAATACTTCTGAAGGCCATGTAAAAAACATGTTTCCTGAGAAGGTCTACAGCAGTAGTGAATAACAGGTGGGATGGACCAAAATGTGCAAAAGAGTAGTATGGTTTTAGTGGATCTTTTTAGCCTTCATGTGTATATATTTGTGAAACTGTGTATTCCACAAATCTTCTCTTGCAGCTTTTGAGAAAATAAGCAGCTCTGTTTTGCTTTCTACATCCTCATACCACGTGCAGGCCTGTGGTAAAGCAGTAATTAAATCAGTTCTCAAACTTAGGTTCCTCTGCCTACAGCAGATCAGAAACTGTATTTTTCTCCAACGCCCAACTGACTTCACAGATTCTTACCAAACATCAGACACATGCCAAGGGAAAAGGATCAGGTATCTCTTCCTCCTCAAGCCATAGAGAATGCTGTAATGGCTGACAGACTACTCCCTTGACAGGAATATTTCTCAAAGATCCATAGTGTTAATCTTTGTAGGATTTCACCTTACTTTTCCTCCAGACTGCTTGCAAGGGCATATTTCACCCTGCCAGATCCCTGACATACAGATATCTGGATCATGGTCCTGATCATGGCACATCTCTTGAGGATAAAATGCCCTAGCTGAAATAAAGTCAAGTTGCAGAGGTCAGATAAAGTGATTTAATGGCCTCTCCTGACTTGGATCCATTTCACTGTCATGTAATAAACTGATCCATTTGAATTGTTATATTAGTACTGATTATTGGAAGTTAAGTACAAATCAAATAATTTTGGTCAGGAAGAAACAATCTCAAAGATGACCTAAGAGTATTTCTCTAAAGTTGGATCTAGCCAAATAATAAGCATATAGTAGTCAAAGTATTTTCAAGTTGTCTCACACTATTGTTTTCTGGCAGAGTTCTAGAGGGGAAGCTTTACATGAAAATCATCAGTGGCTGAACCAACTTAAAACAGCCCATTTAACAGCATGGTTAACTACAGCCCATTAAAAAGTTTGCTACTAAACAGTGCTTTTGCACAGTTAGCTCTTTGGGGGTTTTGGGGGTGGAAAGACGTGGCATATTCACAAACCTCTAACAGTTACAAGAAATAATAAACACTTGATTAGGAGTTCTGAATCCAGCATCAGTTGGCCTAGTATTAGACTAACTGAGACAAGTTCTGAATATATTTAAAACACAAGATGTTTACTGAAACGCAGCTATCAATAATTATTTAACACCAAAACACACTCTAAAGCAAGTAATACATTCAGACAACAGGCTGTGAGAGGGTGTCGTGGTTTCGGCTGAGAGAGAGTTAATTTTCTTTCTAGTAGCTGGTATAGTGTTATGGTTTGGGTTCAGCATGAGAAGATACTTGGATTTGGTATGAGAAGAAATGTTGATAACACACTGATGTTTTCAGCTGTTGCTGAGTAGTGTTTAGACTAAGTCAAGGATTTTTCAGCTTCTCATGCTCAGCCAGCAAGAAGGCTGGAGGGCACAGGGAGTTGGGAGGGTGCACAGCCAGGACAGCTGACCCAAACTGGCCAAAGGGGTATTCCATACCATGTGACATCATGCCCAGTATATAAACTGGGGGGAGTTGGCCTGGGGGGGGGGGATCGCTGCTCGGGAACCAACTGGGCATGGTCAGCAAGTGGTGAGCAATTGCATTGTGCATCACTTGTTTTGTATATTCCAATCCTTTTATTATTATTGTCATTTTATTATTATTATTATCATTACTAGTTTCTTCCTTTCTGTTCTATTAAACTGTTCTTACCTCAACCCATGAGTTTTACCTTTTTGCTTCTGATTCTCTCTCCCATCCCACTGGGTGGGGGGAAGTGAGTGAGCAGCTGCATGGTGCTTAGTTGCTGGCTGGGGCTAAACCACAACAGAGGGTCAAGACAGGGAGGACTGCTCTACAAGCCATACAAAATAAATGACCTGTAGAAACAACAGCTTTTTACCACCCCACAGCAAGCTGTCTTGTAACATCTCATTCTATCCAGAAATACATAGGTAGCTTTAAGCCAAAGAAGCAACATACAGTTTAACTTTTCAAGTTGTAAGAAGATTAATAAGCTGATAAATGCTTCTTAGTAACACAAACACTACACTCCTCTAACCTCTAAGCTTACAGAAGTCAGTAATACACTGCAATCATGTTATCATCTATAATCACCCACAGCTTCCTAGCCATCCCAGGTACACTTCTGACCCTCCTAATAGATTCTAGATCCAGGTTTTGATTTACAAATGGGTATCCCTCCTACAGGCCTTCTATCTATTGACTAAGCCTGGAGAAAAAAAAATTACGACATCCTTCACATACTCAGGACAGCCACAGCAGCAGTGGCTCTGTCATTTGCAATAAAATTATAAGATGTTTGTTTGTTCCAAATGGACAGTTGTCACTTAAGAAGGCTTTAGATATTGTGCTCACTCTTTACCCCTCTGATCCTTAGTATCCTTCCAGACATTGATACTAATATTAAAGTTCTAGAGTATCGGTTCATTTATCATTGATCTGAACAAAATTTTACTGATTATGGTAATTCAGGCTTATTTTCTTTTCTGAATTAAATCCTGGTTCATGAGCCTCTTCCCTGGTGCAAAATATACTGCTAGCAAAATATACTAAGTAGATGGCCTTTGCGTTCACCCCTGTGATTCAAAAAGGAGTGTCACAGAAAAAGAAAAATAAATTTTAAAAAGGTTTTATTTTGAAGAGATGAAGTGCACAATCCGCACTGTATTCCAAAAATGTACCATTCCAGTATGACAGACTACAATTTCTTTTTTTTTTTGGCAAACTTAAGACAAACTATGGCAAGGATTCCTATGATCTGATGTCAGCCACAAAAAAAAAAAAATTTAAAAAAAAATCCTCCACTTGCCTTACTGACTTGTCCTGTTTCTCTAGGGAGGTGATGAATCCTTGTTCACTCTCCTTGTTTGCTGACAGAGCGCACAAGGCAGCATTGCAGAAATTATGGTTTCTTATTGATCATTTGAACTTTGCTTTTTGAATCATTACATCAGGGAAAATGCCTGTGTCTGTCTACATACAAAAATCTCAAGGACAGTAAAATATTCTTTAACCTTCTAAGGGATTAAAGTATGATATGCTAATGTAAGAATAAATCCCAAAATACATTGGCTTCTTCTCCAGGCCTAAATGTTGCATGGTCCTATGCATCCATTGCAAATCAGCAATCAGAACTGAAGGATTAACTAATCCTGATCTAGTATGGTAAACTATACTATATAAGGTATCAACTTTTACCCTGCAGTGATGACAATGATTGAACGGTTCTTGTACTAAAGGATGTTGGTTTGGCTCAAGCATCAATAAAGTGCTGAATTTCATCAGTAGGCATTAAGATGACTCTCCAAGGAAATGTAATTTAAACATGGATTTATACCCCACAAATAGCACATTTTTCATTAAGGAAAACTGAAAACAGCATTTTCAATGCTCAGCCTTGTTTCTACTATATGTTTTAAGTCTTAACACTGTATTTAAAATAGCTCAAGAGGGTACAAAAACCAGCTGGACCTCAAGCCAAAAAACCCTATAATTTGCATTTGCTCAGAGTCAGATCCATTCTCTTATATGGCTACAGACAAAAGGAATACCTATTTTCCTACACTTCATTCAATCTCAGATAGCCTATCCTAACAAAAACAATCATCAAACCGTATGTTTAGCATACAGATTCTTAACTCTTGCAGAAATTTCTGACTTCACAGCTCCAAATGGTTTGGTCCAAGCTAACTGAACCCTAGGTTGGCCCTACACAAATTTTCTCATAATTCCTCACAACACCTCTGAACTTTTTGGAATTGTTCTGACACCTAACATGATATCTCTTTTACAAAAACTCTAGATCAGGCATATAACTTTCTTGAGGGATAGACACTTGTTTGGGTCATCTGCAAGACAGAGGACCTAATTATGTTCAGGTGTTGTTCACTTGCTTTTTCAAGCAAAAAAAGAGAGGTAAAAGATTCTGTAATAAAAGGGCATGACCTTTTCAGGGACTTGTATCAATATAAACTCAAATAGGTAGGATCAGGTTCCAATGGATTCCTGAAAGGGAAACATTTGGGCTAATAATAGCTACTTCCTATGACAATGCCATTTGGATAAACACTGTGACATCACTTATGTCATATATAAGCACACAGCTGAGGTTAACTTGCAACAGTCAGCAACTGAGGATGAATTTTATATATATGCATAAGTTAAAGTGCCTTTTAACACTTATTTTTCATGAGAACAAATTTGGTCAGAAGATACTTGTTTGAGAACTCAAGATTTCTCTGTTTATCTGGGCCCATTATGATGGTGATTTATGAAAGGGAACCTACCAAGTACTGGGTAACTACTATCAAATTCCTAACCTTGAGGAATATAACAAAATTACTGCATTACTCAGTTAAACTGTAAACTCTGCACACTTAAGCTATAACCAAGAGTCATCCTTTGCTGACCTCTTGACACCATGCATGCCAGCCAAGTCTTGGCATTATGGGCACACTAAAGCATGACAGAGTTTTATTTTTTAAATAATGCCATTATTAAAATATTGTTATCTTACTTAATAAATTGTATAAGTTGTTAGTAAAGCAAAAGTCATTCACCTCCTGATAAAAATCCATTATTTTCCTCCAACCCAGCAAGTTGTCATATATAAACATGCCTTCACATTGTTGTAAAGGTCATCAGTGCCTGTGAAACAGGTAATAAGCATTGAAATGCTGTTGCAGATCTTGAAAAAAAGGAAACTGCAGAATATACAAGAATACTTCCATGTGAACGCCTTACCACAACAACACTATTAGGATTTTTCAGTACTTCGCTATTTTCAGGAGGCAAAACACATGTTGGCATGTCCTTGTTCCGAAATGCAGGCATATGTAATATGTAGTCTAATACTCTCATGACCGAAGAAGTTACTCGTGGTTAACAAGTTTATTACAAAATAATGGTAATGCAATTTTTGTTATTCTCTTTTTGCATTTTTTGAGTTCTCCAGCATTACTGAGAAAGCAGAGCAATAGCAAATGACTACTATGACCAAGTGTACTTTATTTTTAAACCTAACTGTAGAAATAATTAACCGAAGCTGCTCATGACACAAAGTATTGTCAAGCCTCTACAACACAACAGTGATTTTACATTAACTTGAGTGTGAATTACTGTTGAAAACTAAAAGGAACAAAGTTCTGTAAGATCTTCTTAAGAGGGACAGATGCCTGTACCTTTTCTGAGATAGAGGCCTCTTCAGAGATTTTTCAGATTTTAAATGGAATTACTGTCCATAAATGACACACATCAAAATTCTTTAAATTTACATTTTAAATGTCACTGTTTCAGAGATGTTCTGTATTAGCATCTTCATAGGTACTAACATTAATATTTAACAAATCAATTTTCTTACTGTTGTGACTTTTGTAACAAACAGGTCATAGAAGTTGCTTACTATTCGGAAACCCTCTTTTGGACAACTATTGATTGTATGACCTGCTAGAAAACTGGAAAGTCTAAAGGATTCCCCTTTCTCTTCTATGTATCAGTCACAGTTTTACATGCTTACATATATTTTATTTGCCCAACTTCTTTGCCTTATAAACTAAATAACCTCAATATTTTCAATTTTTATTCTTGTGACAGTTTTTTTTATATTCCTAAACTTTCTCTTGCTCGTTTCTGAAATTCTTCTAAATTCTATTACAGAGACAGAGCGAGTACATTTTAGTGTGTTCTGAATTCGGACATATTCCTAATTTATATAATTACATTAATATCTTCTAGACCCCTTTATTTTGATTTTTGGAAAAGCAGATGTATTTTCCTCAACATCATCTTCAGTAAGTTAGGGAAAAAAAGAAAAGGAGAGAAGAGAGGAGGGGAAGGGAGGGGAAAAATCAGCTTCTCAGCAACATCTTTAATGTTCTTAATTGTTCCCTCAACTGGTAGGACCAGTAATCTTTGGGTTTGTGTTACCTTTGTGCTTAGGACAACCTTCAGGAATGTGTTGCTGCTTATTGTACCTTTAGATAATCGCTGGTAAAAAACTTTATCTTTCATTATTTCTAGCACATTTCTCCCTGTAACATGCACAAATTATGTAGGGATAGAAATAGTCTCTAAAAATACAAAGTTTCAATTAGCAGGAAATCAGTTTTCTGAAATAGTTTAACAGTCACAGCTATAAGTAGAGATAAACTTTGCTGTCATGAGCTTAATAAATGGAGTATTTTGGTGCAAAGATTCCAAAGTCAGAAATTCAAACTCCTCTGCGAAAAAAGAAACTGAAAGCCCAAGGAAAACTCTACCAGTTGCCCGCCCCCCTTTTTGTAGGGACTATGGACAAGGATCCATTCACAAATATTGACCTGCGTGATTAGACAGAAAAAGCAGAAAAATAAGTAAATGTGACTTGAACAATTTCCGGGCACAAATCACTTGATAAGATGATGAGAATTGTCACACAGCAACTGCCCACCCAATCTATTACCCATTCTTCAAAGTGGCGACTTCCAAAAAACAAAAACAGAAAAGCTATAATGAGTCATGGCTACATCCCACGAGGTAACATGAAGCTCTTTTAGAATGCACACACTTCCACATCCAATTTAACAGCTGGTCAGAAACTGCCTTCAACTATGTGATTTTTTTTAAAAAGTTTCAGAGTAGATGATGTTAATTCCATTTTATCATCCCATTTGGCTGTCAGAGAACCAACGATAGTAGCCCACAAAAGCGTCTGTTCCCACTTCTCAACTGGATGTGCCCAGCTACGTACAGAAGTAAAAGACTAAAACAAGTAATATACTTACTAGCTAGCAACTGATCCAGGCTTTTCATAAACACTTTGATTTATTACAAAAGAATTCTGCTATACGTTTACAGCTGATGTGTAACCCACCTTAGAAAATGTACTTCAGCTTCAGCATTGTCAGAAATTTGTTTTCTTTAATCCATATGATTTACAGGAGTTGTATATATATAAGTATTGATTCTGATCTTAAAATAACTGTCAGCAGCGGGGGCTGGAGAAGAAGAGAGCTCACTGATTCATTGCAAAATATATTAAGGAGTACTATTGTTCTCCATGAATGATATAGGTTGTAAATGTGTTCATTATCCAAGTTGTAGTACTTTAAGAACACATTTTACGTTTAGTGATTGCAAGATTATTAGTTACAGTATGCTCCACTAATTACATCCAGAAAGTACCTTAATCACCAACCTACTTGAGCAAATTCCCGGAAACTTGAGTTGAAATCCAAACAAAACATTAAAGAGTTTAAAGCTCTCATATAACAGTCATTAACACTGGAGGTATTCTGAAATTAGCATCTCATACATTACATTTCTGTCTTCAAAACGGGACCATCAAACAGCACGGTAATATTATATAGTCTTATTGCTACAAAGTAATAACTTATTTACATTTGACTGCACAGTTAAATTACCTTTTGATATGCACAAGGAAATTTTAATATGGTGCTAAATAACAGCCAAGATGGCTTTGTCAGAAACAACTCATGCCAAACCAGAGTAATTTATTTCTGTGACAGGGTAACGTACCTTTGAATGGGAGATATAATATGTTTTGATTTGAAGCAAGTCTGACACTATTTTAAGTGACTTTCTCTTAAGTAAGCCAAGAAAACATGGTCTAGATTGAACTGCCGTAAGACAGACATAAAGAATAGGGTGGGATAACCCTACTCTAAGAGTATTTATATGATTCAGTTAAAAACTGAAAGGGTATGACACTTGAACACCTGTGTCTCCCATTGTCTGTCCTAACTCTGATACTATTCAACATTCTCACTTATGGACCTGAAAGCAGCAGAAGAGATGACAGGATTATTAAAGTCCAACTTCTACAGGTGGACAGGCTTAGAATTCACAAAGCAAAGACACCATAGTCCGTACAAACTGAAATGTCATATTAAGGCATATGGCATATGAATTCCACTCACAATCAACATGAGGTCTCTCTCTGGTTTAGGGGTATATATTTAAAAGAAAAGATCTGTCTTTAAAAACATTAATACAGTGCCTGTATCGCTAGTCTGTAATTTTATCCCAACTCAGGGGGATAAAAAAGGCTACTTCTCAACATTACTGGCCGACTGCTACAACATGCCTAGTGCCCCACTCTAAGTTTCACATGTAATGCTGCTGCATAACTGGACGCTACACAAAAGTATATACACGCTTATGCTACAGTTTGTGTGAAAACTCCCTGTGATTTCAAAACAAGAACAATAATGATCCTCAGTGACAAAATTCAATAAATTCTCAGTTAAAATAACATTCTTAGCACATATGCACCATCACACACTGTGCCAGGTTTTCATGAATTCTATGTCAAAGTTTCCACTTCTATGAACCTGCACAGCAGTTTTTGGCTACAAAAGAGATGTGCTAGTTGACATCAGTGAACAACTTGGTCTAAGGCATGAGATAAGGACAATAACTAGAGCCTTAACTTTAATTTAGCCCCCTCAAAAGAAACCCACAAACCTAGAGGTAGGAATGAACACTAAAAAATTATAACAAATAATACTAGTTGCTTGATCTTGCCCAGAATCTGCAAAGCAGTCATATGAATGGCCACTATTTAGTGGCCAAGTTCTTTATTGACTCATGCTTTGTGCAAAATGATAGCAACTTTAAGACAAAGGCCTACAAGATGGAAGGAAAATGGAAAATGAATTCTGAACTCTAAACCAAAACAGAAATTAGCTTTGCCAGACCTTCCCTGAATACTCAGAGCCAAGGTAAAAAACTTCCGTATGTATAAAAGATTCAAAGGGATTGTTGACAGAGATCCTTAACAAAAATGGCTTTAGGAAAACTACTGCAATTACAATTCAATTCCTCATCCATTATTAAAATTCAGCTGTTATCCCCCTTGTTTGAATGACACATAAACTGTGAACTTAACTACCATAAAATATAAATAAGGCCACAACGTTTTACAGAAAACAAAGATGCAAACATCCCTTATAGAAAATGGAATGCATAATAGTATTATGTGTGAAAAAGATGACAGTGTTTTAGAATGTTTAGTACTTTTACCTGGGGCACACTGTATTTACTAGTATAATTTTCAAGAAAAACAAGGAAATTAATCACTTGTTCATAAAAATTCTATACAGATGCAATAGAAATAAGTCTTTACAGGAGAAGTTTAGCGTGCAAGAGAAATTATATACAAGTACAGTTATTTACCAAGATGTAGGGTTAAGTTCCCTCCCACATATAAAACTATCAAGGCACAATGTATAAGGTACTTCAAGTGTAGGGAAAAGGACTTCAGTTGTAGACTGAAGAATTAATCTAAGATCTAATTTTTAGTCGAAGCCAACAACCTAACATTTTTTTAAAGTTCTTCTCACTTGTTTTAGAATTAGGAAAAAAAAACAACTCTGAAAAGAAGTAAAAGCTATGCTAAAACTTACCTTCTCCAAAGAGAAAGTCCCGAAGATGTTCTATAAAATTGTAAGATTTCTAAACTGAATAGAGAACATAAAGTATAAATATAGACCTGATTATAAACAAATTTGCATTTTAAAATAATATGCATGAGATCAATTTTTAGATGTTCACAGGCCAGAGCATTATTTCAATGATCCACTTTATTTTTGCAGCAGCTTTGCTGTGTTAACCACCTCAGAGCAAAGACTACTTTCTTTACATGGCTATACAATTTCATTTAAAATTCAAGACTGGTCCAATAAAAGTTAACTAGTTATCAAATCCCCTGCTCTAGAATGTAATTTGCAGCTCATAGTTACTATTCTTCACACCCTACAGTCCACCATCTAATGAATTTAAGTCTGTGTCCAGCACTACACAGGTCAGACTACATGAGCACAAGGTTTCTTAATTCACTGTAGAAGTCTATGAATTCATTAATTTTATGATTCCTTTATAACCTGCACTGAAGCAACATAAACTCGACATGGTGATGCTTTCCCACTATGCCATATATGAGAACACTGTCAGAGGGTCTCCATGAAGAATGCTACTTGGCATTAAGGAAAAAAATATCCTTGATCATGAGGTAGGTTAAATTTACTTCTAAGGTGTGGTGGAAGTGTGGATGCTAAATTAAGGGGAGTGAATTTTCCAAATGTATAGAAGAATGGCCTATAGCAACACAGCAACTGAAAAATTTTTCAGTATGTGGAAAGTTTGCTTGTATTTATTTGCAGAGATCTTTGAAACTCAAATTCCTAGTTAGCATTTTAAAAGGGGATAAAACAAGAGTCAAGTAGAAACACAGAATGAAAAGGGCCTCATGTATTAACATCTCCTTAGGCAGAAAAAAAAAATAACTCTGCAGCAAATAGCAACTGAGTAATGTTAATATCATACCAAAAGTTTCTATTGGGTGATATGTAAGTGCTTCAGGAATATAGTTTTCAATATGCAGTACTCAAAAAACCAATAATAATAATAAATAAATACTGACCTAGATCTGAATTCAGGAAAACCCTTCATCTAACATTAATAACAAAGGACAAGGTGACTTAGGCTTTCCTCTAATAAGTTGGTGCTTACATCCCAATAACTGCAAGGATAGCAACACTAAGCGGTAACAGCCAAATACAATACTGACCAAGTACTGCAAGACAACTAGATTTTTTTTGACAAGAAATCAATAGGATTTCAGAACAAGTCTCCAGGGAAGAGTAAAACCTGCAGTGCAGGAGAACATATGGCACACTCCCATCCTCCTTGCTGGTAACTCCTACTCCAGCACACACTCCTTCCCAAATGCATATACATTTTTGCTTTGCTCACATACAGTGCTAAAGGGAGGGGGAAAGACTGAGTGCAGTTCATCTTCCAGCTTCCCTTCTTCCCCACTCTCGGAAGGAAAGATCTGCACAAAAATAAGCACCATCTGAGTTCTGGAGAGGAAATACGTATCAGCACCCAATAACCGTTGTTACATGTATGCTTTACGATCAAAGAGAACAGAATGAAAATATCAACACACTGCCCCTCTAGCTTGTGGCATGGGCACACGCTTCCATGCTTATGTTCCTTAAAACTAACAGAGACAGCAACAGTAGTACACACTTCAACATGGTTCAGCAACCAGAGTACAAGGGATATATTTTGGCATGAACTAATTCTGGCTAGATTAAACAAAACACCGTCACAGCCATCTTTGCTACTATGTTATCTCTATTATGCTGTAGAGGTGCTCCCTAAAATGTGGGCTTCTAAAGTGTATGCTCAGGTACTTCGCAAGTAGTCCTGTTTTTCCAACAGTATTCACCAAGGAATTCATCGCTCCCTCCTGAGTTATAAAGCCTTTCACTCTGGAAAGCACACCATATAAGGGGTAAAACTACATCTCTGAAAATGAAACAGGTGGACCCGCAAAAATCTGCACATTTGGATCTCTGGCACGAGATGTCTTCAAAAATGACTATGCTTTCCTTTCTTCTGCAGTCCCAACATGTTTGCCCGATAGAAATGCTGGACCTGCCTCAGGATTTAAGTTACTGATTATTCAAGTAATTGTTCAAACAATCTTCACTTTATTGTACATAAAGAAATACTACACTGTTAAAGAGCTTGTAAAATTGTCGCTATCAAAATTCTTTGAAGTCCATTTAATGAAAACTTGAGGATTTTTATCATATTACAAAACTGGGTCAAGTTAGAAGGGTAAGATACAATTTAACTTCATACATTTAATAAAATATCACAAACATATAAACTGTTATGAAACCTAGAAAATTGAGCAGCAAAACCAATGTGTGCCTTTTTGTTGTTTTTATAACATAAAGCTGCATTTTATGATATTTGTTGCAGCTTTTTTTTTCTTTTTTTTTTTAATTCAGACTAGCAAACATAAAGCAGCACCCTGTCAGAAGAAAAACAGTAAAGTAAAAAATGACAGTTTAGATAGCGATGAATTCTATGGGAAAGGCATTGAAAGAGGTCATGGCACAAAAATATTTGGGGAAAATCAGGCACAGTTTTCAATTAATAAAAGCTTAATGTCTTTAAGGACTAAACTCTTTCCAGTCAAATATGGATAACAGACATAGTTGCAGTAATATTATTGTTTACTTAAGTTAATTCTACCTCTTCCCAAAGAACTTTAAGATACATAAAAAAGGCAACAACTCCCTATTAGGTATTAGAATTTCAGCCAACACCATTACTAAACACCATATGCATCAGATTAATATTTCATGAATTACTGAAGATTGATTAAATATGCATGTGTCTATCCAAGCAGGTTTTTCCTCAAAACACAGTCACCTGCTTTCTGCTATTTTCAATATTTGCTTGAAGTCAGTGCTTTTTAGCCTATGCCTCATATCACCTAATTATGAATTCCTTACACCATGGCGTACTACCTGCCACCGAGGGAAGGGAAAAGGGAAGACTGTTTCATGCTTCATTTGCTATTGACAACATCTCACTGGGGCTGTCTATTTTGCAGTTTGACAAAAACTACTCTGTGGAACACATGTCCAGCAGGCATACAATTAATAGCTAAGAGCACTAAGAGATGATCAACAAGACACATCACTGTTGGCCAAGCGACCCAAACCCCTGAGCCAACACCTACTCCAGTAGGATGCAGGGGACACTAACAGCAGCAGGTCCTGGTTCTGCTGTACTTGCCTAATTAGCTCATCCCTTGTCCTCACTCCCACACTCAGAAACTTTCTGCTGAACATAAATTAAAGAACTGACTAACTAACTAAAGAACATTCATTTTACAATGCTTATTCTACTTTAACTGCAATATATTTCAACAGATAAACAATTACAGTTGCAGATATTACTGGGTGAGAAAACAGAAGCTTCCAGTATCTCTTCAAGAAAAAAAAATGTTATTTGGGGGAGGGGAAGCATTTTCATGAAACAAGGCCTGTTAAAAGGGGCCAGTGCTGCCTAATTGTTAAAGCATAGAAACTTGCAAACCCAAATACTTTGTTAGGAACCTTCCTGCTTACTTCTTGTCATTTAGAACTTCTCTATATTTGCTCACCTGTGGAAAGAGGTTTACTAATACCTGCCTAAACCACCTACTACACCAGTTTGTGAGGAATTTTCTAAAAGATGCTGCAAAAGTGCAAACCAGAACCATTCATAAAAGAGGATCAATATTCAGAAAGTAACATGTGACACGGGGTCCTCTGCACATTTACAACAGTAAATTATATTCTAATACTGAGCAGGAAAGCCCTAGATATTACTTTTACTTGAAAATCCTTCCATTTTCAAAATGTTGCTATTAAACTTGCCCGTATGTTCCAATTACTACAGCTCTCCTGAGCCTTCTATATTAATGGCAGCTGAAAATAATCTTGGAATACGGATATTCAAAAAAGTTGCTATTTGAACTATATTAGCACAGTGTAGATCCATTCACAGACCAAAAACCTGTTGCACTGAAAAGAGAAACTATCACAAGTTAACTTACTATTTCTTCCTCATTTTGCCTCTTTTTGCTTTTTTTCTTTTTTTGCTTTCAGTACCATCCTAATTTCCACATACAAAATGTTTTAAAGATCAAGTATCTTAAGTGCTGGAGTTATAACAAATGAAAAGAGCCCGAGTACTGAACAGTCAGTCACACACTATCATTTCTACCTGCATTCACAATGCCTCAGGTTACAGCCACTTAGATTCCTAATGGTTTGTTAACAAGGCCTCCATATTTTCCCTCTACATCAATATTGGAGTAATATAGCCATTCATCTCAAATAAAGAGGTACCTTTTAAAACTTGTTAAAGTTTTTACACTCAAAGCATATCTCCTCTGATTTCGCAGCATGACCTCTTAAGAAAGAGATGTCAAACATCTAATAAAACAAGTACCACTACAGCTAGTATGCTTCCTTGCCTGTTCTTGGATTATCACCTTTTGCCATAGTCACCTATATAACACGCTATATATTCCATTAGTTTTGGTGATCTTTTCTTTCTGGCTACATGTTTTCTTGTGTTGTACGAATGGTTCCAATGAGAAAGTATACCTATTCAGTGTAACACAGTGAGATGAAACAACGGCTGAAGATGAAATTTAGAGATGACCAATGAAACAGATTTTTTTGTTGTTGTAAAACATCTAAAGAAGCATTAACACACAGGAATAATTAATGGTTTCTCTTTTCCTATGGATTTTGAAATACTTTTTGCACCTGTATAATAAAACACAGAGCTAACACCTGAAGAATTATGCACAGAAACATCTTAAAGTATTCGTATTTTTATTATTAGTTGTTGTTGCTGCTGCTGCTGCTACTAAAAATGTTTTAACATGTTTTATGCCAATATTCCACCTTTCTTTTTTTAATGCACATTTTTAGCGCTCTACATGCAGAGGTTGCAAGCTACAAAATAAAAGTGAACTATACTGAAGCCAGACATTCATTTTAGCTGTTCCAAGATTCAAAACATTCTATCATCTGTTCCTATGGAAACTGAAAGGATATTCTAGGTTATATCAGTATCAGCCGATTATGTTGCAGAGAAATCTGTGGTTTATTTTAATCCATAGTTCAGAGGTATAAATTCATGCTTAGTGTTTAGCTTGGTGGTTTTGAATTACTGAAGCATGGTTAACACTTCAGTTCCATTAGATCATACTTTAAGATAAAATGAACTCTTTTTAGACCACAATAGTAAAGGGAAAATAATATAGGGTTTGGTTAATCCCCGTGAAGTTTACCATTCAGATGTAGGATATAACTAACACATATCTGGAAGATATTTTTTGGTTGTTAGATGAGCCGTACATTGCTATATCACATCTTAGCAGAATAGTTCAAGGAAGAAATAATTTAGATTTATCAAAAACTCCTTCAGCAGTGCCATGCACCAGATGGCCAGATGAAGGAATCTGATTTAGTCAGTTAACAAGATCACGAAAACCATAACCATAATATTGAAGATGAAAAATAAAATTGAATAATGCAACATGAGTATGTTTCTGTGACAAAGAAACTTAAAGGTTAGGATAGAGTAAAACTTGTAAAGATAGATAAACACATAAAGCTAAAAGTTCTCTATATGCATACAGAACCATTGTAAAAGAAAAAACAGAAACAGTATAAGCTAGTAGGATTTTAATTAGACTCAAATGCCATTGTGATCTTTTACAACGAAAGCCAATATGACAGCTATAACATGTTGAAATAAGTCTTCTCTGTCTACATTAGATTTACAAAAAGCAGTGAAATGGGTGGCTAACATGAATTTAGATAAAAAGCTTTGGATCTCATCCTCTGTCATCACTAAGCAAAACTAGATGATTTAAAGTTAACTATAGCTACCACCCTCACCCTATGCCGAAAGTAGCAAGCAGGTTCAAATTTTCCTTTTTACTTCAGTCTTCTTACTCTTGATTGAAGTAATTGACTTCAGACTGAATAATCAAAAATGCCTTCCATTTCTATACCATATTGTAGTCAATCACTTTATTATGAAATAGCTGTCTCAGTCTAGTTTCCATCAGGATCTCCTCCAGGGAATCAAGATTGTGGAATAATAAGGAAATGTAACATCTACTGCTTAAAGTCTACTATACTGGTTAAATTTTTGACAGTGATGAGGTAAAATTCCAACTTCTAGTAGAAATAAATGTCAGAATAAAAAAAAAAAAAAAAAGAAAAAAGCGATTACTACTCTTTGACTTAAAAAAAAAAACATACTCTGGGTAGCATTTCAACTCTACTTTTTCCAGCCTTTTTATGAGGGTAACCAGCAGTATATGGATAAAAAGGTGACGGGTTCTATGCCAAATTGGAGGGGTTCTTTTCTCATATTTTTCTACTTTATTTGCTATTATAATGATAATTTTGTAATTATGCATACATATGCAGTAAAATGTCAGAAAATGTAAAAGCAGCAAAGGGCAGGCAAAAACATCTGGAAATTAATTTTTTTCTTTTGACTAGTGCAATGCAGGAGTGTAGGCTACGTAACACACCCTAAGCTAAATGAACTAAAGATAAACATTAAGAGGCCCACTCTACCAACTATGGAGTTGGAATACTCGAAGTGACATTCTCCTATGACATTAGACTTTGTTCTACAGCCAAACACTTCTCCACAGAGCCCACAACTTCAGACAGCACATTCATACACTTGCACAGCCCATTTCACTATAAAGCATTCAAATCTGAAGATGACACTAAACTAGCAAAAACTAGTGAGCATACTTTGATTTAAATCAAAGTGTTAACATATCATAAAGTAATCTAGCAAAAAGGATGTTTCAGTGAAACATATACTCTTGCTAAAGTACAAAAGATTGAAAATGAGAAACTCAAGATCACAGGATCTTGCCCAGACAGTAGTGCTGCAAGGGCCATCCATGCCTTTGGCAGCAATAATTAGAACTCAAGAATGCAACATTATCATATTTTTGCAAGTGTCACCAAAAAATGTAAAAAACAGGACCCAACGCCAGCCGTTCTTTGTATCTGAGTATCTCAAACACCTCCAAGTGTATTTGCACAACTGGAAAATCCTGCCACAGATTAATAAAGAGCATGTATTGTTTAAGATCCTTGACATTGGATTAAATGCTGCCCTATGAAGGATTTAAAATTAATTTCACCAATCTTGCCATAACAGTGCAAGTTGTACTACATAAGCATTGAGGTCAGAGGACCCTGAAATGAAATAAATTATGCAACGTCTTGATGATCATGTCTGGAAAAATGGTCAATTATGTGCATACTTTCCCCTCCAATCACTTGGGGATAACAAAGAAGACCTATTGTTAGAGATCCTTGACAGGAGATTAAATGCTGGTCTATGAAAGATTTCAGATTAATTTCACCAATTTTGCCATAACACTGCAAGATGTACTACATAACCACCTATCTTAGGGAACCCTGAACTGAGATAAATTGAGCAACTTCTGGATAATCACCTCCAGACAACTGGTTAATTACGCAGATACTTCATCCTTCCATCACTTTTCTCAGGCGCTAAATAGCGTTAGTCAAGAACAATTATGCATACACATCTAGTTAGTAATTTTTTAATGTGAAAAAAAATGCTATACTTGTTGCAGAGACAACTTAGAAGAAAGGTTCAGTATGAAAAAGAATGCAAAACAGAACAATTTGCAAAATTCTACTCAGTGAGTTACAAAATGAAAATTCAAAATGCCCCCAAATATGCTAAAAGTGACAACAGCATAAAGATGTTACACTGAAATTAATTGAGACATTTTTGTTCAGATTGTATTTTTTACATACTTATCCTGTGTTTACAAATCCAGCATTTGAACATTTTGCACAAGTAGAGTTTAGGATTTATTTCGGGGGGGGTGGGGTGTCCCCTCTTTTTTATTCTGTGAGGTTATAATTAGTAAGGCTTTTCATTTTGGAAAAAAAATAAATATGTATTAAAAAAAACTACAGACACAATTTAATATTCATTTGGACAAAGGGGTATTAAGCTTACACTTACTTTTCGCTTTCTCTAACACTACCAGGAAACTTCACTACATGACCACCAGGACAATTTTAGTGAATTATCAGTGAATTTAACACTCTCCAGATCCATGCTATGCAGGAAAATAAATTTGCCAGCACCTTAAATAAGGGAATCTGGGCAACAAACATGACATAATTTATCCAAAACCTTCCTTAAAAAAAAAAAAATAGTCAGACACCTATAGATCACTCCAGGAGACCAAGAAGTAAAATTTTTACGATCTGTGGTCAAAGATACAAAATGTTTCTGTAACACACAGAAGGACAAACTGTGTTTAAGGTACAAACCCAAGGAAATCTGAGTTCTACTCTCATCTTCACACCATGTCTTGTTTGACATAAATGGATATTTTATATTTTAATCAATGTTTAATGATACCATAGTCCTTACCAACTATATCCTAATTACTAAAGTTTGTATCAGTAAAGTCAAAAGCAAGAGCATCAGTTCCTAACTCATTTCACAGATACGAGGACATACATGCAAAAATCCATCCTTCTTACGCAGAGGAGACCCATAACTATAACCCTAATGCTACCAACCTTATCATTACCCGATGGAACTAAGTTTGGGCATCCCTGGCTGTAAGAAGAAAGTCCCACACTAAGCATGACAATATATAGCAGAAAGGGTTTGAAGTGTGAGCTAAGTTGCAGAGAAAGTTTTCTTCAAGTATGGCAACCTCAACACTGTGTCTGGCAAAACTGTTCTACCTGGAATTGAGCTATGATAATCTTAACAAATTTCTCTTGTTCCAAATAATTTCTTAATATTCAGATCCGCTTTACAAAATATACCACTGTTGAATATAGAGGTGAAGTGGTGTCAAGAGCAAATCTAGATTCCTCTGCCCAGGGTTCATCCTGTGAGCAAAAGAAATGCTGGGGATGCTTCAGGTGGTTGCAAGATGGATAGATACCTTTTTTTTTTTTTTTAAGCAGAAAACATTTCTGTCTCCTCTTAGAATGGTGACTTTAATAAAGTTCTTGATGTATCTGTGAAAGCAGCCTCTCCTGCTTTTCTATACTATCTGCCACTAACCTGCTTACAGCATGAAGCAAAGTTAGCAAGGAGTTTAGGACTAAACAGTAATAACGGGTTTTGAATCCATTTTCTTGATACTGTTCTGTGGGTCACGATAGAGCATCAATCTGTGCTATGTACACTAAGAGTGAGTAACAAAGCATACCCAACAATAAAAAAACTTGCTCGAGCCACTGGTATCCCTGCTTGATAAGGTTTGGTATTATTTGTATTACTTTTGTCAACAAGAGCAAAGAGGGCTTACTCTTTCTAAAAGGATTAGGAAGACAAGCGTGGTTGGCAGCTCTGTGAAAGCCTGTTAAGTGTAGACATGCTGACAGACACTTCTAGTTTATACCCAGATGGCAGCTTTAAAGATACCACCATGAATATGAGTGGAAGCCTTCACTTCTGAAGCAGTCAATGGCTAATGCCACACTTCTAAAGGAAGAGGGAAAGAGAGATTTCATTTCTTCTGAGAAATACACAAATGCTAGTGATAGACATGCAATAAAAACATGAATTACACTGTACAGAAAAAGACAATGTATCACTTAGTGGTAAGTATCTGCTTTCATGTCCTACTGCTGGCAGTTATTTGGGGGAATCTGGGCACAGCTCATTAGCATGTGATTTATACATCATTAAATAAATAATCAAAGTAACAAAAATAGTTTCTTACCTAAACAAAGGATATATATCAAAATGTTGAAAGGGGCACTTTAAACTTTTTAGCTCTGTTCTTTTTGTCAGAGTAACTTATAGCAGCATCTCTGAAAAAAAAGCTAAATTCTAGAGAAGACATTCACCAAATTCTAATGACTTCTGCTTAAAAGGAGATACTTATAGTTTTACTTTTTTTTATGTATTGCCACTTAATGCTCCTCTTCTGAAATACTGCAAAATGGAGAAGACTAACTTTCTTCTTAAGGAATTGCTGAAAAGTGCTAGATGAAATACAGAAATATAGCTTGCTGTTACGTATGCAACTGATCTCACGTATTATTTACAGAGCAGATCAAAACAAAGGTGAAAACTAAAACTGCAATTGCAAATATGAATATCAAATACCTGAAGAACTACCTGGACAAATACAGATACAGATATACTATTCTCAGAGGTACAGACTTAGCTACCAGAATAGATACTAGCAGGAAGACAGCCCATCTGAGGAATTCTGTGGTACAAAATGCTGAAGAAAAGATGAAGATCCCATGTTCTCTTATGGGAAATCTCAGGGCTTGGAAGCTATAAATATAAATCAGCTTGTCAATAAAACACACTGCTACAATAATAAGAATCAAAGACATACTATCTTCTAGTCATATTACAAATTCTAGATTTCTTGGGCAATGCCTGCATGCGTATTTTCTAAAGCACACCATTTTTCCAACATTAAATCCACGAATCATACACAACAACAAACCCGTGAAGCATACCCCAACACCTCTTCTGGAAAACATCCCCACTTCTGAAATGACTAAGCACTCATAATGTTCTTCTAAACAATCTTCCATTTGCTGGAAACAGGCCCCTGGCTAAAGCACAACAGGCATACACTTTAATAATCTCTTGATTACCTGGATACAGCCTGGAACACCAAATAAATCTGTCTATTTTTCAAGTGGAGTGGGATTGATTTCCCCAGGGTTTCTTTGTCAGTTCCGTTTTAGTACTTAATATGAAGAGAAAATTATCAGAGAAGGTCAAATCTGACATGAAAAACTAGAAGGAGTACACACTGATAAAGACTTTTGCTACGTTTAAAATAAACGTCCACTTGGTTTTTCTTAGGCCCTATCTTTGTTCAGTCTTAATTTAACATCACATATGCTTCATAGCTTGTAACAAGCCCAATAACAGCTTGGCAACATGCTCAAATAGCCAGGAGTTTCAACATTTGACTAGTAATCAAGTAAAAAATGGGCTATTTTTCCCTACCATTTTGCTATCAGTAAACAGCCAAAGGTATTTACCACAATCATGACTTCCTACTGCAGAAAATTACTTGAAATGAGAGGTCTAAGTAAAAAGTTTATCTTCAATTTTAATCCTCAAATATCTAACCAAGGCAATTTAATAAAGAGATTTTCCACTCTGTATATGTTCTATTTTCATGTCAACCTTCAATAGTATAAACAAATGCTATATTGACTTACAGGTAAGATTAACTGTTGGCAACAAACAGCATAAAAATGTCTTGTTCTAATCCTTTTTGTTCTCTAATTTAAAACCCAAATTTGATAGAAACTTGTACTAGTTTTTTCCTCTTACTGTAGTAACAGGGATTTAAAATAATTTTTTTTTAAAAGAATACTAAAATATATAGACAAAAGAACATGTATTTTTAAAAAGGCAAGAAGACAGCACTAATGATATAACAAATAGTTAAATAATAAATATAGCCAGGTTATTAAAAATGTAGATAATTACATTTAGTATGGATGAATGTAATTATGCATATTCATTTTTATATTCCCTACAGTGAATATTTACCTCAAAGTTTAAAGTGCCCTTTAAAGTTTTAACGGGAAATCTTTCAAATTGTTTCAATATATTACTGCACAGCTAAAATGCAGAAATCTTCTTACAGTTTTAAGAAACTGCATTTTTCAGATTTATCTATAAAGCTTGGCAATATTGGAAATGTACTACATGGTGCTTAATGCAAAGTCCTATCAATCATCAAGCTTTTATCACAGTATTTAGAGTTAAATTATTCATATCAGCACTTACTTTCTCCCAAATTTCAGGGTCAGATCCTGCAAAATTTTATTCTTGCAAATACTGTACAAAGCCAGTTTTATCAATTTCTTTGGCTATTGTCATGTGTGAGAATTTCACACGTAAGACTTCTTTCATGTTTAATCTCCATTAGACAATGCTACACAAAACAAAGGAAATCAGAGTACTTTTATTCTTCACTTTTGAAAGGAACTAAAGAAGAAAGTGTATTTTACCTGAGTCTCCACACCTTGCTCAAGCAGCCTTTTAGCCTGATTTTCCACCTCAAGCCGAGCTCTTGCAATAAAAAGCAGCTCATTTTCAATTACTTCTATTCCAGAGAGATCTATCCCTTGAGAAAGGTAATCTATAAAAGCAACAAAACACTGATAAGCATGACATAGGATAATGGAACATTTTAAACATGCTAAAACATTTAGAAGTTATAGTAGTTCCAAGGGACATTTCTGCATACAACACTTGACAATAGGGTACATCAAAGTAATGTATTATACCAGAAAAACTGAAAATTGGAAGATTATTACTCAAATTTATTTCACCGGACTTCTCTAGACCCAGACACTGTGGAAGAGGCGCACAGTATGAGTTCTAGGAACTCCAGAATCTCAGTCACAGGGCAGGAAGGGGCAAGAACTCATCTCCTTGTCCCAAAGGATTAACCAGATAATTAAACTTCTCTAACCAGATGTCTGAATAAGCATAATTTGCTCTAAGATCTGAAATTCCAGATGTATTATACATTAAGAGATTTAAACTATACTTCATATATTTAAATTGCACTTCTAAATATTTGGGATCAAACACAGAATAATGGCCAGAAAAGAAAACAGGGGGGTTTGGGTTTTGGGTTTTTTTTCATTTTTAATCACAGAAACATCACAAGATTTATTATCATTGTGGAAACCACCATCAGTAGGGCATCTACAGATTACTGGGCTGGACTGGCAACTGCAGCAAGAAAATCTATTCAAACTCAACTTTTGTCACTGCCTATGTAGATTTGGCCAAATCACTTCATCTTTCACCAATAGGCACATAGTAATGAGAGCACTCCAGCAAGTAGAAAACCCCACACATCATCTCCCTTTATCAAAGTAGGTTTGAATCTGTGACATCCTTTCTCCCAGTGTGCTGGTTTGGCTGGGATGGAGTTAATTTTCTTCACAGTAGCTAGCATGGGGCTATGTTTTGGATTTGTGCTGGGAACAGTGTTGATAACACAGGGATGTTTTGGTTACCGCTGAGCCCTGCTTACCCAGAGCCAAGGGCTTTTCTGCTCCTCAACCCACCAGCGAGGAGGCTGGGGCGGCACAAGGAGTTGGGAGGGGACACAGCCGGGACAGCTGACCCCGACTGACCAGAGGGGTATCCCAGACCATAGGACATCGTGCTCAGCATATAAAGTGGGGAAAGAAGAAGGAAGGGGGGGATGTTCGGAGTGATGGCATTTGTCTTCCCAAGTGTCATGGTTTCAGCCCAGCTAGTAACAAAGCACCATAATAAAAAGGCAGGCTTGTGGGTCGAGATAAGGACAGGGAGGGATCACTCCCCGGTTACGGTCACAGGCAAAAGACAGGCTCAACTTGGGGAGGAAACAAAATCAAAACAAAACAAGGATATTAGGAAGTAAAACCAAACCTTAAAACACCTTCCCCCACCCCTCCCTTTTTCCCAGGCACAGCTCCACTCCCGGTTTTCTCTCCCTTCTCGCCCTCAGCGGCGCAGGGGAACAGGGAATGTGGGTTGGGGTCGGTTCCTCACACCTTGTCTCTGCCGCTCCTTCCTCCTCAGGGGGAGGACTCCTCACTCCTCCCCTGCTCCACCGTGGGGTCCCTGCCACGGGACACAGTCCTCCATTAACTTCTCCAACATGGGTCCTTCGCACGGGCTGCAGTTCCTCACAAACTTCCCTGGCGTGGGTCCTTCCCGCGGGCCGACCTTCAGTCACAGCCTGCGCCAGCGCGGGCTTCCCCAGGGAGCGGCGGCCATCTTGGGGGGCATCCACCCCCCTGCTGCGGCGTGGGCTCCTCTCTCCCCGGGCTGCAGGTGGGCATCTGCTCCCCCGCTGCCCTCCGTGGGCTGGGGGGACACAGCCTGCCGCCTGGTCTCCCCACGGGCTGCGGGGGCAGCCCCTCCTGCCCTCCTTCCTCCCTGCCCTCGGTATCCGCAGAGGGGTTCCTCTCCCATCCCAATCCCCTCCTGGCTGCAGGTTCCCCCTCTGAAATCCGCTCTCCCAGAGGTGCTACCACTGTCACCGACGGGCTCAGCCTTGGCCAGCAGCTGGTCCATCTTGGAGCCGGCTGGCATTGGCTGTGTCAGACACTGGGGAAGCTTCCAGCAGCTTCTCACAGGAGCCACGCCTGCAGCCCCCTCCCCCACTACCAAAAAACCACACTACACAAACCCATAACACCAAGTCACCATTAGGCGTGATGGAGCCCCGCTTTCCTGGAGATGGCTGAACACCTGCCTGCCCATGGGAAGTGGGGAATGAATTCCTTGTTTTGCTTTGCTTGTGGCTTTTGCTTTACTTATGCAGCCTCCAAGGAGGCCCTCAAAAATTGTCAATGCAGTTGCCAACCTATTAAACTGTCTTTATCTCAACCCTCAAGTTTTCTCACTTTTACCCTTCTGATGCTCTCCCCCATCCCACTGTGAGGGAGGTGAGCGAGCAGCTGCATGGTGCTTAGTTGCCAGCTGGGGTTAAACCATGACACCCAGGCACATTCACTTTCTTTTAAAGGGAGCGACATTGTAATGCGTGCTCTTTGGACTATTTAGGCTTTTCACATGGGACAATTTTAGATATAAAACATAACCTAGGGTGTAAAAACAAGATTTTCACACTCACTGAGGTCCCTGACCTCTGCGTTCCCTCCTGTTGACTCTTTGCCTGATCTTGCACTCCTGACCTAACTAGTGACCCGTCTTTGAAAGAAGGGCTGGAGGATGCCTCTTCCCAGATGTCTTTGATTTCTTAGTGACACTCACGTGGGATGCAGAAACTGTGTATTCAACTTCCTTCAGGCTAATGAAGACCTACAGTTTAGACTGGGCTAGAACTCAAATCATTCAAATACTACACAATTACACCCATAACTATTGCACATTTTTGCAAATCAAACTGACTATGGCCACTGCTCTGAAATCCATGTTCCTGGAATATGCACGACCTGAGAACACCCACTGCTTTAGGCTCCTCCAAAAACAGACACACCTCTCCACTTAAAACTCTGAATTACAACATAAATTAGGTGGGAACTAGATGATCAAATTTATACAACGAACACTTCTGAACATGTCTGGGTGCCTTAGATTGGATCCACAGAGAAATGTAAAAGCAGCCTAGGAAGGTACCCAGTGAATCTGAGGAACCTTCAAAGTTAAACAACGCTTCCCCCCCCCCCATCCTTTTTTATCTTTCTAGATTGAAATCATCCCAATTTTCCATGTCAGGGTAGCCTAGACCTTTACACTACTGCTTATCTCCAGCATAATGCAGGACTACTCTCATTTACACATTTTTCAGCATTTTGCTCTATCAAGCAGGTTGTCCACTGCTTCTTTTGAAAGAACCAATAAAACTAACAAAATGATGGCCAAGGCATTTCACCCAGTGTCAGATACTTGCTTCATAAGACAATGTTCCACTACTCCATTTATAACCAGCCCACTATGACTTCCTAATAAAAGTTATCTTCATTTTATGTCCTCCCAGTAAGTTTATTAAGGCGCAGACTTAAATTCCAACTAAGCCAACTAAACTTTTAAATCTTTGGTAAATAACCTTTCACTTTAGTAGCCAATTATTTTTGTTTATTCACAATAAACTAATCTAAGCCTCAGATTAATTTTAGCAACCACATGTTCACAACTGAACACAAAAATTCCAAGTGATTCACTTCACAGCTATGCAGAGAAGAACATCCCTGTACCTGCATATGAAAAACACTGCATAAGAAACCAAAACAAAAAAGTTTAGAGAAATACTGCATAAAGCTTAGTAAGACATAAAAGAAAACAACTCTCTTAACAGTACAGTATGTCAAATAGGTTTTAGTCTCCTTTAGTCTACTACTATTTCAGTCTACTAGTCTGCAAATGCTTTTTTCCATATGCATTTGTTTAAAAATGATCAGAAAAGTCAAAGCCGAGCAGCAGGACAGCACACCTCATGCTGCACAGGCTATTAATGAAGCCTTATATGCAGGCATGCTTACAAAGCTGCTTTTGCTAGGGACTACAGCAGCCACACTTACCCATTACTTCCCCTGCAACTTTTTGCTGTGACTAAGCTGCATATATACATGTGGCCTTGCATATGAACCTATTAAAATGAATATTAAACTCCCACTAACTTTAATTACTAACTTCAATGAGCAAGTGTCTTGAATGTGAAGTCTACTTTTCTGGCCCCTTCCTCTCAGCTGCACAGAAGAAAAAAAGTGCAAAGAACTACCCACAGATTAAGTCTACTGCTATAGTAAAGTCTGAATTAGTTTCATGACAACATGAGATTTAAAAAGGTGCAAGTATCACCAAAGACTTGCATAGCCCACAAATACAAGATCTGCTGTAGAGTACACTTATGTCATAAAATCATATTCTGCAACCCCAGGCTGTTTAAACAAAATAAAATTAAAATATGGTTCTGACCTCCTAAATCCATAGAAAAATCTGGAAGAGAACTAAAAAAGAGACTGTTTCTCCTTACTGTATTTTATCTCAAAATCTAAATTAAGCCATTTCAAGTGCTAAAAATCTAATCCTTCTGATGGTTTTAAGAAAGGAACAGAAAGACCATGCTGCTTTGGCTTCTCCAAATACCTCCATCTGTGCCTCAGACTGGCAGCCACCTCCTGCTAAACTGCCAAAATCTGCAGCTTTGTTCCAAATTTCCTGCAATCCTAAAAAAAATGCTTTCAGACAATGCATTTCAGCAGGACTTCAAAACAGAGGGCCTTTCTGTGGGTTCAGTGGCTAGACATCCTGCTAGGGATGCTCTTAGTTGCTATTCTAACCAGTAGGGAAGCCCTAGCAATCATTATACCATTTTCAAAAGAAAAACAGTTTTCATAAGGACAGCAGGTCTACGGCAGAAACACCTGCAAGTGCTTTCCTACCATCCCTATGTGAGAGCAGAAGCTGTAACGCAGGCAGGATATGCACCTTTTGATAGTTTTTATCATCTAAGCAGACAACATATTAGAAATCTCTACACTTGTGTATTCTCAAGAGTGATGCTGCCATCGCAGACAGGAAGATGAAACTGAGCAGAAGGGCAGTTGACACAAGGGTGGCCAGATCATCGCCAGAACCACAGTGCATTTAAGATCCAGTTTATTTAAAATATTGCAAAGGAACTTGCACATTCCAATCGGGCAATTTTAGTTAGTGAAGAAACTATGTCACATGAAATACAACAAAGATACTACCAGCTATTAACCCAGGGACCAGCGCAAATGTAGCATTTTGCTTCAGGCACTTGTGCAATCATTATTCTGTTTCTTGCCGTGCACAGTCAGTCAATAATACTATGGTTATGATCAGAGGTGAGGGTGACATGGGCTGTAAGGTACTTGTGTTGTCTTGTCTTCTCAGTAATTAAGCAGAACAACGGTTCATCTCCCAGTTAGCACAGACTCTGGGGATGGGGCCCAGTTTAAAACTTGTCAGCTTTCCTTCTGCTTTAACCTTAAAGCACTAGGGTAAAACTAATACTATATTAACCATAACAAACTCAGTGAGTATAGTATTTATAACTCACATCTCTGCCTTAACAGATTTTAAAAGTACATATATAACATTGTTAATTTTGAGAAGACTTGTGCTTTAAATGAATTAGGACCTAAATATCTTGTAACACCACATGCCAGGGCTGGATGCAGCCACGACAGGCATTGCCCTCACACCAACCAGCATGGCACGCAGCCCGCTGCTCCAGTTACTTCTGCTCAGTGCAACCAGGGAGGAAATTAGAGGAGGGAGCTATATTCCTATCGCCATTCCGCTACCTCTCATCCCTCTGATAATTCTACCTCTTTATATAGGTTCATAAAAATAAAGGCAAATCCTTAACTCTCCCATAGGGTGTTGGTATTGCTTCCCTTCTAACTATCACACCTTATTAAGCTTGGAAAGCACAGCTGGAAATTACTTTTTCAGGACTTAAAATACAGACTGCCTGCTGAATCCTCTTCTTGAACAAGAATATTATATGGCAAGGCAGAATACACTGAGCCCCAGGAATCAGTGACATTTATAATCTACCTCAGTCTAACAAAGGGTTAGAACTTTGTCTTTCTTGAAGAAAGAATAATTTTGTTATTACAATTCCAAATTTTCTTGATTTACTAAATCTGAACAGCTTTTCTAATCTACTGGCTGAGATGCTGCTTAAAAATGCATTTTTTAAACCAACATTTCCCAGATAGTTATGTAAAAGGAGTTTATTAAGACAAGAGATAAATCCAATATGCACATAATACATTAGGTAGAAAAACAATACTTTGAGCAACATAGTTAGCTTTTCTTAATCTAAGTGACCCAACAATGTAGAATCTTTCTATTATGTGATTTCATTTTTTGACCTCAAACATTGCTCTGTAATAATATATAATGAAGACAGGAAAAAATCTGAATTAAAACTTTCTGTAAGTATTAAAATATGTTTTGGAAAAAAGATAACTATGAAGCTAGCATGCCTATGAGCTCCACAAAAACTGTGTTGTGCTCTTTATTTAGACTGAGTTGATTTTGAGCTTTTGCTAGAAACTAGAGAATCAACAGAAGTCTACCAAGGACAATCAGGTGCACTAACAAAGAGGAAACCAGGACAGCCAGTAATAAACCAATGTGATTAGACTGCATCACTCAAGAGGCTACTTGAGCCAAAAGAGAAATCTTTCTGTGCTCTGACAAGTAACCTCAGTGACACTAATAAAGGGGGGGGGGGGAGAAATTAGAAGAGCTAAAGATTCCTTAGGAGCAAACACCTAAGATCAGCACCTCCCTCCTCCCCCTGCAATGCATAAGTGGCAAGAATCCAATGACAAATTAAGAGGTGTTTCACAGGAGATGGGGGTGGGGGGTGGAATTAAAGGAAATTAAGCCATTCCTTAAATTCCAAATAAAGTCATAGAATCATAAAATCATAGATTTTTGTTTACCTGTTTGAGGAAGGTTTGGGGCTTATTTCTTTTGCATGGGTCATTTGTTTTATTTTGCTTCTGCAGTCTTACTTGCAGAAAATGTTGGTGATATCTGTACCCTAAGGCTGCTGTTCTTCCATAATGAAGAAAAATTACAATTTTGGAAGAAATTACTAATTTAAATTCCAAAAAGTCAACAGGTCCAAATGATACCCAAGAGTTCTGCTGGGATTTCAGTATGCAGAAGATGAGAGGCTACCAAAACATTATTTATTAAGAAATACTGTAGAAGACTGCTACAGCACAAACATCACGATGCATACAGCACAACACTCATACTGAAAATTTCTCTAGAGGTAACTTAAGTATCAGAACAAATTGGTTGAAACTGTCCATTAGAAACAGCATATTAAAAATAAAGAATGTCAAGATGGAGTAAAACTGCAATGTTATTACTTTAAGCTGATCTGAGCACAGGCTGCCCTGAACAGAACACTTTCTAATTTCCACCTCTGTGCCCAGAACCTGCTTCCCTGTTCTTTCACTTTAGCCCAGCCTCCAAGTTTTAGCACTCCTGAGAGTTTTTTCCTGTTGAGTCAGTTTTCACCTAAAAGGCATTCTCTCATCTGACTCATGATGCAGACACACAGGAGCACATAGAAGAGGGGAGGAACCCACAGGCAGGATACAACTTCCCCTCTTGGTGGAAGCTCATGTGTGCATTGGTAGAAGATGTTCATAAAACTGAACCTAAACTGTTATTTGCAATATTTATTTCTGTTACACAAAATTAGAAGGGAATGGACAGATATTGTAAAAGCACATAAAATCTTTCCTACAAGGGAAAAGTATTCAGTAATGACAATCAATTTCTGTTTTGAAAGGGGTTATTAAACTTTCAGTCTCTGGTCCTACAGCAGCACCCAGATAAACAGAGTGGACTGATTTGTTAGAACTGCTGAGGACCCATTTGAATTTTTTTCCATCTGCTTCTAAAGTATCTCAAAGTAATTTACTAATTCAAATGAGCCACAAATCTAATCCAGCATGGAAACTTCCATGGTCCTAATGGAAATGTTAGTTACAGCGCTAGCTACTGAAAAGGAAGGATGAGATCCTGTTTGCCTCACTTGTCTCTGAACCAACAACCCACAACGCTGCTGGGCCTGAGTATGTCAGTGTGTTTGTTTTTATCAATGCAGGTAATATAAAACTAAAACCAGTCTTAGAACAGAGCCCGCGATCCCAATAACTTAGCAGAAACCCAATGTTTACCCTTCAGTGAAAGCAACCTAACATTTTATATTACATCTTTATTCTCTAAGTGGAATAGGTGAACACCCTAACTTAAAGAACAATAGTCTGCTTCTTGGAGGCACTTAAATTTTCCATGCAATTGATGCATAGAGCAGGTAGGGAATGGCAAGAGCAGGCACATTTGTAGGTCTTCAAACTGGAAGCTGGTGCCTCCAAAAAGAACCCTTCCTCACATTCTGTTTTAATCAAACTAATTCTCCGCATAGGCTGAAATGATTGCCCCACACTCCACATCAGGCACCAAAATACTTGCTCAAGCAAGGCTTATATTAAGCCATTAAATCAAGTGAAAGGCATTCCACTGCAGTTACTATGAAACAGTATCTTACAGCCACCTTACACAATGTGAGCTCTCCAGAAAAAGACATTTATTCCTATAAAAATGGCATAGATTATGGGGCCTTATAAACTGTTCAAAATAAGAATGTCATTGCTCTATACTATGTGCCATATACAATATGCTGTATATTTTAGATATACTTTACAAAATGATTAATTTTTAATCTTAAATTATTAATTTTTATTTTTTTCTGCAGATATTATGAATTCGTTATTAAAGAGGAAGACAATTCTATTTTACTAAAATGCCAGTTACTTACAAAACTCCTGCTATCTTTCGTTCCTTTTCCTACAGGACAAGATTCCTGCAAATGTTTCCTTTCCTCCGTGAAACAACGGAGAACAAAATCTCCCTCTGCCACTAAAATGCCATTAAGTTTCTATGAAAACTGATCTTCATTTAACCAATTTCTACCATCTTAAAAATTAACTATTCGTATGCATAATACATAAGGTTTCAGGGTTTAGCTGTTTGAGCAGCATTAAGTGAGGCAAAACTGTCCTGCTGGAGCCAGAAACTGAGTGGGGCGTGTGGCACTGTATTTCTGTTTGTTTTCTCAGACAGCATGTTAACACACTCTTGCTGCTTAAGTTCAGAAAAGGAACTAGAATGTATTAGACAACCAGGTATAGTTTCTGACAGATGTCCCTAGCGAAGGGGGACATTAAAAATAAAAACAAAGCAAAACTCTTCTTAGTTTTTCGTATCAATCACATGCCAAGACCAGTTTAGTTTTAGGGAAATGAGATTAACAGTACCAAAACCAAACTGGTGGAAAGCATATGATTCAAAGAAAGCAAAACTTGAACTGCTCATTTAGACATACACAATTATCCTGTATTGTTAAACAGACCTGTCATCTACATTGTATTATCACAGAATCACAGAATGGTTTGGGTTGGAAGGTGTCTTTAAAGATCATCTACTAGTCCAACCCCCCTGCCACGGGCAGGGACACCTTCCATTAGACCAGGTTGCTCAAAGCCCTGTCCAACCTGGCTTTGAACACTTCCAATGATGGGGCATTATCCTACCTGATTAAAGCTTTACTTCAGAAGAAAACTGAGAATTCAACACTCTAAAATAAGAGATCACATAGGTATGAAACAATTGAACTTTTTCTAGCATGTTAAAACAAAGGGAAATTTTTTAGGTGTACAGGCAGGCTGGAATAAGAAGGAATGGGTTGTCATCCCGCACTTGGAATCAGCTTTGTCTCCTCCAAATGATTGTTGCTGATTTTTTTAAAGAACATGGTTTGTGTTAAAATATTTAGTAGTGCTTTAATAATCATCTATGGCCAGTCCTGTCTACAGAGGAAACTTGTTCTTTCTCTCCAGACTGCATGCATAAAACTCAAATAACACATCCAAAGTTGATAACAATAGTGGAGGAGTAGTGAGGAAGGCTGACTAGCTATTTTTAACATTATATTAAAGCTGCATTTAAATTGTCTTGATGGAAGAGTTAATTCCTACTGCTCTCTGGGCTGGAAATCAGATGCCAGGCGGGATCTGGAATTGATGGAAATGAGTTTGACATCTATTTTTATCATCATCGCTGACTTAACAATGAGCACCATATTTTGGAGACATTCCTGTGAAAATGCCATGATTCAGAAAATAGCTTAACACACCAAGACAAACATTACTTAGGTCTAATCACAAGTTATACCACACTACTCCCACATTCACTTAGGCCTAAAGCAAGAGTTGCTGAACTCCTTTAAGGTTCCCCCACCCACACACCATTAGATCTCTCCCGGCCCTCCCCCTCACCCCTGAATACAGATTCACAACCTTACTTAACCACAACCTACTAAACCTGCTACTTTCTATTTTGCCCACTGTCTCCTCAACTGCCTGGATTGCCAAGGTCAAAGGGGAGCGGGCAGCAACTCCACATCCAGCTGGTGCCTGGTCAGCCCCGAGGCTGATACTGTTTAATATCACCGTTAGTAACTTGGGTGATGTGACAAAATTAACCCTCTGTGAGTTTATGGGTGACAGCAGTTTGGGGGAAGTGCTCAGTACCCTGGAGGGCAGGGCTGCTGCTCTGAAGAACCTCAAGAACCCTGAGAAACGGACAGACAGAAACATCATGCAGTTCAACAAAAGCAAATTAAGCCCTGTTCTCCTGGGATGGCATGGCCCTGTGAACCCGAACAGGTCAGGTGCTCACCGACTGGAAAGCAGCTTTGCAGAAAAGGACCCAGTGGACAGTAAGTTGAACATAAACCAGCAGTATGTCCTTGCAGCAGAGGCAGCCCACTGTACTGGGCTGGGTGTAGCAAGGGTGTAGCCAGTAGGTTGAGGGAAGTGATTACTCTTATTATTTGGCACTTGCAAGGTCACTGTACTCTGTGCCTCCCACTACAAGAAAGACATTGACAAACTGGAGTGAGTCCAACAGGGAACCACCAAGACAGGGGACTGAAGCATATGAGTATGAGGAGAGGCTGAGAGAACTGAGTTTGTTAACTTAGAAAAGAGATGATTAAGAACAGATCTAACTGCTGTCTTCTGCTACCTAACAGGTGGTCAGGAGAAGACAGAGCCAGACCTTTCTCAGAGGCGCACACAGATAGGACAAGAGGCGAGAGACACAAGCTACAGCACAGGAAATTCTGATTAGACATCTGGGGAGAAAACCATATTTCTGCTGCTGTACACCTTACCCATGGAGGATATGAACCTGTAGGAATGCATGTATTACATTTTAATATAATTAAAATTGGTAAAGTGTGAAACATTAAGATCTAGAACTCTAAAAATCACCCTAAGCTTCTTAAGCCTTCCCTCAAAACAAGCTGATTTGAGAAACTTCCTCAAGAGCTCCCAAAACACTTTTAGTAACTAAACCCATTTTTTCTAAATTCTCTGTGCTAAGATACTCCCAAAGAACTGTAACATTCACGCCATTCATCAGCAGCCTTTGGATGGAGCTGAAACCAACTCCACCCTAAATATTCTACCTGATCTATGACCCAGAAATCAGAAAACATTCAAAAGAACATTTCTTACACCAATACCTATAAATTATAACAGGTCTGTAACATAAAGCAAAAGTTATAATCATGAAAACAAAACCAGTATCTATGTCATTTACGAAATCCACATTTTATTCTGATAATTGAGATTGTTCTTCATTAAATATAAACAGAGAAAAAAAACCCCACTTCTCCATAATAAATTCATTGAAGTTTAATTTAGACACTGCACGGATAAGGAACTGCTCTTCAGATGTACAGGGACTTTCAAAATCAAATTTATTGTGGCAGCAAAGCAATAATACCTCTACAAGTCAATACTCCTCTTGGGCTTTTTTCGGAGCTAAGTAAAAATAAAGGAATGTTGCCAGTAAAAATCTAGTTGTCCTATTTCTGTTTGAACAGACTTCATAGCATCACAGACGCAAAGCAACATGTACAGCTTATGTGAAAAAGATGGAAACAGAAAGGGGGACAGAAAGGTATAATACGGAACAGGAGAGAGATGAAGCCCAGGTGGGGGATTACTGAAGAAACGAACTTATGGGTTGAAAGAGATGAGAACAGAATCATAGAATCATTTAGGTTGGAAAACACCTTTAAGATCATCAAGTCCAAATGTCAACTGTGCCCACTAAACCATGTCCTGAAGTGCCTTGTCTATGCGCTTTTTGAATACCTCCAGGGATGGTGACTCAACCACTTCCCTGGGCAGCCTGTTCCAATGCCTGACAACCCTTTCAGTGAAGAAATTTTTCCTAACATCCAATCTAAATCTCCCCTGCCACAACTTGAGGCCATTTCCTCTCCTCCCATCACTAGTTACTTGATAGAAGAGACCAGCACCCACCTCACTACAACCTCCTTTCAGGTAGTTGCAGAGAGCGATAACGTCTCCCCTCAGCCTCCTTTTCTCCAGAATAAACCACCCCAGGTCCCTCAGACACTCCTCATAGGACTTGTTCTCTAGACCCTTCACCAGCTTCGTTGCCCTTCTCTGGACACGCTCCAGCACCTCAATGTCTTTCATGTAGCGAGGGGCCCAAAACTGAACACAGTATTCAAGGTGTGGCCTCACCAGCGCTGAGTACAGGTGGACAATCACTTCCCTAGTCCAGCTGGCCACACCATTTCTGACACAGGCCAGGATGCTGTTGGCCTTCTTGGCCACCTGGGCACTCTGCTGGCTCATATTCAGCCGGCTGTTGACCAACACCCCCAGGTCCTTTTCCACCACACAGCTTTCCAGCCACTCTTCCCCAAGCCTGCAGCATTGCATGGAGTTGTTGTGACCCAAGTGCAGGACCCAGCACTTGGCTTTGTTGAACCTCATACAGTTGGCCTTGGCCCATCGACCCAGCCTGTCCAGATCCCTCTGTAGAGCCTTCCTACCCTCGAGCAGATCAACACTCCCTCCCACTTGGTGTTCTCTGCGAACTTGCTGAGGGTGCACTTGATCCCCTTGTCCAGATCACTGATAAAGATATTAAAGAGAACTGACCTCAATACTGAGCCCTGGGGAACACCACTTGTGACCTGCCGCCAACTGGATTTAACTCCATTCACCACAACCCTCTGGGCTCATCCATCCAGCCAGTTTTTCACCCAGCAAAGAGTACACTTGTCTAAGCCATGAGCCGCCAAATGAGTGATAGTATGACAGAATGATACTATGGACAAAAATAAGATACAGAAAAATATGAAGGAATGTAACTTGTGAAAGGTTACAAATACAAATCAGTTCATACAGTTTGGTCTTATTAATCTGTAAGAGTAATTTAGTGTCATCATCTGCTTTCCACCTTGACAGTTTCCTCCCCACCCCCACGTAAGCCCTTAGCTTTGCACTGCTTGCTCATTACCAATACTAAAGGCATTTCTGCTCAAATTTCAGGAGAGCATCCAAAACTTGAAAACTAAGGGGTGAATAAAGCTTGTTTTTAATAAGTTTCAAGCAGACATTAATCAGGATTTTTACTGTCAGGAAAATATTTCTTAAAATCCCAACAGGTGAACAATAAGCAGTCCTCCTTGAAATGGAGCATCACATCAGTATATAAAATGAAGCAGGATGAAAAGAAATGTACTCTCATATCTGCAAAAGATAACTGCATTGAAAATATATTGCAACTGCATCATAAACCCATGTAAAGGAATTATGCCCTTCCAACTGTACTACTGGAGTGGGTGAAGAAAACCATCTCTTTCCCAAACAAAGACAAGGACTCATCTAAATGAAGTTATATGACTTTGGCTCTCTCTTACTTACCTAAGTTAGCATCATGACTAAAACCATGAAAGCAAGCAAAATAGTTATGAGTAGAGGGATGTAAAAGATAACCTAAATTTACATGTTGGCCTGAAAATACCAGTATTTTTGGCAGCTTTTAAATATTATTAATATGGTATCATTCAATAGCTAAGTAGAATTTCTCAATATAGAGCATTATGTAAAGGTACAATGATTCAGTTTCCATCAGTATCATGCCATGTTGCAATAGACACATGCAACGATAAAAGAAAATGAAGGAAAATGGGTGATGTGTTTCGAAAATCTTAGTCAAAAATAACTTCTTTCAAACATCCTACCAGTTGCTGAGATGGCAAAGATGGCTGACTCTTGGCTGAATCAATGCCCTCAAAGGACAGCAGAAGAGACATTGGTTCATTTGTGTGGTTTAGTTCATTATGTTAATGGTTAATGACCTAATTCTTAAATACTTTTACATCTGGATAAGGGTATACATGAATAGTTACAGACTTAAGGCATACAAGTCTATGATTACCTTACTGAGTTAGTCATTTCTAGCTGCACTTCATTTTTTCATTTCAGTGAGATATATCCTACATTTCTTTGAGTTTTTATTATTATTTTTGCACTAAAACATGCATCCAAAGATGTTCATTTGTACATGAGACAACATGGATCACTTCTAACACATACTTAAAAATGCCAGGAGATACTTTAAGATCAGTAGTGCTACAGTGCTGTAAAAGTAAATTAAAAAAAAAAAAAAATCATGCTATTATCTTGGCCCCTGGATAAGGGGGAAATACTACTTTTTTCTTCACTATATATATAAGCTGCAAATATTTCTTTCACATTCCTCTCTCCTTATGGGTCTCTCCTGTCTCTTTTCAACACCCACCATTCACCCCTTTCATACTTACACCTTCAGGAAAACATTTCTGCAAAAGCATAACTCCATTTTTTTTTAGTATCGGCTATGTTAACTCCCTCGGTACTTTAGAATATATGTAATTTTTATCTTTAATAAATGCATATTTAATTCCTCCTACCTCTTCCTTGGCATAACGTCAATAAATTCCTGCAGTTAGCTGCAGATTTACTTGATTTTATCATCTTTAGAGCGACAGGTGTTGCATAGGCTATAAATCACACAGGTTTTATGTACCTCAGTCACTTTGTGGAAGAACAAAGTGAACCTTGTGTTATCCAGAGTGCTTCTGTGGACAACTTGAACATAACTGCAAAATTTTAAAACATCATGCAATATATCTTATCTCCTACAGTAAACCCTTTTTAAAATTTAGAGGTCAGCCTACAGCAGAAATTTGTCTAGTCTGCCAGAATTCTCGCCAATTCTTCTAGTAATAATAAAACTTAGCAATAATAAAACTTAGCAACAGTACTAAAAAGATGGGCAAGAAAAGAATGTTGTTTGAAAGCCAAACTGAACGTAAGTGTTCAGATTCCAAATACTAGCATTTGAAGTTAGCCTCCACAGGTTCCGGTCTTTTGACCTTCCAATATAAATATAAAGTATTTAACCATGACACAAAGACTGACAGCAGTTACCTCTGATCATGCTTTAATACCACCTTCTATCTTGTACAATTTGGATAGTGAAATTGAAAAACAAAAATGGCTTTAAACCTTTCTTCTCTCCCCCACCCCCCACCCTTTGTTGCAATTTGCTAAAAAAGTTATATAGATACAAACTGGTAAAATACAACTCTTGCCCTTAGCACTCACTGTAACGTTTAGCTGTACCTGCAGTAACAAGAAGAATGCAAGGAAGCTGAAGGAAGTGTCACATCCCTCCCAACCTACAGCATACGAGCTGCGCTGTAGTGTTCACTATAGCCTCCAAACCTGTTAGATCACAAACCTGAATCATTGCTTACCTACAAACACCAGTAAAGACGAATTTGAATAGCATACCTGCACAGCTGCTCCTCAAAGATGGAACAAAACAAAACAACCCCCTAATACATGCTCCACGTCTGCCTTTAGAGAGCTGTGGCATGACACCTTTTCTGCTACCTGTAAAAGTTCTTCAGCAACCTAAAATAATAGTATGATTTATTACTACTAGTCTGGGATCTTTCATGCATACTGACCATGATTTTTTCCAAGAAAAACATACTTATATTGTTAAAATCAGGAAGCACATACATGTATGAAGGTTGAGAATTACCATGGAATAAGATTTCATAAAAATGTATTTGTCTTCTCAATATGATTAAACATCAATGTAAACAGGAACAGAAGCCATAGTTTTTCTTCTATTATTTTGAAACAGATGAAAAAAATGAAAAGCTAAGTCTTCTCAGATATGGTACTGATGACATGTTTGAGTTCCACGACCACTAATGCCACACAGACACAAAATTAAAAATTAATGTCTTTGGTAGCAGAGTTCAAAATAATGAGCTAAATTATAAAAATATCAATAATTTTTTTTTTAAAGATTGCATACCCAAGGAAGCAAACAATAAGTTCAAGCAAGTCTTTCAGTTGTTAAAGGCATGGGTTGTTAACAGATGGGTGATAACATTTAATTTAGTGAAAAATTGTTCTTAAATAAATAATGGTGATATTTTCTTTGTAGAATTACATAATTATCTATGAGCCAATTATTATTACCTACATCTGTCAGCCAATTATATCCAATAATTGACACAAAAAAGTTGAACGGACAAAAAAAATACACTGCTTGAAGGATAAAAGATGTTTAGCAATTTAATACTTAAAAATAAAATTGAGAAAACATACAGACTCATTGTGTACTCATATGATTCCATCATAATTTTTTATTACAGTTTCTCTAATTCTAAATAATATTTAGCCTGACAACAGATTTTTCTCAAGCCTCACAAAGCATAATTTGTGGAATTCATTGCTGACAGTTATGAATCATTTCAAGATCAGGAAAGAAACAGATTCTTCTCTAAAACTAACTTTACCGTTGTTTAAATTAAACACCTTTCCTTCAGGGGGAAAAAAAAAAAAAAAAAGATTTAAAAAATCCAGGGGAAAAACAATGCCTCAATAGCATATACTGAACTTTCGTATAGGAAACCAATCCTGAAGTAAAGAAATTATTACACTGCATCACAATTAAGATTTACATTTTTCCAACATCCAGAAAGTATATTTCGCCAAGCAAAAATAAAATAATCAAAAAGCGAAAATAACTACTTATCTTCAGCAGAAAATTAAGTAAAGATTATCAATGGTCTTCAAAATTAACAGTATTGATACACTCATGACCATTTATCACTGAAACATTGGAAATCAAGAAGTAGCAGCAGCAAAGAGTTTGGACTGGAAACTTGACAACATCTGCAATTCTAATATGTAAAACTTATTACTGCCAAATATATCTCGCTGGGAGATCTCTGCTCAGAAAGCAGCATATAATCTCTAGAACTGAGTAAAATGACCACCAACAGATCTTAAGAGACAAGCTGCTGGACCAGCTGTGGTCACGGCTATTAGCTTCCATGACGTGATTTCGCCCTCAGGTTAGCCAAGCTCCTCCTCCAACACGGGGTACTGAGCCCAAAGCACGGACAACTCGGAAAGCAGAAGCTCCACAGAGCAAAAATTCATGGCTTAGCAACATTATGAGCAACGGTACTGTTACATTTGATAATCCTCAACTCTGTTTCTTTTCTGTTAACCATAAAATCACTCCTTGAACCCATGGAAACATTTAGCAATCACTGCTTTCCATGACAACTGAATGCACGTTGCATGGAACAGCAACTTTATGTTGTGAACCTGCCACCCGACGGTTTCATTCAACGCCTTTTAGTGCTTGTAATGGAAGAGAGTGACTGTTCATTATGTCTCTTCCCACAGCATTCATGATTTTATATACCTCCATCATATTTCATCCTCAGTCATTTTAAACTCATTTATAGAGGGTGGCCACTTACTGCTGACTGACCTCTCCACCTACCACAGCAGCATTTACCATGTATTTCTTCACTGGATAGTCTTGGGGGTAGCAAGTCACAAATTTATCAAATGCTATGTAACTACTTCTCTGACACAAGAACCTCAACAGAGAGTTACCAACAGTTGGCAGGCATGCTCACTAACCACACCACTGCTAGTGACGTGCCGAGCCTGATCCTGACTCCTCTAGGTTCCTAGTGACTCTTTATACCATGCAAGGAAAGAAGTCGTAATTTCTACCAACCGAGAAAAACAACAAAAGCTTGTGAATATTCTTTCAAATAAAACTCTTGATTCACTTAATTGATTTTATGATCTTTGCCATTTTATTTGCAAACTAAGTATGTGAAAAAGGATATTTTTTTTTTTAGAAAAAATATACAGGGAAAGCATTTAAACATGAACATTTGTAGAAATATATGAACTCATGGGTACTTTGGGTACGGTCTAAAATTACCTTCTGTGTGTTGGAACTGCTGGAAAAAAAAGAAAAATCAGAAACAGCCGGTCGGGAAAATGCTAAAAGTCCTAAATTTGGAAGTACGTAACACAGACACATATGTGAGGCCTGTCAGTTGTGTGGCTGGAGATGGCCAGAAAGTAAAGAGCAGTAATAGTTGCTCTAGGATACTGGCTCCCCCGAACCAACTTTCAATAAAGCAGCTGGAGCCACCAGTAACCAGCCAGTCTCAACATGAAGGTCTGCCTGACTTCCCAAGAGAAGCAGCCATGCTGAGTAACTACTCAACCTATGCAGTGCCCTTTAGAAAAGGAAGAAAGATTTGCATTTTGTTTTTGAAGACACTGGTATACTTACTGGATTGCTGAAATGGTGAGAAAGTGGCAAACAGAAAGCATCAGAAGGGCCTTAAGGTCTAACTACTCCAAAAGCACCAGCAAGATGCAGCGGCACACTGGGGGTCAAAACTGGTCAATCATTCTCAGTACAAAAAGTTTTTTCCAAGGCTTGAGAGCCTGAAATACTGACAAATTCCAGCCACTGAACCTCTTAAATGAACGTGGCTGTCTTGGTACTTGCGTCACAGCGGACTCCTGCACCGTGGCAGTCCGGTCGTTGCGGCAGAGCTAGGAGGCGGGCGACAGCCATTGCAGATGGAGGCAGCCTCAGAACACAGTACTCCGGCTGCAGCTTACAGCAAGTGCCTTCCCACTGTGCGAACTCTATTACATTACTACTTTATATTTCTTGCTGTTTTCTGATCCAATTAAAGTCATTGTAAGTAATTAAAAAGGCAGGATTAGCTGACTGCATTTCAGGAGATACTACACAGGTCATACTTGTAAATAAAATGGCTTATTAGGACTGACTGAAGTAGAGGAACCTGGCAGAGGCTCACATTAGCGGTGCCCTCAGAAAGGCAGAGTCGGCCATCAGATCGGCAGCCCTTGGTCCTGCCAGCAATGGCCAGCACAGCCACCAGTGGGCTGCTGGGACAGCTCTGATGGACCTCAGCTCCTTCCCTCTCCAAGAGCAAGCACTAGAGTGGGAATAAGGCTCCAGGACAAGGAATTACTCGAGTACCGGTATAAAAATTCCAGATTTAACAGAGTTTCCATTTTTTTTACACAAAGGAACTAAGAATGAAAACTGTAGCCTCTGCAAGGCACTGGCGCTTTTTTTTTTAATCCATGTTTACATGCTGTTATATATGAGAATTCAAAATTAAATGCATTGGTTTAGAAGATATTTCAGTAACTGTCTGGAAGCAGCTATTGCTTCCTATTTAAAGGAAAACATTTTAATTATGTCATATTATGTTATGAAATAATTTAGAGGGGAAAAGCAAGTCAGGCCTATCCAATTCCAAAGTACACATCTCTTCTGATTTCTGTTTTGCTGAAGTTTTAGATATGTCATGAGCTGGATGAAAATCAGACTTCAAAATGTCAAACCTCCCCAGAAAGCAACAATTCCAATATTCATCTAACTGTTCTAGAGACTCCTTTTTATCCACAAAGTTAATTATGCTTGGTCTGACTTTGGCAAGCAGCGTTAGGGATCAAGGCAAATTGCTGGAGTAAGGGAAAGCAGACAGGTCTTCAAAGGCATTCTAGGTAAGACAGAGCACTTCTTAGGAGCATCAGGCTTCAATAATAAAATTTTGTATTTGATAGCAGGAAATAGGAAAATAATTTCATTGGCTCGTTTAGAGAATGCCAGTTTTCCATCTTCTCATATACAACCACAACAAGTAGTGGCTTGTAAAAAGGAAAAAAAAAGGGGGGGTAGGTGGGTATATATTTACTAATGATCACTCAGAGTTCGTATGCCACAACAAATAACAGAAAAGTTTTGTATGAAGTCTGTTGCAGGGGTAAAATAAGTTGAACACAATTCTCATTTTAAAAATACAAGGAGATGAAAAAAGTGAAATGGAGTATCAAAGGCCCCACAGCAACTAAGAAGAAAGACATCCATCTAGACTCACTGAAGGAATCACGTTAATAAAATGCACAAACCACCAGAAGTACATTTCTGAGAGGAGAAAAAAAAAGAAAAAAAAAAACAACAGAAAAAGAAATAAAGATTCCTTGGTCTGATAAATCAGAACATTTCAGAATATTTCTACCTATGCTTCCCATATGCTGGGAGTCTAAGGACCATTTGTATCTATGTTCCTCATTCTACCTGTACTCTCCAAGAAACCACTTACGGTGCTGTGAATCTCAGCCTCCCTTACCCTCAGTCCCAAGTAAAGCTGGAAAATCCAGTGTACAGTCAGGAAAGAGGAAGCAGAAGATGGGGAGATGAAGAGAGGGACCTAACCACTGTTTCTTTCCCTGGACAATGACAGAGAAGGCAAACATCAGCAGTAACAGTGTCAAGAGTTCAAAAAATAAGTCAGCCCTCAAGAAACCATGGCATGGTTCTAACTTTTTTAAAACAACATTGGTATGTATATTTTACTTTTTTTCTCTATTTCTGAGCTTCTAGAGAACCCTTGCTTTGCATTCCCAAGGTTTTCAAAAGTCCTGAGAACTAAATGGGATCTTTAAAGTTCAGATTCTCAACCATTATCTTAATAGCATCTAAAAATTTGGAAATATATTATAAGCAGCATGAGATTTTTAGTCCTACATTGCCACAAGCCAGCAATGCAGTCGTGGAGGCATAGTACTACTTTTCCCTTTCCCAGAGAGCATGTAGCAGCTGGGCCAGATCTTCAAAGGAATTTTCTGAAAAAAAGGGGCACAGTGTGAGAAGTCTGGGCCTGATAATAAAGGAAGCTATAGTATCCCCACTTGCAAGTGATATGCTTTATGGAGAAAGGTTAAGAAGCTGTTTTTCAGCTACACTTCTCTCACTGCCTCCTCCTGAAAGTGATCACTTCGCTGGCTCCCCTCCAGTGAGGGCTTGAGAGGAATTAGACGATTCACCAGTGAGAACTGCATGGAGAGCCTGCAGGCAGAGGTAAGAGAGAAAGCATCTTAATGGGAAAAAAACTGCAGACCAGAGATTTCTCTTATCTTATGTAAGGGAAAACATACTGGAGACATTGCAAGGGCTTGAGAATTACTAGACACTGAAGGTATAATAAATTACAGGATTCTCCCACCCCTTTTCACACAATGTGGACAGTAAAGAAGATTCCAAAATCCACACACGTTTTAGCCGGATTCCAGCAAATCCCAAATCCAAAAAACTTCCAAAGCTCCCTTGTTAGATGGATTTTGCTTTGCAAATGTGTTTAGAAATTGATAACTACCTGACTCATCTCTACCACAGAAGAGTTATTTCATGGTGTATTATTAGTCACCTGTTATCATCAGTATCCTTTGAACCTGTTTTGAGACTAGAGCACAACATAAATCTGCCACAGCTTTTTGGCATGTCCTGCCAAGTACTCTGCTCATACTCTGCAAAATTATGCAGATTGTTAACCTTACATAAAATTTAAGAGGCTGGGTCTTCCAAAGAACATGCAGAGAGCAGACCTTGCAGTTCATAATAGCAGTGACCAGGTCCAAAACAGGCAAGGAAGAACCATTAAAACCTCCACCTGAATTCAGGCACAGCACTGCTGTGCAATTGCTGTACAAGGGTATGAACTGAAATAAAGTCCATGAAAAACAAAGGGTGCTGCAACACCTTAATAACACTACAAAATGTCTCTTGGAAGGATAGCCATAAACCTTATGTCTCTCTGCTTCATCATATCTGAGCACTTACAGCAAAGTGAAATTTTTGATTCAGAAATAGATTTACTAGACAATCCTAAATATTTTCAGGACGAAACAGCATACCAACCCTGACAAACATTTTCTTTACCTTCAGCACAAGGCTCCTAGAAGATTCAAAAGTAGTTATCATAAGATTTATACTGAGTCAAATATTAACGTAAATATTTCTAAAAACTCTTAGCTTCTAGTTTCAACTTAATTATTTCACAGACTTGCTTAATATGTTATTGCTTAATATGCTTAAAATGTTTTGACTAGTTCAGTCAATGTTGAACAAAGAAAAAAAGAGTGCAAATGACTTAAGAAGACTGTTCTTCATCTGGAAACAGTTTTCCAACACACACTGATAGGTTTTTTGCCCATCTGTTAAACCAGAACCATCAAATTGTTTTGAGGACAAAAAAGGAGGACAGAAAAAAAAGACTCACAGTATTCATTATGACTCATCCAGTATTTTTCACTAGCTTTGCTTACTAAGTGTAACACAGTTGATTCTATGTTCTATTCTTTACTAAAAGAGTTATATTAAATCCAGCTCTAGATTACAAACTTTTCCTAGTGCAGCATCATGGCGATGAAGTGAAAGGTCCACAGTATTTTTATACCAGCAAAAAGACTAAGTGTACAAAAGGGCTTTTGTCGGTATAATTTATCCCATTTAATTCATAAGGTAACATAGGCTGCATTGGCAAAAATACATTTGTACCACTACACGTATGCTGAAAGAATCATCTGGAAGAGCCATACCAGCAAAACTTTTCTAGTGTAGATTGAACCTAAGCTACCCAGGCACCATAGCACTGAAAGGGCACAAGTTGGAGTATGCACCGACAGGGCTCCGTAAAAGGCATCTATTTTGATTTCCAGCTAGCCCCTCAAGCACGCACTGCCAGGCAGACAGCAAGCTGAGAATTAAGAATGATCCTGTCACGCAGCAGTGCATGGGCTGCTGCTCAGCAAAAGTCTATTCTAAGGAAACTGATCTTCAGCACTGTTCACACTGCGATCAAATTGTTCTGCTGTGAATTAGTATTTTCCCAGTTTTCAGAGTAAAAATTTAAAAAATGAAAATTAACAAAAACAAACTACTGGACAATACCTGACATTTTGAAATAGAGATACTGGGTCTGTGCAACTTGCTCAAGTAGGTCAGATCATTTAACCTGAGACACTTGGCTACAGACAGTTACCTGCTTTTGTAGATGAGCTATTTATATCTTAATGGCAGCTACAGATACCCAGTAAATGAACCCAGTATGTTAAAACCAATGTCACAGCAAGTGAAAATAATTCAAACCCAATTCAAAGTACTCCAATTAATGATTGTACAGGTCTCATAAAATGGAAGTACATTAAATAAGCAGAAGAGATTGATATGACCAAGAGGCATTTGCATATTGATCAAGGAACAAAACCAAAGAGAATTGTGTCTGATGCTTCACGCTAATTTGCTGCTTCTGCTCACAGCAGGGCTCATCTCCATGATTCCCTTATATCCCAACCCAGCAACTATATAAACTGCCACTCTTTTTCATTCTTCTCCCATCCCGTAAGGTTTTAAAACAACATTAATACTTATATTAGATGTACTATACTTCTACTGTTTTATGAAATTAAGACATAATTATAAATTCAAAAAGTAACAATAGATGCTTGGGTGGATGGATGAAGAATGGAATTGTAAGTCAGCTTCTGACAGACATGGGATATTTTGTGCTGCAAAAAAAGCTAATGCAGAATTATGTAAGACTTTCAAAAATATGTGACAAGGAAAATTACAATAAAAATTAGAGGTGTTCAGAAAAAAAAAAAGTTATACTAAAATTTCTTCAATATACTATGTACACAAAAGACTTCCAGCTCAAAGATGTAAACAGTTGGAAGGTTTAAGGAGTCTGCAGATCTTGGGATGGAATAAACTCTAGAAAAGATGACAATGAAGATGAAACCATTCTTTTTCATGGAAAAGCTGCTCTGCTATTGACTCTATCACTCCCATTGCTCAGCATTTTTTTTTCTTTCTATCTTTTACTTGATTTTCTTTCTTAAAATGTATTAAAAGGCCTACAGAATACAATAGCATTAACACATTTTAACTTTATCAGACTTGTAATCTTATTTAAAAAATCAAATTAGTTTATTACCTTAAACTCTTTCTATTTATAGTTGCAGAAATTAAGTGACAAAGGGTGACAAAGGATCCCAAAAGGATCCTGCGAGCTTTGTTAGCAAAATGGCTGTGTTCAATGCTTGTCTCAGAGTCTATGCAAAATTCATGACTTAATTTTCTCAACCACATTTTGGAAAAAAGTATTTAAAACCATAACATACACCACAGCAATCTCAATCCACAGCATGCAGATCACCCCATACCTATGTGCAATGTCAAAAGAATGCTATCACAATAAAGATAAAGCAAAAATTAATTGGCAAAAATTATTTTCAGGAGTACTGATTAGAATTATGATTGTGTCTTTTACTTGTTATGTCCCATATCATTAGTGAAAAATTATTCTGCCAGCCATAAGGTCAGCTTTCTCCCATTCCCCTGGAATTTACTGAGTGTTCAGAGGCCTCCAGGGGAACAGTAATGATTCAGACACTTACTTGTATATAATCTCACCATACTATAGGTTTTAAGAATGAGAAGATGCTGAGATCTGGTACCATACCCAAGTCTCTTGTGGTTCAGTTCCACATCACTTTATGCTACCAATCTAAATTCCAGCTGCTGTGGCTCCTTCCCTTTCACACCTCCCAGCCATGTTGTCTCCTCCCCAGCTCTGCACCCACACAAGCATTCTGCTGAAAATGACCCCATTAGCTTTCAGCCAGATCAGCCCCTTGCATCAGCGCCTCACTCCTCCAGACACACACGCATCAGCACCTATGCAAGAAACAAGTACCTGTGGTGACAGAGATGCAAGAAGAAAAGAATCACAGGAGAATAGTTTATATCAATTAATCAGACATGGAAGCTCATCTTTAATCCACTGTGTGTATGAAGCCTAAAGATCTTTTCCAACCTAAATGATTCTATGATTAAAGCAATAAAATACAGAACTCTGTAAAGTTTTGGTTCATACTGGCATCAAGTCTCCACTCAATAACTAATTAACACATGGCAAACAACATATAAATAAGATAACCGCTCAAAAATTTCAAAGCTAAAGTGCAAACTCTTTAAAGAATGGGGTTGAGCAAAGTAACAAACTTAGGAAGACAAAGTGGCAGATTACCTGGTATTGAAACAAATACCTTCAGTAAGGGTAAACTCTGTGTGGGAAAAGGAGCTTTTAAATGGCAATTAGACAAATCCAGATTATTCAGATAATACTTATTATCAGCCTTTTTCAAGTGTTCACTCACTGCCCTTCACAAAAGTAGCTTAGGTGGATCCTATGTATATTCCTAGTAATTTATGTATCTAATTCAGCTACTTGCTCGTGTTTAGGGGGAAGAGGGATTTATTACTTGGCAAAAGAGAGGGATAATGCTATACTGTCCTACGAGCCAGTGAAGAGCAGAAGTCGTCGACCCCTGGAGCGCTCCCAGTCTGTGGAGCGACGGTGCTGTGCTCACTCTGCGGCAGGCCAGCAAAGTTCTCACCAGACTGTGCCCAGTCTTACACTCTGCACTGCAGCTTTACTTGCCCCTGTAGGTGTGCAGGTTATTAAACGGTCCACATACGCAGATCCCATCAGCATTAGGCCTCCCATGTAGGTCTAACCGCTCCTAAGAAACTATTGAATATGTGCATATGGATTCAAAATATTGATTCAGTACATTTTAGCATGCTGATTGAAGAGTAAAAACAAACCCCATCACCACACACACCACTCCCCCTTTTTTTTTTATATGCATAGCTTTATTTCAAATTCAGGTTTTGCCAAGCAGATAAAAGCCTTTACTAATCAGTAAGGGCTACGTTTGGTAAATGTGAACATTACAGATAAGTATTCTGGTGAAAAAATCTTCTTAAAATCTATAAAAATGTATTATTCAACCAAAGAGGATTCCCTTCTCCACTCCAATTACATGTAACTAACACAGGTGACTTTTTTTTCACTCTGGTATTTTATTATGGGGGTAGGAGGGGGGAGAGACTTCTGTGGAAAACAGATCAGGAATAACACTTCTGGCCATGAAGGTGAGTGGAAAGGCACGAGAGCATAACAAACATCAGGACATAGCAGAAAGGATAAGAAAACATCAGGTAAATAGCAAGCACTACCACCAAGAAACTGAATATAAAACTTGAAAAACTACATACACACCCATTATAGAGTAATTTTAATGAACTTGAAAAGACAGTATTTCAGACTAATTTAACCAAGGAAAACTAAATGAAATCTCTCTGAAGTAAAATAGGCTATACAGATGGAAGTCTAGTACTGTGGGTTTTACCTCTGGGAGTTGCAGCCTGCACAAGATTCTATTCTTTCATTACAAATCTGTTGTGTGGGGGGCGGAGGAGGAGTAACTGTGTTACAGGGATAAAAAGAATAGCACAATTGTTGTAAGAACATCTAGTTTTCTCTATGTATTTCTATCCATCACAATCCATCTTCAACTTCACATCTATTTTTCCTCATTACCTTACCCTATACTGTGTCGGTAAAGAATATTTTAATGCTGGGGGGAAGCACTCCATAAAGAAAAGCCCCTGAACAGGACATCGCTAATTCATTAGTGATGATCATAAAACAGTATTCGTTTTAAGAGAAAAACAAAGCAAGCTGATCAAGCTCCATCAGGAGAGAGAGGGGGACTGGCAGGAATAGCAGCTGTGCTCTAGCTCAGATTGGATTCGGGCTGGCAGAACTGTGAAATAAAGCCTGCAACATATTGTGCCTTTATCAATCTTGCTTCCCCAATAAAAGACATCCAAGGAATTTAATGCTTATGTTTTGCCTTTCATAGGCTATTTTACTCAGGAAGGTTTGTATACAACTAAATTTATAAAAGTCCAAGATGCTTTTATTTAGACATGCTGCTCCTTCGAACAGTGCCATCTAACACATACACTAATATAGCCTCATTCATCCGAGTATCTCAAAGTGCTTCATAAGCACCAACTGAACAGATGCCATGAATCTGAAAAACATTACTGCCTGAAAATTTTCTGCTATCTGACTTTGTTACAATAATATGTTTTATTATAAAGTAGAAAAGGTAAATTTAAACTATACATTTAACAGCATTTTGTATGTATCAATGTTAATAACACACTTTTCACAGTCAATTATGCAAAAGTCAAGTTCCTCCCTTGCCAAGAAAAAAAACAAAAACTAAATTAAAAAACCCAACGGTTTCTTAAAAGGGAATTTAAAAAAAAAAATTGAGACACATACCAAAACCTAAAATTCAGACAAATAGAGAGGCATATGTAAGACACAGATGTAAAAAAATCCTTCTTCTTTTTCAAAGAAAAGTGAAAATGAACATTTAGGATTACATTATATAGAAATTTATGCACATTTTGTACACCGGTCAAATCATAAAATTTTTAAGTTTTTTTATTTCATTGAGCCTCTCATTTCTGGGCACAGAACACAAAAAAGGGAAGAAAAAAATAGAGAAAGGACAGAGAAATGTGTAGAAAGATCTTGAAGTACATAAATATAGTGTTGTTCTCTGTGTTCCCATGTAGAAAGTACAGAAGTAGGTCACCTGTTATGTATCAGAACACAGCGATAAAAAACAACTTTTTTTCTTTTGACTACCTTGGGAGGGGAATCTTTTTGAGTACAAGATTACATAATACATGGTGCAACTACCTCAACCTGCTTTAAATAAGTAACACTTTGGAATTTGTGAATCTGATGAGCCAAAACTTTCACAGCTCAGACTTTCAAACCTGAAAGTGAGGCTAGAAACAGAAGTTCAAGCCCGGAAACTTCAGGAGTTCAATGACTTGTTATTTCCTGAGCAAGAATTCAGAGATCCTAGGAATGGGATCACTGCACTCATGCCTTCTCAAGTGGGATCATTTATCCAGGGAAACTGAGCAGCATGACTATTTTCCTTCTACGGGTATGCATACCAGTTCATTTTTCCATCTACCCTCTTTCTGCATCAACCTTATAACCCTGATTTCTGTGCTGCTATAGCACAGTAGACTATTAATTTATAAATAAAGTTTCAGATCAAAAAGAAGAAAAAAGTGTCATTCACTGCAATTCACAGGCAGGTGAAAGAGCTGCAGCGTAACGTTCCAAGGCAGAATTGCCTTTTCTTTGTGCTCTGCCTTCATCTACACAAGCTGCCAATTTATTTAATCTGTCCATGAGTGAAGGGAAAAAGGATTTGTCCAAGTAGAAATATAGTCATAATAAACATGAAGTAGAAACTGTAAGACATCATTGCCTATTGAACTCCCTTCGAGACTAAAAATAAACTTCTCCAGACCTAAAAATGCTCTAATTGGTTCAAAATCCAGCCTGATATGTACAGCCTGAGAACCAGATCACGCCACGCATAACTCAATGCATAACTATTGTAACTGGAATGGAAATGTGGCATAACAGTATGATAGAAACTTTATATATATATAAAGAAAACCCTACCATCCATAGATCTGATTTATTCACAGGTTTTATACTCACCAGTAAGAGAACTATCTGTAATAGTTAGTATTTTACTAGAAAGCCGACACTGTGCTTTACATTTCACCAGATACAGATATGTTTGCTTTGGTAATACAGACAGCAGCAGTATTTATTATATTCACAATGGCAGAATTATCATTTTGCCTCTTATATTACCATGCTTAACTACAAAAGCAATTTTTTTGGTAATAAGCTTCAGTTTAAGGCAGACAGCAGTGAATTAATTCTAATAATTATGCGTACTAGTGCAACAATTGACATTTTTTAATGTATCAAAGACCATATCTAGATTACAAACAGAAAGGAGAGCGTGACTTCAACACCATTTCTTCACTCATGCTTATTTTAACATGAGTTCAAGTAATGAAAGCCTAAAAAGAACCAGAGAAAATTGAAATTTTTCAGATAATTTAAAACCAATGCACAACTACACAGAACGGTTTACTCTCAGAGGTTTCCTTCATGAAGTATGAATAAAGTACCCCTCTGTAGGCAATGATGAAGGACAGTCTACAATTCAAACAAGTTAATATTTAATAAATAATGAAAGAGAAATTTTATGTGAGTTTCAGGCACTGTTAATTTTTTCAAACCATTGTAATTGTAAAACATCCTTTGAGTAGTAGAAATTTCTTCCTGGCTGCCATTTTCTCCACAAAGGTGATGGAGTACCTTGGAGACTTGTATATTTTATTATTATTAAGGAAGAATTACTTAAGAGTACTTATAGGACATTCCATTAAAAATCTTGTCTTGAAATTGTAGTATTCGAGTCTACCCAAATTCTGTTTTTCACAGTAATTTTTCCTCAGGTCTTTAAAGCTATCAATACTTAGACAGTCAGTCATGCTCATCTTTTAAACAGTTAAGGAAAGCACCACATGCAGATGCAATTGCTACAGTGCTTTCTCATGATATTTAAAAAAGCATGAAGCTTGAAAGTGAAGTCATTTTCCCTACTGCTTTTCATTCATCACCCAAGGTTGCAGTTTGTAAAATTGCTCAAAAATGATACTGTACTTTTTTTAATAACTTTTAGTAGATAGCACTTGGCTACCCATCTTTGGATCTCACAGCATTTTTGGCTACTGTTTTAAGCATTTTCATAAAGGGAAGAAGTTGAACAGAGTAACTTGTCCAAGTAACAAGGTTACATTTAAACCAAAGTTAAAACCCAAGTCCTGTGAACAGTGTTACAACGGAAGGATCGTTCTTTGTCTTTTAACTAATACTGCTTTGGGATTTTGTCCAATACTTCATCCATTTCCAGGTGATTGACTTTTTCCCCGGGTTTTTTTCCTTTGACTTATTTCTACCCTTGAGTATAACCAACTTAACTGGAGACTCCCACTTCCAAAGTGGGAGCAGTGAAGAGAAGAACTTTCTTACACCTTCAACTATAGATGTATAACTTTTTTAAACTTTAAGAGCTGGTTTGGTTACACAAAGGAAAATCCCAAATCATGATAGCCCCCCCTTTATTTGAAATGAAAGTTTCAGATTAAAACTGTAAGAGAAGACAGGAATACTATTCCTTCATTTGTACAAAAATCTAAATTTCAGCAGAGATTGATTCTAGTACTGTAAATAGATCTCTGTCTGTCTTTCCTCCTTCCCAACCCCCACACAGATAATGATCCTTCCTCTGATACATTTAAGTAGAAGAAATGCCAAAAGAAAAACTTTGTTAATTGGAAGGGGGAGAAGGGGGAAAAAAAATGAACTCCATTGTGAAAATAAATAACACCAGTGTCAAAATGTCCATTCAAACCACGACTTGAACGGATTGTTCCATTGCCATTGCAGCAGGCCCATCCTTGGTGAAAAACTCATTTTGGAAAGCCTCTGGGCTGAGAGTTCATTATCTCAAATTCAGCATTCTTTCTTAGTACTCAACTTCGGAGAATGCATTATTGGACATTTTTAATAAATTGTAGCAGGGAAGTGGGTTTTGGTTCTCTTCTCTGGTTCATTACATTAAGGTGAGTAATGGTACAAACTCATCAACTAGCAAGAACTGGGAAAACAAAAATGAGCAGAGCACTGATGTTGCTCCCGTGTTGTCCACCTCATGCACACTAGCCAGAAGGATTAAGGGCTTCAGCTTTTTGCCTTCCTCTAGCACTAGCTAGCACAACGCATTTTCCCATGTCTTTCTGATGCACTGATGGGTGTATAGCCCTTCCTTCCAGTTCAGACAGGGCCTTTGTTCACCTCAAAGCTGCTCTACTATCTTCCTCCCACATGCCACACCTCTGCAGAGACTGCATTTGGTCATAAGGTCCTTAAAGAAACATTCCACATTTAGGTTCACCAATTTAAAAAGCACTCAGCAACAAAAATACTACAATTCCTGAAACCTGCTGAAGAATCCAAAGTGATCAGAATCTATTCCAAAATTCTGCAAGCATAATTACTTGCAGACTTTTTAATTTCTTGAATGGAATAGTCTTTTCTTTGTTAATATTTGTCTGACAGTAGCATACCTACCTTCTTTTTTGAGCTCGCTTTTTCTTTCCCTAAACTTATCCTGAGATTCCCCTTAATGAAATTATACTGGAGTGTTAAACATACATATGTCACCAGAAAAGGATTTTCGTGAGGACAGAAAAAGATTTATTCATTCATTCTTGGATGTTGGAAGACCAGGATCAAGATTTCTCTGAAGCAATTAGAAGCATGAAACAAACAGTTTACTGGTTGTTTTTACTTGTAATGTCAACTCTGATAAAAAAAATCTGAAGGACATATGCTAATTCCTGTTAAGTGGGCACTTAAGAGTTGTAATAACACAACTAAAGTAAGACAATTCACTGTTGTGATACTGCACTTCCATTCCAGCCTGCAAAGATATTAGAAAGTTTTAATCACAAAGACCAAGAGAGGTAATGTTAGAACATCAATCTCTCAGTCTACAGTTGCTAGAAAGGCATAAGACCAACTGATTAAGTAACAACTGTTTCTACAGAAACAATTATACTGTTTCTGTTGCCAGAAAGAGTGTAATTCACACAACTTCTAGAGAATTAAAGTCAATTTTATAACCATGATATACTTTTTTATATACATATACACATATGTATCCATAAAAAATGTAACTATGGTATAGGTATCATAGTTAAAGGAGTTACAGAATAACTACTTTGTACACATTGTTCAGCTGAACAAGACAGACTCACAGTGAGCACTGCTTGTCAGTAGCAGTGATGACAGCAGAGTTTTAATCGAGTTGAGCAACCACAGATTTCTCCAAAAGCAACCCAGCGTGCCTTGTTCCAGCTGATTCAGCACTCCGAATCCCCAGGTTCAGTAGAGGATCTGGAACAGTGCTGAGAAGGCCTTGGGAGGTGGACACAGCAGGCATTTTGAGCAACCTTGTATTTATCAGCAAAATTGAACAGCAAAGAGTTGGGTACTGCAATTAAAACTCTTTGGATACTATTTTGTCCTCCCAGAAGCAGCATAACAGAATGTCCTCATTAAAAGTTCAAATATCATTCAAATACCAAAACAAATAAATAAATTACTAACTCAGTAGGAAGTCAAAAGCTGAGAGGCAGACAAAGAAATGTATTTTTCTGTCTGGAGCGTAAAACAGTAGCTGCCTGGCTGCTCTCTTGAACCTCAGTCAAAGAACAGGTTTGCCCAATCTGTGACCTGTTCACAGTGTCAGACTCCTTTGATATCTAGCAAGCATTTGCTAGATAATAGTAATCAATGGAGATTAGAAGCTATACATTAATCTGTGAATGGCTAATATTTGTCAAAAGAGAAACCAGCATCTTGCATTATTTTGCAGGTGCTAGAATTACTTAAAAATAATAAATAAAAGTCCAAACTATAAAATTCAGCTAAATTCACAGCTAATTCTAACTGCTACTATTATTCCACTGTGTCAGTAACCAATAATGCTATCCCAGAGTAGAATATTGCTGCCAATTTTACAAGCAAGCAATAAAAATAGTTTTTGCCAGAATTAAAACTGCATTTCTTTCCATTTATTTATTCATTCAACAGATGCATTAGCCAAGACTCTGCACAAGAACAGAATATTAAATTATATCAGCTGGATGTGTTTCTAAAAAGAATCTAAAAAATTAAAAAGATTAGTTATTTGGTGAATTCATTTCTTCAGCATGTACGACTAGCAGCTCTCAGCGATCTTAAAACATACTTTGAAAATACAGAAGCTTTCAGGCAAGCACAGAAAGAGAAAATAAACTTTGCATCATAATCACAGATTTAAACAAAGATTTAAAATTACAGATTAACAATTTTATGTGGACTCTCTACAGCCCACAGTTCTCTCTGCAGCTGCTGGTCTATGGAATTTTTGGGAACAATCCCATTTTCATTCTCATTTCTTTGTCTTGTCAATGTGCAAATCTACTCAAGTCAATTTTGTGCCCAGCTGATCACAGGATGCTACCCAGCAAATTGCCATACATGGCCTTTGTACCTACAGGAATTACACTGTGGTAGCAAAGTGAAGAAGTATTGATATTGCTGACAATTTTTTTTTTTAAACCCAAAAATTTAAAGCAAGGTTTACAAGTCAAGCTCTTAGCAGTTGAAACTCAACATTCAACATTCTCTGCCGCTTATAGCAAAAGTTCATTAAGAAAACAAGGAAAGCCTGTATAAATAATTTTGAATAGCAGCTCAGTCATCCTTGTAGCAATTCTCACACTTCCCTGTCCTTGCATCCGACTCCTTTAGCTCTCACCACAAATTCATCCTACCAACTCCATGCCTGGCTCATCCTAAGTAGACATATCTTTTCTTCTCCCTTCTGCCACGTCACACATACATGCAAGATACAGGTTATATTGGGAAGGGTAAGAGAAGGGGAAATGAACCAAAATACAAGGCACCTAATATAAAAATGAAAAGTTTTTCCAGTATGGCACAACCCAAAGTACCGTACATAAAAGCACTATATCCAGTTTGTTCTATTCGTAATATTGATTTGCTTAACTGTTAGGTCCTATATGATTATAGGTTTTGTTTAGCAAATATCTTTACACTTAATTTAACTTCCTAGCTGATGTTAGAAGCAACGGCTTCTAGATGTCAAAATCCAGGCGAAATATTCTCCAAACGTGGTTCTGTATTTTCGTCCTGTGTTTAATAATCTTCTATGCATGCTGCAAGGCCTGTTTCCTTAGAGATGGGGGGGGGGGGGTTGTTTAATTTTGAAAAGCGGGATGATGAAGTAGAGAGTTCTATAGTGTTTTGTCAATATATTTTTTTAAATCTCATTAATTATTTGCATGTTCTGGGGGTTTGTTTTGCTGCCCGCCCTTCCAATGCAGTTGAGGGCTTAAAGCAATTTAGATAGAAGTAAGGTTAGTGGAAGAAATAATTTATATTCTGACTTCACCAATACATTACTTTAGGAAAAAAAAAAGAATGTCCTGAGAGAAAGATTTAGATACATGAACTATTTTTCCACTCAAACCTCAATTTGCTCATTATTACTCCAAAGCATTGCCTTGGCTTAACTTTCTTTGTCAAGTCTAGTTAGACATAAAAAATCTGTGCTTAAAGACCTGCAAAGAGAATAAATGTGGAAATTTATATAGTCCCTGCATTTTTCAAAAGGAAATTGGTCTCGTATTATAGAGACTGGACAGATTAATGAAATAGAGACAGACTTCCCAGATCTGCCCTAGGCTTCTAGCATGTAGCCAAACTGTTTTTCTACAAAACAGAATGATGTGAAGAGAAACTACGAAGCAGATACAGGATGCTCAGGTATTGTGGTCATGGACACTGCACAAGCAGCTAAAATCCTTAGCTAAAGCGTTAATCCACACTATCTCTAACTGTCCATATAAATTTGTTCTAGATTAAGAGTACTGAATACGAACTAAAATTTCTGTGATTACTATCAACCTTTATTGCTCCAAAGTACACTGTAATCGCTGCTTTGCCTACAGGCTTCAAGATTACAGAGAGAGGCGTTTACACTCTCACAAACTGTATTAAGTACTTGCTATTATCACAGCCTGTAATATTCATCAAGGTATGCATTTAACTGATAATCCAAAGAGCCATATAGTCCTTACATGCAGATGTCCTCAAAGACCACTGGAAAATTCTTGTTGAAGTATTATACCCTGGCCCAAAGTATGTATTGATTATTGTGATAATGCTGGCTTAAAGATTTTGGAGTGGGAGTGTTAAACAGGGTATTATCAAGAACCCAATAAACAGGTAGACACCTAGAATTTTTTGATGACCAAAACAAGTTTCTGAAGAACATAAGAAAAATTTGCCAGGAAAAAAAAAGTTACCCTGGGGGGAACAGGAAGGGCTGACTGAGTTTTTCTTTCTCCTTTGAGAGCAAGACAGCAGAAAAGGTATTACAACATAAAACAACTTTAAAGAAAAACATTTCCAACCTAACCACCAGGAGGCTTAAAATAGTAACCACTTTCAAATGGTAGGCTCTTCCCTCATTCCATTCTTTCCTCACATTAAAACTAATTTGCTTGATTAATAAGAGAAATAATGTTCTCCTCCATATTCAGCTGTCTCTCAGAGGGAGTCGTTCTTCACTGGACACCGTATCTACTGTGGAAAGAATGAGGACTGGAAAAGACCTCTACTGGTATCAGAACTGCAATTTCTCTTTTAGAAAGACAGCACAGTAACAGGCAGAGTCAGTATGTAATAACTTACATGGTTTTCCTGTTGATAAGTTGTAGCAGTTGCTATATTCTGTCTTCCACATTTCCTCCAGGAGCTCCTAACCGTAGGTATCAATTTGTGGAGTTGCTAGCCTACTGTCCTGGTTTCATCTCGGATAGAGTTAGTTTTCTTTCTAGTAGCTGATATAGTGTTTTGTCTTGGATTTGGTATGAGAAGAATGTTGATAACACACTGATGTTTTCAGCTGTTGCTGAGTAGTGTTTAGACTAAGTCAAGGATTTTTCAGCTTCTCATGCCCAGCCAGTGAGAAGGCTGGAGGGGCACAAGGAGTTGGCACAGGACACAGCCAGGGCAGCTGACCCAAACTGACCAAAGGGGTATTCCATACCATGTGACGTCATGCCCAGTATATAAACTGGGGAGAGTTGGCCAGGATGGGGAGGGGGGCAATCACTGCTTGGGAACTAACTGGGCATCGGCCAGCAAGTGGTGAACAACTGCATTGTGCATCATTTGTTTTGTATATTCCAATTCTTTTTTTATTATTATTATTATTGCCATTTTGTTATTATTATTGTCATGTTATTATTGTTATTATTATTGTTACTATTTTCTTCCTTTCTGTCCTATTAAACTGTTCTTAACTCAACCCATGAGTTGGTGGGTTTTTTCCGATTCTCTGTCCCATCCCACTGGGTCAGGGGGAGTGAGTGAGCGGCTGCATGGTGCTTAGTTGCTGGCTGGGGTTAAACCATGACACCTACCTAGCAATATTGAAGCTTCTCTACTTTGAAAGGTACCAGAAATAATGCAAATAATTATTTTCCTCTTTCCCACTCCAACTACACTTTATAGCTCCTATCACTGCAACTCATTCTACCAATATGTTCTAATTTATTAAGTAGATCATCAGTGAAGGCTGCTGTAGAATTTGACAAGTTTTGTCTCCATAAACATGTATCTGCTCATCATCCATTGGTGTAACAAAAATGTCTCCACCAACCACTTTCAATTTCTTAAGATTTTATTAGTAAAATAAAACGTAGGCTTTAAGCCTAATGACTGCAAAACCACTTGCAGGCATCAACCATATATGAAGCATATTCCCTTCCTCAGACATACCACTGACACTATTGCTCTCAGCCTTCCCCCAAAAAACAGCAAATGAAAGCATTTTTCATACAAGCTCTGGTTTGCTTCAGTACTACAATAAGAGATTTCAAATACAACAATTATGCAGTGAGGTTAAAAATACTTTAGAAGATGGAAAAACCTGAAACTACAGTTTAGGCACAAAAATCCTTGATATTTGAAAGCTTCGTTGAAAAAATTAGTTCTTCGTATGCATGCATTTTAAACAGTTTAGCTATTTATTTTAGACTCTAGAGCTACAATATGTATGTTTAAAAAAAAACCAGAAAATATCAAGGGTATCATATTTCTATTTAATTTATCCTCTTAAGAAAGAGAGAGATATTTTTCAACAATCAATAAAAAAAATTAAACTATATTACAGATACAAATTATGGAAACTACTACACCCAAGCAGTAGAGGAATAAAGAAAATAAACTGAAGATGATACCAAGACAAATCTAAATCTAGATCAACATGCACATCAATCAAATGGATATTCTTTTTAGCAGAATAAATGGTAAAGCCAACACATTACACTAGCTTAGTTCAATTTCCTTACTATTATGCATTTATCATTATAGCTTATTACTTTCAAACTTCTCTCACATGTCTTTTTATGGCACTACATAAACAGATTTTCTATCAGTTTCCCTGAACAACCTTGTAAAAATAACAACTCAAGAACTAAGGTGGCAAAGAGGGGAACACAGGGTACTTTATCATTAAAAAAAAAAAAAAATCAGACAGGAAAACACATAGTACTGCATATCATTTTTCAGATTCTGAGAATTTAATGTGAGGAATATCATCACTATCAGACTGATGTGAATGACTTCCTATATTTGAACTGAACACAGGGCCCTGAAAGATGGTTTTAACCACATACACCAGTCATTCACAACTGGGGGGAACCTAACTGCTGTCCACAGATTTTACTTTGTTGTCTAAAAAAGGCAATGTATGCTCCTGTCACTGCAGTTATATGGAAACATGCAGAGTTACTGTGTGTGGTCACTGAACTTCGTTTCTAAAGGTAGTAAGACTACTGGATCCTTTCCGTGTGCTTTTTGTAGCACTTCCAAACCAAATCAGCCAAGGGGCAAACTGAGCAAGACTGCAATGTATAAACTCATCCTGGTGGTAACCCTTAATGCTGTGGGTGATCTTAACAAAATTAAAGGGACACAGTTTATGTTGTGATACCTATTCACGTTGTATTCACTCTTTACTCAGAGGGCAATTAAGATCATAAGACTTTTGTCTCTTAATTTCAGCTAGAAGAATGCTTGCTACTAGGCACACCATGTGAACACTTTGTCTTAATTAAGAAAAAATCCTATTGCCTTCCTATTTTTAAAAATTACTAGAAACAAAGTCTATCCAAGATCTTTGTCAAATAAACAACTCTAGAGAAAATCTTCTTGTTTTCTTGTTTTGTTTTAAATCAGCAATTCCACTTCAAGGCTATTACAGCAGGAAGGTGTGTAATGAAACTGCTGCAGCAGGGGATTGTAACAGGGTAGCTAGTGCTGCTCCTGCTGCTGCTCATCCCACATACTTTGCCAGGCAGAGCTTCCACAGCACCAAGGATATCGGATGGAGAATCCTGAACCAGATCCTGAAGTTCAAACCCTGCATGTTAAGTTCAGCTACCTCTGAATCCAATTCACCGTAATAAGCCAGGCAGAAAGCTTACTGAAATGTTTATATTGATGCCGTTCTGCCATGCACTTAGCATAGCGCCGTCACAAGCTAGGACTTGGAGATGCTAGGCAACGCAGCAACCCAGGCAGCAGGGAATAACACTGAAAACTTCTTCCAACATACAAAATATTTTGATGAAAGCAAGGTAAGCAACTACCTGGGACTTTAAACCATGAGGCAATATTTCCTTATTCTACAGCCACATAGTGTCAGCACTCCAGCTTCAGCACCCCTCAGCTATCCTGCTAAACTACTTTCCAACTTACGGAATCAACATTTTTTCAGGCACATTTTCACAACCTTAAACAATGCAAGCAGGTGGCTTTATTCTTTGTATGTTTGAAGCAATACAAAAGACATGATGTCAGAATTCCAAAAGCCTTTCCAAAATAATGAAAACCCTCACTAAAATCCAGTAGCAATTGCCAACTTAGAACTATTTTATAAAAGTAGAAATCTCTCAAATTCTCAGAGTACTCAAAGTACAATTTTAATGAAGGAAAAACTAAATTCACAGCAATATTGAAAATGTTAAATAAAAATGAAAAATTTATCTTGAAATTTACAATGACTATTTAAAATTTTGCCAATAACTACTACAAGATACAGCACCATTCATTGTGAATGTTTATACTAGAGGACAATTGATACTCCTTTTCTTTTTTACTAAAATGCTTAAATAATTGTGCAATAATGCACCAGGGCCATGATTTATCTACATCAGTAAACCAAATTTAGTGTTATGCTATGAAAAGGATGCCTTCTTTATATATGAGTGATAACCAGCACTGGTTCTGTAATTCTTCTTTGGTATCACCTCATTGTGCAAAACTAAAACAAGATACAGTTTCAGTATTAATTGCTAAAGGGCACTCTGTAACTTACACATTTCCTCATGAGTACAGGAACTTCCAGTGCTGAAAAGGTCAATAGTTGAACTAACATGGAATACTACTGAACAAATAACCTATGCTTAACAATTACACAAAACCAAATGAATCTTTTAAGGCATTCTTATTTTGTAGCATAAGTAGGTTATTTTTCTGTACTCAAGCTGCTATGCTAACATTAACTCTACATCTTGAAAATTAATATAAAACTGTATAAAATATATATATTATATATATGGCTTATATACAATATATTTTATACCTATGTAAAAATACTTGTCTTTATGTTGCTTCCAGAGGTGTACATCTTTGCAAATACAAGAGGAAGCATAATGAAATTATACATAATTAAGCTGGAAAAACCGAGTTTGTTTTAATCTGTGGAGGTAATTCTAAAATGGAGAAACTGAGATCAACAAAGTTGCATGTGTAGGAATGTTTTCTGGCAAGGGGAAAATGGAAGTTAGAAATGCAAAAAAAAACGCTAAACCCAACCTAAATAAGTCATTATGAAAATAACAAAACAAAGAAAGCTGTATGGCAATCAACAATCATCGGGGAGAAAAGAAACTAAACATTAAGGATAGGACATTGAATGGAAAATTAATCTTGTGGATGTCAGTCTTTACTACGGAAAAGGAATAACAGTCTTAGAACCGTTTTCAATAAATTAAACAAATGAGAATAGAGTACTTGTGTCAAAAGAAAGACTGCGTTATCGTCAGAGTCAGAATGGTACTTATCTACCAGTTCTAGCAGAGTTTTTGTCATCTATCACTCTTAAACAATAATAAAACCCTTTACTACTAGAACTTGTGTACTGGACAGGAGTCAGGTTTAGACCTTTTCAACATAAAAGCATGCGGCAGCATGATCCAGGCCAGCAAGCCATAATTTCAGTATTGGGTAAAACAGAACACCTTGACAAATCCAGCATAATGAGAGCACATCAGTACAACTCCTGAACCCAAACTGCTATTATCCACTGTTTATTTTTCCTTGATACTATAAAAGTTACTGGATTTTCAACAACATTCTAACAAAGTTCTTTGCAACAGACTATTAAGGACACTAAGATGCAACAAGGTAAGAAACACATTTTAGATATGGATCACAAGCCGCTAGAACAGATAAAAACGATAAACTATCCAGAAGAGCTACGCTAGAATTGGGCATCACACTGCCCAGTGTAGGTAAGTGCAAGGTACAGGAGGATCTATCCAGCTGGAATTGCACAGGTGCACCATGTAAATAATGCTGAAGAACAATCCCAGGGCAAGATGTCCAAAATCAATAAATATTCATTTTCAAAAGCAACTTAAGCTCTAAAGAGATTATGTGTCACTGAAAAATTTGTACCAGTTAGGAGCCCAAGTCTCTTGCAAATATGAGAACAGATGACATTTTTAGACCCAGATGCAGCAAAATTCTAAACAGCCACTAAATGAGCAGCAAGATTCAAACTAGGAAACAAGACGTGCAGCCCAAAGAAAGAGAAAGCGCTGCTGAAGCATTTAGGGGAGATAATCGTAGAAAGTGAAGAAAGAATAACAGAGAGAACAAAGGAAGTAAGCGGTCACAGTTTCCCAACTGTGCCAATAAAGATCTTTATGAATGTGACTATTCCATGACACCTGGATGTTAAGACAGTCTGTGATAGGTTTAGGTAAAGCTAAACCCTAAAGCACATTGAAAGAATGCTAAAGCTCCAAAATCAAGGACTCTGATAGAAAACATCAAAATTGAGTACTTCATTTGGCCCTGCTAGACCTTGTGAGCCTAAGGAGCCTTTTTAACAAAGTAAGCTTCTTTAAAAAACTACAGTGCAATAAGCTGCATTTGGGGTCATCTTACCAACTCACCAGCAAAGTTGAGAACTCCAGATCTACAAATGACATACCACCATTTTGGAATGCAGTAACAGTCAATGCTAGGACATTACTCGTGTGTAGAAAGTAAGACAGTAGATAAAAGATGGAAGAAGACCAAGAAATATGCTACAACTTCCAAATTTTTGGAATTCCTGCTCAGCAACACAGAAACACATGCTCTAACAGACAGCTATGACTCCTGAATTCAATTTAAAAGTACTACAGGGGTGTATGCTACAGCAATTGCAGTTATCTCTACCCATATGCACCCAGCGCCTCTTTACATGCACATGCCTCCGTTCCCTCCTGCTCCACTCTGCTTCAAGCTCCTGCCTCTCTGCATTTATTTTCTCCCCACATCAGACCCAGTAGCCTCAATCCTTCACAGCTCTATTCTCTGTCACATTCTGGGTCTCCCTCTCCCCTTGTGTTGCCATTCTCAGTCCTAATACCCTTCATCACCTGTCTCCTGGTTTGACTCCTGCTGTTCCCTGTTACTTCTACCCTCCCATTACCCTTCCACCCCACTTTTCATTCCCCTAAAACCCAAAATACCGGTCAAATTCTTTCTCTTCCATTCTGTACTGATATAGAAACAGGTATAAGAACAGCACATTTTTCTGCCTAATGCTGGGTGTCTGCACATGGCTCTTTTTGCCCACTCTTCCCTATCTACCCTTTGAGGATGATGTCATCTGTTCACACCATCTTAACTAGCATCTGCACAGCAATGGCTTGTAAGCATGTCTATCCATCCACCTACTCCTGATTGCCTCCATATGGTACTGCTTCTTTTCCTGATTTTCTCTCCAGAAAACTTAAGCTTGATATGTTCACAGCTCAGCTCCTTACCATTCCTCTCAAACACTTTTTGCAGAAAAAACTTTTGCCATTATCGCCTCCTGTAATATAGGAAGTCTTTTATGACCCCTTTGCCTGCGTTTGAACCACATACCCACACTATATCCAAAATCTCATTACAATCTTCTTCCATGTATACATCTTTTCCTTTCTAACAGTACAGCTCACCCAATATCTCCATCTTTCTTCAGGCACACACTGAAGAATTAGAGAGATGGAGATTCATCAGTTTAAATTTAGACAGGCTTCCCTACTTATCCTAAGTCATACTGAAAGTGTAGCAAGTAAATCTCTTAACATATTAGTATTTATGCTTTCATTTCAGGAATCTTCTTCATCACGTCACCCTTAAGAGCTATGCTGGTATCACTGGTTTCAACCTCTTGGGAGGCAGACGATATAGAGACAGCTCAAAGAGCTCCATCAGTTGCTACTCAACTGGTACCAGTTGGTACCTACCAATCTTTGTTCAAAGTTTCTGCAATCTTTAATCAGGTATCTTCTGAACGTAAAAGAGTACGAAACAGCAAGCATGCTAGACAGATACGTAGCCATTTTAAAAAACAAATAAAGTATGTTGTTACCTAAAGATAAATAATATATTGAATGGCTGGGTGGCTGAGAAAGTAAAGAGAAGAAAAGCAGACATCCAAGTTACACAACTGCATTTTTAAATTGCATTAACAACTTAAAAACAGAGGACCCCATCAAAATTTGACCAAAACTGCCATCTTAATACAGCTATTTATATAAGAACCATGCTTTAACACTTAGTATGTTATCAAACTTAAAAAAAAAAAAACAACTTTAAAATCAAGGGGAAAAAAAAAAACCACAGAAAAAGCCCCACACCCCACCCTTATTTGAGATGAAAAACTACCAGCAGAACATTTTATACTCAGATAGTCTTAAATTACTTGCTTCAGCAAACCAATTTTTAAAAAATATTATTTTGGGTTGTATACTGAATTTATTTCCAAGGTTTATTTTAACATTAGTACTAATTAAAACAGACACTGTGCTACACTTCTCTTACTCCTCATTATGTGTTGTAAGCATTGTTTATACTGATAGAACAGATTCAGAAATAAGTTACAAAACAAAAAAGTGAAAATGAAGACACTCCCTGCAAAGTGAAGGTCAAGAACATCATGCAAGACATCCTTACAAAATAATCTCTGAAGTCTCTAGCAAAATTAATGAGAAACATACAAGATTTTTTTTAGAAGTTAGTATTTCGACAAAATTAACAACCTACACTACTATACATACATTATACATGGTGACAGATTATAAAAATTATTCTTTTCTGATTCATGCATTAAACTGCATTATCAACCCATTTTAAGGGTCTGAATAATCTCTGTGACTCCTAACAGTAATTTTCCTAATATACAAGTGGGTACCAACTTGTCCTTAATATAATTTATTCAAGATAAGACCTAAATATTCAATTGCATATAAACATATCAGGTGAAATTCAGCATGGCTCAAAGAGGCAGTTTTATTTCAGAGATTTCTTAGGACAAAAAAAAAAAAAAAAAAAATCACAAATGGAAAGTAGGCAAATTCAAATATAGATTGTTGGAAGCTTTTTAAGTAATAAACGTTTAATCCCCTTCTTTTTTTCAGTATCATGTGGTTTCCAGTGTACACAAAGTAGAGAGTGAAAAGGTAAAAATAAAACTGGCATACCCTTAATATATTCCAGAATTCATAAATCACTTGTAAATTTAGTCCTTTTATAAAAGAATCCTTATATAAATCGGGTGGAGGGAGGGCATCAATCCCATATATGAAGCACAATTTAAGCCCAACATCACTGACCAATCAAAATTAGTAAATGCACTGCATCTCTCTGCAGTGAGGAGAAGCGACAAGGTAGGCTGTCATTCTGCAAAAGCTGCCCATCGCAAGCTTTCCTCTCAGAAGCATTGCTTTTCTTTTTTAGAAAGCTTGAATCTCAGTGGTGTCTCTGGAGACAAGAAGCCTTCAGTATGTTAAATTACTTTCATTATGTATTTTCAGATGCTTATTGATTCTACAGTAGGAAGAGTGAGAGACTGCAGCAGCCTGTAAACCAGAACTAAAGCAGTTGTATACATTAGCAGTATGCTGAAACAATGGCACAGTACAGGCACAAATTTTCATTAAGGTCATTTTTTGAAGATATGCTTATTACCCTCTTTCCCTTCTACTCTGCTAACAAGTGAACAAAATGAATCCCTCCAACCTGGAACTGCTTCACCTGCATCGAGAATTTATCAAATCTTTAGTGGAGGTAAGATCTGTTCCTTATTATGATATGCAGAATAAGCAACATTTAACAAAAAAAAAATTGGAGAAAAAAGGGAAGAGATCAGATTCAACTTACATTAAGCGCTAGTATCTTGTTATATTTGAGACCAGGAAATATTCAAATGCTATTTCCCCCTCCCATTAAAAACACAATGGTAGAAAAATGTTTTTTGTATGAAAGTCTTGTAGAATATTAAGAACCTGTTTTGGTCGTACAACATAAAGACAGTACAGTTTAAGCTAATACAGTATTGGGGAAAAAAAAAAAAACATATAATGCAACCGGGAATATTTTTTTCCTCCCTCAGCAGTATTTCCAAATATTGGCAATTAAATGTTATAGATTTATTCAGTTACTCTTTGAAGGATCAGATAGTCTGTATTTAGTGTATACTTACTGCTTTATGAAGGTTGGCTAATATGACTAATCTCTGATTGCTCAAGATATCCCCTTTTCTTGTTGTTTTTTTTTAAACTTATTTCTTTCATTACCTTGTACCTTCAAGCCATTTATTAAAAGCACAGATTTGCTAGATATTTATTTCAAGAAAGAAAATTACAACAGTGTGCAAATTAAACAAAAACATATTTCCTATAAAGCTCATTGACTCTGCTCAATTTCTCATTAGAAGACAAGAGAGTTGTATGTATAAACTACCTGCTCACAAGAGCTGTAAAACTACATTTCCTAGCTCTAGTCACGGACACTCTACATCCAACAGTTACTGCTTCTAGTCAGGGTTTTTTGTAACCTGCACTATTTGAAGAACAGGAAACTTGTCCAAAAATCTAAATTCATGTTAAGTTGACAGAAGAATGACATGATTTTACTAGCAAACAGTGAACGCTAACTGATTTTCTATGTAATCTCTAAAATCCAATTTTAAAGATCTTTTATTCATTAAGTAAGTGATATTAGAAAATATATTCTTGCACTACTTTATTTTGAAATTATAAGCCCTACTTTTAACCTTTTTTTTCCTCCCCTTCACAAGGGCATGCAGCAACTAATTCAGTTTTACAACTGACAATATGAAGAATGCAGTTGACCCGGTATCTTTCTAGCTGTATGACCTACAAGCAGCAGGATGCATCACTAAAATGTATTCTTAAGACATAAAGGAATTAGAAACAAAACATGGAACACACTTGTATTACCATTTACGTGCATGACACTTCAACAATATACATGGAAGACTAACACATCTGCTCAGATTTTCATTAAAAGAAGAGTGCAATGATTGATTCTTAAAATGGTGAGCATTCTTAAAGAGGGATTTATAATTTAAAACCAGAATTGTGGAAACTACTGATGCATGAAGAAACAATGAAACATGAATTCCCAAAAGGAGAATATGCATACTTCACCAGCAAGCTGAATAAGGGTTTAACCAAGCTTTTTCTATACTACTTATTTAATAACTTATTTGTCATAATGACTAATGGATAATTTTTCTCTCAATTTTATGGTCTGTTATGTATTCTCCTTAAATGAAAATAAACCAAATTAGGTAACTCACGATTACTCTCAAAGCACATGAACTGGATTTTATGATGTATAGCAACTTCTTTGACTAAGCCATCACTCAAAAGTAATGAGCAGGAATATTACAGAAAGAAATACGCAACCATAAACTAAAGGATGTCTACATACACTCTGAACACAGAGATCAGAAATTATTTTTTTTTAAACCTGGAAAATAAAAACAGGCTACTACAAAATGCAACAGGGGAAAGAAATTAACATCACTTAAAAGAAGGTTTATTTCTTATTGCTGGCTTGAAACTCAGAACAGACACGCAGAATATGCACTGGTCTGTAGAAGTATCTCAGGCAATTAAGAAGTCCCCATGTTTAATCAGAATTTTTTGCTGCTGAAGTGCTGGAACAAAAAAAAGAAAAAAAAAAAAACCTGCAAGGAACGAAATAAGAGCCCAGCTACCGCTTGGTTTCCAGGTTACAGTGCATGTCAAATATCTGTCAGTGACACCATGTATCAATTTATGACAAGCTGCTGCAATGATCTGAAAGGCCCTTGAGGCACAGAGAACAGGTAGGTCAGCAGTTGCATGCACCCCACCTCTGCTCAGCATTTGCAAGGGAACAGGCACTGTCCAGGAAGGCGATGCGTTGGGTAAATTAGCTCCCTGCCTTGACATTTCTGCTTTTATTTAACTGAAACCTAATCAATGCAACAAGGAGGTGATGTTTTAAACTATTCATAAGACTCAGCACATCTGAAGTTTTCTGTTTTCACAAAATATCAGTTGACATAATGTTAGAGTTAAGACTGTCATTTGTTTTAGCAGATCTGCTTTCGATTTCCTCCTGGCTTTTGCTAATATGAAAGAACTCCATTTATCCAGTAATGGATTTGGAATGGTTTCTTGAAATCCATTCACAGCCAGGACAGCGTACACAGTGGAAATCATATTCCTGAGGGTTAATATAAACCTAATAGAGGTTGCCTAAATCAGAAATTAAACAAAGCTTTTGAAATATTTCTTGTTTCATTTCACACCTGAGACTAATACCTTCCAATTTACATCTTTTGTATTTAAGAGGCACATGTGAAATAACTGTTGAAGCATACCAAGAATTTTCATCATACAATTTGCAATTAATAGTATTGTGCAATTGAGGCTTTTCAGAACTGCAGATGAAAGCCATTTGCATATTGTATCCCAAGTGTGCTTAATTCATACTTTCATTAAAAAAGAGCTCATTTTTGTTCACCTTAGTGCTATCCATTTTTAATGTATTCAGAATGGAACAAAGGTCTGGTATTAAATTTATTTTTTTGCCAAGTATGTCCCCTCTTAAATTTAAAGCTACCTAAAAAAAAAACCCCAACCCTCAAGTGTCATAATAAGAAATTGAATAACCTCTCTTTTATTTATTCATTTCATTACAAACTGAAGAGCTGGCTGACAATGTAAATAATACAAACATCAGGTATTACATGCAGATGCTACATTTACAACCTATCAGCATGTGTAAAACAAAGCAGATGAGCCACAAAATAAAAAATCTCCTAGATATAATAAATGTTGCTGGTTTTGAACCTCATTTATTCCTACGCAAACATGCTATGTATATAAATCTGTTGGATTTAATTGCAGTTTGTATTTAAACAAAAAAAAAAAAGGCAACAAACCCCTGAAAGAGACAGTTTTCTTTTTAAGCATTATTTTCTAAAATTATTCCATTAAATCTATTCTGGCATAAAATTAAATACTTTTCCATTTCATTCCATGTAGGCAATGATTTCTTGAAGAAATTGAATATTCAAATCAGAAAAAGGAAATGTAGTATTTTTATAATAAACTCCATTCCCCCAAACCCACATAAGTTTTGCATTTGAAATTATATATACTTATATAAAATTGTTGTAACGGAAAGTTTCATACATGTAGATGCACACAAGATAAAAGTGAATAGAAGTCTTCAAGCTCTGTAAAAATCTGCTGAATTACAGAACTTCAAGTTTCAGCCCACAACACTATTGCAAACTCTTTCTAAGATGCTGCTAAATTGCCATAAATAATTTAAATGTTCTTTTTATGATACATAAGTAACTGTGTTCCATGTTCCTATCACTCTCCTTTTTCCACAGGAGCCTTTTTTAAATGATCTTGAGTACTAATTTGTTAATACTTAACAACATTCTTCTAAAGTGACCCTCAACGCAATACAAAGGCAATGCACAAGTATAGTTTATTCAACAAATGGGCCCTTTGTAAAAAACACATCACTATAAATAAAGCCTTGTCTCTCTAAGTGGAAGCTTTTCACTCTTTTTTTTTTTTTTTTTTTTTAAACAAATCCTGCTTTCCCTTAAAAAGGAAAGACCTTGTTCTAGATCCTCAGGCTTTTGAGTCCATGCCAACTAAAGCTCTAAACATACAGTAAATCAAGAGTTTGATAAGAATAGATGCTTTTCCTCCCTCCTCCTTCCCCAGCATTTATCTACAATAAGTGGTAAAGAAAGAAATCAAATAGTTCCATATTTTATTTCACCTTTCAGGAGGAAAAACAACTGCAACAAAAGAATGTGTTTCTCCCCCATTCTGGAAGACAACATGCAGTCTGAATCTAACATTACAGTTCGAGATGCCATTGATGACATCGACACCAACATGTACCAACCACTGTCATATCCATTAAGCTTTCAAGTTTCTCTCACTGGATTTTTGATGTTAGAAATTGTTTTGGGACTTGGCAGCAACCTCACCGTGCTGGTACTTTACTGTATGAAATCCAACTTAATCAATTCTGTCAGTAACATAATTACAATGAACCTTCATGTACTTGATGTAATAATTTGTGTGGGATGTATTCCTCTAACTATAGTTATCCTTCTGCTTTCACTGGAGAGTAACACTGCTCTCATCTGCTGTTTCCATGAGGCTTGTGTCTCTTTTGCAAGCGTTTCAACTGCAATCAACGTCTTTGCTATCACTCTGGACCGATACGACATCTCCGTAAAACCTGCCAATCGAATTCTGACCATGGGAAGGGCTGTGATATTAATGACATCAATATGGATCATTTCACTTTTTTCCTTCCTGATTCCTTTCATTGAAGTCAACTTTTTCAGTCTTCGAAGCGCAACTACTTGGGAAAACAAGACACTTTTGTGCGTGAGTACAAACGAGTACCACACTGAGCTAGGAATGTACTACCACCTTCTCGTTCAGATTCCAATCTTTTTCTTCACTGTTATAGTAATGCTTATTACATACACCAAAATACTTCAGGCTCTAAATATTCGGATTGGTACAAGATTTACAACGGGACAAAAGAAGAAAGCTAGAAAGAAAAAAACTATTTCTTTGACCACTCAGCATGAGACTACAGATGTGTCCCACAGCAGTGGAGGAAGAAACGTCGTCTTTGGCGTAAGGACTTCTGTGTCTGTCATAATTGCTCTACGCCGAGCTGTAAAACGACACCGGGAGCGACGAGAACGGCAAAAGAGAGTCTTCAGAATGTCCCTCTTGATTATCTCAACATTCCTTCTCTGCTGGACACCCATCTCTGTTTTAAACACCACCATCTTATGTTTGGGCCCAAGTGACCTTTTGGTAAAGTTGCGATTATGTTTTCTAGTAATGGCATATGGAACAACTATATTTCACCCTCTACTTTATGCATTCACAAGGCAAAAGTTTCAGAAAGTTCTGAAAAGTAAGATGAAAAAGCGAGTTGTTTCTATAGTGGAAGCAGATCCCATGCCAAATAATGCTGTAATACACAACTCATGGATAGAGCCTAAAAGGAACAAAAAGATTACCTTTGAAGACAACGAAGTAAGGCAGAAATGTTTAGTACCTCAGGTTGTCACTGACTAGATTTCAGTATTCACCAAAACACATCAAGTGGAATATTTGAACAAATTGTAGAAAAATACTGCCAAATAAGAAAAACTTTTTTTAACTATTGGCGAGACTGTAAATTTTCAATATATATGTTAAATAGAGTAGGTCTTGTATATTCAGTTTCTTCATTATGTAAGATATATGTTGCATGGCCGTTTGTTAGCATAACACCATGTGTATATTTGTCAAAAATATTCAAGTCCTCTTTTTTAGAAAAATAAATAGCCTTAAAGAAGTGCAAACTTTTAAAAATATTTGTATGGCTCAGTTTCTCTGTAAAGATAAATGAGTTTTTAAACAAAAATTCCCCTCGGAAGTACTTTTCTAAAGCACAAATTCAACATTTTGCATGATATGGTATTTTTAAATTTAATTCATAAACAGTATTGATCAGAGACATTCTGAATGCTATACAGCTACAACTTGGACACATTTTGACCTCACATTTAGATAGCTACTTATTTCAAACTTCTTTAGCATGCAATTACCATGCATGTGTAGACAAAGCCATTTATATGATGCCCTTCAATTAATGGTTCAGAATTATTTAATTTTGATGGGGGGGGGAGGTTATGTTGGTCCAAAAAATGACAGTACTTTTAAGAAAAGTAAGTAGTCTTGCGTATACAATCTCAGATCCACAGTTTCTATGTAGAAAATACACAACTTTGAATAATTACACAGGAGGGGTGGAGGGGGTAAGGGGAAAAGACAGACTAAATGAAGGCAAAAACCACATACAAGAAAGTTATTAGTCTTGATGCTAAAAGAGAACCAAACAACAAAGCCATTCCTGTGCAAAGGCTTAGATTTTCACACTTGAAGGGGTTTAGCTAGACCTCTAGTGTGATATGGGGACCTTTTATACAGAGGTTTTTCATTCATACCATCTATCTGCATAGACAGATATGGCTGTCAAGTGCCACAGCTAAAGTAGAAGATAATTTTCTTGTCCTCAATAACTTTTGTATTATTTTGACTTCACTTCTCCTTCAATGATGTTCAGTTCTAGCCATGCAACTGCTTGGTCACAAACCAATCACCAATACTGCTAGCTTTCCTATTTCTGCATTTCCTGGACAGTCATGGTATACCATCATTCTATATCCTATTTTTCTATTTCATCTTATACCTGCAGCAAAGAATCAAGAAGCCTTAAGAAGTCATCATCATCCATAGCACTGTAAGCAAGAATTAAGATATTCATCCAAACAAAAGTTTGCTGAGTGGTTTGCACTATCCCATGCTTAAAAAATTCCTAATTTCAAAAAACAGTGGCTACGTTCATTGACTCAGTTACCAGTTATGGGGGGAGGGGGAAACAAAACAAAAGCCTGCAAAATCAATTAGCATGATTTCACTTGTCTTGTTACATAAACTGCTCAGTGTATGACCAGCTATCAGTATAATTAAAAGGCTAATTCTTAATAAGTATTAGCTTCTATTAAAAAAAAAAGCAGACCATATCCTTGAATATGAGAGCTAGTTTGACTCAAGTATTACATAAAAAATGAGGATTTCTGATGCACTTTTCTGAAGTTGCATATTAAAAAAAAGTGTAGTTTTAAGGGAGCAAAAAGCTATTTTCCATTACATCATTAAATTATTAATCATATGTGTATTGCCAAAACTGTTTTTGTGGTTAAAACAAAACAAAACAAAACAAAACAAAAAAGCAGTACTTGTAATGTACCTTAGTTTACTTAGGCTCATGCCTTCGCTTACCAGAACAGATGACTCAAAAAAATAATACTACAGCTCCATATTCCACAAAGACCAGCCACTTACAATCATCCAAATTCTACCTAGAAGTTTTATTACCTAACTGATAATAATTCGTTATCTAAAATGACTGTGTAACATATATTCAAACATAATTTCACTGGCTTTCTTCTAAAAGCTAGCCCAATGACACCTGCATTCAACTGTACCCACTTACAGTGTTGATTTCATCCAAGATATCCCTCGTTTCCTACATGAATTGAAATCCTTCATATTATTTGAGAGGTTGCAGTGGGGAAGTAAACGTAATGCTTTTATGCAAGAAGATTTTTTTTTTTTTTTTTAAAACCCATATGCTCAAAATTTATCACTTCAAAAACATTCTTTCAGGAATAAGCTCTTCTGAAAAGAAATGTGCCCAGAAAACCTAAGCAGGAATGATTATTTTTTTCTTTTTTGTAACACTTCTTTCTTTCTCTGCCTAGCCATCCTCTGTATTGTGAATACTAGAAGGAGGAAAAAGTGGGATCTCTAGGGTTAATGGCATAATTTGATTTCACTGATTACTTATCTTCCAATAAAGCATTCTTAAATCAATTAAAAATACTATTCATTTATTTAAAAAGAAAAAAAAAAAAAGAAATCGTAACGACCACAACACATGAATAAACTTACATCATGTCTTTATCTGAAGTAAGCATTTAAGAAAAGCTTTCAGACTTGAAAGGTTTCTTGACAACATGACTTTACTTTTTAAAATTAAATAAATCCTCAAGAACTACATGTTTAGTGTTAAAAGCTCATTCATTACAAAGTCAGATTCAATGAAGCAGTACTTTGTAACAAAGAAAATGCAGCCTAGGAATTAGTCAGAGAGATTAAGTCAGGTTTTAAAGGCTATGTCGATCACAGTCATTGATTGCCTTTAAGAATATAAGCAAGTTCATTTTTACATTTACTATTCTTCATCTTTATTAAATAAACTAAAAAAAAAAAGGACTTACACCATGTTGGAGTATACTTTGAGGTATGCAGAAGAAAATCCTGCATAGAGCAGGGAGTAATACACGTAAGAATATCTGCAATGCTATATACACGCAGGAGTCATTATAAAACAGAATCATACATGATCTGTACCACAACGACGACAGATTTAATACAAACAAGACAAAATAAAGACTAACTAGTGAAGGAACACTGTATATCCTACAGATACAGAAGAGGATTTTAGGAGAGATATGAAGGTGTGCCGTGGGTGCTTGACAGACAGACTAAAACAGAATGCAAAAATAGGCAGCACCACTGGAGAAAAAAGGGCAAATATATGCCATAGTATTGTTCAATCAGAAGCCCACTACATTCTTAAAAATGATCTCACCACAGTGAGTCATTAGTTCAATTACATTTCACACCACTCAGCCTAAGGCAAGCAGAATTGTACAGGACTCTAAAAATATTAATTCCAGCAAATACATCTCAGAAACACAAGCAACCACCACGTTTCCACACGTCCTCTGTCTCTTAAGTATTAGCTGGTATCTGACTATGTTGTCTTTTAACTTCAGATGCATCTCCATTTAATTTTACGTTGTAACATGAGGTTAGCCCACACTAAAAATACAAAAAGCTGCGTACAGTGCCAGTATCTATTGGAATATTCAAGATGCACACCTTAACAGAATAGCACATCACAAACCAGTGAAACAGAAATGTAAATACATCACAAATACCTCGTTTTAAGTTGGCAACAATGTAGGCTCTGCTATATGGTCAGTTCTGTTTACTTCACTAGTGCCAGGGGAATAGGAATTAATTTAGTGATTTCTAAATATATTAGATAAAAAAATGTATGCATCCAGATACATATTAGATCAATACACCTCTCTTCCTTCATTGTTACATAAATACACACATGTACATAATAATTATACATCCATATGCACCAGAAGTGGAGTTCAACATTAGCATCTACTTTACATTTATATGGAGGCATTTTCGGTGGGAGTGTTTTTGAACTGGACAGACAGGCACTATGCCCCACCATGCATGCACTTAAATGCCTTCTCTTCCTGCACCACCTTTTTTTTTTTCTTCTTTTTAAATGAAGTAATACATTCAACAAGCTATATCATTTACCTGGGCACAAGGAAGAATTTTTCTGCTCTGTTAACTGTTATGTATATCATATTGCAATGCGCTTAATAGTTCTTTTTCAACATCAGTGTACATACTAGTCATCAGAATTCTCTTTTTCAACATCAATGTATGTGCTAGTCATCAGAATTCTTTGATAGCTGAACATTTTAGACATGTTTTTTCCTCTGAAGAAAGTGTTTTAGTTACTAATTGCCATTAAACTCTTTTAAAAGGAGAGAATACAGCATTCTTTAGCAGTTTCAATGTAGTATTAAAAAATATAGAATACACTAACTTACCCTTCCCTCCCCCATTGTTCAAACAAAGTATCTCCAACATATAGCTAAGGACAATCAGCTTCTGTCTTAAAACCTTCCAGCTTTATAACAGCCAAATTCCACTCCCACTTCACACATTCTGCTGTAATATCACTGAATTTATTTGTCTTGCATCAACAAGAGAGAAGGATCTGACTCTGTAATTACCTTCTCCTTTTTCTAATTCATAGAACACTTGTGTAATTCAAGAAGCAAAATTAATCACAGGGTTTGGGCTTTGTTTTGCGGGAGGGGGAAGGAAAAAAGGAGGAAGGAAAAAAGGAGGAAGGAAAAAAGGAGGAAGGAAAAAAGGAGGAAGGAAAAAAGGAGGAAGGAAAAAAGGAGGAAGGAAAAAAGGAGGAAGGAAAAAAGGAGGAAGGAAAAAAGGAGGAAGGAAAAAAGGAGGAAGGAAAAAAGGAGGAAGGAAAAAAGGAGGAAGGAAAAAAGGAGGAAGGAAAAAAGGAGGAAGGAAAAAAGGAGGAAGGAAAAAAGGAGGAAGGAAAAAAGGAGGAAGGAAAAAAGGAGGAAGGAAAAAAGGAGGAAGGAAAAAAGGAGGAAGGAAAAAAGGAGGAAGGAAAAAAGGAGGAAGGAAAAAAGGAGGAAGGAAAAAAGGAGGAAGGAAAAAAGGAGGAAGGAAACCCTGACATAATAACTAATAGGAAAATCAAAATTGACTCATAACCAATGAGTGTTAAAGAAGAAGGATGTGAAGTAGGTGGAGAGTATAGGTCAAGAGAAAAAGGCAGAAGTTGGAAGCAACCACTGTAAGGCAGCTATGGCCATCAGGACCACAGAAATGCAACATGCACCTGCCATGGAAAGAATGCTAACCTTATTTTTTTAGATTATAATAAACAAAAATACAAGAACTTATCTTTGAATCATCGGGTGTGGTAAGTGGTTTTGCCAGAATTGCTGGGAGGAGAGGGGAGAACAACAGGAACAGCAGCTCCAGAAAAGGCTTTTGATTTAACAAATTATACACAGAGTAACAGACAAACCAAGAACATGCATGATTCTACCATCTCTTTTCCTAGAGATAAACTACACATTTTACCAAGTACAAAGTACATACAGAGTACATGCATTCCAAGAACAGACCTGAAAAGAAAATGTTATTAGATGTCTGTTCCCAGTGATAATTTTAAAAAATGCTATTGAATTTTACCTCAAATCAGTGTTGGTCAGATAACTTCAGTTTGTCTTGATGCTTCGAGTGTGTTTCACTACCGCAGTATGTTTTCAATTACTGCTTTTTTATCTCAATTTAATTATTTTTGTAGAGTAATAAATTGAAGGAGAAATATCATTAGACATCTTTATGTTCTTTGCTAAAATTACACTTCAGTGATTATTATAAATTGAGCCAGAATGGAAGAAGTATCTTCCTGTGCATTTACTTTATAGATTTCTGTATCAGCTGTTTTCCTATTTTACAAAGAAATTCTCACACAATGAAAAGAAATTCAGTTGAAATGAAAAAACCTTAAGATTTACAGTGGAAGTTCTGTGCTACGTATGGAACCTGAAATTACTAAAACATAATTTATTTTTTATAGTTTGAATGAATTGTATCCTTTGAATATAAGCATTTCTATATCCTCATTCTGATTCTTGACACTGCACAGCCAGGCAAGCAGGCAGGCAGGCTGACGGCACAAAGCTGTTGGCAAACAGCACACCCTTGTTTCCTTTCCAAGCTGGGTTTTTGGAAATACACTTTTGGTTTCTGTTACCCTGCTATGATCTCCAACTTCCTACCCTATCTTGGCAACAGTTTAACTTGATACCGTATCTGATAAACAAATCAATGTCACTGCTGAAACAACATTATTGCTGTAAAATCTGTCACTCTGGCTATGTCAGACTGTTATTAACAGAGCAATATTAGCACAGCTTTACTTTCAACTAGTACTAGGATCTCTCACAATCTGTTGTGAGATTTTACTTCAAATTAAACTCAATTTAAACTCAATTACTAGGGGGGAAAAAGCACAATAACTGGTGACAACTTATTGCTACTCTGTACCATGGTCTTCTTCCAAATCTTATTTCAAGATATTTCTCACAAATAAACAGAGAAGGAAGAAGGGAGAAGTAGAAAAAAAAAGGACAGCTTCCCACATTAGTATATTATTACAAATATCAGTGATGCTTTGGGCACTAGGTTGCATTTAGCAGTGTGTTGAAAACATGCATAAGGAAAAAGAAAATGGGAAAGGAACACTATTTGCAATGTATGTATCATCACAAAACAAAAGGTGAATCTGAGCACTGCTGTTGTAAAACACCTTAACAATAATGAGGAAGATTCCTGCTAACAGCTCTACTAGCTAGTAAGTGAGACCTATCAATGAATGAAAACGAACAAAATAAAAGATGTGAAAAGAATTTGTGGGCAAAGCAAAGGTTTTAAAGTTATGTGGTTCAATAACAACAACAGTGGCTTCCACAGACTAAATACCTAACCCAAAAAGAACTCTCATGGAAAACTAATTTTTTGTGTTTTGCCAAAATACCACACACCCGCACATATATGTGAGTACAATATAGCTAAAATAAGAAGATTTAGCATATGTATTTGTTGCTACTGCAGTCAGTAAGGTATTTCACGAGAGATTTTTTTTCAGATACAACAGACTTTCTAGGAGTATATTTGCATGTAATAAAACCAAGAGTGCTACTTGAATTATAAATTCATCTTCTGAATAGTTACAAGCAAACATCAAATCATAAGAAATTTCCAAATTGAGTGAATCACTTCATTTTCTATGTTTAAATGGGAACAAACATTAAGTTTAATAATTTTGATCATACAAGGTTATATGCCCATAAATATAAAATGGAGCTACACAGCTCATCTGCAGTTGTATCAAACATGGACAAAGCACAAAAAAGTGCATATGAAGACAAGTTAAAGACATCTTTAAAAAGATTAATGTATTCAGAAGCTTCTGACAAATCTTGCCTCAGTTGTACAGCTTGCAGTGCAGATTGCAGAAGCAATTTAAATAAAGTAGAATAAAAGTGGGAAATTTTTAATTCAGTCACTGAGACTTTGTTATGCCCCAATTTTGTTTCAGTTAAAAATCTCAAGTTTCTACTACATCTTTAGTTTGCAAGTTAGGTCAGCTAAAAACTGGGGGGGTGCAGATCTCTTTGGAATTGTAGACAATATGCCACAGGAACAGTATGTTTTCAAAATAATAGGATGTTCTTTCTTTTAATGAGGTTGGGTCTTCACATCTTTCCTTGAAATGAGATGAAAAGAGATGTGAGACCACACTGTTCTTCAGCTGAAGAGGGATTTGGTGCCTGTGAGCAATGGAAGGTTGGACCTGAATGGTAAACAAATAAAAAGACTGGGCTACTTTACTTTTCAAACCATAACTGAGAAGAGTCCATAAAATTCTTGATGAAACTAATATTTGAAAATTATATGCATGAGTTGGGAGACAAAGAGGAAAAACTACTCCTGTGAAAACAGCCTATTTTTAAAGCTGTTTCCCATGTGTAAGAATTAAATCTTACTCTACAGTGCTCACTACTTTGTATTACATACAGCAACACCTTCACTGATCCTTAAGGCAAGGCAGAAATGACAGTTACAGGAATACTGGCTCCCATCCAGGACCTGAACAAAGATTATACTTCAGTCGTCTTTTCACAGCTATTTGGTTAGATTTTCTTTAATGTGAACTGGCTTATGCTTTAATTAGAAATGAACAGAATAAAATTGGTTACTATGTTTAAGATTTGAACAACCAGTATTTACTTGAGGAATTACAACAAAATTGTGTACACAATCTCATTTTTCAATTATTTTATACTTCTGAATTTACCAGGCCTCATTTTCCAGTCCTTAGCTCTTGTCATTTCTTTCTCCACCAATCAAAGAGCTCTTCTGCGACCGTTTATTTTCTCCCCATGAATGCACCTCTACAGTCTTAATCTTCAAGAAAAAGAGCCCATTTAATATCCTACTGCGACATGTATAATTGCATTTATTCACAGGTATCCACAAAACTATGTTTTTATCTGTACGGTACAATTCCCTATACCAATTGCAGAAGTACAGATTTGTGTGATATAGCTGCATGAATGCTAGAACAGACACAACATTGGTAAAGCAATCGCAGCATGGATACAGTCCAATTCCAAGGCTTTACAGAAGTTTAGTACCATATTTTCATATTTGTAAAAACAGAGATAGTACTTTTTTCTTTTTTTTTTTTTTTTTTTTAGAAAGCATGTTATATGTACGTGTTGAACATTCAAGGTGCTCTGCCCATTCACAGCTGCCTGTCCTCCAGTAGTCTGCCTTCATCTGAGGTATAGACCCATAGAAAACTACCACTACCTTACTTACCTGTGTTTCTCTCTTCCAGCTCCACTAGTAACAAAAGTATCTACCAAGAATGTACACCAACTGTGAGGTGAGAAGACGGCTTATTTAAATACTTACTTAGGGGAACAATACCTTAAGGGAGATTTAAGTCATCTAAATTGCAGATTATGCACATAAAACAAATCTATAATGCATCTACACAATTTCTTTAATCAACTAAGTAATCAAAACACACAAATTTGTTTGACAACACTTACTTTCCATTAAAATGTAATTGACTATCATTAATTCAGCTTTACAGGCCTGAATTCTTCTTTCAAATGAATTAAACTTCTCTACTATTTTTCTACAGCAGCTTTGTGTCTAACTGACTTTGATTTCAACAGAAATACCCTGTTTCTCCTTCTGAATTGTCGTGGTTTAACCCCAGCCAGCAACTAAGCACCACGCAGCCGCTCACTCACTCCCCCCCCACCCAGTGGGATGGGGGAGAAAATCAGGAAAAGAAGTAAAACTCCTGGGTTGAGATAAGAACGGTTTAATAGAACAGAAAAGAAGAAACTAATAATGATAATGATAACACTAATAAAATGACAGCAGTAGTAATAAAAGGATTGGAATGTACAAATGATGCGCAGGGCAATTGCTCACCACCCGCCGACCGACACCCAGCCAGTCCCCAAGCGGCAAATCCCTGCCCCCCCTTCCCAGTTCCTAAACTAGATGGGACGTCCCATGGTATGGAATACACTGTTGGCCAGTTTGGGTCAGGTGCCCTGGCTGGGCATGAGAAGCTGAAAAATCCTTGACTCTAGTCTAAACACTACTGAGCAACAACTGAAAACATCAGTGTGTTATCAACATTCTTCACATACTGAACTCAAAACACAGCACTGTACCAGCTACTAGGAAGACAGTGAACTCTATCCCAGCTGAAACCAGGACATGGATGTTGGAACAACACATGTTGGACTTTCCCCTTCCCCATTCAGTAAGAAGTTACAAATGAATGGCTCTGGGAAGTTAGTACATTTGTGTAACATCCCCCTTAGTTATTGTTAGATTACACGGTATCCTTACTTTATGGAAGAACGGATTACCCTGCCTCCAAAAATGAAGCAAGAGCATTTACTGAAAAACCCTCCTATTCTAAGTCTTTATGCACAATCTGGAAACCTGTATATTAATAAGATTATTTCATGATAGGTGTCTTTCTGGTTCCTGCCAGCCATGGATTTTTCTGCAATATTTTAAATTCATCATATCTATATGTGTAAGGCATTCAGTTGTGTTTACACATTGTTTTCCAATTATGGTGGTTGTCTTTGCTTTGTCACTACATTAGAATGGGCCTTTAGCCAGGACAACCCTCCTTCTTGATTGCCAAAAAGCCAGTATTTCACTAATATAGTCTTCTCAGTAAACTTTAACTTTCAAGTTTGTCTAAATACCTTTGTCCAAACTACTGAATAGAAGATCCTCTGCATTGAAAAATTAACTTTTCAAAAATGGAACATTAAATACTGGGTTTATTCTCAGTTTGCTCTATGCATCATGACTTGCCACTCTGGCAAAAAGTGATTTTTAAATCCAGTAAGTTTATTCATTATAAGAGAATCCAGAATAATGTTTCTCCTTGTTCATGATTGCTGTGTTAGAAATTGGTGGGTTTTTTACCACTGGCCATAGAGGATAAATAGTCCAGGCTCCCAACACCATTCTTCCACACATCTCAGAAACATGCTTAGATAGCAATGCTTCCACTTTTCTGGTTTAATTCAGTGGGTTGTGAAAGTAACAACTTCTGGATTTTGTTAGCTGGCTCTCTGATCTACATGCATTTGCAGATACTTCTACTGTAACTTCTCATTCTGTTACCCCCAATGAAATTTTCCAGACATGATTTGCTACCATGATTATTTGATCTTCTAGTAAGCATTCTAATCAACTGCTCACTTCTTTTCCTTGGTGACCAGAAGTTACCTGTCCATTTCATCCTTTTCTGTTCTCCCTCACTCTGACTATTTCCGAATCTGATTGTTCAAAAAGAAAAAAAAAAAAGCAGCTGTTTTCTCAGACACACAATACTGAAGTGTTATTTCTGAACTAACCATGTTCCTCTTCAGTACAACCACTGGGTTATGCACTAATAAATGCTTCAGTCCCAGCAGAAAGAAAAAGATCGATATTATGAACTGCTTCTCAGTGTTATTTCTTTGACCACTAAACAACTGATTTCACCATTGGCCACAGACAAACAAAAGGAAGCACACATTCTCCCAGCTACCCTCAGACAACTCCCCTAGAAAAAATGTGTGACATTTCTTCACACTTTCCCACAGGGAAGTGATTATCTATTGAATTCAAACCACTGAGCCTGATCACCTTAGAGATCATTACTCTGGTTCTGGGAGAACTAGACTGCAGCTTTCTATTGAATTTCGAAGTACGTAAATGCTCAGGAAAGGAAGAGAAGAACAGAGAACGTTATAAACGCCAATTCCTACCAGAACTTCAGACAGTGCATATGCAGACCTGCCTGAAACGTAAAATTGCATTTCCTCGTAGAACCTCCACACAGAGCAGAACAGACAACTAGATCCAGGCTCTTTCAGATGCATCATTCTAGCTGTAAATGGTGTCAAACTCTACAGAACATTATTTTTCCATGCTAGTTGTTAGTGTTACTGACTTGTTTGTTTATAATAGGTACTCCAAGTCCTAGCTTTAACTGTTTACTTAAACTTTTATACCCACTGAAATACAGTGAGAATACATCACCACTCAATTTAGAGATATCTCTCTGCTTTGCTGATATCCCTGCGTTCACTTATTTTAAATTATGTAATCCAACTTGCCTTTCTCTTCATGAACATACACAGACACCTGTGAGTAGATGCCTTTTTCTTTGTTTATGTAATATGTAAAAGACACTACAAATTCTTTTCAAACTCTTGCCAACTATTTTTACTCTCCACAATGTATTGATAATTTACAAGATGCAAAAAGATAATTTTTCAGAGATTCACAGCTAACCTCTGTCTGTCTTCCCTTCTCTCTCAGCCAAAAGCAATTCTTTCTCATCTTTGGTGTGCACAATTTTATTTTTTGTTTTTTAACTAATACAGACTTTTAAAGTCAGTGCACAAAAAATTACTAGATTCAAAGGCAGACAGAGCTTGCAGATACCTTTGGGTCTTGATAATTTTGTATGTCACCTAGAAACAGAAACCCGTATCTTTCATTTCTACTTTTAATTATGTAGCTCTATAAAAAAGTATGACTACCCAGTAACAAAATACTTTGTCTCAAAACCCAAAGATGCCCTAAGATCCATACTGGTTACACAATCATAACTGTTTTAAAATAAATAAAAATTTAAAAAAAAAAAAAAAAAAACAAAAAAAAACAAAACCAAAAAAACAAACCTCTGAAGTTGTGTTTATCCTGTATTTGGGTAAACACAAGCATTCACAACTATAAGATTATCTATGTATGTTACTGGTTCACCCAAATCCTTTCATATTTCCGCTGTCATGACACACCCTAGCTAACAAACACAAACATACTTATTGTTCAAACACTTAAAATTATCAAGGGGTAAAGCAAAACCAAGGTCCAAACACCCTTGCTGTCCTTCTGGTGGGAAACAAGTATTCCTTAATAGCAAAACAGAAACAGGTTTGGTATAATTCCTCTGCTCTACAGGGATACTTTGAGAAGAGAGCAGAAGGGGAATTTTTTAATTAGAGAAACAGAATGTAAGTATAGTTTTCAGATTTTAGAGTCACACATTTAAATTCACTAATTGCAAAACAAACACACAAAAACTGGAAAAAAAACCTACCTTATGAGACCTGGCCTTTACATTTAAGACCATTAATGAGAAAAGATAGGGTAGTGTAATTACCAAGACCTTCCTCCACGACTTCCCTCTTCCATCACTCTTTCTGTTCTTCATTTCCAAACACTTCCTCGTTCAAAATTCCCAAGCCCCTCTGTTTCAGCCTCACCCAGGTGGGACTACAAACCCCAGATATATCCTCTGGCTCTCAAAGCCCCAGACCATCTGATACATTACCCCAAAGCAGATGGAAAATACTGCAGTTTCAGTGTTTTTAAGAAATAAGAAATACTGGCTTCGTCTCAAACACAGAACTGAATGTGCTACCAGGGCAAACACTATTCATGCCTCATGCACATGACAGTACACAAGAGAGTTCAAATGCATGCATGTTAACTTATCAGCTTCATGACTGGTGCAGCTACTCTGCTGTCCTGACAATAATTCCTCTCCCAGCACAAAATACTTTTTGGTAGTCCACCACGTCCCCCCACCCCTTCATTAGTTCTTGTCCACTATCGTTTCTTTCCTACTGGAGTCCTCTGAACTGTTAGAAGCAAATACATCAAGAGCTGTCTGGCCCCAGATTTTACTCAGTACCTGCTGAAGCCTAGCTTAGTGTAATACAGGCCTACAATCAAAACTTCTATGCATTAGATCAAGACAATAATAATCATAATTGGTATTAGTAATGAAATAATAGCAATCCAATTCAGAGTAACTGATGACAAGAAGGTTGAAAGCGCAAAGCTTTCCAGAAATGTAAGGAACAAAAGATGTGAACAACTGTAACTGGGAGCAAGAAAGAGCAAAAGACAGAATATAGTCCTTGATGGGCCTGGAATCAGAATAAAAACTGTTAGAAATACTCCACATGCTACAGCAAAGGCAACTTGAACACACCGTAATTAACTTCTGGCACAGCCTTGCTAATGGGACGTCAATAACATACCTCTCAGGAACAGATTAACACCTCAAGATAGAAAGTGGAGTACTAAACCCATTTTCAAATACCTCATATACAGCCCTCTGACAAGGTCTATATACTTGAGACTAAAATTACCAAATGCTTAATAATACAGCAAAATCAAATTCTTCAAGTAGTTACAGCTAAAAGACTAATCTCATCAAAAACAGAAATCAGCTTAATGCCAATATGAAAAAATAGTTTCATAATTCACTCAATATGGCAAATTTGAAACACGTTTATGGTCGTTGAAAGGAAGCTTGATAGCAAGAAAACCCACCATTACAATCATACCTGGATTAATCTTCTAGAACTGTATGCATAAAGAAAATTAAATTTCAGAAGATCAGAATAGTTATGACTTTGGAAAACAGTGACGCAGCAATGAAACTACAATGAAGCTACATTAACAGAAACCAAACTTTTAAAAACCTGAGGAAATGTAAATTCAAGCCCTACTAATTTAAAGGTTATGTTGAAAAACAAAATTCCAACAGGCTATATTTTGTCTTGTATCAATTCAAACTTAGTCTTTTCTCTTATGGGCATGTAATTATTTAGTGTCTTCTATTGAAAATGGTTAGAAAAAGAATGCATGCCAGAGATTAATCAAAACATACCAACTATTTATATAAAATGCTTTGTCTAAGATAAGTTTTCCAGGCTAGGAGTCCTAATCACAGCAAAACGCAATCTGATGGTAAAATCTGTATGTTCTGTCTGCCTTGCTCTAAGAGGATAAAGAGGTCTTACACTGTTAGCCTCTTACTAATGAAAAATTGTATTAAGTTTTGCAAGTCATTTTGTTACATGCACATTAATTAACTTAGTGAATAGTTCAAATTAATGAACTTGTTACATACTATCAAGATTTTTCTTTATTTCAAAAGCCAACAAGAAATAAATTAACATACACAGAAGCTCCTTAACTCTGCATAAAAGGTAAAGATAGCATAAAATAAAATAAGATGGCCTAGAACAAGATTGTTGTATGCATAATTGAAACAGAGAAAGAAATAAGTGGGTGGTACAGCAACTACAGAAGAGCACAAGGACTAGCTTCTACCCTCACTACACAAAATATTTGGTTGTACATAATAATTCATGAAATAACATGACTCAGCAGAAGCTTGAGTAGCCCTTCCTTTTACATTAATTTACAATAAATCAAGTAGTGACTTTGGCAACATGAAGCCATGAACGATACTAAGAAAATAACAAGATATTCTTAGTAACCAAGAGGATTTTTTGTTAGCACTAACCATCCATAGCTTTCATAGCATTACTTTCCTTGAAAAGACAGATCAACTAATAAAACCAGAATCTTTCTAAACATAGTAAATTGAAGCATTACAAATATGCTTTTTCTTTATCAATGTATGAAATAACAAATTCAATTGCCTCTGTGGTATGAATGCAAGCTGAATGGTTCCATCAACATTATCACATTAAAAATAATTATTTTGCAATATAACTGACTGTCACAAAATGACCAGTATTATCCATGAGAAACATAGTATCTGGTATATATATATATTTGTTTATTATATATTATACAATTATTTTGTGATTAAATGCACTACTAATGATATACAGTTAATCGCAATGTAACTAGAGCAATAGGCCATAATTTTTTTACCAGAGATGCTGAAAAAAAGCAGTTCAGACAGTGTATTCTATATGTATTTCACAGGTGACACTGGCTTCATATTTGTGAAGAATTTCTCATTACTATTAAATTTTTTTAAGCCTGATTTTGGAATAATTAAGCTTTTATATAAAAATGAGTTCTCAGTTTCCAAACAGTTCAAGACTCTGTTTTAAAGCTACAAATACTAAGGCTCTTAAATTATTTGTACATCTGCTCAACCTTCCCAACAGAGAGGGGGGTTTGGCCTAGAATACTACAAGTAAAACTTTGTGCAACAACTTTTTGCAAAATCTTCCATCTTATGGTAACAGAACCTCAGCAAAAATAATACAAAACAAAATAAAAAAACAACTCAACTGAAGGGAACAACATGAAATTGAAGAACATGGAGATTACACTCAACTACAAAAAGGCATAGTATATTTTAGCCCAATTTCAGTGAAGGTCTTGGCAGTGTTACTGCTAACACCACCAGGGACAGAAGAAACACATTTTAGCAAGATATTTGCACTTACTATGGATGCAGATGTACCACCTGAAGCAGTGGCATTCAAAAATAATGCAGATGGCTCTGAGCCAGTGATACAATTCAGTCATTCTCAGCAGGACTAATTACTGCAGGCTAAGCATCATGCTAGCATGGCTGTGTAATTTCTATTAATCAAATCAGTTTGCCTAGCCCTACAGAACAGTGCGTTGTGCTACACAGACATATGCTACATTATTTTGGAGGACACTAAGTCTTGCACAAGGCAGTAAATTGTAGTGCATCTAAATCCCTAAGCAAAAGCACCATGAATGCAACTTTTCCCTCCAGATTGATGTGTGTTGATTCTTATGAGAAACCCTGCACAGCAATATTAATATCAACAAATCTGTCTGCTCTGTGTACTAGCAGTGAAAGACCTCACTGACATGACAGTAACCAAGTCCTTCCTCAGTTTAACTGCAGTCAACACAAGATCTGGCTTAGCAATTGTACACTCTAAATTTTTGCTTAGAACAGAAGAAAAAAAAAGAAAGTTTATTGCTAAATATGATATGGGAAGAAGGCAGCAGTAAAAGATAGCTACCATAGTATCTATGGCAGGTGTTCAGACAGCTTACCATTGCAAGTTTAGTAATACTTGTGTACAGATTCATAACACATATTTAATGTTACTTCCAAAACTGCAGCAGTTAAAATGAAATAGTTTTTATACAACAATGTTTAACCCCAAGGACAAATATTACAGTCAGCCAATCTACAACCACTTCAGAGTAAGTCTCTCTGTTTTAGTCAGATTATTTACGCTGTTATCATACTCAATTAATAAGGCACACTGTGGAAACAATAGGTACACGTAATTTGAACTTGCAGTAGATATGGATGAGAACTCGTATAAAACAAACAATTATGAACACTTACTACTAGAAAGTAACTAGAAAGAGTTATTTAATTTTTCAACAAATTACAACTGTTGTTTCCTGAATACTGACTAGTAGTGCTTAGTATTTTGATAAACACAAACCAATATTCATCACAGTTCCCAAATATTAAAAAACTTACAGGAGTAAATTAACATCTTTTTTAAAAACAATTGGGTCACTGAGAAATGGATAGCTTGCCTTCTTTCCTGGCAAAGGAAAAAAAATCAGATACACGACATTTACATTCACACAGTACCACCTTCCTTTTCCTGCTCACTGCATTCTCCTAGAGAATACTGACGTAATAGTTTCTGAGGGTCAATTTTTGCAGCGCTCCAGTCACATGATTAACTGTGTGAAGTTAACTTGAGTGTCAGTCACAACCAGAAGAGAAGTAATTGTGTCAGAGGGGTGAGCTGAAGGTCTTTGAGGAGATTCATCTACTATTTCATTTGAAGGAGTGATAAGAAGAGGCTGAATTAAAGTGATGGCATGAATTTTCCAGTCACACTGTCCTAATATTCCAGGAGGTATCTGGGCACAGTGCCCAACAAGCCAACTTGTGGAAAGGAAATTTTACATCAAGCAGTCCAATTAAAAAAAAACAAAACCAAACATACACACCACCAAAAACCAAAACCAAAACATCCCTATAATACATTTTCTATTAACAGAGTTGGGGAGGAGCATCTCTGAGAGAAACAGAGGACTGGTAGCAGGTCGACTTATTCAGTCCTCCTGCTTCAAGGCAAAACCACCTGCATCTAAACTATTCCTGGTACATGCTTTGTCTAAACTGCTTTTAAAAATGCTTAAAATACTGACTTCACAGCTCCTCTGAAATTACCATTAGTGGCAGAAACCTTTCCTAACATTTTAGATAAAAATTTGCTTTGCCTCATTTCAGGCCCTTTACTTACTGTTTCAATCACAGTGGATATAGAGAGCCATTTACTCCCTTCTCATTTGAGAAATTTTTATTTATCTGAAGAACATTACTGTGCCTCTCAGACCCCTCTTTTCCAAACCAGAGCACCACACACTTTCAGTTCCTCTGCTCACTGCCCATCCTTAAGACCTTCAGCCATCATTACTGCTGTACTTAGGACTTTCTCCAACTAACCTACATCTTTCTCGAATGAAGTGCCTCAAAATGGACTTGATACTCCAGCTGAAGCACGAACAACAGATTTGTTTCAAGTGTCCTGCACACAGCACCCTTCCTTATAAAGATCAGTACAAATTTCATTGCCAACAGTGTCACGCTGCTACAAAACAAATGAACAAGTGACTTGCAGTCAATCTGTGAGGAAATATCAAGCCTCTCTGCAGAACTGTTATCCATACAGTCATTTCTCCTATTCCTGCTGTTAACTACAGCTATTTATTGCTGGGACTTTGCACTTGTCTGAAAGAGAAATCAGTTCAGCTAAGACATATCTCCAATTTGCTAAGAATATTCCTCATTCTAATCCTGTTTCCCAACATACCTTCCATTCTTCTCTGCTTGATTATTACTTGTAAATTTAATAAGGATATACCATATTACATCACTCAAATCATTAATGAAAACACTAGCCAGTTGCAGAACACATTTCAACAAAACCCCACTTAACATATTGCTGGGCAAGAGTGAACAACTGATGATGACTTTTGGGGTACAGCTTTCAAAACTTCTGCATTCATTCCACAACATTTTCGTCTAGATTATATTGCTGATCCTCCTAGTGTGACATGGCGTCAAGAGCCCCATTTAAATCAAACTACAAGACAGTCATTGATCTCTCAAGTCCTAAGACCTGTTATGCTGCCAACAAAGAAAATACAGTTGGTTAAACAGGATTTGTTCTTGATAAATCTGTGGCCTACAATTTAATAGCATTTTTATATTCTAGACTCCTACAAATAGTTTATTTGTTCTAGAGTTTCTTAGAACTTCTTAAGAAGTTAAGTTAGTTTGAGTTGTCTAAATAAAATAGGAGCCAGTGAGTTCTATTTTCAATACAGCAAGGTCTCCCATCTTCTGGAATCTCATCTCTCACCTCAGGAGTTCCCAAAGATGACCACTAAGAACAACGAGTTACTCTGAAAAGCAGTTGAGATACATTAGGATGAATATAGGTATTGTTTATATTTGTATTTATAAATATTTATACACAAGGGAACACACTCATAACCCATCTTGTTTACCCTAGAAAGGTGCTAAATCCGATTTTTTTTTCTAGCCTCCACAAGAGAATTTTTCAGGCCCATGATCACTGTCACTTTGTGCAGATGTCACTAGTTCTGGAGTGCACTTTAGAAGACAGGGCTACCACCACCTACATTATGCCAGCTACAAAGAGGCCTTCCAGGCATAGCCAATAACTTCTTTCAAATTATAGTTCACCCAGTATCATGCATATCCTAATTTCAGTTTTCTCCATCCAAGCTACACTTCTTTACAAATGTAATCAAAATAGAGCTTTATTTCTTTTAATTTCCCTTAAGTCTTCTATTATGTTAAGCCCAAATAACTCACATGTAAGCTTTGCTCCCTCCTTATAAAAAGAACTGTGCTGGTTTTGGCTGGGATGGAGTTAATTTTCTTCACAGTAGCTAGCATGGGGATATGTTTTGGACTTATGCTGGGAACAGTGTTGATAACACAGGGATGTTTTGGTTACTGCTGAGCCCTGCTTACCCAGAGCCAAGGGCTTTTCTGCTCCTCACCCCACCCCACCAGCGAGGAGGCTGGGGGGGCACAAGGAGTTGGGAGGGGACACAGCCGGGACAGCTGACCCCGACTGACCAGAGGGGTATCCCAGACCATAGGACGTCGTGCTCAGCATATACATCTGGGGGAAGAAGGAGAAGGGGGGACGTTCGGAGTGACGGCGTTTGTCTTCCCAAGTCACCGGTACTTAGCGTGATGGAGCCCTGCTTTCCTGGAGATGGCTGAACACCTGCCCGCCCATGGGAAGTGGGGGATGAATTACTTGTTTTGCTTTGCTTGCGTGCACGGCTTTTGCTTTCCCTATTAAACTGTCTTTATCTCAGCCCACAAGTTTTCTTACTTTTACCCTTCTGATTCTCTCCCCCATCCCACCACAGGGGGAAGTGAGTGAGCAGCTGGGTGGTGCTTAGCTGCTGGCTGGGGTTAAACCATGACAAGAACACAATACATATGTAGAGTTTTCTCCATTTTAGCTAGAATTCCGTAAATGACAATATTTTTCTTTTTCTCTAGAATTAGTTAGCTTTAAACTAAGGTCATAGTCCTATCTTTCCCCATTCTCTCTTCTCATAAGTTACACGGAAGGCAGTATTGTCCTGGAGCAATTTCTATATTGAAGACACCCAAAATCATATTTCAATAGACCCATTCCCCTTCATTTTATGGCTGCACAGCTTAGTCACAGACTAACTCCAAGTTTACAAAACAGCAAAATTATGGCTGCTGCAAAAGCCTGCCTACAAGTATTATATGCTCACAAGGTCATTCAAGCAAATAAATTCACTTGCTGTGAAATAAATTATAATACAACCATATAGAAAGACTAGGAGTTTATTATAATTAAAAGAAGTCTAGGCATTTATATGAATAACGATGACATCAGTTATAAGTATTTAACAAGCAAAAGATATAAATCCTTTGTTGTCCAGAGCTAGCTCTGTAACTGACAGATGGGATTAACAACCTGCCCACAGTCAAGCTTGCCATTTGCTGCACTACTAAGAATTGTTTCATCTTCATCTGATCAGTTACTGGCCACTGTTACAGACCGTAATTTCTGCATACCCACATAGAAGACAGCAGAGAAGACAGCAGATTTTTTAATACCTGCAGAATTTCTTCTGTGAAAGGGAACTGTACATAGTGTACCATTCTCTTGTCACATTCTACTGTTTAAACTTGCTTAGGAATGTTTCTTTTTCACTTTATAAAATACTTGTATTAAAATATCACCAAGAAGCATAGTCAGGGCCAGTAATTCACTGCATTAGGTGCTGTGTGATATCTGAATATGCCACCTGCTTTACCTATCCATACGCTGAATTGGATTGTATAATATATAATTGTATAATCATCAGTAGAGAACCAGCTAATAGCTTATTCAATGGACTATCACAGCTCTGTTTCTACTTTGCTAGAGAACCCAAAGGCATGTGTTGGGAGGCAGAGGAGCTACAGTAGAATGTTTGGGATTTTACACACACACACACACACACACACACACGCATCCCACCACCACCATATTTAATCTCTAAAAATTACATAGGGAATTAAGTTTTTCTTCTTACTCTGCCAAAGTGGGAAGTTAATTTCTAAGAATGTGGAAGCCCAACACAGAGGAATTTTAGATCTACTTTAGCTTTAAGCAGAGATCTCAGTGAAAATATTACCAAATGCTCTCAAAGTTCCTAACATCATCCAGTGAAGCTGGAGTTCTGCAGACTACTAGCAACTTAACAAATTGTCCAATAAAAAAAACCCTTCTCAGTAAAAGCTACTGTTTCTTGTAGTTCCTCTGATGGACCCATATTTCTATCTAATTCCAAGATTTTATATTTTTATCATATCTTTTCCCACCACTGCAAAATAAACTTCAAGACACAACTAAGTAAAAGCTGTAAGTGAACTAACATAGATTTTCTTAGGAAATATACGTTGAATACATATATCTGAACGGGCACACACGTTTGTGTCCCCCAAACATACACACAGAGTATAACAGTACATAAAAATAAATGGCCAGTTATCCCAAGATTCTACCCAGAATAACCTATAAGCAATAAAAGGTATACTATAACACAGAAAGTACAAAGCTTTCACATTAATATCACAGTGCTGCTGATTTCAAAAAAGCAGAAATTATATTGCACCACATGTACAACAGAAAGGTAACAATGGGAAGACTATTTCCATGAATGAGAGCCGAAAGGGATATTCAGAAATACCTAGCTAAAAACACAAATTAATATTAATCTTGGCCACGATCCCCAATTCAAAAGCAAGCCTCTACAACACAGAGCTCCCTATCCAATAACAGGCTTTCACACCACTAATGTCTACCACCTATTTACTACCATCAGATGTTGTAGTGCTTCCCAAGTCCTCCCAAAGCTTTCGCATCTCACCATCGAATAACCAGTGCCCAGTGTCTGTTGCCCCTGCTTCCCACCCTCCCGACACCACAGAGCACTACACATTTCCCATCTTTCTGAAGCACAGCTTTTCCACAACCTCACCCCAAGTCGCGACAGCTTCACTGCTCTCCTGCCCCACGCCACCACCACCCCCCCTACAGATCTCCCACGCATCCCAGCGCACAGCACAGTGCTTCCCCAGCCGTACCCCAAAATCCGGCCTCCCTGCAACACACCACCTTCCCACCGAGGTACTCCGAACTGTCTTGACTCCAGCCACCCTATACCCAGTAAGCCACCACCTCGCCATGCAGGACAGACACCTCCAGTCCACCACACCAGCCACTCCTCCTGGGGCATTCCCATCCACTCAGGTGCTGGGCAGCAGTACGAATTCAGACCAGCCAAGGTGGGCAGCGGACAATAACAGAGAGCAGACAGCCAAAGATGGGATGGAGATGGAGAGGTAAGACAGAAGAAAGGAAGAGATACCAGGAAAAGAGAGGGAGAGAGAAATGACAGCAGACAAGGGATTTTACCTGGTCGTAAACCATCCAGAATTAAGGATTAATTAAGGACCACAAGCCTTGGCTCCCAAGGATTAATTAAGGGCCACAAGCCTTGGTTCCCCCCCATGGACTGAAGGATGAAACTCACAAGGGCTTCCTAAGGGGACACCTTTCCCTTGATCATTAACAAGAATAATTACTCAGACTTTTCTAAGCTTCAGAAAAAGACCAAGTATTTGAAAACAAGAAACTCAAAAGACTGTGTGTCGTGGTTTAACCCCAGCCAGCAACTAAGCACCACGCAGCCGCTCACTCACTCCCCCCCATCCAGTGGGATGGGGCAGAAAATCAGAAAAAGAAGTAAAACTCCTGGGTTGAGATAAGAACGGTTTAATAGAACAGAAAAGAAGAAACTAATAATGATAATGATAACACTAATAAAATGACAACAGTAGTAATAAAAGGATTGAAATGTACAAATGATGCGCAGGGCAATTGCTCACCACCCGCCGACCGACACCCAGCCAGTCCCCGAGCGGCAAATCCCTGCCCCCCCACTTCCCAGTTCCTAAACTAGATGGGACGTCCCATGGTATGGAATACACTGTTGGCCAGTTTGGGTCAGGTGCCCTGGCTGGGCATGAGAAGCTGAAAAATCCTTGACTCTAGTCTAAACACTACTGAGCAACAACTGAAAACATCAGTGTGTTATCAACATTCTTCACATACTGAACTCAAAACATAGCACTGTACCAGCTACTAGGAAGACAGCTAACTCCATCCCAGCTGAAACCAGGACACTGTGACACTTTAACAAAAGAAAGTGCAAGCTCTTTTTTTAAATGTTGAAAGAAAAAAAAAAAAGAAAGGAAAGAAAGTAATAAAAGGCATTTCCTTTAAAGGAAAGAAAGCCTAAGAACTACACAAGATAAACATCTCAGATTTTACCATTAAATTGTACTAATTATTTTAACAGGATCTTGCATTCAGATTAATCCCACAAGACTTGTAATTCGGGTAGTTAAAAGACAGTATTAGTTTCTATATCCTGAAGATGTGAAGGGAGACCAAAACGGAAATAAAAAATTAGAAAAAATAGAAAATTAGAAAAAATACTCTATCTTAGAATGCTACAGTTGATGCTTAAGTGCTTCAGTCAAACTGATATACTAAATAAATATATAAACTTTCCATTTGCAACACAGCATCTGCTAACTATAAGACTAAGTCATTGTCTAATAATTTTTTGATTACACAGTATAAAAAGAGCAGTAGTGACAAATATGCACAATAAACCTCAGGATGATTCTGAACATTTTATAATTCAGCCCTCTCACAGCCTATTTTTGGAAGCTGAAATTTGAATACCATTAAATCAAAGGAGAAACAGCTGGCAAGATACCATATACAACAGCAACAACTGATCTCCAAGACTAATGGGATGCTTCTCACTGCATCCTGCAGCACAGTGTGGAAGTATCCACACTAGCTCAAGTACAGAAAACAATCTAGCAATGTAACATGAGCTTCGTGAGAACTACTTCATCATTCTTCCTAGAAGCCAGTAAAATACAGGGTAAATTAATCGCTACTGCAGCAGAATGCTTCCAGTACCTGAATTAGGTTAGGTATCTGTATATCACGTCACACATGGCTTTCACAAAGGTCACAGGGCCAGTAATTTTATTTTAGGATGTAAGCTGTAATTCAAACTATGCCTTATTGTAGTACAACATCTTCCAAAAGCTAAACATATATCTGCTGCCTCTGAAGGCATTTTATACAAACACAAAACAATAAGAAATTAATTGATTCACAAAAAAATTGTTGCCCAAAAGGACACAAGCTATTATCATAGAATTTTCATATTAATAAATACCTTTATCTGGAGAAGTCCTATGAAAAAATGGGAAGTACTAACGAGTTCTGTCAATACCATTTCTCAATTCAAATTAGGAAGTAGACAGCAAGAACCATAGTAAAAAGTTTTCGGGGGTTCTTTGGTTTTTAAGTCTAATACTAGTGTGAGTCATATGAGTACAAGCTAAAAATGCCTCTAAAAGTAACTAAGAAGGACTCACCAAGTTCATTGAGACTCTGGGCAGCTTTTGTTATCTCTCTGCTTCCTCCTTGCAGTTGTCCTTGAAGTCTCTTACTGAGATACAAGATGCGTATTATCCTCCGCAGCAAGTCACAGGCAGCCTGCAGAGAAATTGTAGCGTTAGGAGATATTATCAGTACATTATGATCACATAATACTAGGCCTCAAATATGGAAATATTTTAACCAAAAAAGGAAATATGAATGTGAATAAAAACATGGAGCTTTACAACACTGAAACCCCTTTCTTCAGGATTTTTTAACATTAACAATACTTTCTAAAGCTGGTAATTACATTCACAGGGCTGCTGAGATTATGCTGTTGTTACTAGCAAAAAAAAAAACAAAACCAAAACAAACTCAGAACCCTACGACAGAGACATGTTCTATTTCTAACTAGAAGTGAGCTTTATTTTACATTGTGCATCTCTCCTCAATATTCCTCCCCTCTGTAAGCTTTAGTAAAATTAAGAAGTTGGCATTGCCAATCAAATATTGATCCAAAATAAGCAAAATGGCAGTACTTACGTCAGAGGACAACAGAACTTAAAGGCTAAATTGTTATTACAAATATTGACTCTTATGGTGGGAATATATGTAACAACTCATTTTCAGCATAACTTTCATAAGGCCAGTCACCTTCATTCAGCCAAGTGTTAGTTCACATTCTTGCACAGGTCTATTAAAACACATGGCATTCTTGGCTAAAAATTAAAAAGATGGATGCATATGTAAATTTTCAGGAAACATATTTGTGTATGTTTTTGTTAGCACCAATTTAGAAAAAAAAGGCATTGCTGACATCTGAATCAAACATAATAGTTTCATAATTTTTCACTCAACTAAAATCTTGAAACAGGTTTTCTCCTTCTACACAGTAAATAATAGAGACAGAGAAACAGTAAGAGTTATATCGAGTTCCTCTAGGGCTGGATTGGGTCAGTGGGGCTAGCAGGTACATGCTACAGGAGCAGCAACATTCTGGAGCGGGTAACATCTAAACCAGAATTCAGAAATGTAACTTAGGAGAAGGTAAAAAAGTATGTAGATTTTGGCATAGTCATAGGTACAGTCCAACATCTGCAATCAGATTAACAAGCGAGGTAAATGAGAAATTTAGAAAGAGTAAGACATAGTTGTTCTGAGGTATTTGCCCTCGTACTGAAGGCAAAGCCTCCTGAAGTATTTACCTTATGAATATAAAAATTAAATTAAAAGTACTTTAAAAAATATTTAGTATCTGACAGACTTTGAATCCCTTTTTTTAGGCTCCAGTTAGTGTGTTAATGTCCTGAAAACTAATGTTAAAGTGCACATATGAAAACATAGACAAGTGAGTCATGTCAACCATTTCATTCAGTAGACTGCACAACTTGTCAGTCTCCCCTATGCCAGCACAAACCAATCAAAACACAAATATTTGTAGTTTAATTTTTTTAAACACCTAGACAGAACAAAACAGAAAAATTAGAAAAAGCCCTACTGAGGCAAATCACCAAAAGCACAATTACTCTTGCTGCTTTTGGCTCTGTATCACATAATCTGAAGTGCAAGTTTCCCAAGCATTCTAAGTCAACTTAACCACATGATTTCTATTACCGTTAGTAAGAACCAAGTGGGGCTTATCCTACTTTAAGAGATTAACGTATTAGTTTTTATTAATTCATTTCTTTAATTAGAAAAATCTTGATCCACATATCACTTTCATATCTGTGAACTAAATTTCTGCAAGATGAATCAAAAATAGCTTTTTATATAGTGCACCATGCTTCACTAAATAAGAGGCATAGTATTACTACTTTGCTTTCAAAGTTAATTACTCTCTAATCCAATTGTGTACCTCTGGCTAATATTTTTCCCTAGAAATTCAACTTCAGTTATCTTCTGACCATCTTTTACTTTACATCCCAAAAGATTATTTCTTTTTCATTGAATTGTTGCTCATTATCTCCTATCCCAAGAAACAATCTTTTAACAGAACTATCAAACTGAGTAAGAGATGGGAAAAGTTACATTTAGATGCAAGAGCAAAAAAAAGTTTTAACTTCTGGCCCTGTAAATTAGAAGGAGCAGAAAAATCCAAAGACACTGAAGATGCACTCTTAACTTCAGTGATTGCTACTGCATTGTGCCCTTGACAAAGATTCTGTTTCACCCAAGTATTTCCATTTACATGAGTTGTTCAATTTAATAAAACTGTAAAAGAATGCAAAATATGAGGACCATGTAATGGAAACAAAAAATTCTATCTAATAGTGGAGTTGTTCACAGATACTAGATCCTCTAACCTGACCACCTGCATAACAGAAGTGTGAATTAATTCAGGAAAAATTCCCTTCCTGAGTTGATATAGTATGCTTTCCTAAAGAAGATGCTTTTAGCCAAGAAGGAATTAATTCCACTGTTCAAGCAAGAAATAATTTGGAAAAGGCCAGTGGCCTGAGGTAGTCCCAGCAATTCTAGTAAAATTAAAAATAAAACCCGATTTTTCTGGAGATTACATGTTAGTTATCTCCTGAAATTTAAAGCAATGTATCAACACTAACAGACATTATTGCTACAATTTGAGCAATCAGAAAGCCTCTTACTTTTAATCTCAAGTTAATTTTAAGAAATTATTGAAAGAAGACTTAATTATAAAGAGAGGACCACTTGAAAATGTGCCAGTGTGTAGCTCATATATGCAATTGCATATATCTGCCAGATCATAATGTAATTGAATGTATATGTAACAGAATCCTGAATAAAGATGAGACAGTCCCCTATCTTCAGACTACATTTACTATTTAGTTATGGTAGCACCAGGATGAAATCTGCTACTAGTGAATATTTTAAAGAGAGAATAACTTTAAAATACAGAATTATTATTTTTTTAAAAGGTTTTAAAAATTTGGCTATTATAAGGAATTTTAAACACTGAGATATCTGAAATTAAGAGAACATGTAGAAACACTTGGTTAAACAGAGCTGCACAGAAAATAACCTTCTGAAGGACAAACTCCCTGTCTACATATTTCAGCTGTTAACTATTCCCATTTAGCTTGTGATCTACTACAGAAGGACTCAGAAGAGGACAGTACGATTTAAAGTAGGAAGTAAGCTTTGTGAGTCTGCTGCTCCCTTGGGATGCCATGAAGTTCTAAGAGCAGAGCAAGACATAATATACACAAGCACACAGCAGAGATTTAGAATTCAGGACTAGATTTGAAGTTCGACAATGAATTTGCAGTGAGAATGTTTATGAAAAAGCCAGACTATATTAAAAACAATTAAGGATGGCAAAATCCAGCTTTATGCAAGCTAAATATTCCTTCAGTTTGTGAGCAGTCCCACAGCAATCAATGGAGAAGCAGTAAAATAATACCATCATGAGTACAAGAGGCCCCCTTAAACACCACACAGTTCAGGACTGTTGGCAGCCAGGTAAAGAGACACCACAGCAGTGCATCTTGGGGAGGCAGGAGGGTTGAGATTTCGACTATTGACTCAACTCTCCATAAGTCCAGCTTCATTTCATAATTCAGGTGTCCTGACCCTCAACTCGTCCCAGCAGCGTAGTGCAACATAAAGCACTCGCTATGTATCTGCCAGCACAAGAAGGGACAGCAACTCTTGTGCCAAGAATGGACTACTCTCAGTGGCAGAGAAGCTGGAATCATCGTTCCTCTTCCTACATTGAGGTAAGTAAGTGGATTTGGATGCTAGGAAGGGTAGCCTAGCAGGCTCCACTTACCCTGCACCTCTTTTTTCTGACTTACAGCCAAGAAAAGGGAGATACTACAAATTCCCTAGCACAGGCTGAGTAATGCTGACCCTCGATGGATGCTGCTTTCACACCACAGGAAAAATCCATGTAACCCTGCTACACCAAAGAGTAAGCAAAGAGCATCCAAGAAACATTTTCTAAGTTCAGGGACTCATTCTTCTCAGACATCCTTCTGCAGTTTGACTTCATGTAAGGTCAGAGCAGAAATATCTTCACCTTCATCCCCAAACTCCCACAACCCTCTCCACAGCTGCAACATACATCAGAAAACAAAAAAAATCTGCACCTAACCTGCCACATGGAAGTCACAGAAGTTTTGACCAGTGGCAAAAACAGTAACAGCTGAAGTTGAAAAGAACAGGAGAAGCAGCTGGACAACCTGGATGAACAGAGTGTTAAGAGCTTCCTGCAGAACTTGACTACTGCTGAAAGTAATGTAGAAAATAGTAGAAGTTCAGCCGAGAGATTAGTGCAGCTGCTCCACCAGCCCCCAGACTAGAAACTGCATGACAGTTTGCAGCTTCATCTACTCTACTGTACAACAGCAGTCACCCGCAGAGGGCAATCTACTTTAGTGTATATCCACAGCTCAAACTTCAGCTACTAAAAGATAAGCTCCTAGTTCTGCAAAGCTAAGGTAAACTTGTGAAGACAAATAGTTCAAACAATAACTCATTAAATACTTGCAGATCTGGAGTTGTGCTGCTTTTCAAACCATAAACTGAATAGAATGCAGCTACATGACTCCTGAAGATCTGAATAGTTTTCAACTATTATAAAATTAATAATGGAAGTGTTTGACACTTATCTCACCATCACTGTGATACGCTCTCTCCCACTGCTATCCTCTAACAGAGATCTACATTCTCCTGTAGACTCCACTTATAGTCAAAAGACAGGGACAACTATGTACCTGGGCTTATAAAACTCCAGAACCACAACTGGCTCCATAAGTTGCATCTTGACTATTTTGAAAGAATTAATTCCCAAACTCTTTACTAAACTGCAGCCAAGCATGCATTAACTTAGAGGAGAAAAGCATCTTCTAAACAATGGCACCATAACATTAAATACCAAAATTACACAAACAGTAATAAGAATTTAATTAATCTGTACTCAGATAACCCTTCCCTCTTCCCTCCACCTCTACAAAACTCACTTAGCTAGCGCAAAGGTCAGTTTCCTACTTTGCAATAGGAAGCACTTCTCAGTAGCACATGAACAGACACCCAAATACTGATCTTCATTGAGAAATGCTGACAATGAACTACAGGCTACTGGAGTATGAAAATCCCACCCATGTCTAACAATTGGGAAATAATACACGTTCAAAAAGGTTTTTTTAAAATACATTTTTTAATACAACTTACTTGAAGTTTTGCTAGCTGAGCTGTGCGGGACACTATTTTGTTGTAGGGGTCAACAATTTTGACTCTAATTCTAAAAAGAAGACGACAAATTTATTTATAGCAGTATTAATAAATAACATGAAAGAACAATTAAGAATTTATACTTTCTAATCACATAATGAATGGCATACCTATCAACAGTACTTTGTAGAGCACCAATTCTAGTCTGCATCATTTGGAGGACACCTGCAAAATAAAGCAGATTTTTTACATGGAACACTTGTCAATTATAGAAAGAACTATTCTTCAAATCATAGTAACTACTGCAGACTACTTTAGCATAAAAAAAAAAGTGTTTCCCCCTTTACAACAAAGCATTCAAACAGACTGAAATTAATAAAACACAGCCTATTTGAAAATAAACTGAGCAGGTAATAGGTCACTTACTGAACATTATGGAAAATTTACTGGTAGAGAACACAAGCCTACAGAAGAAATATCACTCTGAAATCCATCATATGTTAAGTTTCAAATAATATTTAGAGTATGCTGCTTCCTAAGAAAATGACCATCAGGACTGCTGTTCAAAGGCATATAACCTGGTACAAACACTTGAACGTGATATACAAAAATGGCACAACCTATTTAACACTATTTATTTAATATAGTGACTAGACAGTTCAGAGAAACCAACAGACAAAGAGGACTGATAACCAATTCTATTTCAAGGTTTTCTTCCTGTGCTTAAGCATCTTTAGCAAAAAGTAAAGTATCAATGTCATTGTGAAGTCATCTAATTCAGATTACAAACAAAGTAAACTACCCTAATCATGTTTGTTCCAGATTAGTTTGGCAAAGCAGCAAAAAGCAAGACCACAAGCGTGTTTGTTCTTTTCTTGTTAAATTGCAAACAAAGTAGTCAAGGGTAGCAGTAATTTCTGCAATATGGAATCAGCTTGCTGAGAATTTAATTAAGTTATACAAACCCAGGCCTATGAAATTATTTTTGTTCCAGTTATTGTTAGCATTCTCAAACATACTACATTTTTGTAAAGCCCTGTTTACAAGCATGTCATCATCAGATTGGATAAAACTGCAATATGATACAGTAAGATGGAAGATAAACAAAACTACTGCTAATACTTCTAATCATCTTGTCCTGTACTGGGACTATATATCATGTATTTTGTATAAATATGGAAATTCCCACCTTTTCTATATTTCAGAATTATTAACTTGGCTTAGTGACAGACTCAGGAGTTCTCTGACATTTATACATAGAATGGTAGGCATGCAATTCTCATGCATCAGAAGACAAAGATTTGAGATACAGTGAAAAGGCTGAATTTTCTACTCTATGTTGCAATAATGGGGCAGGGCCAGTAGCATGACATTGCTGCATCTGTGACTGTGACACTGCTGTAAAGCATACAGCAGTCCTCTTGCCAGAAGGCAGAATTAGGATGGGTGAAATGGCAATCTACCCTCTCCATCTGCCATGTAAAATACAGGATGATACTATTTATCCTATCTTGAGCTAACAGGTAGCTCAAGATACCTACTGAGTTACCTATAGACAGAAAACTGCACAGACCTAAAAAAGAAAGGACTCTACAAGCTGGGTATATCAATTTGAAATGTTTAATGAGATTCACTTTCAGACATCCAAACAATTGCACATGCTGTGAATTAGCTCCATAACCCTCACTTGCTAACTTTCTTGATAAACACGCCAAGAGCTATGTGTTTCTAACTTCGTAATTCAAATTTCCATTTACATCCATCTTTTCTTTTTCTTATGAATCTTGACTCAGTGTTTCTTCTACAGTGACCATATATCATGTGTAGCACAAGCAGGGCAGAGATAAGAAAGTTTTGCAAAACTCATCTTTGCGTGCATAGACTTTGATGTTCCTGGCAACTGCAGACTGAAGTTTCTACTGATGTCTCAGTTATCAAATACTTTTCAGGATTAGAACCTCTGCATGCTTCTCCCTCCCTCACACACAGAAAAGGCCTCTTAAAGAGCATAACCCTAAGTAAACGGAATAATTTCAACAAATTTGAGGTGAATTAGATTTTATTTTTACTTTGGGTTATTAGCTGTAAAGCATGCATTATTTACCACGCCTGCGTTACAGAAAAGTTTTATAGCTGAATAGGTGTTTTAAAGTACTTTATTCTTTCCTCAGAGCAATTTTAGGAAGGAATGCCTTCAGAAACAACCATGACTTCAGAATACACAGTTCTACTGAGCACAGATTGTTGAAGATCGTGACTGGGAGGTATTTATCAATCACAAGATTGACTACAGATTCCTATCTACTTCTTATTTGGAGGATGAACACAGATTCGTCCTCCTATGCTTAATTTTCTAACTGTTTAAAAAGCTGTTTGGGAGCTACCATTGCTAGATTAAATGGGCCTTTTTTTATTTTTATAGCTATATGCAAATGCTAACAATCAAATACTGCATCCAACAAGTTCCAAAGACTAAGGAGATCCTATAACTGTCAATAACCAGAAACTCTCTGGTTATGCCAAAACCTGGAAGCAGAGGAAGAAACAAAGGTAAATGTATTGGGTTTGTGTGGTAAGGTTTTGGTAGCGGGGGGTTACAGGGGTGGCTTCTGTGAGAAGCTGCTAGAAGCTTCCCCTATGTCCAAGAGAGGCAATACCAGCCAGCTCTAAGATGGACCCGCCGCCGGCTAAGGCCGAGCCAATCAGCGATAGTGGTAGCGCCTCTGGGATAATATATTCAAGAAGAAGAAAAAGTTGCAGGGCACACAGAAACAGCAGCCAGAGAGCAGAGTGAGAACATGTAAGAGAAACAGCCCTGCAGACCCACAGGTCAGTGCAGAAGGAGGGGGAGGAGATGCTCCAGGCGCCGGAGCAGAGATTCCCCTGCAGCCCGTGGGGAAGACCATGGTGAGGCAGGCTGTCCCCCTGCAGCCCAGGGAGGTCCACGGTGGAGCAGATCTCCACCTGCAGCCCGGGGAGGACTCCACGCCAAAGCAGATAGATGCCCGAAGGAGGCTGTGACCTTGTGGGAAGCCCGTGCTGGAGCAGGCTCCTGGCAAGACCTGTGGCCCCGTGGAAACAGGAGCCCACGGTGGAGCAGGTTTTCTGGCAGGACTTGTGACCCCATGGGGGACCCACGCTGGAGCAGTCTGTGCCTGAAGGACTGCATGCCGTGGAAGAGATCCACGCTGGAGCAGTTTGTGAAGAACTGCAGCCCATGGGAAAGACCCATGTTGGAGAAGTTTGTGGAGGACTGTCTCCCGTGGGTGGGACCCCACACTGGAGCAGGGGAAGAGTGTGATGACTCCTGCCCCTGAAGAGGAAGGAGCAGCAGAGACAATGTGTGATGAACTGACCCCAATCCCCATTCCCTGTCCCCCTGTGCCACTGGGAGGGGGTAGGCAGAGAATCCAGGAGTGAAGTTGTGCCCAGGAAGAAGGGAAGGGTGAAGGGAAGGTGTTCTGAGATTTATTTCTCATTACCCTACTCTGGTTGTATGGCAATAAATTAAGTTAATTTTCCCCAAGCTGAGTCTGTTTTGCCTGTGACCGTAATTGGTTGAGTGATCTCTCCCTGTCCTTATCTTGACCCACGAGCCCTTTGTTATACTTTCTCTACCCTGTCCAGCTGGGGGCAAGGAGTGATAGAATGGCTTTGGTGGGCACCTGGCATCCAGCCAGGCTCAACTCACCGCAGTAAATTACTTAGCAAGTTACAAAATGGAAGGGGAAAAGGGGATATGCTTGGATTCTATAGTATGTGCAAATTAGCATATTATAGAATTAAGTATCTTTCTGCACAAAAAAAACCCCAAACCATATGAAGTTCCCAGCAAGTGACAAAGAGCAGAATGGCAGGTCTAATGAGCTCCTGGCACAAGAACAATATACTGCAACCATTTTTCTATACAGATTCAATGGTTCCTAAGTAAGACCTCTGAAAGTCTGCAGTTTATGTTAAAATCCAGATCCCAAACAGTAGAATAACACAAAGGTATGTATTTAACTTAGTTAAACCCTTACTAGTTAAAAAATATCTCAATGCAGTTAAGATTATGTGTTAAAGCCTCTCTGGTTAAGATTTGCAAGCTATGCAACGCATACATATGCAACATGCACAAACTTTGTACTTAACGGCAACAGGTATCAGCTAATATTGCACAAAATTAGGCTTCTTTAGGAAAATATATTAAAAGGTCAAAAAGACTTGATTGCTAAAGTTGCTCAAAACTGATTATCAAAATATGTTTTCCTACTCCAGAGAAGTACCAGCCAAATCTTCTCCCTGGAGCTCCATCTACTGACATCAAATAAAAGCTGCCACATGTTACTCCTCAGAAGTAACATCTGCAGCCTTAACATTAGGGACCAAAGTTGGCAGTGAATGACATTCCCTGCACAGATATTAAAAGTGCTTCCTCCACTGTAAGAAGCAGCAAGCATAATATAACGGCATTTACCTTCCAGGGATTCAATTCCAGTTGCTTGGGCCAACAGGTCTTCATGTCTTGCAACAACCTTAAAAAAAAAAAAAAAGAGAGAAATCAACACAGAAAAATGGGGATGTATGCTAATACTAATACATCATCATCATCCCTACATTAGGCAGACACAGGAAAAAGCAGCCATGCCTTAAAGATTAAAGAGTTTTCAGAATACGTTTTAATTCACAAAAGCAGCAAGCTCAGAACAAGAAGGTCAGCAACTGCAGCATAGCTGACATCTTAATTAAAGCCAGCAGAGCAATCACATTTCAACACACCTTCATATACAATAATAATTGTAAATGTAAACTTATTAATCACACAGTAATAATGTATAGTCATATTTTTAATATTTTCTTTTCCATTTATGACATTTAGAAATAGTTCCCAAAGAATTTACCAACTGGGGTAGGGGGAGGGAGGAAGCAGGTTTTGAAACTACACAAAAACTTAGCATGTGTTCTCACTGCAAGGTCCACTGTGGATTTGTAGCATCTGCATAGATTTTACCAAAAAACCTTCTACTATCAAAACTCAAAAGCCTTTCTGAAGGTGCGGAGGTGCGTTAACATAAGTTATATTTGCCCAGCTAAAGGTAAGCCTTAGACCATAGGCTACTCTCCAGCACAGAATGAAAGGGTGCAAGTTAAATCATTCCCTATCTTCTCACAACTGCCATCCCAAAACACGGGCCAGTGTTTCTGATAGCTGACATGATCATTTGGAAAGAGTCAGGGAACATCCTTACAAGGAAGAGTGGAACCTCCATGTATACAGAGATTGGCTGCAGAAACTGAAAACAAAGCAGTACATGGCTTCTTGGTAGGAGCATTAAGAGTGGGTTTGACTGAATAAGTATCACATTCACTACCAGTTTTACTGGAAGTGGTACCTTTAGTTACTGCTTGCAGAGTACACTGGGCAATTTCAGAAGGAACAAGATCATAAGATTACTAAGCTTTTGCCTAGTTTATATTGACCACCCCAGAATAACAGGTATGCTTTAAACTTACTTGTAAATGAAGCTCTTTATCCAACTGACTAATACCTTGGGCAAGTTTTGCTAGTTGCTCAGCTATCACAGCCTGATGGATAGACTGGGAAGTGTAAGCTTTCACATCAAAGTCCTCTCTGAAGAAGTCAGCATAACATTCTGAAAAAGATTTAGATTTTATTTTTATGCTTCAGACCAGTTAAATAATATTTATGGACCTAAAGCGTACAGTTCTCTGACCTTCAATTTCTCCAAATGTAACAGCATATGCTCTATCACATAATACAAATGTGACACTGATTTGAGAAGAGACCACAACCAAGAGAAATGAGTTTGGAGCTGATGGCTGGGGTGCGTAAATGGTGAAAAAGACACACGTTCCTTTACTCCCCACAGCCTTTTCTCGAGTAGAATACAGTAAAACGTATTGATACCTTCTCCTTCAAACTTCACAGTGTAACCAGGGTGAGGCTATTGAGGTTGTACCCATAATCAAACACATACCAGTCACCTTCACGTCCCTGAGGACTGGAGTGGCAGCAGACGCGACTTCATGAAATCACACCGGTCTCTTACAAGGGTACTGGTTTAAAAACTACTAAATTAACGATACCGCAATGATGATTCGGGACCAGACAAGACCCGAGTTTCCAGGCAGCACATACTAGCATTACCGAGCGCCTCCGTCTCTCCTTTCGGTGCACTTTTTTTCCCTTTTGGAGCAAGCGGCCACAGGTGAAGGGGCCGCGCCACCGAGACCCCCCTGCCGGCAGCGGGAGGTCTCCTCCCCGAGGAGGGGGCCGCTCCGCAGGCGCGGCAGCACTCCCCAGCGCCCGCCGTCCCTCCAACGCCGAAACTTTCCGTCGCCTGACAGCGCGGGGGTTCACCGCCTTCCTCGCCCCGTCCCCTCACACGGCTCTGCCCGCCCGGCCCAACACCGCCCTCGCAAAGGACCCTCCGCGGACGGGACCCCCCGACGCGGTCCCGCCGGCGGCGGGGAGGGGGGCACGGCCAGGCGCTGCCGCCCGCCCGCCCGCGCCGCGCGGCCCCCCCTCACCCGCCGCCACCGTCCGCGCCTCACCGTCCGCCAGCAGCTCGGCGAGGGCCGGGGCCGCGGCTCCGCCGCCGCCTGCCCCCGCCTCCTCCATGCTGGCAGGTACCGGGAGCCCGCGCGTCACTCCCGGGCGGCGGCGCGCGGCGATGATGGCGAAGGCGCGCGACGGAACGGGGCCGCCCAGCGAGCGCGCGGGAGGCGGCGGCGGCGGGGCGCTCGCGCACGTGGTGAGCGCGGGGCCGGGCCGGGCGGAAGGGTGCGGGCCGCGAGCCGGGCGGGAGCCCTTAGCGCGGCCTGGCCGCAGGGAGGGGCGGCGGCCGGATGGCGGCCGGGCGGCGCTCCTCGGGCCCGCCGCTCCGGCACCCGGCGGGCACCGGCGCGCGGGAGCGAGCTCAGGCCGGGGTGGTCGGGCCGCAGCCCCCGCCCTGCGGGGAGAGGCGGAGGGAGCTGGGCCTGTAGCGGGAGGACGAGGGACAGCGGGCCTGCGCTGAAGCGGGGGCGGTTCTGGCCCGACGTGAGGAAAACCTTTCCCCGTGAGGCTTGTGGGGGCAGGGTAGGGGCTGCCCTGAGCCCCTGGTCCGGCCTCGGAGCCGGCCCTGCGCGGAGGGGTGGGCTGGAGACCTCCCTTCCAGCCTGAACGACCCGTACTGCGAGGAGTGAAAACTACTACAACGGGGGGGTTACGAAGGACAGCGGGGCGCCCGGCGCTCGTAGCTGGTGGCGGCGAAAGGCTTGCTCCTGACGCTGTGCGAGTGAGGGGCTTCTTGCGGAAAGCTTTACCAAAACGGCAGTCCGGTGTAAGGTCTAATGCTTTGCTGCATGGCTGGTGAGAAATAGCTGAGTTACTTACACGCAAACACTGTTTGTTTTTCCAGATGCTAAAAGAGCGTTAATTATTCATGATTGGTGACATCGTAGAAACTAAACGATGCCAACTAAAAGATCCCATGGATTTGTTTCATTCTGGGCAAGCTGTAAAAATATGTGCCCCTATGGTCCGCTACTCAAAGTAAGTAACTGTCATGTCAACTCTGTTTTCAGTGTATTTTCTCTGAGGAAGTTTATCTTGACTGTAAAACCAGGGATGATTACCTTTCTCTCCTTTAATTATTTAAGACAGCAGTAGACATGGGACATGTTTTATCTCATGATTATACTTGGACATCCCCACAGTATTACTGCATGTCAGAACAACATTTTAGAATAGCTAATCAGAAAAATGTCTTTCCTATTTATCTCTTGATTTTCATTGTCTGCAGGTTGGCTTTCAGAACCTTGGTTAGGAAATACAGTTGCGATTTGTGTTACACACCAATGATAGTAGCAGCTGATTTTGTGAGATCTGCAAAAGCTAGAGACAGCGAATTCACAACAAACAAAGGTATTCTTTTTAAGAAACCATTGCCTTGTCAGAATGTTTTATGTGGTGATAAACCAAATTGGCCAAGTGAATAAAGTCTGTCACACAACTTCACATCCATTAACAATTTTGGTATACCGTATCTGATTGATTGTAAAACTATAGAAATATTCTAGGTGAGAGTAAGCACATTCCAGTGATAGTGTGTCAAATGAAATAGTGGAAAACCTTGTCTCCACCTGAAATCAGGGCCTCCAAACCACTTTAGATGTGTGGCGGGTTGAACATAGCTGGCCAGTGGCTATGCACCCACACAGCTGCTCAGTCATCCCTCCTCCACCCTCCCAACAGCACAGGAAGAGAACAGGAAGAGCAAAAGCAAGAAAAACTCACGGGTCAAGATAAAGACAACTTAATAAGTGAAGGAAAGAAGGAGAAAAAAAAACAAGTGATGTAAAGGAAATCACTTCCCACCTCACACCAGCAGACCAGTGCCCAGCCAGTCTCCAAGCAATGGCCACCCTGGAACACAATTTCCATGTCCCAATGCACTTTCTTCTTCCCCTACCACTCCAGTTTCATTGCTAATGTTGATGTTATACGGTATGGAATATTTCTTGGGCCAGTTTGGGTCAGCTGTCCCAGCTGTGTCCACTCCCAATTTCTTCCCCACCCCAATCTATTGGCTGGGGGCAGGGGGAGGCAGAGTGAGAAAAAGAGAAAGTTTTGACACTGTGCAAGTACTGTGCAAAAATAGCCAAAACACTGGTGCCTTATCAACGCTGTTTTTGTCACAAAATCCAAAACACAGCACCTTACAGGCTGCTATAAATAAACTTTAAATAAAATTTAACCCCATCCCAGTCAGACCCAGTACGAGATGGTAGTAGGATTCTTTTCCCAGCAATTGCTGCTTTTTGTGTGTTTCAGAGAAAAACACTTAACTCATTGCTGGGAAAAATTTTCTGGTGTCTAGCAAAAATAAGAGGGTTGCTAAAGGTGAAAAAATTAATAGACCAGACATTGTTACAGTGGATACAGCAGGGTTTCAAATTAGCTGGAGTGGGAAGTGGAAGGGGCTGTTGGTGGACTACTTGAGATATCGAGAGAGTGATAAAAAGGAGCAAGAAGGCAAGAAGAGACCAGGAAGTTGAAGCATGGCTAGGGTTGATGAGGAGAAGCAAGGCTTCAGGCATGGTACAGAAACATAACCAGAACACATACAAAAAGAAGTATAAGGAGTTGTGCAGAGTCCTGGCTGTAAAGCAAAAGAGAAAAGTGGTATGAAATACGTGGGAAGAAGTGACAATAATGATGCAGATCTGCTGGCATGAAGTGGCTGCAGTAGAAGAGTGTAACAAGGAACATGCATAGGCTGCAACTGGAGGAATGAAGAGAGCGCTATGAACGTGCTAGTAAGTTCAGCGTTGTAGGATCCATGAAGTGTGATGATTTAATCTATTCAGACCACTGAACTGGTCGTTTCATAAGTCTATATATAGTATCAGAGGAAGTATATTTCATTATTTTAGCACTGGCTGTCTATTAATGCTGCATTATTCAAATAGAACAGAGCAGTTACAGAGAAAAGTCACATTGGGAAGCACAGGTAGACTCTCTTATTAGTGGAATTCAACTTTAAAAAAGCATGAATAATTCTTTGTATGTAAAAATAAATGAGTAAGAACATAACTGACGATATATATGGCTCAAAGGTCCACAGAACCACTAGTTTGTTCCCTTTCAACTTACTTAGACTTCTGATCTACACAATGTCCTGTGGCATTGAAGTTCCACAGGTCAGATATGTAGTATATTCTGAGAGGTGCAGGGATGGGGAAAGAGGAAATTCTCTTTGCTGTAACTTTGCTGCCTGATAACAAGATGTACAAAATTAAATGTTCTAGTGTTGTAAACAACATCTTTTCCCTATTCACGTCTTTCATACTGGCCTTAATTTTATAGGCCTCTGAAACATTCTGCCACAGACAGCTTTGCCAAGATTATACTATTTACATTATTAGCATTTATGCTTTTAACAAGTAGCTCCACAACAGGTTGTGAAATTTTACTGTGGTTTTATGTTTAACTTCCTGGCTGTTTGGGGATTTTGTCTTCTAATTAGCGGAGTAGGTTTGGAGCCTACAATTGCAATTTCTGTTTTCCATTTTCTTTGGCATTGACATTTCTTTGTTGTTTATTTCTAAAATAGAGATAGATGTTCTTTGTGGCTGCTGCTAAAAGGTTTAATATGGCAAGACTCAGTATTTTTATTACTTAACACTCAACCAAAAATTAGGAGCGTGGGATTATTCCGAAGTATTAGCTGCAGTAATATAAATCTCTTCAGCTAGAGCACTGTCTTAAATGGACGCTATTTGGAAAATATGCAAGGGATTTTTTTTTGCTTGCTGGATTTTTAGGTAACCTCTAGAAGTGTCTCAACTTGATTGAGACGGTACTGCTGCCCTCTCTGACTTAAGCTCCAGTACTTCAAGAACTACTTATTTTCCACTAAAATAGAAAAATCTTCAGAAGCATTTGTGGTCTTTTCAGTACCAGAAGTGCACTTGCTTTGTGCATTTGTTGGATCATCCCTTTCCATCAGTGCTCAGATATCCCCCTTCCTCTTAACTGCAGCAATTGTTTATATGGAAAGTGAGTGCTAAGACTGTCTGAGGTATTTTTAGATGCCTTTAATGTAATGCAGTAGCTGTAAAAGAGGAGAGTATGTTCCAAATGACCATCTGGCTCTCTGCAGGGGCTTAGTAAATCACAAGTAGTTCAGCAGACCCAAGTTGAGGTACACTGACACTTTGGTTTCCCACTTGAGACAAAGCTGCTAAAGCTGCTTCTGCCCATGTGTTTTCATTCCAACTCTGCATATTGCATTGTTGATAAAAACCAGCCATGTTAGCACAGAAGAGGAAAAAGATGGGCTGGGATAAGGAAGGGCAACGCTTGTGGGTTGTTTAGCTCCTTTCTGAAGGGTTGGTTCCGTAAGCAATTTTCCCACCTGGCAAGACAGACAGCTGTGTCAGCACAGCAAAGGGACAGCATGCAGACAAGAAGGGGCAGGCTAGGAGGGGAAGCATGAAGGCTGCTGAGAAATAAGGAGTACTTAGTTTCATATATCATCTTTGTGAAGGATAAGCATCTGACCAATTTCGGTCCGAAAAAGTGTATGTCGAGCCAGCAACCACCTAGGACACATATGAATGTCTGAATTCCCATCTCTCTTGGTAGACGTACTTATTTAGTAACCACTGGTCAGCTACCTTTACACGTGATCTAGGGCTTGCAGAACCACAAAATATTTGAGTTTGGAAGCACCTCTGTAGGTCATGTTATCTAGCCCCCCTGCTCAAGCAGGGTCACCTAGAGCCATTTGCCCAGAACCATGGCTAGACAGCTTTTCAATATATGAAAAACGTTCAAAATTTAGAATGTCTTCTTTTTATATGCTGGGGTTTTTTTAAATCTCTAAATATCTTTTTGTTGGAGTAGGTGATCATCCATTGATTGTTCAATTTGCTGCTAAAGAAGCACAGGTTTTGTGTGATGCTGCCCGTATCGTCTGTCCTTTTGCAGATGGCATAGACCTAAACTGTGGCTGTCCTCAGAGGTAAAGTTTTGAAAAAGCTGGTGAAATAATGATGAAATAGTTTGGAATAAAGAATGCTGGTCTTCATTTTCATAGTATTTTTTGTCTTAACTTAAAAATAGACTTCGAGAGAGAAACAGCTTTTTAACCTGCCAGAAATGTCTTATGTGGCAAGACACTGTTCTGAATGTTCTGAGATGCCTGTCACCATGGTGAAACTGGGAAAACCAGGTGTATTTGCCAACTTGCCTTTTTTCCTTTCTGAGATATTGAGTGTTGGCTCAGAAGTGAAGTGTCCATCCCTTCTCAACAGCTGTTCAATATGCATTACCAAAAAGAGCTTGCTGCAAATACTTTGGAGAGTGTTTTGAGAAATGATGTGGCAATTCCCAAAATAAAGAGGCAAATCCCTGATGTCTGAGACTTCTGCAAGTGAAGGGTAGTCTTTAAAATATAATTATACAGATTATATTAATCAGGAAGTGCTGAGAAGAATTTCTTCCATCTTTTATTAGGTTTATAAGTACAGTGAATTAGTGATCTACTTCTCACTTAAATTGATAAAGATTTTGTCTTGACAGTGACACAGAGTAGTAATGCACAAATGAAGATTCTTGCTAACTGGTTCAATTGAGAGCCATTTACTACATGCTTGTCAGGCAGTCTTTTTCTAAGTGAAGACCTCAGAAATAAATGTAGGAAAGCAAAAGAAAATATTAAGGTGCAAATACTTAATTTATCTATTCTAATTAGGTTGTCTTGACTTAAAATATAGTATTTGAGAAAACTTTTCTGGAGAGATCTGAGGCTTCAAAATGGAAGTGTGGGGTTTTTTCTACGCTAACTACAGTTAAGTATGCCAAAGTGTAAGTTCCTTTTAGGCGAAAAATATATGCTTACATTTGAATTCTTTGTTTCTTGTGCATGCTGGTTTCAAAACAACAAAACTTTGTGCATTTAATCTGCCTTTATAAGAAAAATTACTTAAGAGAAAATCTGCTGCTCTTAAGTGGAAGCAAAGGTTATTTCCTGCCAATCAAAATAAAGTGTTTTGCAGTTGAGGGAAAACAGAATATTACTGAAATCATATCCTTACTTGCACTTCAAAAATCTTCCTTTTCAATCCAAAGTAATCTTCTGTTTAGAAGAAATCATAGACCCAATGGAAGGAGAAACATCAAATTATTTATTTTACTTATGATCTAAACCATTGTTGATTAAATGTTAATTTATCTTCCCTGTGAGTCCATTTTGTGGACAGAAAATTGAACTGGAAGAGATAGTAATTCATCCAAAGTTCTAACAGCACAATGGAGACAACCAGGATCTAAAAGTTGGTGTCAAACTGCAAACAAATCATCGATCTACAGCCAGTACTATCTCTGTTTACTCAACCACACATTCTAAAGGTCGTAAGGAAAGAAACTGCTGTATTTGACTGAAATTGATCTGCATTTTTTCAAATGTAGAATACAAACATTCTTTTTCTTTTAAAGATGGGCGATGGCAGAAGGTTATGGTGCTTGCTTAATAAATAAACCAGAACTAGTTCGAGATATGGTGAGACATGTACGGAATCAGATCGACAACCCTAGATTTTCAGTATCTATTAAAATAAGGTAGGTCTAACTTAAGTGCTGTTTGTGGTACATGGAAGAACCCTTTTAATGTTAGTGTAGTAGTTACACTGTATTTTAATGTATGTATATCCTGGTTTTGGCTGAGATAGAGTTAATTTTCGTTCTAGTAGCTGGTATAGTGTTATGTCTTGGATTCGGTATGAGAAGAATGTTGATAACACACTGATGTTTTCAGTTGTTGCTAAGTAGTGTTTATATTAAGTCAGGGATTTTTCAGCTTCTCATGCGCAGCCAGCAAGAAGGCTGGAGGGGCACAAGAAGTTGGGAGGGGACACAGCCAGGGCAGCTGACACAAACTGGCCAAAGGGATATTCCATACAACGTGATGTCATGCCCAGTATATAAACTGGGCTGAGTTGGCTGGGGCAGGGGCAAGGGGATCGCTGCTCGGGAACTGACTGGGCATCAGTTGGTGAGTGGTGAGCAATTGCATTGTGCATCACTTGTTTTGTATATTCCAATTCTTTTATTATTATTATTTTACTCCTTTCTGACCTATTCACTGTCTTTGCCTCAACTCAAGAGTTTTACTTTTTTTTCTGATTCTCTGCCCCATCCCACTGGGTTGGGGGGGAAGTGAGTGAGCGGCTGCATGGTGCTTAGTTGCTGGCTGGGGTTAAACCACGACAGTCCATTTTGGCGCCCAATGTGGGGCACGAACAGTTGAGATAATAATGGATCTGACCAGAGTGTATTAAAACAAATTTGATACAAGCATTCATTATATTAGTTTAATAGTCACTGGTCACAATGTCAACTTATGAGCTCTTAGAGTTGTGGCACTCATTTTTAGAGTTCTATTATGTATCACCTCACTTGCTGTATGTAGTCCCTGTCCTGCTGCTTATCCTCTGTGGGAGGTGGATTAAGGTTTTCACTTAGATGTATTGTGTAATACTGGCTTATGGTATGATAAAATTATCAGTCCTGGGATTCATCTGGTATTTGCACTCAGCATTGTCGTCACCTGTATATTTCAGGAGCCATCTGTGAGAAACTTAATAATTACAACCTTTACCTTTCCTCCTCGGAGAGCCAATCTATGGGCAAGACACCTTTCTTCCCCGTTCCCTTCTCTTCCAGTCTAATTACAATAGCATTTGAGACTTTTGAAAGATTTCAATACCCTTAGGATGTTGAAACCAGCATGGTCCACTTGCTAGGAACTAGCATGTTCCTGAATGTTGTTCAGGTCTTGTTTAGGGTTAAACAACTATTTAAGAATGTCACCCAGAGATCTGCCCTGAGGCTGGATAATTATGAGTGGCAGGGTGTGTGGGATAGTATGGGCAAGTACCTAAGACAGTGGGCACTCCATTGTTCTGGAACTTTACTCCTGAACAAGTGCAGGATCCTGAAAAACTAGTAAAATATTTGGAAAAAGTATGATGTCACCCTGGAAATTACAGAGGGACACAAATCACTGCAACATGCTGGGGCCTAGTGCATGCCTGTCAAGCCCTGTTCAACACCACTCACTACCCTCAAGGGGAAGAGAAGGTCTCTGGATCTAACAACAAGGTGACAGGCACCACGGCCCCTCCAACCCTGGCAACAGTGATTTGGGAGCTTTTTATACAGTTCAGGTAACTTACTATCTAATGTTTTCATTCTTTGGAATTTTAGGATCCATGAGGACTTAAAAAGAACAGTTGACCTGTGTCAAAAAGCTGAAGCAACTGGAGTTTCATGGATTACAGTACACGGGAGAAGCGTAGAAGAAAGACATCAGCCTGTACATTATGATGCAATTAAAATAATTAAACAAAGCATGTCTATACCTATTGTGGCTAATGGAGACATTAAAACTTTAAAAGATGCTGAAAACGTTCATCACTTGACAGGAGCAGATGGTAAGATTAAACATCCTATTTTCTAAGTAAACTTACAAATCAGATTTCAAAGTATTTATTTTGGCTGTAAGTAGGACATGATTTGAGTGCTTTTCACTCTTTGAGGAGACGAAAGAGGATGTTTTAGATGCCTTATAAACTCAGAATCACTTGTAATCATCAGAGCACTAGAGCGCTATTATTCAAAGCCATAAATAACGATTTCCGAGGGAAATTACAAAAGCTCTTTGCTTAATTATGCTATCTCATCACTCAGTAGTGGAGTTCAGGGGGACCTTCAGACATTCATTCTGTCTCTATGGAGCTGATCATCTTTAAAGAACTGTAAGCTTCCACTTGGAAATCTCTACTTCCTACACATGGGAGCAGATTTCTTATTATAAGAATATGGTGGAAAAAGGAAATATTGTTAAGCCAGATACTTAACAGTTAAGATGGTTAGCTTCAAGGACACAGTGAGGCATTGCACTCTCAGATCTGTATGTATTTACCTTGTCTTATACTTCAATGGTAAAATTTTGGGGTGAGGATTGCCCTGCAGTTATTTACTCACGATAGATTCCTACAACTGTCTATGGTTTCAAGACGATATGGAAATTCAGTATATATTTTGAAGAGGTAATCTGTATCTAGACACTTTGGATCTTAGAGCTGGAGAATAACAAGACAGAGAACAGTAGCTAGTGTCATAAGGAAAAGTTCATGTGGCAGGTTTCTTTTGATACTATTGATGTTTAATAGCAACAACAAAAAATAGTTGAACCAAACTGCCATGCTGCTACAGTGACTTCCCCCCCAAATACAAAACAGGAAGGAAATATATAACAGAAAAGAATGTTCTTATAGCCCAGCTGACCATCTTCAGTAGCAAAAATATAATGCATCATTTTTTTTTCTGTCATGTACAATAGCGAAAGAAATTTGTCATATTTGATCATCCTACTTTTTAAGAAGAGACTAAGTGCGATAGATTATATGTTGACAGTGCAGGAAAACAGAATCCCTTAATTGCAGAAAAATTACAATAGAACTTCTGTGGGTTTATCTGACAATTTGGGATTATAGTTGGAAATACACTGGCTTGTTTAGAAATATTTACTGCAGACCAAGAGCCTTGAGATTTATATATTTGAGACATTGAGCCCTTACTGGAAGAAAGATTCTAGGTCAATGAATCAGCTGAGTTGCACTAAAAATGACTAAATTTAGCATATTGCTACTCTTGTGTCTTTCCATCATAATTTTATGTTAAAAAGACAGGCTTGTATGTGTGTAGCAAACAAAAACAAAATACTATTGAATTGCAGTTTAAAAAGTAGTGAAGAAAGGCTTCTGTGTCCTGTGTTTCATTTGAAAATTTCTGGAAGGATATGTCATCAAGTAGAATGTGTTGACAGGTGTTGTAGGTAGTCTGAGGTTTGGATTGTTAAATGGATTTCTCTGGTATAATGAGCTATAATACTCATCCCTGTTGCTCTTCCCATTACTTGTCTGTAAGCTTTGGGTGGTTGTCCTGAGGGGTGCTCTACAAAACCTACAGGAAGATTTAATGTAAAATTTAAACTATAATGTAACTTACTGCTTGAATTTCCAATTTGAAGGTATAATGGTGGCTAGAGGACTCTTAGCAAATCCGGCTATGTTTGCAGGATATGAAGAGACACCTTTGAAGTGCATCCAGGACTGGGTTGACATTGCTCTTGAGCATGGAACTCCTTTTACATGTTTTCACCATCACTTAATGTACATGATGGAACGGATAACTTCAAAACAAGAAAAGAAAGTTTTTAATGTTTTATCAAGTACCTCAGCAGTACTAGATTATCTGAATGACCATTACGGTGTGTGATAACTGAAGGTATTTTAGTTCTGTGTAAACCTGTGTTTTGCAATTGTCGATACATTGTTAAACTTTTAATTGGGTTCCTACTTTTTAGTCACATTCATATATTGCGTAAGTATTTTCAACACAGCATAACATTATGATCAGGGTGATACTTCGTATTTTTAGTGTTTTTATGTCAGCATTTTTCACTCCAGAAAATATTTCAGATTCCACAAATGTGGAATTCTGTTTACAATGCACTACTACACAGAGGATTGATTGTTGTAGGACTCCAGTAATTTAATTTATTTTCTCACCAGACAATTGCTTACAGCAATATGTTTGCAAAACTAAGGCCTTTCTTAACATGAAACCTCCTAAAATCAGAAGGACTAGTTGTAAATAATACCAAGAATTTCAGACCAAAAGAATATAAAGGGAGCAATTATGGAAGTTTTTGCTTTAACTGACATAAGCTGTACTTTTAAATATGAGTAGATTTTTCAAGCTTAAAGACTGTGAGGCCTTGAAGCCCAGCATAGTAGCCTCTTCTAAATGAGATGTTCCTTTTACAGACTCAAACTTTCTAAACTTACAACTTGGAAAAATTCCACACTTCATATAGTGAAAGAAACCTGGAATAGATAAGTGATGACAGAAAGAAGGAAAGAGTAAAATGAAGAGATAGTCTAAACTAAGTACGAACTTAGCTGAATCTAAAATACAAGACTTGAAAGTTCAATCTAACTACATTCAGTTTTGTTTATCTACTGTATAATAATTATACAAAAGATTAAATCCCTGTCATGTCCCAAAACAGAACTTTATAGGTCAAAGAAAAGCTGACAGATTCTCTCAGTGGGGCTCTTGCAGTCCTTTCTGCCTGCTGGCATGTTGTTTATCGAAGCACGACAGACACTTGGCTTTGAATGTTTGTATAGGAGGGAAATAGTGAAAATTAGAACAAGATAATAACATTACACACCAGCTGCATTTGTTCTGCCAGGGAGATTTCACAAATCTGCAGTACAATTATTTGTAATCAAATAATTTGTTTTCTTTATATGTTTACACAGAAATTCATACCAGAAATTGCTTAGTTTTCTCACTCTGATACTTGTATGAATATACAAATGAATAGTTCTAAATTTTCTAAATAAATTACTTTAATTTGTATACAGTTGTACTTTTTTTATTACAGTATAAACCATGAAAACCTGGGGGAGGGGAGATTGCTTTTGATGCTACTCCCCAAATCTTTCAATCATTTAGATATCTAAAATCTCACAATTTTTTTAATGCAATGGCATAAAAGACTTGGTCATTTTTCATAGTGAATATGTCTGATTTAGGCATACAAACAGAAGTTTGAAAGGCATGACATGAGTCATCAAGTCTAGTTCACTATTTAAGACAGCAAAGTTATGTAACTCTTCTGATATGGTCACCTTCCTGATGTGTTTGTTAACAAATGGAAAACTACAGACATGCTTTGCTATCCTAGGCTAATTGAGACAATCTCTACAACCTTTTTTGGTGGGATAGGTTCTCCATTCCTTCAGACAATTGACTCTTCTGGATTGTAACGTTTTCTTGACATTGGATGAGCACAATTATGTATAGCATTCCAGGTAAAACCCCAGCAATGTCTTCTGCAGTTAATACTTCTCTTTCTAATGCCTTACTTATCCTCAACTAATATTCATCATGTAATTTATGAGCTCCCAGTTTTACAGCAAAAGTTCTTACTTCCCAACTGCATGACATTGTATTTTGTACTGCTGAATTTAAAAAGTCTCAAGCTCATCCAACTACAGTGCAATACTCAGTTCTCCTTAGTTCTGAAAATGCCTTCAGCCTTCTGCATCAAAATTAAAAAGTAAAACTATACAACTGAATTGTAGAAGAAAAGGATTCCTGACAGTTTTAACCAAGCCCTGTGTTAACATTTTCTTAAGGTTTTTATGATTTGGCAAGCAACTATTGTTTGCTGTGAACTGTCCTATAAGCAACAAGGAGCAGAGAAGAAAGAGTTATTTATTATAATCAAATAACACAAATGCAAGATGCTTTGGGGTTTTTTTTCTGGTAATAGTGGGGAAATTGAATTTTAGAGGACTTGAAATACCTTGACCTATTTAGGAACTGAATACTTGATGATTTTGAAGGCAGCAGTTGTTGTGCCTGTGTGAAATCAATCATAGAGATTTCTGCCTGAAGTACAAGACCTCAGTTGCTGTTAATATCGCTAGTAATTAAGGAGTGCTTGATCTGGCCAATTACGCATCATAAAAGTCAACGGAAGTTTATCATCCCTTTTTGAGGGTGAAATGAATTGTACGCCTTCTTCCCTTGTGAATTTTGTATGCATCTGAACGCACTTCACTGTGTTGGCATAGAATAAACTGCAAAATTGGAGTCATAAAGCCATACTCTGAACAGCCATACTGTTCAAATATACATTGATTGCTAAAGATGGGAGTTACTTAACTCTCAGTGTTGTTTTAGAATATGGTCATATTTCTCATTATAAGCCATCTGAATATGGGAAAATAGTCATCTGCAGTTTAAAGCCACTGTCACGTCCCAATTTCTCAGGACAATGACTCAGGTTTGCTGATTCCCAGGTCAGGATTAAGGTGAAACAACGCCAGGGATCCTTTAACTCACAAAACTCACCTTTTATTTGCTCACAAAAATAGGCATGCTCACTACAAAAATTGGCATGAAATGATGTCAGAAAACCATGTAACGTGTGCTAACCATGCATCACCAAACATGTACTACAGGCCTTGCTTATCTGGCGATCAGTTCAGGGAAGACCATAAGGCAAGCCCTCCCGTTGAGTCAGGAGGTTCAGAGCAGACCCCCTTGCTTTCTAGACTCCTTCTCAAAGAGGAGCTTGGGGGTGGCTGGATCCACTCCTTGTCCCAGACTTGGTCAATGGATTATGTCTAAAGGGATGAGGTGTAGGGATTATGGGAAAGAGAGGGAAAGAGCAAGATTTCACAAGTCCTGGGTCCAGCGTTGGTTCAGTCAGCTGAGGGGTCTGATTCCGGTGGGCTTGTGCACCCAGGGCTTCAGTTTGTGTCCTTTTATCATCCCTGCCCCTCCTTCGGGCGGGCATTAGGCTAATTAGGTGTCATGAGCGGTTTGTGAGCCTTTGGGCTTAGGGGTTCTTTGGGGAGTAACTTCCTCTTCCCTGCATGGTGAGCTGTCCTGTTCAGCACATCAGAACCAGGAGCTGCGCACCCTCCGGCCCGCCCTCCCCTCCTGTTGCTGAGGGGTGCTGATCGGCTTCTTCTCACCTGGGGTTCCTTGCTAGGCAGAGTTAGTCATTAAGCAGAACTTGCCCTACCACAGTGTTTGAGACATTAACTCTTTCAGTCTCTCACAGCCACTAGATACATTCCTTCCCTGTGTATGTTACTTGTAACATCAGCAAGTATGCAGTCCTTCTATTTTCTAATTTTCAAATTTTTAAAAGTTATTCTGCAAGTAACGTAAGATACAAAGCTTTGTTTCCTATTTTAGGTCCTTTGCCTCCTGTAACTGATGTAGCTCTTTATGTTAAGCCACCCTGCACAACAACGCCATATTCTCATAATACCTGTACTTTCTTGCAACTTCTACCCTGCGGCAGTAACCCCAGCTCACTCAAGCAGCCTGTACAATCCCATTTTCTCTATTCCCTACTGTTATGTTGTTCCTTAGGACTCTTCTCTATCTTGGGTTGATGGTTGGGCAAATTCAGTGTGTGATGACGAGGTAGCTGTCATACAAGCCAAACTAGAATGGAACAAGATTGAACTTTTTCTTTCAGCAGAGAATTAGTCAGATTTCTGTCCTCTAACCAGCTGCTAATACACAGGCATTTCATAATTCAATTCCTGAATACTTTGTCACCTTACTGGTGGGAGAGGAAGGTATTTCTTTTAACTGTAATGTTTTAAGGTTCATGAGGTTTTTTCCTAAAGCAGCCAGCCATTATATATTGTGTGGTGTTGTATTTATCACACTGTGGTTCACTATAAGATAGGTAGCCTTAGATCAACAACACAGACTTCTACAGCTTCAGTTACAATACCTTCCAGGAGTGGCAGAGTGCACTCAACAGAAGGGAGGTCTCACAGATGTTTGCAGGAGGCTTCTCTCTGTTCCTCAGATCTCATTCCGGGTTGGTGGGGAACACGCATCAGCTGCAGTGGAAGTGCACAGCAGTCATGACCGAGTGAGTCGTTCTGAGATCTTACGAAGCCCCTGAAGTGAAAAAGCAGACTCAGAGTCTCTGGCAGTGGGGCTGTGCAAATATAGTCCTGTCGGTATGAGGCTAGGTTACTGGGAGAGCAGCTTACAGTGCTAGTAAGAGGTGAGTAAGCAGCTCAGAAATGGAAACTGCTCTGGAATTAAAGGAGAGAAAGTCTTTAATAACATTTTAACAGCTTCAATAAAGTATAATGGCTGTAGGCCAATAGCTAAAATGTAATAACAAGGACATACTAAGACGTTATATTTTGTCTGTGCTTCTGAAAAAATATGTTTATGAAAACATATTAGAAATACTTCTTAAAACCCAGGCTGTTTCCACTGTGTAGATTGGATTGAAATAGCTTGTTGTATCTCTTTCCAATATTTGTTATGCATAAACAATTATTTGGGATGTAACCTTTCATCCAGACATTGGCAGCAACTAGGAGAATGTTAACACACTGGCTCCATCCCCAGGCCACAGACCTGGGAAATTTTAAGTGTAAACAATTTCAGATTGTGAGCAGCTGTAAACAGCTCTGCTCAAAACTGCTTATGCAAGAACTTCCTACCCCATGTCAGTTCCAATGGATTAGAGTAACAAAGAACTACTATTTGCAGCATTTAATCTGTCTCATTTTGATGGAAATTAATTGGAACAGAATTCCTGAAAGCAGGTAGTTGCATCAAGAGGGCTGGTGATGCCCAGCTAGACAAGGTAACCCACTTCTATGAGCAGCACCTCGGGATCTGCAGGTAAGTCAATAAGCTGCTGAGTGGGCCCTGGCCTGAGCTAACTGAACAGGGTGCAGAAAACTCCTGGGTATGACCTGAGATTGCTGAACATGACATGCAACAGGGTGAGAAGCTGGTAAAAGCTGCAGGTAGCGCTGGGAGGGATGCCTGGATTTCACCAGTGGTTAAGGGGGAGTTAGGTGAAAAACTGAACTATGCAGATAAGCGGAGAGTCGTTTTGAGGGTCCTTTCTGAACTAAAAACTTGCAGGGCCAAGAGTACCCAATAACTGTATCACTACCTCAGTAACACCACGTAAGGCCAAGACTGTGCAAGTAACGGTATCAGAAATACTGGACGTGGGTACAGATACAGCAGAACTCGGAACAACAGGGAAAAGTGATTAGGGGAGGGTTATGCCACGGCAAAGGAGGGGTTATAAGAGTGGCAACAGAGGTGGTCAAGAAATGGGAAAATGGGTACCAAAGTATGGAAATAATGTGCTGGTAGCCTCGCTGGGCTGATAAAGAGTACCACACAGGACAACAGGATAGAACAGGATTTTCTGAAGGAATATTGGTTTATTCATGAGGTCCAAACAGGCCTGTTTGACAGTGTTTGAGACTTGTTTTGTTGTTATTTGTGGGGTCTTTATGAATACTGGGCCTGTTTTCCTTGAGAAAACAGATTTACAGGATGTTAATACACTAAGGCAGTCTAACGCATGGGGAGGGACAGCCAGACGGACACAGTATTTTAAATGAACTTCAGAAACTAATGAGCGTGCTAGAGAGCACAGCTGAAGTCCCCAATCGAATAAGGTCGAGTCATGGAGCGGTGGGACCATCACAGCAAGATCCCGCAGCAAAACGCTTACAACCATTCCCTAAATGTGAAAAAGATACCAACCTTAACCTTCCTCAACGTGTAGATCCCTGCATTTCCCAACAGAGGTGTGGTCCCTTGGTAAATTCACGCCTACCGTCAGACTCGGCTTTCCAGCTGCCCCACACAAACGCCTCAGCAAGACGTTGTTCCATCCCTCCCCCCGGGCCCTCAGTCAGAGCCCGGGAAACCGGGCCGGTAGCCAAAGGCGGCCTCTGGGCAAGCGGGGAGGGCGGCGGGGAGCCTCCAGCTCCACCGGGGTGGAGGAGAGGGGACTCTCCTCTCCTCTCCCCTCGGGCCTGCGCGCACCTTTCCCCAGCTGGGACGGCGGCCACCGCCGCGTCACTCAGCGCCGGCCCGACCCACCTCCTCCGAGCGGGGCGGAGGCCGCCCGCGCCTGCACGCTCCCCCCGCCCCCCCGCCAGTGCCGCCGCCCCTCAGCGCCGGCGGGAAGGACGGGCTCGCTCCCTCCCAGCACCGTCCCGCGAGGCCCCGCTCCCCGCCCCTTCGAGAGCGGCTCGCCGCCATCAGGCTCAGCCGGGCGCCAGCGACGAGGAGGTTGCGAAGGCCGGGCGGCCGTGGTGGGGGGAGCGGGGGCGGCGGGCAGCGCGTAGGGGCAGGAGGGAGCCTGCGGCACAGGCGGGGCTGCGGTCTCCTCACGGGGGGGGGGGGGCTGCGGTCACCTCACGGGGGGCTGCCGCCGGCGGGCCCTGCCCTGCCCGCCGAGCCAGGCGCGGCGGCGGTGGTGGGGGTCCCAGTCCCCACCTCCTTCCCCCGGCGGACGGGCTCTGCCCGGGGGGCTGGTTCGGGAGGGGAAGCCGGTACAGTGAGACACCCCACACACACCCCCCGGGAGCTGCGGTTAAGTTATTTAGAAGTACTTCCCCTTTGAAACTCCGTGGCCTTACGCGAGGCAGCCTGGGCCCGGGGGGGCTGCCGGAGCCGCCGTGGCGGCGGTGCCGGTGCCGGCGGCTGGGGTGCCGTGGGCCCGGCTGAGCCGCTCCTTCCTCCGCAGGCCTGCCGGGACGATGACTTTCCAGTGGACGGCAGTTGCCGCCTTTCTGTACGGTGAAATAGGAGTAATTCTCGTACTCTGCCTGCCGTTTATTTCTCCGCTGAGGTAGGACTCAAGTGTGCTGGACGACCCCAGCTCGGTCTTTTCACTGTTTTGGGTTTATTTTACACGTTTGTTTTTATAAACACGGAGCTATGCAGCATCTTAAACTAGTTGTGAACTAAGCTGAAGCAATGCTGCTCGGGACTTGAGTATCAGGAGTTTCAGCAATCATAAGCCTCTTTTAAGGAGCTTTATGTTTGTTTTCCACACACTGCTGATTCATCCAAGCAGCAGTCAACGTTCCCGGGATGAGCCCCGTTGCTTTGCTTTAGCAAGTCTTCTCTTGGGGTTTTTGGAGTAGCCGGTTTACAGGAGGGCGTCTGGCTTCCCGTGCTGTGAGCTCAGTAAGAAACAGGAGGATGGTGTAGTTTTTTCAGTTGTTTCTCAAGCTTGTGAGGAGCAGCTTTACAACGTTGTGGTGTACACTAGGCATTGTGGGTGCTGAACAGATAAAGAGATATCTGATAGTCAAAGGTAGCCACCTACAGCGTGTGTAAGGGCTGTAAGAAATTTGTGATCGTTTATTTAAAAAAAATGTGGACTTCAACTTGATGCAAAAGGCACTTCAGGACTTCTGAAATAAAGGCCTCTATAAACTTATATATCGATTAACAAAATAATAATACTTATGGAACACAACACGAACAATAAGAAAAATAATTCATTCTTGTAAAATAAATGCCCTTAGTAAGGGAAAGAAACAACGTGTATTAATTACTCTTATTGTATATGCGAAGGCCTAGCTTACAGCATTATCTTAAGATTGCTTCCTGTAAGTAGCTCTTCAAATTTAGTAATGTTATTTTTATTTCTTTATAAGAAATAAAGAAACCTAGCTTCTCTACAGGAGGCAAGAAAAAGACTTATGATTTCTTTCCAGAATATCAGTAATTCTTAAAAAAAAAAAAAAAAAAAAAAAAAACACCTGGTTAGGACAAAACCTTAAAACTTTAAAAAAAAAAACTGCCTTTGTCTCCTTGTTGTGTAAAAACTGTTACATGTTTGCCTTCTGCATCTTTAGATATATTTAGAATGAAGAATGCAGCTTTTACTGTAATATCTTAAGGAACAAAACCTAAACCAAAACCCTGCTGTGTGGAGAGTTATAATTTAACTACTTAAACCTGTGGGAGAGTCTTGAAAATGGTTGGATCCTCCACAGCCGTTATTAGTGATTAGTCATGTTTCCTCAACTTCAGAAGATGAAACAGTTCTAAAATCTAATTTAACCTCTGATTTTTACAAGCTGGCTTGTGAGGAGTTCAGCACTTCAACATAGATTGAATTCTCATATTTTCTATTGTTTTCTAATCCAAAGTGCAAATGTATGTAAGAAGGGAGAAGTATTATGGGAGTTGTAATCATCAGATTATTAATGGCTTATGTGAGGGTGAGGAAACTAGCTGCAAGAATTTCTGCAGGCTGATGACACATGCAGAGTACATTCGGAGTATTGAAATAGGTTTCACTTTAAACAGGGCTTGAATCCAGTCTTTGTGGCTGAAAAGCAAATTCATAACCTTCAGTGTTTTTCAAAATTTATTCAAACATCAAATACAGTGCTTTGAATTATATACGAAGGATAGATTTTTGTGGTTGGTTTGTAGCATTCTGCTATTCCTTTGAACAGTGGTTTCTGAAAGAGTGAAATAGCTTTATCCTTTATGTGACATGTGCAATTACTGTCTTAATAAAACTGTCATAGGAGTCTTGTGGGGTTAAAGAATAGATTTAACTGCTGCAACAGTACCGGAGGGCAGCAGTTCTGCCTTATGCATCTTGGTGGCCTGGGAGCTGGTTCTGTCAGAGGGGTAAAGCATCTGTGATTAAAGACAGATGTGAAACTGCTGTTCTTTAAAGTTTTTATTTACTTGGTTGTCAGTTTTCAAACAGATTGTTTGCCTCTTTTGTGCCTGCACGTTTTTTGGATAATTTGCTAACAAGTGTTTAAGTTCCTGGGGAATAAGTAAAGTGACAACATAAAAATGCAAGTACACAAAAAGACAGAACCGTACCGCAAAGTGTGGTCCATCTATAGTGGTGGCCAGTATTATAGTTTGGAAGAATTATATTTATGTGACTTCTGTCACCAAAAGGAAATGGAGTATTAATAAATGTGAATGTCAGTACTTGTTGAGGAAAACCAAGTGTGAAAATGTAACATAGGAAGACTTTGCAGTAAAGAGATCTTATTTTTAGCCTGAATATAACTTGGCAGTACAGTTGGTCTAAGATCATACCTTAGAGAATCACTTCTTAAATGGAGATCAGTATGAAACTTGGAGAATTGCATGTTTAAAAGAGTTAGCAAGTTGGCTTTGTTTGAGTTGTAGCTTGGTCTAATTAAAGTAAGCTTTTTGGTTGATACAGACTATGGCTGTCTCCTATAAAGAATTCAGATTATACTAAAAGATTTAAATGAGGGGTTTGCACATACAATGTTGAAACATTTTAATTCTTTCTGGTGCAGAACCAGAAGGAACCATTGGAGATGATGCTGCAGTCTAAATTAAGTTCATAGTAGGTTGGAAACTGCGTTGTTAAAGGACAAATTTTAACAGTCTCTGGAAAATGTAAATACTCTTAACAAAAGTTGGAAATTTTACCTGATATAATCAGATGGTGACTAGCATGCCTGTGTTACATCCCTAATGGCATAACTAGGTATTACTTCATTTGTGCAATAGCGCTGATTCTAACCTGTGCAAAGGACAAGTAGCTGCTCTGGTTTTGTCTCTTGCAGGTTTCAGTCCATTTGAGCATATCAGATGTTCTTTGTTTGTGCTGCAAGTGTGAATTCTTGCAGAGCCCTCCATGCAGTAATATTGAATAGGCAATTTGTTGTTTAAACAACCAAAAAAAAAAAAAAAGGTCTTCACCACCATTGGGCCACTGAAGTTGCTTCTGTAGCCAGCAAATTTATGCACTTGAAAGAGTTTTTAACCCTTGACAAAATAAAAACATGATACTTATCCTTTTGTTGTCATTTGCAAGTTAGAATGTAATAACAATCCTTGTACTTTACAATTATGCAGACTCATCAGTGTAAAACAGCCTTCTGAAGAAGGATGGTAGAGGTGATTTTAATTTGTGGAGGGTTTTTATTTTATTTGGCAACATGGGGTATAAGTGGATAGAAATAAAAATGATGGAATGGATTTTACAGTCTTTACCCCATCTTTGAGTTTATTGTAATCGGGACCAAACACAAAATAATGCTAGCCAAAGTAAAAGCTAAAATAAAACACATCTGGAGAGTACCTGCTATCATGTGAGAAGTTTTTGAGTTGAACCAACTGTCTTTGCCTGTATTGACAACAAACAAAAAAGAGACAAGCAAGTTAGATTGTTGAAAAAGTTACGAGTACCTAAATTATATTGCAATTAAAGCAGCTGTTTAGAGACCTTATATAAGTCTCATATCAATAACAAGGCTCTCTTCTGTGAGGTTATTATGCTCTTCTTTTAGTGTTTAATTATTTTTGAATAACACAATGCTATTTTACAGATGGCAGAAGATTTTTATGATTCCGCTATGGAGCAAAATGGCAGTTTTCTGGAACAAGATGTTCCTTACAATAATAGTTTTACTGATCGTCTTGTTTCTTGGTAAGTGTTAAGTAATTTCTTAACAAATGGGGAAAAAAACCTGGTATATGGAGTTCATGGCAGTAGATTAATTGAAAGGATTCAAGCCTAATGTAAGTCAGCTAATTCGTTTAAAAGTTCTACAGTAGAATGGAAGAGGAGAGGGCTTGGCTTGGTCTAGGTTGCTCTTGGTTTCACTTTCTCACACAAGTAAATGAACTTGAAATGTTTGATACCAGAATTTGGCTGAGCTGCGCAACATGCAGTAGATGGCACTCTTTCTCTTGGTTGCTGTTGAAATAGAAGCCCAGAAGATTGTATCAAAGCCCTGGGCTATTTGAGTGCTTTTGCTCAGCACAGATACAAAACAGCTGTTGGCTACATTTGTTATAAGTAGATCCTAAGGCATATCAAGTAGGAGTAAAGCTTTAGTGAAACTGGAGCTTGAATGATGACCATATGCCTGACTGATTTAATTTAATGTCTTTCCTGGCTGCTTTGTGTGGTAAGCATCTCCCGTATTCAGTGATGGAAATAGTTCTCCTGTGTTTCAGTGGTAGAAGTAGTTCTCAGCCATGGATTGGAGAGAAGTGTTTCCAGCGCCTTACAATGAAAATGCTGTTTAATTCCAAGCTACTTTAAATACAAAGAAAAAAATGAGTGATTTTATTGTCTGCTGAGAGAAACATACAGATGCACTGCATATATAACAAAGTCAGACTAAACTGCAATACTGTAGTCCTAGTATTAAAAAAAGTACTGGAACTGCAAATAAATGTGTTTTTTATTTTAGATGATCTTTAGTATTACACTTAGAAGTGGATCCTTCAGTAAATGGCCTAAGATTGAGAACTGATGGATTTCATTTACTCCCTTGAACTTCTGTTGAAAACTTTGACCAAAGTTTGGTATTGAGTTGGCGATGGTCATTGATTTTGCAGAAAGATAGATTTGGGCTAAAGTAAAGCAGTGATGAGATGCTTGCCCCATAGCGTAAGATGATAGGTTACTGCAGGACTAGAATCTTCCTATAGCACAGGGATATGGACTTTGTTTGGTCTTAGTCTTCATTGCATTGTTTGGAGTTTCACTTAAAATTTTTTTTTTCCTTCTAAATAACTTATGAATATAAAAGAGACAGTCATAAATGATGTTTTTCACATGTGCTTTTCTTTGGAGGTGATTTTGCCTGCTTAGATAAATGCAGCAGTAACTTAATAACACATGCCCAAAATATTCTGCAAGAACTGATGATGTGTCGTGAAATGTGTATTTTTGTTGAAGTGCAGAAGGAGATTTTAGGTGCTTTATCGGCCTTAAGTATGTATCATGACCTTAAGTTCACAGATTGTAATATGAACTCTTAACTGGATTAGGTTTTGGTTTTATGTGGATGTAAGTCCTATTTAATTATTTTGTCCTTTGAAAAACTGTTGGCAGTGTATTGGCCCTTCTGCAGAACTATCAGGAGTATATGACAGGTGAAAGGAAGTGGAAAGATGGATGAAAGGCAGATGAAAGAAAGCTGAGATGTAGCTTACCCCCTCTGTTCTGTTTATGTTCAACACTGTGTTACTACAGTCTTTCTGTTTTGATGGATGTTATAGAAATAATTTTTTCCCTCTCATTCAAGCATAAAGCAGACACTTCTGTCATTACTAAAATAAATGCTTATCTAACAAATTCCATATGAGGCATATACTTCAGAGGCACCTCTTCTTTCTCCCTTCTGTTCCTGTTTTCTCGCTGTTTGTCTACTGGCTAGATTCTAACTTAGTTGTCAGCAGTGACATTTTGACCCTGTCTGTAGGGTCTCTGGTAACATTTGTAGAGTGTGTTGCTTTGGCCTGATCCCTGGTGGCTGAGTGCAAGTGTTGGAAATGACTGTTCAGACATGTTTTGGGCAATGGTTTGCCATATGTCTGGAAGTATGTTATATTGCTTCAGTGATTTATCAAGACCTATCTTTAAAAAGTATCGATAAGTGATGTCACTACTTGTCCTATGCCTGTTTGCTGAGCAGAAAGTCCAAATACGTATTTCTAGTACTATGTCTGGTTTATCATACATGCATACCCACAGATCTGAATAAGAACAAACTGTTTTTGTTTACAGATGCTGTTAGGGAAGTCAGGAAGTACTCGGCCGTTCATGTGAACGAAAAGGCTGCAAATGTCAATACCAATGCCTTTGATCATATTCAGATGAAACTCTTCCGATCGCAAAGAAACCTCTATCTCTCAGGTTTTTCCTTATTTCTTTGGCTGTAAGTATAACATTTTTCTAATTTCTACATAGCATGTTTCTTACAGGAACTATGGCACAAAGTAATACAATTATAAAAAATTTGGAACTATAAAAAGTTTGGAAGGCCAATTTCAAGAGATTAAAGAATTAAGCATGAGCAGATTGGCTATGAGGCAAGTAAGATCAGGGAAAATAATATCTTACAAATGTTTGAAGATTGGAAGGATATGTGAGCAACACATGGAAAGAAACATTTTGAATGCTTGAGAAAACATGTATTTTGCAGGAGAAGTTTCTTCAGGGAATACTCATTTCCTTCCTTAAACTTATGCCCTATGTTTTGTTTGTTTTGAACACAGAAAACTGGAATTAAAAAAAACCTCAAAAACTGAAGTACTGTTAAAATAATCTTAATATGTTGCAAGCTGGTATTATTGCATCCTGCTGTGTTGTTCTTAAAAACCTGAGTCTGACTTGAACCGCTTTGTCTAAAGCTCAAAGTTAGAAACTGTAGGATAATGTTCTGGCTTCCAAGGAAAGTGTCAGATATTATTTCAGATGAAGCACTTTGTGGCAACTGGCCTACTATGATATTATGATCTGAAGTGCGGTATCCTTTTCAGGATGTTTAAATACAGCTAATAAAACCGGGTAACAGAAAGGACAGTTCTATACTGCTCAGCAGTAGCAGCCAAGACTACCTGTGAATCTTCACAGTAGCCACAACAACCTGCAGATCTTCTCAGTTGGGCAAGGAGCACATGAACTAATTGGACACAGATAACGTGAATGAATGGAAACAAACACGTTGGTCAGATGACTTCCTATTTGTACATTTTTATGGTGACGCTGGGCAAAGAATGCTGACCCTTTTCTGAATTCCTTCAGTGAGCTGCTTGACATTGCCTAGGTATGCAAGAGGAACACAGAACAAGGAAATGCCTGGAATCACAGAGACTTCTGACAAACTTCTTCCCATTGGAGTGACATATGGCCATTTTAGCTGATCATTGAGGAGCATTGTACATAAAGAAGTGTCAAGGAAAAATTTGTACAAAACTTGAGCAGGAAAACTTTGGAAAAAACAAAGGTGGATGTAGCCTTGCACAGTAGTGATAGGAGTGCATCATGTACTTTGTCTTCCTTCAGAAAGGTTAAGTAAATATGCACAAATATGTTTGTGATCTCTGCTCCAAGAGAGGAATAGCTGGATTGTGTCCTATACAAGAGTTGAAAGCTGGTCCCCCAGGATCCTACTCCCACTTGGCTTTCAAGGAAGAAAACTTGTCAGGTGGCCCTAATAGATTTTATTGTGGATAAAAGTTCTGATCTTGAAGAGGTTTGCTTAAGGCCTTTATTGGGCTACTGGCCTTTCACCAAGTTTTAGAAGAAATAAATACTCCTACAGTAGTAGCTAGATCAAAGGACTTTTCTTAGTAGAGCTGTTTTGTTTATCCATTAAACAGGCATAATGTCTGTCAGAGAAGGGGGAAAAAGTGTTCCTTGGGTTGCCTTATCCTATACTGCTACTGCCATTACCCAAGCAAGTTAAGACCACATGTAGGTGCGAATGGGTGCTTGGATGCCCCTAGTTCATTCTTTGGGTCAGTTTTGGTTCATTTTAGCACATCAGCCAATAGGAGAATTCCAGAAGAGTGGTAGATGGAGATGCCCAAAATGGAGGAGGCTGGAAGCTTGTCACTTCTGGCAGTACAACAAGAGCTCTTATCCATCTGTGGTTCAGCAATTACAGAACACTGAGTACAGGTGAGGAAAATTACCTCCTATCGGTGGAGGTACTGGGGCCAGCTGAGCCTTCATCTACCAGCTGTCTGAACAAAAAAGAGGAGGGTCATAGTTAACAGAGACTGTCCCCTGGGTAGGACAGAGTCATTCATCTGCTAATCTGACTTGATGTCTTGGGAGATGTGGAGAGCCTGCCATGTTCTGCCATGCCAACCTCATGCTGAACCAGAGAGGGATGAGAAGAGCTGAAAACAAAAGGAAAGCTAAAGAAAACATGGGCTCATGGGGCAGGGGACCAAATGACAAAAGATATGGAAAAGAATGAGACATTCAGTGTCTCATTACCAACCTTACATTACATTGTTTCTTACAGGTAAGGTCTGCTGTTTGGCCTCCAAATTCTACAAGCCTCATAGTATTAATGAGAGTTGGTGGGGAATGTAACATTACCCACAGTAATGGAAGATGCGGCTGGGGAATACTTAAGCAGATTGGGCATATACAAGTCCATGGCATCCTAGGATAGGATGCATCCTGCGATGGGATGCATCCTTGCACGCAGATGGAGCTGGCCAATGTCATTGGAAAGCCATGCTCTGTCATATTTGAAAGATCATGGTGATCCGGGGAGGATCCTGGTGACTGCAGAAAGGCAAACATTGCACCTGCCTTCAAGGACAAAAAGCAGGATGTGGGGAACTTGAGACTAATCGGCCTCATCTCCATGGAAAGGTTATGGAGCAAATCTTACTCAAAGCCATTTCCAGGGACATGAAGGACAGAATGACTTGGAACAGCCAGCATGGATTTACTAAGGAGAGATCATGCCTGATCATCCCTGTTGCCTTCTGCAATGAGGTGTCTGGCTGTGTGGATAAAGGGCAGAGCAGTGGATGTTGTGTGCCTTTAGCAAGGCCTTTGATATAGTCTCTTGTGGTATCCTGATAACCTAACTGTGGAGGGATATGGGCTGGAGAAGTGGAGAAAAAAGATGGGTGGAAAATTCCCTGGGGCTTTGGGCTCTGTCCTGGTTTCAGCTGGGATGTAGTTAACTGTCTTCCTAGTAGCTGGTACAGTGCTATGTTTTGAGTTCAGTATGTGAAGAATGTTGATAACACTGATGTTTTCAGTTGTTGCTCAGTAGCGTTTAGACTAGAGTCAAGGATTTTTCAGCTTCTCATGCCCAGCCAGGGCACCTGACCCAAACTGGCCAACAGTGTATTCCATACCATGGGACGTCCCATCTAGTTTAGGAACTGGGAAGGGGGGGGCAGGGATTCGCCGCTCGGGGACTGGCTGGGTGTCGGTCAGTGGGTGGTGAGCAATTGCCCTGCGCATCATTTGTACATTCCAATCCTTTATTACTACTGTTGTCATTTTATTAGTGTTATCATTATCATTATTAGTTTCTTCTTTTCTGTTCTATTAAATCGTTCTTATCTCAACCCAGGAGTTTTACTTCTTTTCCTGATTTTCTCCCCCCTCCCACTGGATGGGGGGGAGTGAGTGAGCGGCTGCGTGGTGCTTAGTTGCTGGCTGGGGTTAAACCACGACAGGCTCAAAGGATGATAGTAATGCAGATTCCAGCTGGTGCCCCTCAGGGATCCTTACTGGGCTCAATACGGTTTAATGTCCTTATTAACAACATGGATGATAGGATTGAATGTGCTCTCAGCAAGTTGCAGACAGTACCAAATCAGAGTGGTTGATATCTTGGAGGGCAGGGCTGCTATTCAGAGGGAGCTAGACAGGTTGGAGAAATGTGCTGCCAGCAATGTCGTGAAGTTCAACAAAGGCAAACACAAAGTCCGACATCTTAAAGGATAACCAATGTACAGCATCCAGGCTGGGGACTGACTGGCTGGCTGGGTAGAAAAGCAGTGTTGCAGAAAAGGACCTGGGAATCCTGGTAGGCAGCCAATCATGTATTGAGCTGTAATAGTAAGGGTGTAGTCAGCAGGTCAAGAGAAGTGGTCATTCCCCTCTATCTGGCACATGTGGTACTGCAGCTGCAGGATTGTTTCCGGTTTTGACTCCCCAAAATACTGGAGTACGCAGCAGGGTACCGAGAAGGCTGGGGGCTGAAACACGTGACCTGTGAGGAGAAGATGAGTGAGCTTGGCTTCAGCCAGCAAAAGAGACATTGAAGGGGAGATCCTATTGCTTTCTACAGCTATCTAGTGGTAGGATGTAGAGAAGATGGAGCCAGCTGCTCTCAGTGGATCCACACAGGAATGACAGAGGCAACAGGCCAGGAACCTGGGAAATTCTGACTTGTGGTAAAAAGTACTTTTTCTGCTATCAGGAGTGGTCAAACACTGGAACAAGGACCCTGAAAGACGCAGGAATCTCCATCACTGGAGATGGTGGCAACTCAACTGGACAAGCCTCTGAGCAATCTGTTCAACCTGTCCCTGCTTTGGGCAGGAGCTTGGACAGAATGACCTCCAGAGCCCCCTTTCAACCTACACGATTCTGTGATTCTGTTTTAGTAACAATGTTTTACTGACTCCTGACTGCTGCATCTATAAATTAATAAGCAATAGTAAAACATGCTAACCCTTGGAAAAGTCGTGACATGGAGACTTTAACTTTTTTATTAAAACAAAAAAAAGTAAGAAAATTACCTTTCAATGAAAAAGCAGGGGGGAGGGCTTACCATGAAAGCCAAAAGGTCTATTAATATGCTTTCAGTTATGAAAAAGCCAATTACTTGGATTTTCACATTTCTTTTGAAGAGCAGCTGCATAGTTATATTACAGGAATTAATTTAATTCAGTGTTGCTTTGGCCTTTCCTTGATTCAGCAACATACTGCTTTGAAAGACTCCAAGATGAAAAATGAAAGTAGTGATACAAAGAGGCAATCACTAGATCAAATCAAGGGAGGTATTTGCAAAGCTTAGATTTGAGGTGCCATATGAGTGCTGACATTCATTCGTGTTCTGATTTATACAGTATTGACAGAGTACTTTGAAGATTAATATGCTCACATTGCTAATTTTATTCTTGTAAGGCCTTTTATAAAGTTGGGGGGGGGGGGGGTTTGCACTGTACTTATTACCGTAACATGTTGCTTGTGTCTTGTATTCAGAGATCCATCCTATTTAAAACACTGGGTCATGTAAAAGTATTTCAGCCTTTAAGCAAGCAGGTCTCTGACCCCTTAATGGCTGTAGGTTTTTGGGAGGAGGGAGGTTCTGCATCAGGTAAAAATCAGATTTTTTGATGGATGAAAATCTTTTCAGTCTCTTATTGTAATATTATGTGTCGTCGATGAGCCTGGATGTTTCCCTTCAGGTGCTTAAACAGTCCTCTTGTGGTTTTGTTTTCACATCTAATGCGGAGAGAGAGAACAGGAGGTGGTTTGGGTTTTTGGTTTTTTTTTTAATTTGTGCTGTGAATTACTGTGCTGTTCACTGTGTTTCTTCACCAGTGTATTGAGGCGTACTGTTACCCTTCTTACTCAGTTGGCAAAAGGGATGGCATCGCATGCAGCTCTGGAAATGCAAGTCAACGATGCTACTGAAGCAGCCAAAAAATACATGGCCGAGAATGAAAGGCTGCAGGAGGTATCTTTGAACTTTTTTTGTTATTTTCTTATACAGCAAGTAGTTAGTACAAAATACACTGGGGATGGTTTGCTACTGAATGATGTTTGTTCATTTTTTTTCTTCTGGTGAAAAAAGGAAGAACAGTGTTCTTATAATATGTAATTCAGAATACTGAATACAAATTTCAGTAGCATTTTATTAGCAAAGAAAACTAAAGTAATCCAAATAAATGAAGTTCTTTCTTTCCTGTACAAATTTCATCAAAGTAGCAATATAGTCTTAAAATATTTCTCTGAATTTAATTGTAGCAAAGTAGAGGGGGACACTAATTTTATTTTTTTTTATCCTAAACAGTTGGCTGTTTAGGTCAGGGCTATAGCAGTCCAGTATGGAAAAGCCTACAGTGTATCTGTTCTTCTGCTGGCTGTTTCTTCTAAATAGGATTTGCTCCAGTCCTGAAATGTCTTTTCTAACTTGTAAAAATGGTCTTTCATATTTATTGTCATTTTGTATTCTTGCATCTATTTTTATGGTGGGTCAGCCAATTTCCTAATACCTTCCTTTCTCAGTAAGGCACTGCCATAGTATTAATGAAGATATTGCCAAAAATTTCTTACTTAAAAGAACCACCAATGGACCAAAGATATGTTATTTTTATGAGAAGAATGGAGAAAATTAAGCTATCATTTGTCTGTTCAATATAAGTAGGAAGTACACAGGAAGGGAAGTCAGATAAAGATAAATGTATGAAATCTTTTCTTGTAATTGGTTAGTTTGACTTCTGTTGGAAGAGATTGAACTATAAGCTAGAGTGCAGATATCCAGGGTATGAAGAATTTTACAGCATTCTTCAGTCTGGCACATTGTCAAAACAAAATTCACTGCAGGTGTGTACAGGTTTCCTTCCAGTTTGTCTGAAGCAGTGTCTATGGTTACCAGCACTAACTTTTTTGCAATAAATCTTCAGACAAAGAGAACAGACTCTGGACAAAAAGTACTAGAAGGGATGCAAAAAAATCCAGTTGTTTGAGAGGTGTTGTAAAACAAGGATCACTAGGGGGTGTGTTAGGTATTTCCCAAGTATGAAATTATTCCAAAATTTTGGGATTTGGTATTTTGTCAAAATTATCCGGACTCCCTCCCTCTGCCATGGAATTTGTCTCTTTACTGCATGCTGGTGCTTTTTTTTTTTTTTTTTCTTTTTCCCTGTCTGTCCTGTTGGGATTTGGCCAAAAGTCCTCTTTTTGTTCTGCTTTCACATTCTCTTAGCAACACATTCTCTTAGCCGCTTGTAAGCGATAGCCAGAAACTGCAAACTGTATTTCTGTCTGTTTCTATTTATGTGTTTGATTGCATGGTTTGCAAAAACAGTGGTAGCCACAGGTACAGACAGCATACTGTGGCTGGATCTCCATTGCGCTGGAGATGTAAGGTGTTTAGAGTTGGATTATTTTAACTTTTTCGAGATGCTATAACTTAGTTTCCTCTGTGGCTTGACCCCTGCATTTGTGTTCATTTACAAGTGTGCTTCATTCCAGCATCAGACAGAGGCAAGAGCAATTGCATATAAGGCACTGGCTGTATGTATAATTACTGTAAGTGCTAGGTCTGCACTGCCTCCTGTTCAGAGGTTCCCTGGAGCACAGGATTTGAGATAAAAGTTTACAGAAATAACTGTTTGTGTATTAATAGAAGGAGGTGAGCACAAAGTAAAGGAGGCAATCTGTGGCCAATTTCATGACAAATTGGCTATGGTTTTGTTACCCACAGTCAAATGCAGTCTCTGCTCTTTGGTTAAATAGCTTCTGGAAAACTTTGTTCAGCTCTTTTCTTTGGATTGTTTCCCAGTCTTTATAAACAGTTCTTTTCCTTCTTCCTAAAGTAATCTTTCCACTCTGCTCCCACCTGTGCCCAGTAAGCTCTAATATCAGGAGTTCACCTAACAGCTGTTCATCTCAGTTGTTCTACTTTTCCCATTAAGCATTCACCACTTCTTTTGCCATTTTCATAACAGAGATGATGCTTGGTTGGATAATAGAGGCTCTATGAGCAAAGAGTCTAATTATGGGGTATAATCCTTAACATGTGATACTTTAAGTCATCAGTAGCAATTGCCTTAATGATAAAAGCATGCATAAGTATAGTAGTGCCTACATTTTCAGAGTACGGGGGTACAGGGAGTAAACTGCTCTTGTGTCTAGTACTTACAGGGCTCTTCCTGAATCCTTTCCTCATTTTTTCTTGAGTTTCAGTGGAAATCTTATCTGGGTATTGAGGTATTCTGAAGATTGAAGAAGTAGCTGCAAACCTACAAGGAGAGATTTGTGGTGTATTACATCATTTAAACCAGAATAAATTATTAGAACAAGTTGCGCATAAACATGGCAGTGTTCTGTCACTTGCAGTCCCAGTGTATGTCTTCTGGAAAAGCCATTTGTAACCTAAACAGGAGCTGTGGGCTTGATGCAGAGATACAAAGTACTTTTACACAGGAGGTAATGCCATACTACTACAGGTATGCCATTACTATCAACTTAAAACATTGAGCTTTTTTTTTTTTCCCAGAATGACTGAGTATCTGCCTGTGTCATGTTAGCGCTTGATAAAACCTGTCACTTTGCAAGATCAAGGCTGACATTCTCTGGTTGTTTGGCATTAATATAAGACTAACAAAACCAAAATTAATTGTAGCAACTGTTTTTAACAGGCCTTGAGTGAAAAAGGAAGCAGTAAAAAGAAAGAGTCAGCAGAAGCAACTGATGAAAAGTTGAAGAAAGAAGTTGAACATTTGAAAGCAGAGCTACAGATGACATCAGATGGTAAGTATTGGTTAGGACTTCTTTGCAATTAAGAAAAAGATGATTTCAACACTGGATGTCAAAAATTTATCCTAGGTATAGCATTAACTAACTTCATCAATTTACACAACACTTGGCTTGGGGTTTCTTCACATTTGACTAGGAACTGGAAAAACATGCCGTTGTCATTCCTATATTTTAGTAAATGTTTTCATTATGAAAATGTGTAATTTGAGCACCTTAATTATTAATTGTTAATAATTACAATTAACAAATTGAACTGATATATTTAAGTGGTGTTGACTCGTCTTCATCAATGACATGACCAGGATATGGAATCAATTGCAGGTTGCTTATAGGCATCAGATTTAGGCATGATCTTTCATGTCGTACATATCAGCCACTCTCCCTGTATAAAATGGGGAAGTATATGGTTGAGGGTTTTTCTGTAAAGTAGGGTTTCAGTCAGCAGAAAAGTGCTTGACTAGTATTCTAAATTTATATATCTCCTGCAGCAGAGGCATTAGCTTTTTTTTTTAAATTTTTTTTTTTTTTTTTTTTTGTCTACAAGGAAACATGCCTTGCAATCTGTAACATAATACTTTTGTTAGCAGCTTCCGTGTTTAAGGTTTAGGTTGTCAAAACTGCTTTCTTGGCAACCCAAATTGAGACAGAAGCAGATTTTACCTGTTTGGTTCTGTCTTACTGGGATCTGTCAAGGTGTGTGATGCTTATGAACACCTGCTCATCTGAAATTAGTGTTTTTAAGATAACACTGCCTGTGACCTTGTAAGCATTAATCAGATGTTCAGACTGTAACAAAATATAGATTTTTGTGGTACCAGATAACATGTTGTCATCAAAACACAGCCCTGCTTTTATATTGCATGGCACTGCAACAAAGCTGTAAGAATAACAACAAATATTTCATGAATCATTTTTCATTGTCCACTGGGAAGACGAACAAGAACTGTAGAACAGCTGTTTTCAGCTGGGATTGAAGCAACAAGAATCCTTAAATAGAGAGTCTCATTAGTTCACATTCTCAGGCAGGTTTGATTGTGGGCTTTCCCTCTCCTGCTGTTTTCTTAAAGAAAGGGGGGAAAACTGCCTTTGAAGTGACAGGATCAATGAAAAACTTAAATGCGTATGTTTTATTTAAACTAACTGGTGGTCTGTAACACTAGTATAATGTAAGCTTTTCAGTCAGGAATGCTAGAGAAAGCTAAGGAATAAATAGATTTACCACATGCTGCTTCAGCTGCATTCTCCCTGTGGGCTGTTGTCCATCCAAAAGATGTATAAATTAAGGCATGCTTGAGTCTGTTATTAGGGGGGGAAAGTGGAGGAGAGGGTCTCTTTAAGGAATGAATAGGAAAATACTTAAAATCCTTCCCCTGATGCCATCCCCCTCATTGCCAAAACAGAAAATCCCATGGTTATGTTAATTACCATCGTCAGCTAGATGGTGTTAAGGTATGTCTATCTTATAAAAAAAATAAGTTTTCTTATACGTTATTTTGATCAAACTGATAGCCAGAAAGCTTAAAGTACTTGTTAATAACCACATCAGTAGGCACAGCTTTCTATGGAGTGTTAGAGATTTAATGTGAATCAAATTTACTGTTTTCTTTTGAAACTTCTGCAACTGAGCAGGTGAATGTTGAGTTCCATGCTCGCTAAGTGCGAGCAATGCGTTACACAAAATCAAAGCTGAGATTGAAAAGCTTGTTTTACTTCTTCTTAACAATTTGTTTCATGCCACTGAGCTCACCTGACTAAAGTAACCTTTCCGTTGTGTCCACAAAGTCCAATCCATGAAATTGGGGGCTGGGGAAGAGTGTCAGGGGTGTCACCTAGTAATAAAACAAGGCAAAATTAGTATAAAAAGGAAAACTTTACTGGTTTGGTTTTGGGGGATTTTCTGTTTGTTTGTTTTTTCAGCTATAGGCTCAGTAAGAGTCAGAAATGTGGATTTTGTTCTTGTTTGGTTGGGGTTTTGGGGGTTTTTTTGATGCTTGGAAGAAAAACAAGTATAATATTTTTCAGAGAGCAGTTTTGAATATCCATTGCTCTGGTCTGGTACATTTGTTAAGCAACTTATGCATGGTGATAGGGTTTATATTACCTTATAGTAGGCCACATGTTGAAAGGCGGGTTACCTCAATAGAGTGGCACCTAGGAGGAATCCTAAATGTAAGTCTGCTTCCTAAGAGTAGGTCTGCTTTACGTTTAAATAATGCAGTTTAGTATCAGATTAGTGCTATGACTTCAGGGGAGACCCAAATTTTCTGTAAAGTTTTGATGCAGTATTTATAACTTCTGGCAGAGAAAATCTTTGTCTCCTCTTTCTGAAATTCTGACTGAGATTATAGTGTAGACAGTGATTATTGCAGACTTTCATGAGACTCATCTCTAGTTCTTCAGCTTTCTACCTTTTACAGGAAACATAGTCTACCTTTTTTTTGTCCACTTAACCATAAGTGAAATCCGAAGTTAGGAAGACATTTTGCCACCTACTGTGCTCTAGGCAGGTGGGGAGGAAGAATGAAAATACAAGACAAAGAGGCTGAGTAGTGAAATTACTAAAATCTGAGGAAAAGTTGGAAATGAGGGACAAAGATCTCAGCCAAATTTGTTTTCTTTTCAGACTTGACTTTCCTATCCCCCTTGATGCCCTTTTTTGCTTTATTGTGGAAGTGAAGGAAAGGGGGCTAGTTCTTCACTACATTATTGCAGACCCACATACTGGGGGGGTTTATAGGCACCCAGCAGTGGGGCTAGCACTTTCAGAGCCTAAATCCATTTTTAGCATACCTGGACATGTAATAACATGACTGTTTAGAAACCTTCCAAGACGGTATTTTATTGATACACTTGTATATTATGAAAAATGTCTCACTGATACCTAGAAATAAATATATGTACTCATAGGAGCACCCAGTGCAGGTGTTGAAAATGTTTCTCCTGCTACACTTTTGACATATTTCTAACAAAATGTTGATTCAGATGATTAAAGGTGCTCAGTATGGCTGCTGGTCTCAAACCTACAGGAATTTTCTGGGTAAAGAAGAGGTGCTATGATATGGTTTCATTTTGATAGTTTTGAAAACAATCCAAAAAGCTACAATAAAACAAACTATCTGCAACTGGGTATGAGGTCAGAGTCTGAGAGAATTTCATAAAGCAGCTGTCCTTACAGTGGTCCTTGGGTTAGGGGCAGGAGCAGGACTTTTGGTCCATTAACTTCCTTTTCTCACTTACAGATCCCACACTGTGGAAATGCTGATGTGTGAAATGTCCATTTGTTACTATGGGACCCTTTGGGCAGGAGGGAGACTTCTGCAATGCTGTACTGTTTCACCTTCTGTCTCTGGTCATTTTTTTGGTGACGCTGTCCTAGTGTGTGGTAAAGGCTACAGCTTCATTTATACTACAGAAATTTATACAGAACAACTAGTATTGATCAAGTCTTGCAGCAGAACACACTGGTGGCAGACTCCTGCCCAACTCGTTGACCCCTCACTCTTCTAATGGTGTTTCGTAGCAAATGACACACACCTAAACCTTCTGCCTGCATCTGATGTAGCATAATGGGCATTGCGGTCCCCAGCACCTGTGTGCAGTTACTGAGCTATGACCTTATGGCATCTTTGAGCCAAGTCTGTAGTGCCACACTGAGACAAAATCCAAAGACCATTTCTTTGTCTCTGGCATTAGGATTTCACTTTGTGAAATGTGTACTGACTCATCAAAGTCATTTAGATGCTTTTGAGCTTTAGTTCAACTTTTTCTGAAAATACTCTCTATTTATATATTGCCATAGGCATACAGTGGGGCAGGATGAAATTCTGATGAAAAGTCCATGCATCCATTAATGAGGTTTGTTTTGTGTACAGAATGCATCACGAGTGCTTTTTGTTTCATGGTTGCATGGTGTTGTAGGAGACAATAAGAGAGCAACAATTCATGTGGAGGGCTAGTTTTGAAATAGATTTTAATTGTTAACTATTCTAGAAAGTATGCATGTACAGATGTACAATTTTCACTTAAATGCTAAGATTATTAGGTGTTAGAAAGATATAAACAATACAGACATTAGGAATACAGTTCATAGAACTGTTGCTGCCAGGGAGAGTTCAGCTTGGCCTTTGTGTTGCCAGGCAGGCTAGTGCCATGTAGGAAAACTATATTTATGAGCTCAACTGATGCACTCCAGTTTTTAAAAACAAACCCCTCCCTCCCCCCCCCCCAAAAAAACCCTATCAGCTTTCTTTTGTAAGCTGGGAATAGGAAATACAAGTTAAAAGAATTGGCCACCATCTCATGTTATTTAGCCAATGTCAGAGGGAGGTTTAGAAACAAAGTCCATTTCACTTAACCTTACTTTTTAACTGTGAGATCATAACCTTGGTTGAGAGCCATTGCACAATGTCACATGCAGCAAGAGTTGATATTCATATTTGTTGATTCGAAGGGATGGCACTGCATACAGCAAGGATGGTTTTGTTAAACAAGGTCATTTATGCTGTAACATCCCTTTTGTAACAAAATTTCATTTGATGTTGTGAAAGGTACTTCAAGCAAATTTGTATGTAATTTTTTGGCCGTGCCTTCTCTTTTTAAACTTTATCTGACCATCACATCTTAAGAAGAGAATTCAGAATTAGTATGGAATTACTTGACTGGAGTTGTGTTCCCAGCTTTACAGCGTATTTGTTGGCAAATCTCTTGTCCCGTCAGTGCCTAGATTCTTAAATGTGAATAGCTCTTTCTCAACTTGAAGACTCCTAAAAGAGAGCGGTCTTTCTTAGTCTTAAACTAGTCCAAATCACTTGGGTTTTAGACTTGTATTGTGAGCAATGCTAATTTAAGTTCCAGATCGTTTCCTTAGTAGCAAGCACTGTAAGTCAAGTGATTTAGTCAGACCAGGACTAGTAGTTGTGCAGGGAAATGCCCAAAGAATCATTGGTTGCTTTTGTTGCTGTTTGGTTTTGTTTTACTGTTTGGTTCTCCATCCTTGTTGAAATGAGAAGGTAATAGAAATGCTATAGCTGCTGGGCTGTGGTAACGTCTTCAGAGCAATTTTATTCCTCATCATGCTTCAACTTGAAAGGAATCTGAAGTAAACTATCTATCCTGGAAAAGGATACAGAGAGTGTGGTAAGGGAAGGACAAGTTCTCTACTTCTCCCAGATTGTACACGTTACATTAGTTTATGGACCTGCAGTCACACATTCAGTGTAAAGGGATGAAGTTTTCCATAAATGTCTTCTGTTGATATACTGCCAAAGAATATTTTGGTTGATTTTTCTTTGAAGGGAAGGGGAAGGAATGGAGAAGGATAGCCCACCTCTCACAGTACTGAGGCTGGGTTCCAGTTTTGGGACTTAGTGACTATTCCTCTCATTAGCTGCATTAATGTAGAAGTAGCATTCTCACCTCCTTACCTGCTCATGCATTTACTTGGTAGGAACAATTAGCTGTTGGGTTTTGCTTGCTGCCAGTCCAGCTGTTCTGTCTCCTGTGAGGCAAAGTAACAGGCCAGATGGAAGTCAGAAGTAATAACTGACTGTATTATGCACACAAAGGATCTTCTGTTTTGTGCTGGATCAGTGTTCATATGATACGATCCATATGACAAACAATATACCTGTATGATCGACTTGGCTGCACTGCAGTGCTCATGCAATGGCAAAATAGTTCAGTAGTGATGTAAAATAGTTCAGCAGTGATGTATGGATGGTCTCTCTTGCTTGACAAGAAGACATCCAGAAAAGTTGGTACGCTGGGGAATTCACATCATCAGAGATGTGACACTCCTTTTTATTGTGTGGCCCCAACAGGAATGAGTCTGAGTTTGTTGGTTTGTTGTTTTTTGTTGTTTTGGGGGTTTTTTTGTCCATAGCCAACACAGGTGGAAAGGACAATCTTGTTCTTTGCTTTTTCTTCTTCCAGGGTTAGGTGAGGTATTCCTGTCATACATCTGTTTTGGTCAAAACATTGAAACAATGCTGTTGCTTGTTTGCTCTCTTGGTTTGCAGATACTTTTAGATATTTTATTCATGTTTTAAAGATACCATAGTTTTTAGTTGCAGCTAAACTACTGTGCTGCTGCTTGTAAACAGATAAATAGTATTAGATTAATAACATTGAGTTATGACTTCTCCAGAAATGAAGTATTGCTTATTTTTACTATAGCTTACTATGTACAAGAACGTTTAAACAAAGGCAAAATTTAGCTTTCTAATTAAAAGATTAGAGGCAAAATGGCATATGCGTATGTTTTTTGTCTACAACTTAAAATTCAGAAGCTTATCAAATTGTCACAAGTTTACTTCAGAGTGATAGCCAAATTTTAGTGTTGAATATTTTAAACAGTAGCAAGATCAGAGAGAGAGAGTAAATGCAATGGGGTTTGACTTGTCAGATGCGTGGAAATCATGGTTATTCCAAATACCAAACCTTTAGAAAATGTTTTTTGTATTGATGCTGTCAAGAATGCATTAAATGATGAAGGATATCTGTGTCAGAGTATGGAAATGAGAGGATGTAAAGAGATGGGATGAATTTTTGACCATGATGGAATCAATAGACATAAGCGTAATTAACTTCAGTAGACCAGAATTTCAGACTAGGTAAAAATCCTATTACTGGAAAACCACTTGCAGACTTCTTTAAAATGAGAATGATTTTGAATCTATGCATTCAAATTAATTGAAAATAGCAGAAATGCTGGTGGAGGGAGTTTTCCTTTTTGCATGTAGGAGAGTGGTCAAATCTTGTGTTCTGATGTTTCAGGAACTAGCACCCAAAGAGAAACATGGTTCAGACCGGAGTGATTGTAGCTAGGTGCTTAACAAAAAACACATCTAGCTCCTCATCCTTTGAGAGCAGGCTCTTACAGAGGTGGTGCAATTCCTGAGTGTCTTGGAGGTCTCTGGGAAAGAACAGTCTCTCTCAGGGAGCTCATGATTGAGGGATAGATCCACATTTTTGGAACACAGAAAACTGCAAATGTTTCTTTTTTTGTTTGTACCATTGAGATTTGTTTTTTAAATACGGCTGTGTGAGGCAGCCTTATAGGTCATTAACAATGTTTCTCTGTTTTAGCATGAATAGATCAAGTTTAGGGTATGCCTGTGCTGCTACAGCAGAGAAATATAAAGATGCCTGAGATACCTATAGCAGAGAAATATAAAAATGTCTAAATGACCTTATTTGAATGTTTACATGACAGCTTAGGAGTAATGGCTTCATGAAACTTTATGCTGATGTACCCTGCATTGTAAATTAGCCCCTATGGAGTCCTGGGCAGTTTTGTACTGCAGCAGAGACATGCTCTCAGTTTATTGCTGTTGAGATTGTGAGTAGAGTAATAATTACTTTCTATCGCATTAAAAAACTGTTCACAGTTGTCTACCCTACCACCACCATTTCTGTCTTCTCATCCATGAAGTGATGCTTCTAATGAATTCACTCATGCATGGTAAAATATATAGCAGGGTGAAAAAGAGGGGTCTATGCTACAATAATAATGTATTATCTCTCTCTTTTTCCCCCACATATTATAGATGGCCTCAGTTGCTTTGCTAAAGTCTTGCTCAATGTTTGAGTTTCCTCTTTGTTTTAAGAGGGCTAACAGTTTTGGTTTGGGGGTTGTAGAGTTTTGTTTTTCTAGAACTGTCTCTGCAAATTGGCAGAACACTGTAGTCATCACTAACTTGTCACCTCTGTCAACAGTTTATTGGTCTTGCTCTTACCTTTCTTACAACCCCTTCCTGTTCCTTGCGCTGCTCTTCCTGAACACAAGCCATTCTCTTTCCCCTTCCTGTCCTGCACATCTCTTGCTGTGTCCATCTGTGATGCTCTGTTTCAAATTTAAGCTTTTTTTAGAGGAAGGACTGTCTAGTGCAGTGGAGCCTTAACACATAACTAGGGCTCTGAGGAACTGCAGGAATATAAGTAATAATTAAAACAAGAATTCTGATATTTTACAGCTCTCCACAAGGCAAATAATGAAGTGACTGCAGTTAAAAAGCAGTCTGAAGGCCTTAAAAGAGAATATGATCATCTGATGAAAGAATATGAACGGCTTCAGGTAGGTAGTTCTGGATGGCTATATGAGCATGATGTTCTGAAATTGTACCAGCAAAATTCTGCTTGTTGGTTATTTATTATGCAAGAGAATTTACCAAAATCTTTAGCATAAAGTTACAATGGGCAACCCTCCTTAAACTTTATCAAAATGGTAGAATTTTGTTTTTCAAGGACTGGACGGCTAAGCTATGAGCATTTTCTTTTTTGCACTTCAGGTGACAAAGCTCAGGTCATTGTTAGACTCAATTTTGCTGTCACTTGGGAAATAAGATTCAGGTAGTTTTGCACGTGATGATCAAACTGAAATCTTGTAAGAAAATGATAGGAGTAGTGTGTGTGTGTGGTATATATAAGAGTAATTTTATTTTGTTTGCTCTTTAAACATGTTTTTGCAATACTGGATTATAAATGTTGCAATACTGTTGATATGCAAGAACAAAACCAAAACAAAAACCCCAAGCCTAGGCTAAAAACAGGCTACTATAAAAATTCAAACTGAAGTACAAAATAATAAAAAACCTACATAGCAAGCAAAAGCTGAATTAGCAGTTTGATTCAGTTTGCATATGTGCATGGCTATAATACCCATAATATATGCAGTAATTATTTCTTGTAGAACTGAGAGCCCTGCCTGGTTCTTTAAGTTGTCTGACAGGTGTTTGTATGTTCCGTACATAACATCTGTCTCAGAGTTCAACCAAAATTGAATAAAAATGAAAGTTAACCTGTTTACAAAGAATGGGCTTGGAAGAAAATACGATTGATGTTAAAATTATGGTGACCTGCTTTTCAAGAGGAGCTATTTGTTGGTCCTGTATTAATAAAATTAAAAACCAAAAAGGCAAATTTGAGCTGGTTATAATCTTTCCTGTACTCTGTAAAGCTGCTTACTGATTCCCAGCCTCACCCTATACTCTTAGAGAGATTGCTCAACTGATCTCTGTATTTGAATTAAGACCACCATGCATGTCCTATCTTTGTTGTGCTTCCCTGTGTAATGAGCCGTAGTAGTCCTGCTGCATTTCTAACAGCCTTGTGGTCTAGAACACACATCCTTGCAGTTTTCTGTGTTTGCCTCTGAATGGAAAGAACAGAAGGTACTGAGCACATAGTAGATGCAGCTCCTAGGGATAAATAAGCTGATAACAGAAAATGTTTTCTGCTGAGTTTGCTGCACAGTTCAGCTGTAACGTGAACAGGGAGCAGAAGGCGGCTGCATGGCTGTTACTGTACTAGGGTCAGAAGTGCACGTGTCGTGGGGTAGTATTGATGGGACTACAGCTTTGAAGGGTGTATAGTGAACAAATCAGGTATGACTGCAAGGGGGCAAAACATGGCATCTGGAGTCAATAGTTTCTGATCTTGCCAAGCACAAAAAAAATATTTTTAATCTGTCTTTTTTCAGGGCAGTTTAAATGAAGCAGAAGACAAGAAAGACCAGTAGGTGCATCTAAGGCGGATGACATCGGTACAGCTGCTTCAATGAGAAAAGCCTTGTGATGTTTAGGCTCCTGATGCATATCTGAAACAAAACTTCAGTTTTCTGAAAAGCACGTGCACTGTAGGTCACTATTGAGATTCCTTTAACATACCTTGGTTGCCAAAATATTCTGTGTTGCAAATAAAATGTTAAGTGACTTACCTGATTTGCCATGGAGTTTGTCACTGCTCTTGTGAGGAGAAACTCGAAAATCTTTCAATTCCATCTGGAGCAACTTGACTGTTCTCCAAGCTATTGCCTTCCAGAATGGTAACAGATCATGCACTATTTGTTTGTAGCATTTGAGTGAGGTTGTGTATCATGCTATGTCATAAAAACACAATTACCTAAACCTCCTTTGCAACACCTGTTTGGAGTCTTCAAAAACTCAGTTACCAGTTTGTTAAGAAGGCTGAAAGGTTTTCATCAGCCATTCCACTTCAGTGGAAAATTGAATGACAATCAATCTAAGGAACATAAAGAAAGAAGGAAAACTGCATTTCTAAATCCATCTCACTAGCTTGTGACTTTCACTTAGCCACATGGATGAATGTATTTTAACAATATTTTGCATGCCTCTGGTTTATTTTTCTTTAATATATGGGGTTATTTCAGTTTTCATAACCAAAGCTTTGGGTTGGTTGGTTCTAACATCCTGTATTTTTACACTGTTTACATTTGTTTACTGTGTATGTGCCCCTAACTTCTTTTGCCTTGCTAAGTAAAAATTCTTTTTAAATGTAGATAGTTGGGTTTGTTTTGTTTTGTTTTCATGGATACGATACCTCGAATAAATGTGCACTGTTTTGCATAAGCCCTTTTTGGCATTCAGAAAGTTGTTTTGAGTTTCTTTTTTGTTAGTTGGTTCCAGTTTATATTTGAAAGTTGGATATGTTTGCTATATTAAAGGATTGTTTAAGTTCATGAGTTTCTGGGTTTATTCATCTAAATTTCTGCCAATATACTATCTCATCAGAGTTAATAGGTACATACACAAAGAACAAAATATACTTCTAACCTGGTGATATTTAACTTTTCCTGGAAATACAGCCTCTTTCATAGGAGTAGTTTTGATTGCTCTGGAAATAGGATTTGTTTAGCTTAGAATTTAAACATAGCATATTAAGTACTATAAAGCATATTAACGTAGCATATTAAATAAGAATGCATGTTTTTTTAAAATACTTCATCCTCACTGAAGTAGTACAGAATGTGTTCTCAGAGATTCTATGACACTGGAGATTTGTTTACTCATACCAAAACTTTCAAGAAAAGCTACAGATTAATACCCACATACACACAGGTTTTATGATGTAGTTGAATGCTTTTTTTCTTCCTCCATGCCCTCCTTCTGAAATATCTAAAATTATGGCAGAATATTATCTACAGTCTGTTGTGGAAGGTGGCAAAGCTCAGCTATATGAGCATGCAGACCACACCTGAATGAGATGTAAACAGCACATGGCAATAATGGGTTAAGATTGTGAGCGTAGGAATGTATATAAATTATAGAGGCTGTTAATACGTTTTGGAGGGCTTCAAGGACTTTGCTTAGCTGCTTAAAAGTAGTCGTTCATGATAAGGCAGAACTTGCAGCTTGCTTAATGCTTTTGCTTAAGGTTGACCTATTCTCAGATGGGAGGAATAAGAAGATTTGGAAAGCCTCAGACCCATTTTGAGCTAGGAAAAGGAGCCATAGTAACAACTAGCCTAAAAAACAGGAAAGAGAAAGAACCTGCCTGGAGATGAGAAAAAGGACCTAGTGAGAGAGAAGATGACCCCAGACCCAAATATTACTGCTGGACCAGACTATTGTGTGAGTGGCAGGAACTTAGATTGTAAGGGTATAATTGCCCAGGGAGTTTAGTGTTGGGGGTCCCTCTCTGGAGGCACTCAGCTTAAGCTGGCTGCATTTGTGCACCATAGATAGAATAAATCACACTTTTTATTTTGAAGGCCTTGATGAGAGATTGTGCTTCAGGGAACCTAGGGTTGAGCCTGAGGAAAGAAGAAGCACCTGAGGGTGACTCTGTGTGTGTGTGTGTGTGTGTATGTGAGGAGTCGAAAGGGGCACCCCTTGGCTCACTGGAGTAGCCCGCTGCGAAGGGACTCTGGTCCTAGCAGGTAAAGTCTCGGGTGGTGTATGAATGCTTGGGCAGCGGCTTCTCCCTTAACAAGTCTGATCTAAAGACTATCGTTGGAAGCCTTAGACATATAATGGCAAGTGCTGTTTTTAATAACAGAACTTAACTCACCTGTTTTTTCTTATTTTTAGACCCAGAACAAAATATTATTTACTTATTATTTACTCTTTGTATCTATTCATTAAATTTCAAGCATTTCTTCCTATAGTGCAAGTAAATAATTAGGTAGATAATTAGCAACTTACAATGAAAGATGTCATGCACTGGACTCTTCATCCCTAAAAATTTATCTTAGAAAAAATAACATGGAACAAAAAATAGGTTGCTGTGAATACACTTATAATATTAGTACTACTCCCTGAGATGGGAGTCCAAATGCTTGACAGTAACTTTTGCTGTAGAGCATGACTGAAGTGTGAAGGAGTGCGTAGTGCTATGTACAGCTTCCTCAGAAGCTGAAATGTTGCCTGGTATTTTCAAATGTGCAACATGCATTCAACACGTGGTACTCGCACACTGCCCTCCATAATTATATCAGTCAGTCACTTCAGCCTAGCAGATTCCTGCTGGCTACTTGGAGGATGGGGATCCACTTTTTGAGAGATTGAGGAGACAACAGCTTAAAACAAAACCCCTGCATGTCAGGCCACAGAGAATGTTTCCTTAATTAAAAATCAGAATGCTTAAAACCCACAGACTTTCTACTTTGCCTCCAGTCATTTCTTCTATCATATGTCCATTATTTGTATCACTTACCAGATTTCCCTATCACAAAGTAGAATATGACCGTCATCATTTTTCTACTTCTCTGTTGTGGATGGTCACACACGTTGTATTATCACATGCTCAGCTCTTTGGAGTCCCAGATTTGTTCATGTAAAAATAATCTTTCGTTACTTGGATTGAAAATATTTTGTAGTATCTGCTTTGTAGAACTGTATTCTTGCAAAGAACATGTTTCTTTTGTAAAATAAGTCTAAATAGTATATCTAGAAATTCCAGTAGATGGCAAGTCTTTCAGAATATTTTGCATTTGCATTGTTTCACAATACTTTATACATGTTCAGAGCCTGCAGGAGTCTGGGTTGATCAACTTTAGGTACAGTTTTCTTGTTGGTAGTTTTAAGTTATGGTTGATACACAGGAAAAGAGTGAACCAAAATTTCATGGGTTTAACTCTTGATCTTTCAGGCTGTTTGGTCAGATTTTGGTCATGTTTGCCTGTTTTGTAGGAAAGAGCTGAAAAAAAAGTTAAATCTCCACTAATACTGATGGAATTAAAATTACTTCCTGTACTTATGTTCGACAGTTGATTTAATTCTGGGTATGTCTCCAGAAGTCAAAATTTAGAGCCCTTTTTTTACTCTAAATAATGTCAAAGTAATTGTCTGGTTGCTTTGGAGCTTTTTTCCCTCTTTACAAAAGTAGGAATGTGCATTTTCAGTACTTTGGTGGGGAAGCATAGGAGAGAGTATTAATACTGAAAATATTTGCACAGGTTTAACTGATAGTAGCTTTCCAAAAAAATTGAGATGTGTTTTCATGTTTTTTTCATAAACCCCTTTTTTTGCTGAGTCAAGAAAGCAGTGAGGTCATGGTGGGTGCATGAGAACTGACCTGAATATTAATAGACCTAACTCCATGCTTCGATGTTTCCTTAAATGAAAGCACCCTTAGCTAGGCAGGATGTTTTTCTCTTTTTTTTTTTATGTTTGCAACAAACATCTGATAATATACCTTCTTTAATAACACAAATTGTGCACAGTCTTCTCTGAAAATGTACTCTCACATTAGCACTACCTGTATTTGCTGCCACAGTAGTCCCTAGCTACGTAGCCTCATTGAAAAGACCCTGCTTTCCTAGCTTGTTTTCAAGGAAAGCTCTGGTTTTCACTCAGCATTGAAAATAACATTTAAGGGTTTTTTTTCTGAATGTGAAGTTATTGTAGAAGTATTAGATGACTGCCTCAGTTCTTGAGTGTTCCTTGAAATACTGAATTTATTTTGTAAGCTCTTTGGACAGTGCTTATCCCAGTGGCAACTGTAATCTAGGTCCCGATGCAAGCCGATACAAGTGATTTTACAGATAAGTCAGAAAATCACCTCTCAGTTAAGTCTTTCCAGTCCTCCAGTACTCTGTGCTGAATAGTGCTGTGTACATTAATTGTGTAACATCTAAAAACATAGTTCTGGAACTGAGCATCCCCAGTTCAGGAGTAATGTGGAATATTTTATTTTCTATGATAAAATGTAATACTTGTGTTTCGCTCTTGAGGCAATGTGCAAATAGGGACAGGCATTGCAAGGTGTATTTGTGAGGAAGACGAGAGAGTCCCTCTAGTTTTGCATCCATCACTCTGAAATACAGTTGTGGGCCATAGCAAATTCCTACTATTATCCATGAGTGCAGGTCTACCCTCAAAGGATGTCGTTATTCCATCTCCAGCTTTGGAAGAGCTGAGTGGAGGGCGAAGCAGGCTACATTCCTGCAGACCAGGACTACATATGCTAGAGGATTCCCTTCTGAACTTTACCGAGGCGGTCTCAGTCCACACCAACACAACCACATCTGGGATGTTCAGATTCCCAAACACAGTTGGGTGCACCAGGGTTTAGCGAGTGGGAGCCTACCCTCTACATTCAGTGACTAGGGGGAGTTGGGTACTAGTGCTAGCATGTCCATTGGAAGTGAAGAGATACCAAAGCCAGCTACTAGGGAAAATGAAGATAGGAAGCACCTCTCAGAACTCACTTGTCTGGAAATTGGACATCAGTTGCAGCTGTGATAAAAGCATGTCTGCAAGACTTGCAGCTTAAGCTATGACTGTTTAATTCATAGCTTAAATCCTTTCCTTTATTCTGCTGCCTGAGATCAGACCATCTATGTAGTCTGATTGCATTCACTCTTCTCTTTGAAAACACAGCCAGAAGAGGCAGCACTTTTGGTGATAACCATGTTTTGTGAGATAGCTTCAGAGCTGCTCACCTAGAAAGTGAGAACGTGTTCTACATCTTACTTAGCCTGAGGTTTAAATCCATATTCTTGTGACTATGGAAGAAGAAACTCAGTTGGCTGGGAAGGTGCTAAACTCTCCTTTCAAGTTTAAGACATGGTACACAAAAGAGATAATATGAGAGGAAGGAAGAGAGGCCTGTTATTCTTGGCCATTAAGGACAAAATCTTAGGCTCTGATTCTTCTCCAGGCATGACTTAGGCATTTAGAGTTAAGGACTTGGGAACAGAGCATACAGTGATACTGTAGGCAGGGACTTGGAAGCGGGCTGTGTATCCATCCTAGGTTGTTTGTCTCATACCAAGTACAAAATACATGTGAACTAATTAGGAAATAGTAGCAAACAATAAGGTGAACAAAAGGATTTAGAAGACTGATGTAGATTTCAAGCTAACAGAAAAAAAAAAAAAAAAAAAAGAAAAAAAAGCTCAAGTTGAAAAGGAAAGGAAGAGCCTGCCTTCTAGCTTGAAGGGCCAGTGTTCCAGGGGAAGGGGATGCTACACGGGACAGCATCCTGAGTGGGGTCAGCAACATCACAGTTTAGAAACTCATTGCTTCTGATTTCACGCAGATCTATCTCTGTGTATGGGATCCATTCTGAGCTAGGGTTTGCATTCTTTATCCTCTTCCTCAAATAATTTTCTTTCCAAATTCTGGTAAGTGCATTGTGTTACACAGATGGAGCTTTTTTCTTGAAACCTCTTGTCCTGAAACATGCATACTTCTGTCCTGCCAATGTGCATGGTCCTATAGAGTTCTGATCTGTACATCATCTGCTGATGATCCTACAGCATCCCATCACCTGAGATGCTGAATCTTGGAGTTCCATTCAGGCAGGCGCGTGCTGCAGGAAACAAATTTGCAAGGAGCGTCAATTCAGATTCTTCTGACTGTACTCTTCCTGTGTTAATTGCCATGTTCAGTATGACTTTTTTCTTCTTGACATCAACAAGTTCTCTTCTAAAATCCTAGTTATATGAATAATAAGATAATCATAGTTTTGTGGGTATTCTAGGAGAAAATAATGTGTAATACACATCCAGTCCTGAAAACTGAGTTTATGTTGTAAGTGTAGGGCCTATGTTGGGTTCCTGCAGATGTTTTTGCCATTATTCTTTGCTTTAATGATTAACCTAGAAGCCATTATACCTTCTGGAGTCATTTCATTGTCTTTGCGTTAATTTTAGAACCTTAGAAGATGTTACCACAACAGCTTTCCAAAGTTAGATTTCAAAACTACTTTTCATGCTACTCCATTTTTATCATGAGTGGATTCTAACGCAATAGATTACTCAGTTTTGATGCCAGCTCAGTTTTCTATATGTGCTTTAGTATATGTCTCACTGCATCAAGCTACTCTTCTGTTTTCCAACATTATTTCCATTTCCCCATAGTATTATCTGCTAGCAAAAAAATAGAAAAGCTTTCCCACTCTGGAGTAACATTTACATAAGACCACTTCCCTTGAAACACAAAGTCATACCGCCAGACATTAACTCTCCGCTTTTACTCACTCCAGTGCCACGCTTATGAGCTTCTACAAAACTTTGGGACTCGGTTTAGGAAGCTGGCTGTTTCGATGGCTGATACAACATCGCTCAGATCGAAGCATTTCAGCAGTTTACCTAGATGTTTCTTACAGTACAGCAGCAGGGGAAGCCTATTGCAGCATTATAAAGCCTGAACGGTGTTACACTACAAAACATACTTTCAGCAAGTAGCTTATTTCCAGTTTAGCAATGTTGGCTTCAGCATGCCTGAAGTTAGGACTACACTACAACACTTTGAAACCAAGGCCGTCGAGAATATGCACGCCTGAGTAGTTCATTCAACAAATATTTTGCTTCATGCAGTACCCTCAGCGTGTGCCCTCGGCGCCTCTTTGGTGTTAGTTGAAACATGGGCACTGATCCTGAATTTGAAACGTCTCTCAGGGTGAGGAGGACACACGCTTCACTTCACTCCTGCAAGATCTTTGCTAGGTTGTCCTCCATACATAACATGGAAGAGCTGCAGTGTAGCCAGCAGTACTTAGCACGCAGGGTTGAGTTTTCCAGCCCCAGTCCTACCTCTAATCCTAAATTACAGCAGGGCTGCCAAGGAGTTCACTCCCTCCCACCCTCCTTGGGCAAACTAGAAAGCTGCAGCCCTGGGCCACCGTCTGCATCTCAGGCGTGACGTGAAGAGCCCACGGGCGTTTATTAGGCATCTGTATCTCTGCGCGGAGCCGACCCCCAAAGCTCGGATCACGGGACGCAGCCGGGCTTTGGAAGCTCAGAGGAGGTTTCCGTGCGGGCCAAGCAGTGCGTGGAGCGGCTACCCCTATGGCGTCCCCTCAGGCTCGTCCTAACAGCCGGCGCTTTCGCAGGCCGCCGTTGGGCAGAAGGCTCCTCGGGGCAGCCGGTGAAGGGGAACGAGACCATCCACCTGTCGGCGGGGTGCCTCTGCGTGCAGAGAGCCCCGCTCCACACGCCGGAGAGCAATTCCCTCCGACGACGGCCCTCATCCCGCGCTGTCCCCGGGCGGCGTGCCCGCCGGGCGGCCGGCTTTGAAATGCAGCCCCCACCCCCCGCCCCGAGGGGACGGCAGGTGCCGGGGCGGGGCGGGGAGGGTCGCTCCGGGGAGCGCCGGCCCGGGGCAGGGCTGTTGCGAGGGGGGCCACCGGGGCCGGCGGGGGGAGGGCGGACGCAGGCGTCGCCCGGGCTAGCCCGGAGCCGGCTCCCTCTGTTTCCTCGTAAATAAAGCGCCCGGCCGCGGCCGGCCGTATAAATGCCGCTGCGGCGGGGCCGGCTCGCCGTGTCCCAGGCCGGAGAGCGGGCGCGGGCGCAGGTAGAGCCGGCGGCGGGCGGGACGGCGGCGGCGGCGGCGGCGGCGGCGGCGGCGGCGGGAGCCCCGCCGCTTCAGGACGCGGACAGCTCTGCGCCGCGGGGCCGAGCCGCGCCCCGGGCTGAGGGGCGGCGGGCGGCCGGGGGAGCCGGCGGCGCGGGCGGCGGGCCGCCAGGGGGTGCCGGCGCGGGCCCTCCGCCTCAGGCGGGGCCATGGCAGCGGGCGAGCGGGCTGAGGAGCCGCTGGCGGAGCTCAGCCACTACGTGGTGGCGCGGCCCATCTACAGCGAGGCGGGCTTCCAGGAGGAGAACGAGCGGCGACCGCCGCTGCCGCCCACGCTCCGCGAGCGGGCGCAGGCGGCCTGCAGGTGGGTGGCGGCGCCCGGGGGGCGCCCCGTCAGGGCGCAGGGAGCGGGGCGCGGCGGGCCCGCGGGGGAGCGCTGAGGAGAGCCGGGCGCCGCCGCGGGGACGCGCCGTGCCGGGGGACGCGCCGTGCCGGCGAACTCCGGCCCGCCGAGGGGTGAAGGGGCCCGACCAACGCGGGTCTCTCGACGGACCGCTCTTCGCTTCCCTGCCTGCCAAAGCGCGTGGAGGCGAGGCAGCCGCCCGCGGGCTGCTTGCTGCGGGAGGCAGCGCTGCGGACCCGGTTCGTGCCCCATCCCTGGCTGGAAGGCACGGCCGCGGCAGCCCCTGCCTCGAAACGTGCGTCGCCCCGGCTCTCTGGCGGCTGGGGGTTGCTGGGGGCTTCCCGGTTGCAGCCCCGCGGGGTGCGTTCATCGCTTGGGTTTTTTGCAGGTGTTCGAGAAAAAGGGCCTTTCAGATTGCCAGGTCCTTTCTGCCCATCCTGGAGTGGCTGCCCAACTACCGGGTGAAAGAGTGGCTGATCAGCGATGTCATCTCGGGGGTCAGCACCGGCCTCGTCGCCACCCTGCAAGGTAAAGCCGGGCACGTCGGCCCTCCGTGCTGGGGGGCGGTCCTGTGAGGGAGCCGGCCGAACACAGGGGTGTTTTGCAGATGGAATTACAAATCTGAGACTTGTTACTGAATACTAGATATTAGGTATTATTTTGCGATAAATAATTGATGGCTTCGATTTATTCCTTTTTTCTCTGCTTGGCTAGGAGATTTAACTTCCTTTGACGTGCTGTCAAGATGTGCTTAGCTTTTTTCCCAAGACTTTTACTCAAGGAGTATTCGTTTTTATGTTTAAAATTTTAAGTACATTGTGATAAATCAGATAGGCCATGTGGTCTTATTTCTCTTTCTTGGTTATCTGAGCCTATAGCTCTCCTGCAGCTGCCTACAAAAATCTAGTTATTGCCCCAAAATCATGCAACCCTGATATCTACTCACCTTTAGAATTCGGCCCGTAAGGTTGCTCCGATATCTGCAGAAAACAACTCTCAAGGAAGTGGCAACATATTCACATTAACAGAATTTATAAACTTGATGGATATTTACAGTATGTGGCTTGAAATATCAAATTTTCCTTATTTCCTTATTCCTTTTACTAGGAAGGCATTCAGCAGATGAAGAAATAGAAGTGTGGTAGAAATAAGCAGAAATTAATTAAAATAGGCTAGTTAAGGGAGACTTAAAGGGCAGAACCATTCTGCCCGAGGCAGCTGATAAGGTCCACTTTCAAAGACAAGACTAGCTGTAACCCTGACACGATCCAGCACATTCATTTCTTTCATCTCAATAATATTCTTACACTATTTTCACAATTTTTCAGAACTGGGGGAGGTTAAGCTGGCTGTGTCAAGCCCACATTTTCCTTCAGTGGAAATTAAGTGCTTGCACAAGGGGGCAAAGACTCACATTGGGAACAAAGAAAACAGTTTACACATTCCCAGTTAGCCGCAAGTATTCCCTACTACTGCCTGTTCCCTTGGAGTGTGCTAGGAAGGCACAGACTGGCAGCAAAAAAACGTTACAGACTTCTGCCCCAGGCAGAGGGTGACCTAAGAAATAATGAAGTGACTTGTCCACAGCCCCGCAGAGAGTCTGTGTCAGAGCTGGAAGATCTCTGCCGAAGGTGGTGCCACAGTTGCAGGACTCCCCTGCCTTTTAAAATGAACTGCGCTAGGTGGGCCTTTCATATGACTTATTACAGCTATTATGCTCTTACTGTAACCACCTCATGTATTTTTTCACAGTGGGGCTGATTTTCTCACAATTAGATTCCACTTGTAGAACTGATTTCTGAAATACACTGTTTGGTCTCCCACCTAGGTATTAAAAAAAAAAAATTAAAAAACCCCAAATTAGTGCAAATCTAAATCTAGCTGTAATTTAAAAAAACTATAATAATTCTGAAATTCTAAATCATGTAATACAGGGAAAATTGGCCAAAATGTTTGCCAGAAAAGAGGCTTCTGGCATCTTCAAGTCCCTGCAGTCCCTAACTCCCAGCAACTGTGTGTGTTGCTTGCAGTCCTCCCACCAGTCACAGTAGTATGACCAGGACTTCGTTTTGAGCTCTGATAGGTTTTTGCGGTATCTTTGAAGGAGAATACTACACCCTGCAGTGGGACCTAACCGGGATATGATACTGAAGGCAACTTTTTTTTTTCATTGTTTGTTGGATTTGACAGCTTGAACAGGTATATAAAGGAAGACGATGATAAGGGTCAAAACTGAAATTTGTGTGATTTACTTTTGGTTTTTAAGTTTTTAAGCTGATACTGGAAAAAAAAGTGGCCTGATTTTCAGAAGGGCTGAACATACTGAAGCATATTTGTAGTGCAATAATTCAGAGTCTGTGCTTGAAATTTCTGTCTGTAACTAGAACACTTCACATATCATTCTTTTCTTTCAAGGAGCAGACCATTCACTCTTGCAACAGTGTTCCCCCACTTCACATCTGAGCCTTTTTTGTGCTGCCTGTACAAATATAGGAACATCTTTCAGTACTTACTCATCCAGCTACCAGTGTGGGATATACAATCATTTACAGTCATTGATACTTACATATGTGCCTGCAACTGATTTACAGACAAAACACGTTCTAAATTGTATCTGGACAAAAGGAGTAAATCTTTCTGAAAGTCTGTTCTAGACAAGATATTAGTTTGCTGAGAGATTTTAAATCTGATGTTTTGATGATCTATCATTTCAGGTTTGGCATATGCTTTGCTGGTTGCAGTTCCTGTTGGATATGGTCTCTATTCTGCCTTTTTTCCCATCCTGACATACTTTTTCCTGGGAACTTCAAGGCACATCTCAGTTGGTAACTGCATGTGTTCAAATTACAGTGAATTACCTATTACAAAATGTTAATCCTCACTGTGAACATTCATATTTCATACAAGATAACTACTTTCTGAACCAAACTGGTTGTGCTGAATATTAATATTGGTGGGTCTGAGGGACTGAAGGCTTACTTATTTTCTGTACAGGCAATTGTGCATAATAGCTAACTTCAGTTGTGCCCATGCGTGCTTTTTGCTTGCATTTATGCTGAACTTTAAATCTTGTCTTTGGCTACACTCTATGCAAGAAATTACAAGATCAAGGCCTCAGTAGGCATTATGAACAGACATTTTGTCTATCACCTAAAGCTCAAGATGGCTAAAACGGAGCTCTTTTAGTCTTCTCTACAAGCCTTCCTTGCTGCATCCTTTTTTTGATCACTGTGGACAATATCATCTTCTTGCCTGTCGCTGAGACCCAGAACCTGTGTGTGCACTCCAGCCTCGCTCTAGGTCCTCACATCAAGGCTATGGGTAAACCTTGTTGATTCTTTCTGAATACTTTCTTTAAAATATGGGGTTTATTTCCTGTCAGTTCTCATATTTAAAATTCATGTTACAGCTTGATCACTGAAGTTTCTTTTTCTCCATTCAAACCAAATACTGTCTTTCCTTGTTCATATCTACTGAGACTAGACTGTTTTCCCCTCCCAAAACTTTGGCATAATATTACGCTTTTTCATCAGCTTTCTTCTCTGCTGCATCAAATACTTCTGTATGTTCTCCCCACTTTGTTAGCCTCTTCTTCTCCTACCTATCAGCTCACATTGCTATCCAGGTCTGAGTTGTCACCTCTGCTTATGTTGCCATTCCTACTTTCTACATTATCAAATGCTCCTTTTTATGCTTTCTCCAATACTCTTACTCATGAGGTGTCCTCTAAGGTATCTGTAAAATTAACTTATCCTTCAAGATATTTCATGACGTTTTCCTTTTCTGCAACAATTTTAGTAAATAACTGCAACAAATGCGATTACTTTTAGATTGTGTGTTGCTGACACAATGATCACTTACTTTCTCTGTATCTTGCCCAAAGTATAGTTTCAGTCATCTTTAGCCAATGTAATACCACACTACTGCCCAAAGATGTGGTCCTACCCCTTGGTGCATGTTCCTGCCACCACCGTGGTATTGAGATTCCTAACCATGCAGCTAAGTGGCAATCTGGATCAGCTGCAAACTAACCATGACCAAAAAAAAAAAAAAAAAAAAAGTTGCTTTCAGCTGAATCAGTGCTCTGTTTTGTCTGGTTGTGGTGCTGATACAATGAAGATGGTTGGAACATGTTGCCCCTTTTGGCCTTGGTACAGCTCTGAATTGGCTTAAGCAAAGCATGAAACTGCACCTGTGTGTAGAACGTAAGTTATTTAAGGAAGGAGTTCTATCTTTGTGTCATGTTTGCAGTGCCTGTGGCTCCTGGCCCCCTAATAATACTAGTGTACCTCAGTTAAAATATTAAATTGATTTTCTGATTCAGAGTTTGCTTGTCTAGTCTGATAAATGCTTCTTTTTGATCTATATTAAACTTCAGTGTTTCTGTTTGTCATTACAGGTCCATTCCCTGTAGTCAGTTTGATGGTGGGATCTGTTGTATTGAGCATGGCCCCTGATGATAATTTTCTCATAGATGGTGGTAATGCTACAGGGACTAATGGTACTGGGACACTGATAGACACTGAATCCAGAGATGCGCAGAGAGTGCTGATTGCTAGTACCCTCACATTTCTGGTTGGAATTTTACAGGTAAAATAGTTGGCTTGAAGACACAAGGTTGATGTTGCTTTAATTTTAATGGGAAAACATACGGCATGGAAATAAATCCTAGGGCAGTAAGACATTTTCCTGTAGTAAAACACAAAAATGAAGGAAAGTAATCTCAAACTCTGAAGAGCTTTTGGGGGATTATCCCTCTTATCCTGGGCAGAGTCTGTGGCAGCGTGACTGGGAGCACAGACAACAGAAGACTAGCCCTGTGATTGCAGACCAAGAGACCTGCATGAAACTAAGTGCTAATGGTGCATATCCTGGAGCATCCTTTCACATGTTTTTTCAGGTCTCCTTTATTTCCTTGGATGGCATGATATTAAGCTACACTAGGCTGCAATGGGGGAAGATGGTCCTAAGACTCTGTATAAACAAAGAGAAAAGAAAAAAGCATAAGAAATCACCAAATAAAAGTGTACCTTTCTGTTGTTTAGCAAGCTATTATTCTTCTTCATGATTTTTCCAGGTAATATTTGGAGTCCTTCAGATTGGTTTCATTGTGAGGTACCTTGCAGATCCACTAGTTGGGGGATTCACAACTGCAGCTGCTTTTCAAGTGCTTGTGTCACAATTGAAAATAGTCCTAAATGTTTCAACTAAAAACTATAATGGTGTCCTTTCCATAATATATGTAAGTATGCCCTTCTAATCTGTTTTGGGTCTATGCCAGAATTTTTATATAATTGTTTATCTTCTGCTTCCATTTCATACAGGAATGGTTCATAGATGTATGTTGCTAAGTATAGGGCATTAATTTAGTTCCCACTCAAATGAAGATCTGCAGCTGTTAATTTATAGCTGTGGGGCTCTTAAGTAGCTGCTTTCAGGGTTCCCTAGACAGAAAGTCTAATTGCCATCTTGAAGTCTTTCAGCAGAGCAGTTTTTTACATAAAGTTTAAATGTAGTTTTCCAGCAAAACAGTTCTTCTCTAGGTTGTTACTTTCTGTCCCACCCCTTGCTTTCTGGCTTATTGTGAAGGATGTTTCATCATTTCTTAACGCTGTCACATCCCTCTTTACTCTTAAACCAGCAGGTCATTCTGGTAAAGGGCATCATTCTCCATTCCACACTGTAGCCATACTTGTGAATACCCAAAGAAGGGTGTAGATTCCCACCCTGCAGCCAGGTACCTACTGCTTAGCTAATGTGAGGCTAAATGTTGCTGTCACAACTCCATTTGTTGGTCTTAGAGAAAACGATCAAATGGAGAAATGTCTTGGCCGGATTACAGAAATACTGAATTCCTAGAGATCTCATATTACGGAATAGTCTCCTTCCCCAGGAAAATTGTTGAGAGTTTTGTCACTGACTTCAGCATGAAGCTATTCAGGTTTATAGTATTTAAGATCTTCCATAGCACTTCACATCAGAATAACAGATTTCTAAAAGAGGCTGGTTTAGACAAAAAAATGTATTTACAGATCTTACATGCCAGTTCAGGCAACCAGACTAGCAAAAACACATTAGACATCTAGATTAGCAATAATAGGATGAATATAACTACAATCAGCAAGGTAGAATTTAGAAAAAAAAAAATCTGATGGACTATTTGGAAAAAAAAAAAAGGTATTATGTTCTGGGACTTTTCAGAACTAATGAAAACTCTTTCCCTCAGAACAAGCAAAATTAGATGAGAAAAAGTACTATCTAATAGACCTTAGAGCATACCTGGCAGGGTGATGGACTCATTAATCCAGCAGGTTTTCTATCTAAATTTTTTATGTTTATTGAAGGGTAGTACATTTAGTAGAAAGTATTTCTGAAAAGGAATTACATGGTTCTTCCAGCTCCTGCAAGTCCGAGTGGAATGCTTTTTAAGTTAAAGCTCAAAGCTTCTGTGTTCTTACAGGTATGCCAAGTCAATGTGTTCGCAGATGTGTGTAGAGCGAAGAAATTGTGATTTCTGGTCTGCTCAACCAGTGACTTGCTGCGTCAGCTTCAGCAAATTTGGACTTGCTTCAGAAGTGGTGTTTAAAAAACTGCAACACTAAGCATCCAACATTAGCAGAATTCACAACCTGAAGTTAGGAAGTTACTGTTGCCCTGTGAAGTGGGGCAGTGCGAGAGATGGTCAGTAAGAATGGGGTCCATGGTAAGCGGTACAACAGGCAAGAAATGGCTTCAGTCACCTGAAGAAAGGCATCTGATTCAGTGTTTCAGGAAGGCTTCTTCTTTAGCTTAGAAAACATAGCTGATTAAGCACTCAGATGTTTTATTTCAAAACCAGAGTCTTTTCAGAATGGTAGTAGTGGTACTGCTGCTGCAACCCTCCCCTTGCCTTTAAACTGACAGCTCAATATCTGGGAAGCTTACCAGGATGCAAGAAGTCTGTTTCTAACCTCTTTTCTACCAGATCATTCTGTTAAAGCTGCTTCACTATGCATGGAATAATTAAATTTTCTTGGAGACAGCGGGCAAGTGAGTATTGCCCTGATGCTCAGGAGGAGGATGGAGGAGTATTTGTAGCTTTTCTGTAATCAGCCCTTCGTGTTTTCTCTGTACACTTGTTTGCAACAAACAATAGGACCAAGCAAGGGCATAGCAAGGGTAGAGAAGGGACCTGCCTATTGCAGCCCCGTTGTGAGAGTCCTCCAGCCTGGGACTGAACTGTGCTGGGAGGGTTAATGTACCATAAGGTGAGGTTTAGTGAATGCTTTTCTCAAGTGTAGGATTCTCCACAGCCTGGCAGGACCCACATGTTCATATGCATTCTATGGATGTCGACAGTGGAGATAGGAAACACGTAATCCACAGACCATATGTACTAGGCACGTAGTGAACCACAGTTTTGCCCGTGGGTCTGCTAGCTGTCTTTTGAATAGAAAAATTAGGATCTCCCTTACTATTCAAAGTGAGGAAGCTATAGATCTTCCTTCCTTGCTCCAAGAACAGGTAGAGGTAGAACACAGGTAGGGGTTTAGCACTTCTTACTTAGTGTTAATTTCCTAAAATTCGGGAAGCGGAAGCCCCCTGTGTGTCAATTCTTGGAGTTATGCTTTTTCAGTTAAATTCACCATTAAATCCATTCACTGATTCTGTAGCACGCTGACAGTACAGTATCCTCGGGCTCCTCCAGGCCTCAGCAAGCAAGTAACTCTGCCTCCTGCAAAACCCTGTGCATCTGGATCTTCTCATGAGTATTTTCACATTCTTCAAGTGGACACGGGCATGTTTTATGTTGTCATTTTTATTTTTCAGACTCTTATTGAAACATTTGAAAAAATTGGTACCACCAACATTGCAGATCTTACTGCTGGACTCCTCACCATTTTTGTCTGCATGGTAGTTAAAGAAATAAACGATCGGTTCAAACACAAGATACCTGTACCTATACCAATAGAAGTTATTGTGGTAAGCAAAGGAGCATAATAAAAATGGATAACAGATAAAATAGATGGTACTAGCTACAGGAAGACAAGAACTCTTTTTAAGTATTAAAACTGCTGTTTTATTTTATTACAGACAATAGTAGCCACTGGCATTTCATATGCTGCTGACTTGGAAAAAAAATACAATGCAGGCATTGTTAAGAGCATTCCAAGAGGGTGAGTGCTTTTGTTTTCTGGGAAATAGGTATTTTTTTAATTGGCTAAAAATGACAGTGGTAAGAGAAAAGACATAAAAGATATTGAGAGCTGTAACCTGAGTTTAGAACTCAGAGCTGGAGACTTCTGAAGTTTACTTCTGGCTCTGTCAATTATGCCATCTAAATATGATGCCTAGCTTTCCTTCATCCATAAAATGGGCTTAGGAACATCTACCTGATTCATGAAGTTCATCTGAGAATTAATTGCTTCATGCTCTTGAAGTGAATATATGAATATGGAAAATGTAAAAAAAAAAAAAATTAAAGGATTTTTAATAATGAAATTCTGTATAGATTTAAGTTCTGTAGACCTGACTTATCCCACTGTGGTTCATATTCATGCCACAACTGTTATCCCAATCAGTCTTGTCACTTCCATAGTCATAGAAGCAAGGATGTTGAGGATTACACTGGTAGAGACTTTCACTTGAAAGATTCAGAGCACTTCACAGTAGTAACCTTCACATTCCATTTGGTATTCAGGGCTTGATTAATTAAAATTTGTGGAAACACAGTAGGGGATAAAATGTTTTTGAGATCTTCTGAAGAAGTATGTTAACAATAGTATGAAGTGTCATTAACATATTTATGTAATTCATTATACTATTCAATACATCCTTTATTCAATGCTTCAAAAAATGTACTTTTTCACTTTGCTATCATAAGGCCAAATCTCAGTCATGCTGAGAACAATGGGAGCTTTGTTGCTGACTAATAGCATCAGGATTTGGGCTATGGTGAGCTAGATAAGCATGTTCTGTATGTCAATGGCCTGTTTCCACCTTTTTATTAACTTGAAACATTACACTTCACATTATGAGCAACCTGTATGCCTCCACCTCAAACTCCTTGACAATTCTAGTAAGAACAGAATTTGATCAAAGTTGATAACACTAATATATTTTCTAAATGCTAGATTTTTGCCTCCTGAACCTCCAGATGTCAGCCTGTTTTCCCAGATGATAGCAGCCTCCTTTTCCATTGCTATTGTTGCTTATGCTATTGCTGTATCTGTGGGGAAAGTATATGCAACCAAGTATGATTATGCTATTGATGGAAACCAGGTATGTATAACCAAAATAGTTTATAAACATAGTGAATTTAAGTTCTGTTTCATGTTGACTTATGTAGCCAAATGAAAGAAATGTCATTCACATACATTTTTCAGACTAAAGTTGAAGTCTGACAGGAGAAATTCTTTCAGCTTTGAAAAGAAATAGCTGAAGTGGCCATATATTACCTGACAATTTTACTACATAGAGATGAGCCAGATATGCTCTATCTTCAGTGTGGGTTTTTCATACTAATTAATTCCTTCTGTATTGCTTTAGTGACTGCAGTAGCTCTGGAAAGATAATTAAAGCTAAGCACTGTATAGGGGAATTTTCTGGTGATGTCAAGTTGACATGGCCAGCTTTAGCAACCTGCTTTCCATTTCTATTTGTAAGGCATATTTTGAGGTGAGTTGCTGGGGGGGCGTGGGGCGTGAGGGGAGGCAATGTCAAGCTAAGAAGCTGTTCTGGACAGCTTTATTTAGGCTTAGTCTACATGCAGGATTTCAGTTAAGGCATGATTTTATTCCTACAGAATAAATTGTTGTACTTCTCAGCACAACAGCAGTTACATCAATATAAATATACTTGGAACTGTATAGCTAAGTCCTGCAGCTTCACAAAAGTAAATGCCCACCAGCATATGAATATACTTGAATAACTGTCTGCACCAAATGGCTGAATTGTTTTAACCATTGGTTTCTAAAGGCACATAGCTAGAATGTTACATGAGCTATGTATGCATTGACAAGCTCTTAAAGAATTCCTGCAGTTGTTCAGTGTCTTCACGGGGGGTTATGTGGCTTGCCCATGGGCGTGGGAGAAGAATGTCAGAAAGCTTCCTTGTCCTGCATCTATGCTAATTTTGAATTTTATCCTTTGAACATATGAGAAAATGCACTCACTACAATAAATAGATAAGCTATTTTAAGATATTTTATTACTAATGGATTACATAAAGTTTGATTTTGGAAACACTGTTTTGCAGTATGTAACAAAATTATATTTCTGAACATGCCAGTCACTTTACAATACACAGAGTTCATATCTGGTAACACTTTGATTTAAAGTTGCCTAAAATGCATTGACTTTCAGTTTAATAAATCTGAATGAATAATACATATTCCTGGAAGTGCTGTTTATGCTGTTCCTTTGTTGAATATGCTATTCTGCCAGCACTGATGTGCTTCAAAGATACTAATTAAATATTGTAGTAATAGAATTACTGTCTGTAAAAGCAAAGTGCCTTCCTTTCAATACTATGCTATGAATTTTACACATAGCAAAGGTTCAATACAGCCATGAATGATGGACACATTTTTTACTTGAACTGGAGAAGTTAAAATAACATCATAAAAGCAGGTAGTAAAATAATTTTGAAGGATGGGTCCATACTATTATCTGCCAGTGTTTATTTTGTCTTCATATATTCATAGATTATTAAGACCTAAGAACAGTAGGAACCATACTTCCAACATTTTCTTGTGGAGTACAGCTGTTACACAGGAATAGGCATGAATCATCTAGGTCTGTTGTGTTAAAGAACCTGACTTTAAAATCCTGTCCTTGTAGCTGGAGCTTAAAGAAAAGCTTACAGGAAATTTCATTTTGGAGAAAAGAAGGGAGAGAGTCAAAATCAAATCTCAAATTATATTTTTAAAAATTTGCAGTGAGTGAAAAGTTCTTGTGTCTCTGTCAGCTTGGTGAAAACAATGTTTCTGTCAATTATATGGGGTTGCAGGCAGCTCCCAAATGCTTCATTTCCCAGCAGAGGAATGGCCCAGATCCCAGGACATAAAGCTCCAGGGTCCTTGTCACTTGAGCAGAACAACCAGCATCAGTAGGCGCCAGCATCTGTGACCCTGGGGCAAATCTATGAGAACGCTGCCTGGGACTCAGCATGAGTTCATTGGGATGTTCAGAGTGAGAAACTTCTGGCTCAACAAACTAGAAGTTTTCAGTGAAACTGTTTTATTGCAAAGTTCCTGATTAGTTCTACTAATAATACAATGCTTTGCATTAATTAAGGCTTGTCTAAACAGAGACTGTTGTACTGATTAAAAATATTTGTTTAGCTGATGATACTTGGGGGTTAAAATTATACTAGTCCCATTTCCTGATGCAATTATACCAGTATAATTGTTAGAAGTGTTAGGTTTGATAACATTGATGGAAATAAGCTTTAAATGTCTTTACACTAAGATGAGTATGTACAATTAGGGAGAGTATGCCAACTTCATTGTATTGGTTTCCAAACACAGGTAGTTACACTGGCACAAGAGGAATTTGTGTAAACATTTAACAGCTGTTATTAATCCATTTTCTCAATATTATTGTGCTACCTACTTTATAAACTACTGTAGAAGCTATTGTCATTCTCCATTGCAAAATTGTCTTCAGGCATCTGTATTTACAGCATCATCTAATTATCTTTCAGGAATTTATTGCCTTTGGGTTCAGCAACATTTTTTCAGGTGCCTTTTCTTGTTTTGTTGCAACTACTGCTCTTTCACGGACTGCAGTCCAAGAAAGTACTGGTGGAAAGACTCAGGTAATGATCTCTTCTTACTAGTACTGTGCACAGGTAAATTTAATCTTGTATAGAGCACAGCTTTCACAATGGGATGAAAATAGCCCTAAAAGGATTGTGTTGCTGGCATGTGGAAAGCCACAGGTATCTTAGCTAGCAGCTTGTGCTTTGGTAGTGAATAATTTTTATAGCTCTGCCAGAAGAGGGCAATCAAGTTTTACATAGCATGAGTTACGTTAGGGGCCAGAAATCCTTCAAACCTAATTCACCAGAATTTCATTCTCAGTTAAGGGACTGAGTTTGTCACAGTAGGAATTCAGGATGAGGGAGGAAATTGTCTTGCAGCTGTCTATTTGACATTTAAGCTCCCATGTGCTGGCCTGAGCAGCCCTGCTATTTGCCATTCATCTGACCATGTGCCATCTTTCTCATGTTGAGTAAGCTACTCTGTTTTACAGTACTACGGCTTTGCATTTTTTAGCAGTGGATAACTACAGGTTATCCAGCAGCCCCTTTTCCGGCTGATACACAGACTCTGCTCCTTTCATCTCTCCATGGAACGTAACCCCTCCAAGAGCTACTACCTTGCGTGCAGTTGTTTACACTACCTGCTTAATTGAATTCCCTCTGTGTTAGCTGAAGCGTATAATGATTGCCCATGTATGCCTAAACACAATGGCATTTTGGCAGGTCTTCTTGTTCCTAAAGAAATGTAATGTGCAACTACTTGTACATTTTTCTTTGTAATCCTAGAAACATAAGATAGAGTCTTAATAACTTCATTTCCTATAAACACTCTGTTCTTCGCAGGTTGCTGGTATAATCTCAGCTGGGATTGTTTTGATTTCCATTGTTGCCCTGGGGAAATTGCTAGAGCCCTTACAAAAGGTACCGTACTTGTCCTCTGCAGCACAGCCACCAGCACCAATCAGATCCAAATGCTCAACTTTGATGGGCCGAATTAATAGCTCTGTTTAAACTATGGTGACTGATACCAGATGAGGCTCTGGTTTATAGTGTATAATGTTGAGTGCTATCTTAGTATGCATCTTGGCTTCTGAATAACACTTTTCCATCATTTTTCTTCATAGTCTGTGTTGGCAGCTGTAGTCGTAGCTAACTTGAAAGGGATGTTCATGCAAGTGTTTGATGTTCCCCGTCTGTGGAGACAGAATAAAGTGGATGCTGTAAGTAACTGAATTTTTTCTTTTCTCCTGAATGTTTTTGGCTGGTTTTCTTTTTGCCTTTTAATGCCATCCAGGTTTCTCTTAATTATCATATAAACAGAATTTTGTAGGGTTAACATCAGAAAACTTTAATGTGCGTCCTCAAAATGCACGTGCCATGAGGCCAGTTAAAAATTCCCTGGTTTAGAGTTTTACATGGTATTCTGCTTATCTTCTTTATTCCCTATACCCCACAGTAAGGGTGCCAATCAGGGTATTCCTGTGCAGTGATGACTCCTTCATAGCAATTACCATAGTTTACAGCAATCTTGTGTTGAGATGGCTTGAAAATCAGAATAAAGATGGCCTGTTGCCACCCTTACCATTCTGCTTTTATCTTTTGTACAGTTTAAATGGGTCAGAAAAGCCAACCTTTTCTTAATTCATGTACATATATTTATGTTGTTACCACATTAGCATCCCATTTGCCTGGATAATCTCAGGTAGTCCTCAGAAAAATATGTTTTCTTGTTGTAGCAAGACTAATCCAAGCTAGAATGTGGATACATTTAGCATGCTAAGGGATATGTGAGCAGGCTTTTCTTGCAAACCACTATAACCATATCTCAGGGTACTTGCTCACACCTCCCCCTTTTTTCTCTGTGGAATAGATCTTCAGTGTGGCTATTGGGGCAGGAGAAGATTGTATGGAAAGTATTTTCTCCATGCAGTCCTTACTATGCTTAGATTTTACAGTGTGTGTCATTGGGCAGTACCTGCCTTAGGTAGATCTGAAATTTTTTAGTCAATTGTTTACTAGTTCTCTTTATAGGTAAAAGATCCCACTGGCTTCAGTGAGAAGTGCAGGCACTCAGCTTTTTGAAAGATTGGGTCCACTGGGTGTTCTGCCTGGGCAGTGACGTAGGGAGGAACTGAGGACCCCACTTCAACTGTTCTGCCTGAGTATTCAGTGGAGACTTTAGAGAGTGCCATCAGCCTGCTAATATGAAATACCTCTCTGCAACAGTTCTGGTTCTTAGATATCACTGAGGAGCCCCCTTCCCTCTCTATATGTCTGCAGGTGGGGCATCTTACAGTATTTTACATCTTGGGAAAATAAATTCTTTCCAAATTCTAAAGAAAGATTAATAAAGACTGCCACCATCAGAAAGAAGAAAAAGCAATGGTTAACTGCATGTCCTTCAATTTCACCAAAGTAACTGGATCCTTGAAAAATGTTGTTATGTTAAAAAAAATTATTTCCTAAAAAGCTAACTATGCCTAATAAGATAGTGGTTGATAGAAGCATCCTGGAGGAAGAGGAAGACTTTTGTATGGAAGTCAGCTAATTACTAGTGTGCTATGATCATCTCCAAAGTTAAATTCTTCTGCTATTCATATTGTCTGGTCTAGTGATTCCTTAGCATGACCAGGAGTTACATGTTATAATTAAGAGACTTTACATTTGTTATTTCCTCTCCAGATGATCTGGGTTTTTACGTGTGTAGCATCCATCATTCTGGGACTTGATTTGGGATTACTTGCTGGCCTTTTGTTTGGATTGCTGACAGTTGTGCTGAGAGTTCAGTTGTAAGTAACACAGAATCACAAATAATTGTTAGTATTATACCATGAAAAAAGAAGAAAATATGCTGAAAAGCAAGATGAATTGTGGCAGAAAATCTGCTTGGGTTTACAAAAATTTTGAAATGGAAAAAATCTATTCTTTAGAACAAAACACTGTTTGTGTGCTATCATTTAATTACACTGATAAAAGAGAAGCTGCGTTATTTTATCCGTATTTATTCTGTATCATATTGGGTAATCTGGTGGTACTTAGCCGTATGTTATTTATGCACCCACATAGCTGAGGTCTGGAAAGGGAGAGGAACATTTCAGATCAAATATAAAAAGATGTATGAATGGCTTCTGTAATTAATTGATCCTTATAGTAACTGTTAACATGTAATACTACAACAGTATGTTGCACATGCCAATAACCTTTTCACTTATTGCTTATACAAGACTGAGTGTATGCCTGTGCAAGGAGAGGAAGAGAAACCATGAGAGTAAGACAAAATTTTGTGCTTGTGGCTGATTTATTGCTGTTCAAGAACATATGGTAGTGGAAAGGTGAGAAAAGGTGGCTTTGCAGAATCTTATTTGGCCATCTTGTTACTTTTCATTGATCTTTTCTCTGAAAATACAACATAACTCCTTTCCTTCAGCCTGGAGTACAGAGAGTATGGTTACTAGCAATACCAAAGGATAGTTCCACTGTCAGCAAATGCATAAAAATAAAGCCTTGCAAAATTTATTACAGAATAGTAAATTATGAAAAATGGAATTTTTAGAGCCTCAGAAAACAATCCCAAATTCAACTCAGGTATGTGAAATCAAAATACAAAAGGAAGGTGAGGCTTTACAAACTTCAAAACAATTTGTTTCAACTGTTCAAAATATATCTGGAAACTGCAAAATATATTGGTTTTGTTATTGACTGAAATAAAAATTAAAAGGGTTGGACAAAAAGTTTTACATAATCTGAAAAGAATGTAAATGTATTGTTTCAGTTGATTTGAAACAAAAAAAGTGATCTAATTTTTTCAGAGTCAAAAAAATTTTTTTTCATTCAAACCAAACTAATCTGCCTTTAAAACATTTTTCTGGTTTGGGAAACAAATGGAACAAGTTATTCATTCAGCTCTACATAAAAATGGTGCGGCAAGTAGGCTGAGACCAAAGTACCTTGTCTTTAAAAAGGACCATTCACTACAAATCAGAAAAAGACACAAACAACACACTTGCAATGAGGCTATTAGTTTGGCAGAAGGGAGCAGACTACAAGAGTCTATGACAGTTTATATGCAGCAATCCCTTCAATTCTGTGAATGCCTAAGTATGATTTTTACCTTCACTGAATTTTCTTTTTGCTTCTGTTAGTCCTTCATGGGGTGGCTTTGGAAACATTCCTGGCACAGACATCTACAAGAAAGTCAAGGACTACAAAAATGTAAGTAATTTCTGAGTTGTTTCCCTTCAGTCTACAAGCCAGTGTAAGACAAAGTTGTGCCTTGTAAATTGTGGACAATTTGAATTTGGAAGTGGAGTGCTCGAAGATAACAACTTTCAGCATTAAATTCTTCATCTTGATCCAGATGGTTGGTCCATATCGCATGCTGGGGCTGTAAGCTTCTAAAAACTGAATCACCTCAATTATCAGCAAAGATACGCCATTTTCTGTGAATTAGATACGTAGTTGAACTGTTGAAACAGTTAAACTGCTTCTTATTAGCCAAAATATGGTTGTTGCCGCTTAACCTTCTATTCTTTGGCAACAGGTTATAGAACCAGAAGGTGTGAAGATTCTCAAGTTTTCAAGTCCAATTTTTTATGCTAACATCGATGGACTGAAAAGCAGCCTCAAATCCACAGTAAGTGATATGTGATAGTTTTGGATGCTTCTTAACTGTCTTTTGAGTTTTCCTCAGAATTATATCTAGGTAAATTTATATAATTTAATTTTGATCCTTTTTCTGTAGGTGGGATTTGATGCAGTCAAGGTATATAATAAGAGACTCAAAGCACTGAGGAAGATACAAAAGCTAATCAAGAAGGGGAAGTTAAAAGCTACTAAGGTAAAGCATTCTATTTCTTTCTATTCTTTCTCAAAGGATTACTGTTAGAACTTACTACTTTAGCCTTAATTATGAGTTCCTCTATACTCATCTTCAAAATCAAGATGGAAAAGTGTGATTTATTACTATGGTAGGAAGTCTGGGACCTGCAGGAGACTTAGCAGAGCAGTACACCTATTGCCAAAGACCCCACAGATACAGACAGCTGTGCAGACATAGTGTTAACAGGAGTGGAAGCAAGAGATTCCCTGATCTTACCTTTACCCCTCACCACCTCAGATTGTCTCTGTGCAGTAAAAGTGCTGGCTCTTTCATGTGTACATGTTCCTATCATCCAGCTTCCTATGCAGAGGTGAGCTGTGTCAGTTGGCTGGTAGACATAGCCTTCCACATCCTCTTTAAAGAAAGCAACATACGTTCCTCTGAGTATGGAATGTACACTTCAATAATTAAATGCTTACAGGACTGGACAGGTATAGGCAACCTATTAAATCTCTAGAGCTGGAAGGTAGAAATGGGTTTCCTGTTGCCATTGCTCTCAGTGCAGGATGCAGTATTTCCTGTATATATTATAATTTACGATGCACTTAAATGCTCAGTTATGTGACATTCCAGCTTTTGACCTAGTCATTTTACCGTGTTATCATATATAGTAAATCTAATTCAAAGCTGAAAATATCAGTCTTAAATATCTCCTAGAAATAAAGCTATTGAGGGAGGGAGTAGCTCTGAGGTATTTAATTTTCCAGATAGTGGCCTTTTTGCAGGAAGATGCTCTTTTAACAAAGAAAAAAAGAGGAAAGCTGATACACTGCACAGAGGAGGCGGCAATTATGTGCTCTATCTTGTTTTTCTTTAAATTCTGGGATGCAGTATTGTGACCCAACTCTAAGGGGACAGACAGGTTCTTTTAGGGATCCTTGGCAGAATGATGATGACATTAAATTGTAGTTACAATTAAAGCTTTATTTTTCTTAACATGATTTTATGATTAGTATAGCACAGAATTTATGATTAGAACGGCATGGGATTTCTACAAACAGAATCAATGTAGTACAATTTATAAGTAGCGTAATACAGAATTTATAATACCATTTAACTTAAAGTTTCTAATCACCTAGACCCTAACTTAACTTATGGTTTTTAATCACCTGGACCCTCTGCAGATTGGGTCAGATCTTAATACACAGTTTGATGTATCAATATAACAATCATAATCTAGACTCAAAAATCATATAAAAGAAGACAACTCACTCACCCAGTCCTCAGAGGAAGCAGATGACAGTGGAGGCATCCCTGGCCACTGGCGGGTCACAGGTCTCACTGTCCAGCAGCAGTTCTGGTCCAAATTCCCCACTTAGGACTTGTAACTGCTTAATTTTATGGACGGTGCTCTGTGCACTGTTATGCTTCCCTGTTCTGTGATGGGGTCATCAACAACACCTGGTTGGCTGGATGCCTGGGACCTTAAAGGCTGGCAAGGGAGTAATCAGCCTGGCACACTGGAATCTTGAGGCTGGTAGGGAGGGGATGAAGAAATCTGTTTCATTTATCTACTTAGTTCACAGGACCTTCAAGGCCTGAGAGTGAGGGGAAAGGGAATGAATACGTGACCTGCTCGGTCACAGAGAATGGCTGCATGCCTTATAAATTGGCATTAGTTATGCTAACCACATTACCAGGGGCCGGGAGCAGGGGCTACGGTCACAAGTGTCGGTCTTGTTCATTCCTGAAACAGAAGTTATCACAGGGAAGTATTTTCTGTAACTCCAAAACTTTCTCCATGATTAAATGCTATCTTCCATATATTATCTGCACATTAGAATGGCATCATCAGTGAGCCTGGTATTAATAATGAAGCTTTTGAGACTGATGAGGACCCTGAAGACAACGAAGATCTTCAAGTTCCCACCAAAGAAGTAGAGATCCAGGTGGACTGGAATTCAGAACTCCCAGTCAAAGTAAACATCCCCAAGGTGCCCATCCACAGTCTCATTCTTGATTTTGGAGCAGTAACCTTCTTGGATATTGTAGCTGTGAGATCAATAAAAACGGTAAGAGCATTTTTTTCTGGCGCTCCATGAAAATGAAACTAGTCAGTAGTACCTAAATTGAGAGCTGTTAGCTGAAGTTAATTTCTGAAGTTTTAAAAGTCTGTTCCTGAAAAGTACCTTTAAAACTTACATAGCAAGAGGTAGAATATTGGGGTGTGCATACTTTATGTGGAAAAAAAAAATTAAAAAATGCATTAAAAGAACAATATGAAGGTTGCACAGTCAAGTACTCTAAAATTAGAACTGCAAAATGTGGTCCCCTTGTATGCATATGTTATGAAATATTTTAGTTATAGATTTTCTTTCCACATGCCTCCTGCTTTAATCTGGGCACAGGATGATGCTCACTCAACACAGAGGTAGTAAAAATTTCATCTTACCATCACTTCAGTCTTTAGCAACAAAATTTATTTATTCATTCCATATTATTTAAATTATGACAGAAGGAAGAATGATTAATTTCTTTATAGGGTTTTCTGTGGCTAATATCACTGCGCTTCATCAACATTCATTAATTCATCTTCAAACATCACACTATGTGCTAAGATAATATTCCTAGTTTAGGGAGAGGGAAATGAGGTGAAGAGATAAAGGCCAAGTATTTCCATTATTTTTTGGTGCCCTGTTACAAGTGTGGAGGACCAGATTGTGCAGTCTTTAGTCTTTTATGATACTTTGTATGTTCAGATTGCTGCTTTCACTAAGTTCATTTTGCAGTTGGTACTGCTTAGCCTCTCTATAAACCACATCTTAGATTACCCAGACTCTAGTTTATCAATGAACAGAACGGGATGGAATTAGCAATCACCTTTGAAAATACTAAGAGACTTGCCTGCCACCAGGGAGCCAGGGGTAGAATCCAGTCTCCCACCTTTTAACTAACTGAAGTACAAGAATGCTGTGTGCCTTGCTTCAGCCTTCTGCCTAGTTTCAGTTCAGTTCCAGCTTCTGACACAAAAGAGCTAGGGGGTCCACAGACATGATTCTTCCCATATGCAGCTTTTTCATCCAAGAACAGGTCCTTCTGGTGCACTGCATGAGGGAAAAAGTCTGTGTAAAAAAATTTGCATGTGCCAGTGAAAGATTGTATCATATCACACGTACATGGGGAGAAATAAAGTTTGCTCAGGCCCACGTGGTTCTCACTTGAAAATACATGATTATTCATATTATGAGATCAGAATGAGAACCTTAATAGGCAGCAATCTATATATGCGTAAAATTGATAGTTCCACTTACATAGCTGAAGATAGGCCACTTCGGCAGCCAGGTACTTAACTACTGGATCTTTACGTATAGCAGAGTATAGCAGTTCCTTATTTATGATGAATAAACAAAATATACAATTTGGAATGAAAACACTCAGAAACAAATTAATTGTGTGTGTGTGCCTATACATTACACATATAGAAATATATGTATTTTCTCCTTACAGGCTTTATTTATTTATGTCCTTGTTACAAACTTTTATTTTTTTAGATAATTAGAGAGTTTGAGAGAATTGATGTGAGAGTATACTTTGCTTCATATCAAGGTAAACATCCAAATATTTCTACTACCACTCATGCAAAGAGTAAAATGAATATGGGAAGGGATGAGAAGGGATCTCTAGATGTGTCTGTGGGAGCATTTGTTCTAATAAAAATGTAAATTATCACACTGATAAACATGGTGGGCTGCAGTGGGACACAAGGAGTGGGGTTTAAAGGAAATATGGAAAGTAAAAGTCAAGACAAAGCTATGGTTGATTGACTTGATTTGGCTGTACGTTTGATTTCTGATAGTTGTAACCATGTATTTTGACACTTATTTCTTAAATTACTTCAAATTGTATTAACCTGTTACGACTTTCTTTTATTCAGACAACCTTATATCTCAACTGGAACGGAGTGCCTTCTTTGATGATATAGTCAGAAAAGACATATTCTTCTTGACTGTCCATGATGCTGTGCTCTACATAAGGAATCAAATGACATACAGTGACAACCAGGATCCCATCTTCGAGAAGGTAAGGATATCCAGTAGTACATTTCCCTTCCTTCTACCATCTAGCGTTCATTCTTGCAATTTCCATTACAGCATGGCACGTTTGAAAACTAGACATAGAGCTGTAGTACAAATTAAGGGAGAGTCTAGTAAATTGGACAGCTTCTGTAGTACCTAAATATCTTGCTAGATCAAAGGAAGGGTCTGTCGACCCCAGAGTCTTGTTAGTGAAAAGAACACGAGAAACAGGATATATGGAGAACACTTCATCCTAAGACACATTTTCTAGTTTCTGACCACTGGCAGCTTAAGAACTTCCTTAGCTGGAGGTTGCATGTGGACCATTATATTTAATTGTCGCAGAAGGAGTTCTCTTTGATGCAGCTGTCATACTCCTTTTGGAACCCCTTCACACTTTTTAGCTTGACACTATCTTGTGGCCATGGGTTCTGTAATTTTAAATGTGTTATATGACAAATATTTAATCCTGTTGGATTTCTGGATTTTAGCTGCAATGAATAATCATTCCTTGCTCCCTTTCCCAACACTGTTAATAATTTCATATACCTCTGATGAAAGCTGAAGAGTCCCATTCTACTTGGTGTGAGTGCACGTGGAAGCTGTTCCATGCTAGTGTTCATTCCTACTGCCCTTCTCTGTGCATTTCCTAGTTGTATTCTGCGTTTTTTGAGATAACCAGAATACTCTGTAGTGTTTAAAGATGTGGACCCACATTAGAAAAATGGCCTTATATTTTCACCACAACTCCTTCCCTAGCAATTGCTATTATAGTATTATAAATAAAGAGTAATTAATATTGCTGTTAAATAACTAGGATGGAGCCCCTTTTTTTTTTTTATATAATTTTTGCTTACTACCCAGGATCTAGAAGTTTTGTCCTGTCTTATAGTAGAGATTAACATTTTGACAAAGCCGTACAGCAGTTTAGAAATCGAATCTGCTTTTATTGTTTTTACAAAGCCATAACTAGTCATACAAAGAGAGGCAGGACCAAAAGCTTTCCAACATGTAAGTTTCTCTCAGCTGAACTAAAGCAACAGCTTTGTCAAGGAACAGTGAACAACAGATTCCTGTGAGTTGTGGAAGTTATATTAAGGTAATTCAGAATAATAAATCAATTTCAATGATACAGACAACGTGTAACTCATCACATTTCTTAATTTCTTTCTACCAAGATTTCACTCATGCAGGAGTCTAAAGAACCCATAGAATTCACAGAAACAAGCCGTCCTGATGATGAACTTGATGTTCAGGAAGAGGTACGCACTTTGGAACTGATTGTGTCTATTACTTATGGAACACTGCTGGCTTTATTCCTTTGCCTGTAGCATTGAGTCATGCTGTGAGAGTATGGTGGCTGATCTGAGCCCTCAACAGTTTCCTTCTCCATAAATAAATACCCTTCTTGGGCACCTGGATGTCAGTGCTTAGTGGAAGAAGGCAAGGTCTTTTTGAGATGTAGTAGATTGTATGTGCACAAGCGTCTCCTGACCTCTGTCACTTTAGGACTACTTTTGCCTTACACAGGCAAAAGTCAGGTGCCTAAAAGAAGACGTGGTAGGGCTTGAAGCACCCAAGTCCAAAATTACCGTCAACTTTCGCCCTTCATTCCTCCTTTTAACACAGCAGGCATCTTTTTGCACAATGTAAACATTTTACAGGAAGCTGCAGCAAAGCAGTGTACTGAACATAACTAACACGCAACAACACAAGTCCATTAAAGCAATACCATGATATTTTGTATTTAGAAAATACTGCCAGAAAAGAAAGTAGCACTTACTGCTGAAAAAACAGTGCAGCACGCAGGTCACTTATTCAGAAAATAGAAGATTTGGCTAAATGCCCTTTTATTGCCTGAGATGAATTAAACTAGTGATGCATCAATACCTTGGAAGTATTACAACACTCCATGTAGGTAAAGGCATGATTATTATGTGTCCCTCCTACTGTGGTACTAGTCAGAACTCTGTTCTTAATTCCCTGTCTAAAATGGGGCAGTGGCCTGTGCTTGGTCTCTCTGCTTCAGCCACAGGAATGCTGTGACCCTCCTCTCTGTCATGCTCTAGCAAAATCCTGCAGCAAGGTTGCTGCACATGTGGGATGTAGAGGTCCCTGGAGGGAAGTTGATAAGGGGAGGTTGTGGCTGGGTGGAGGTTCTCAGCATCACTCTGCATTGTAGTTTCTACCATAGCATGAAGTCCTGTAGGAAAAGGTAAGGTCAGCTTGGAAGGCAGATTGGTGAGAGCAGAAACTGAGACCCTAAGCAAAAGCCTCTCAAACTTCATCAGGGCTTGGTAAGTAGATTGTGATACTTGGTACTCCTGATTCACCCCCTCCTTTTTTTGGTTGGTATGAATATTGCAAGAGACCCAAACATTACTCTTTATCACTGATATGGGGAGAAGCAATTCCTAATCCTCTGTTAAGTCACAGCACAGAAGGAGATGAAGGATTGAAAAAACTAGAAAGACACCATGACTGTAACAGAAGCATTTGGAAATGGCAGGCCAAAAAGACTTGAATTCTGATTTCTATTCACAGGATTGCTTAAATATTTGTATGATTGTCATTAAATAAGAAAAGAAGCCAGACACAGAACTACCAATCCAAGGTCAAAGAGTGTTCTGAGAGGTTTCTGTCCTCCACCCTTATTGGCATATTTTGAAGGTGAGAGCTAGTAACCTTCAGACCTGCAGCTTCCCAACTGAATTGTCCGATGCAGACACAAGTCAGAGGGACGCTACCTCAGAACAGTTACTTTCTCTGTACTTTCACTGATACCAGGTTGAACTTGGTAGTTTTTAGTTAACACATACACAAACATTTTATTTTTCCAAGCGGTGTGTACTCAGAACTAACCATGGCCTGTTTCTCTCCACCTTTTTAAAACCATTTCACTAGGCTATGCGCAGACTTGCTTCATGAAGATGGACTGCTGGTACTGTCTTACCTGTGAACTCACAGCAATATTTATGCACCGGTACTATATAAGCATTTTCTGCAATGAAACTAATCTTTGCACTTGAAGAAAACCCTGATTATTTGTCTGAATGATACAGATCGCTAGAAACCTCCAAATTTTAGCTAACGTTATCCTGGAAATACTCTGGACCTTGATTCAGCGAGCACTTTCCGGCATGATACATTGATTAAAAAAATCAGAAGACTGTTACAAAAGATGTGCTCAGTTTTGGGACTAGTCAGGCAGAAGGTGCATTACACTGTTTTATCAGTGCGTACAGGATGAGAAGCTGCTTTGTGGTCTGCCCAGAAAAGTCAAAGAGACCAAAATGTTTGGATGGCAAGCCGTTAGTTCTGTATTTGTACAATGCCTAGCGAGAGTGCAGGAGTTCTAGCCAGCCAAGGCTTTGCAATTCTAGACCATTAGGGTGAGCATACGTGCTGACTTATCTTGAAAAATGTATTGTGATCATTTTTTCCAAGCAATTCCTTAAATTGCTCCAGGTTGTTAGATAACTGAAATGGGTGACAGGTGAAACAGTCACATGAACAGCAAATGGCACTGAACTACTATAAAACTTTAAATAGGACAAGTTTCAATAGAAAAGACCCTTGGGTATGGGTTCATCAGTTCTGTATTAATCCCATTGTGGCAAATCATACACTACTATTAGTGATCGTCCCTAAAATGAAGTATACACAGAAGATTATTTTGACTAGGTTACATATCTTTCATCAACAGGCAGAACATGACATAAATTAGATTCATGAAAACCTTAGTCCCCAAGTACTTAATGGAATCTGTAGAACAGGCTGCTACTGAGTGCAAGTAAGAATGTGACCTAGTATAGAGGTTTGTTTTTTTTTAAATGGAAGATAGGAGTTTATTTAGCTTAATGAATAGTTATATTTTTACATAGCATAACTCTTCTTTTAATATTCTACATCAAACTTCTGCTGTTCTTTTACATTTGACAGCCCATAACGCACAAGTGCAATAATTTACAAAAGATAAAGGATTTGACTTGCAAAACTTTAATCTTTACTTTAGGACTATATAAAATAGATATACAGGAAATCAATGTTCTTACTTTTCATGAAGAAGAAATGTGTTTTGATGGAAAACAGACTGCTACCTTAAATTTTTTAGCACTACATTAACTTTTTAAATGGAAAAAACCCCTGCATGGTGAGGGAACAGTTAATAACAAAAGTGTAACAAATGTCCAAGCATAAAGTCCCTTTAAGTTTCACAATGTGGGCTAATTAGCTTCAGTATGTTCATGTATTTAAGTCTCCTTATTTGATTACATCAGAGAAATTTTCCTATATCACACTGCACAGAGATTTTTACTGCAAGTAATGTTAGCAGAAAAATCTCAGGTGAAAAGTTAAGCACTAAATAAATTATTCCATCCTAGGGACCTGAGTGAACTCCATCAAAATCAGTGAAAAAAATCCTGTAACCTTCAGTCAGTTGGACAGTATCTTACACAATAGGTAACAGCACCAGACCGACATCTTTAATTAAGGCAAAAACTTCAGTCCTCATGACAGTCAGTGAAGTTTCCCATTTCAAATGCAATACGGGCTTGAACCTAGATGATATTGATGTTCCAGTCCAAGCCAGCAAAAAAGCAGGTCTGTATTTACAAAGACATATGCCATTTGTATGTCAGATTGGCATCTCCACAAGCTGAGAATTACGTGTGTGTTTAAGCGGCAAATCAGACTGATCTGCACCTCCTCACACCTAAGTATTAATTTCTATTTACACTAATGCTTAGGCTCAGGCTGTGATTTGACAAGTCACGCTTTTATCACTACCCGTCCTCATTCTCTCCCCTTCCATTCACCAGCCTAATGCAGGAGGTTGGCACTTCTGCCCACATTACTGTCAAAACTTTCCTATCAAGCCATGGCCCCAACTTATATCAACCCGAATGAAAGGCACTGTTGCCAGCGCACAAGGCCAGTAACATTTCTCAGAAGCTCTATTGCTTTTCTAAAGTGAATGTACATTTTATGTAAAAAGTAAAAGTAAAATATTCTACGTGGGACTGGTAAGTGAGCTTTCAGCTAATTTTTATGCATAAACTCATACCGCAGAAAAGATGGTATAAAAAATGATAGCAATGCAATTTTTTTTTTCCTCAAGACAACATCTGCACTGTGAAGTTTGAATATAGATTCTCACTCAAAAGAAATGTGGGCTTAGTTATTTTTTGAACCTTCTCCAGCTCTTGTCCATACAGGTATTTAGAAAAACAGTCAACAGTCTTCCAGTTTCCTTTCTAAATATGACATTTCAGCTGGAATTAATTGTGATAAAATACGACGCAGTGCACTTATTCTTGGCCTGCATATTTCTTCAAGGCATGGTTGTATTTGTTCTTAATTTAACTGGCACAAAATATTCAGTTTTTCCTGAAAAACAGCATTTCACACAAAGCCTAGAGTTACACACAATGGCAAGAGGTAACACGCAGAAGGCATTTAAATACCTTTCTCAGTGGGTAAGGCGGTATGTGCTTCTTAATTTACTCCCTATGTATCCATCAAAATGAAGGATACCAAAATAATGGATTTTGCAATGAAGCTAAAATTCTATACAATTTTGTACTAATTCAAGCATCTGTAAGTAATGCAACTAGATGTGCTTATCTTTTTCCAGTAGAATGAAGAAATTGTATTTTTGTATGCATTTTGAATATTACTGTTCTGTCTTTGCATGTCAGGTATTCAATTTGGAGATGTATTTTAAGTTTTTTACCCTTTTAAAAAGCTCCATTTTAAAAGTAATTGTATCTATTAACTAGAAAATAAAGTTGTGCATACCAAGAACATGCTCCATGGCATCCATGTTTGCTTTTTTTTAAACTCTTCTCTTTGTGAATTCTTATTATGGGGAAATAAAGCATATTATGCAGGCATCAGCATCATGTGTCCCATGGGTCTGCCTTCTGAGGAACAACAAAGACAAAAGGGAAAACCTGTTCTGTCTGCCTTTCGGGGATAAGGCAAGAAACACTAGGCTTAAACGGCAGCTTTTAAACGTTAAGGCAGTAAAGATAATGAGAGACGTTGTAGGGACCCAAGATCCCAATCCTGGAGGCTTTTAGCGAGACAGTCCCTAACCTGAAGCGTGTGGCATAGAGCTGCCCCTACCTGAGCTGAGGATTGTGGAGGGGCTGCTCGAGGCCGCTTTCTACCCTATAACCTACGATTTAATCGTATTTTTATTTCTTTTCTTTCTTCAGTGCTGTAGAAGCGCTCTATAAAGAGAGCATCCCACTGCATTACATAGGATTTACAAAATGCTGAGTTCATGGAAACGACACAAAGTAGTCTCTTGAGGCAGTGAGCTCTACTGCTGTGAAGCCTTAGGGAGGAGCACCGGAGGCTCACTGTTCCATCAAGTCATGGGCACCGCCACAGCCCCGACTGCCAGGAACCAGCCGTTTCCACGGTGAAACGGAAGGCTGACCGTCAGCGGCCGAGGGAGCCCAACGTGGATCCGGATTCGCCCAACTTCTCGGAAGCCCGCACCTCACAAGCCACCCTCCCAGCACGCCCGCAGGCAGGGCTGCCGCGGCTCCTGAGCGGAAAACCCCCTCTCGTCGCCACTTCCACCCTCCTGCCACAAGCCGCGGGAGGCTCCTACCTCCCATTTCCCAACTATTCCTCCCTGCCGCGGGCCCGAAGCTCTCCCCGCCAGAGCGCCTCCGAGCTCCGCCCCGAGCGGCTGGATGCGGCTCCCAGCGGGGCAGGAGCCCCGCCGCAGCCCGGGCAGGAGCACCCGCCAGCGCCGCCCCGCCGAGGCCCCCCGGGGCCTGACCGGAGCGCACGGAGCCTCCCCGCCCGCTCTCCCCGCCGCCGCCATCTCCGCCGGCTACCGCCGCTCGCCGCAGCGCGCAGGCGCGGCACATGCGGCACTACACCCCCCAGGGGGCAGCCGCCGTCCCGGTAGGCGCTGCGCGGCGGCCGCGCCTTCCTCCCCGGCCTCGCCGCAGAGCCCGTCGGGAGCGGGAGTCCCGCCGCGGCGCGGCGCCCCGCCGCGCTCCCCGGCAGCGGCTGCAGCCGCGCACCTTGCTGTCCCGCGGCGGCGCGGCCGCCCCGCGGGGACGCGGCGAGAGCCGTACCGCAAGCGCTTCCCCCGCTGCGCACTTTTTCACGCCGCCCCCCCTCCCCCGTCTCCCGGCCGCTTCCGCTTCCGGCCGCACCCTTCCGCTCCCACAGTGCCCCGCGCCGAATCATGGACCACAATGGTGAGGAGGGGAGAGGCCGGGAGACCCATTTATACCCGTCCCCGCCTGGGCCCGCTCCGCGCTACCGGGCGGGCGGAGGCCGCGCGCGGGGCCGCCGGCTGCGGGGCGCTGCCAGGGTAGCGGCGGGATGCGGCGCGGCGCCCGGTAACGCCGGCGGGGCCCGTGTTCGCCGCGGTTCCCCGCGGCCCGCGCGGCGGGGCCTGCTCTCTCCCCTCAGCGCCGGGGCTCGCGGTCCCCCGCCCCGACCGCCGCGCGCCCTCCAACGGTGGCGCGCGGCGGCCCCGCCTTCACCCGCTCCCGGCACGGCGGCGCTCGGCCCCTGCCCCCGCTCCGACGGGGCGGGGGGGGGGCTCAGCCGCCCGCCTGAGGGGCCGCTCCGCCGTCTCCCGCCCCCGGCCGGGCTGCGGAGCGCGGCGGGGCTTGGCGCAGCGTCAGGCGCGGCCGGTGGCGGTGGAGACGGCGGCTGCGCGGTCCCGGGGCGGCCTGCGGTAAACAGACCGGTGTGTGCGGAGCCCGTCGGCCTGCTGCAGGTGGATGCAGCCTGTAGCGCTTGGGGGGAGGCGGCGGCGGCGAGGCGCTCGTTTGCCCGCTGCGTTTGCCGAGATGGGCGCCGATAGTGCGTTTTCTGGTCCCGTAGTCGCGCTCGGGAGAGGAAACTTTCTCGTGTGCTTAAATGTGGTTTTGTAGCTTTGATGCTTTGCTGGTTGGCGTGCTGGCGTCGTCTGAGGAATGGATGAGTGGACGCGGGGGTTTTGCTAGGGCTTTGGGGGGGGGTTCTCCCCCTTTGCAAAGGTTGCATTATAAATTTGTATGTGTGAGATACGGTATTTGGGCTGTATTTATGGATTTTAAAAAACTTGAAATGCAAAAATAAAACTTAAGTAAACTTGAGGAAGGTGATGGTTCAGGAGGATGTGTCACCTCTAATTAGAGCTTCTCTGAGTAGTCTTAATAATTTTGGTATGGTTTTCGGTTTTTTTTCTGGACTTAATCCTGCTAGTTATGCTCTCACAGACTGGAATGTATTATCCTTCCATGAAACTTGAATGACTAATAAACTTGCTAGTTTGGATCAGTTGAGCACCTAACTCATGTAAATATTCCTAGCTTGCAAACGTACATGGAAGAAAAACGTCAGAACTTAATTGTTTCCTATTGCCAGCTCAATGGAATAAATAATACACAAGAGTTTGTTTAAATTTTAGTTATTCCTGTTTGCAAGTGGATTGACGTCCTGCAGAGACTTTTTCTGGTTTATGGTGTTGTGGTTTTGTGTATTCTGGTAAAAAACAGGATTTCCCAACAAGTGGAAAATAGACAGCTTTAGCATTATTATCTCTGATGTTCGAGCCCAGCAGCCTTGGGGATGTCGTGGTTGTGTTTGCTGGGTCATCTGTTTAGCCAACAGGACAGCCTAAACAAAAGCAAAAAATGAACAAAAGTAAAAACAGGCGTTATTGGTTTTGCCTTTTTACATACTGCCTTTTAGAGTGAAATGTGTCAACCACCGTGCTAAGAGGAATTTGATCTATCAGAGGAAATTGAGGGCTCTTGATTTTGAGGTAAAGTGACTGTCAGGGCATAATCCCGATTTCAAACTTTTGCAGTTCCTAGTTTTGGTGGTAGCTGCTGAATAACTTAGAGCAATCCCTTTTTTCCTTTTTTTTTTTTCTTCTTGTTTTTCCTCCTACTTGTTGTGTTGTGTGGGGTGGTTATAGGCTTTGAGGGACAGTAGTTTGTGAGGCATTATGCAGAGTTGCACTAATAGGGCCCTAATTTCAGTGTCCACATGCTACCATGCTGTAATCCTTTGGGGCCTCAGCAATCATTCCAGGCTGCAGTGCCCTATCAAGTGGAACGGCAAGCCTGGCACGCCCCTTTGAGGCTGAGTGTGTGCTGCTTTGAAATGCCTGTCAAAATGGCATTTTGAATTAAAGTCAGAGTGAGCTGGGTAGACTCGTGAAGGACATAACTTTATTTTTGTATGAATGAGATGCTGTGCAGTGGTCTAAGGTAGACTCGCTGCAAGTTGAGGGAGTTGTACCACCTTCATTGGTGTTGCTTCTTGCAGTACCCCCTCTAGATTATCTCTTTGAGCCTCTGTCTACTGGTGCATGTGTCAGGCTATTTCTTGCTTCCTTTGCCCTGGTACTCAGATTTAAATCTGGTTAAAGGGAATTCTGTATGTAGTGGGGAACAATAATTTTTGGTTTAGCAAGGATACTACTACATGTTCCTCAAGTGCTGATATTTTTGTGATACTTTATGCGAAACTTCTAAGTGATATGTCAAGATGCTGAATTAATATAGAAACTAGTTTCCTTCCAACTTCAGTAAACAGTGTACATAAATTGTAAAAATTACCTTTTCTCATAAGAAATTCTATGTTGTCCAGGTTGTACAAACAATTGACTCTTCAGTACTATTCACACTGTGAGAGGAGTGATACAATTAATGTTTTTTTTTTTCCTGTTGTGGAGAAATGACAGAGTGGCTAACTTATTTTTAAAAACAGCTTTAATTGTAGAACCAGATTTCCTAAAATCACGGTCATTCCCAATACAGTTTTGTGACTTGAAGAAATTGTATGTGAAGATACTTATTTTCTAGTGATTAAATTTTGATATGTTGTATGAGCCTTAAACAAGCTTTAAAAATTCTTTTTCCTTAAAACTCTTCTGTTAATGCTTAGCCTCTTCAGAAACTATTAGGTAACCAAAAAATAATTTAAACTTTTTTTTTTTCCCCCACAGACAATGATTTGCAAGGAACAAATAGTTCAGGATCATTGGGTGGTCTTGATGTTCGTAGAAGAATCCCTATAAAGCTTATCTCAAAACAGACAAATAAAACCAAACCTGCACCTCGAACTCCAAGAAATATGAACAGGATGCCTTCAAAGACACAAGCTGGTGATGAAGGTAAATTAATATAAGTACTACCCCTGTAGTAGGGAAGGGTATTATTCTGCAGCATTGGTCAAGACTTTATTCAGTCTTGGAGGCTTATCTGTCCAAGTGCAAAACAAGTTTCAAATTTCTGGATAGTGCTGCACTATAAGGATTAAATAGTGCATATTCCCAAAACAGATTGTCTTACTATTTTGACTGTACGTTTCTGTAGAATGGGCCCAGCAGATGGGAAGTGCTGTGGCATTTCTCGATGATTTCAGTATAGAATGACACATGTGCTTAATAGCAGCCGGTGTCAATTAGGAAAGTGTTGTGGTTGGCCTGTGTCTTTCTTCTCTTTCTTTTTTCCACAGAAGAATTCGATTATAACAAAGAGGAGCGATACGAATGCAAAGGAGGTGAAATGTTTGGCAACCAAAGGAGATTCCCTGGACCCATCTTTTGGGACTATAAGGTAGTCATGGATGGGAAGTCGTGAATCGTGTGTCTGTGAATCATACCAAACTGTAGGTAGTCCTGGTAGATACTTTCTTAAATAAAAGTGCTTCCATTATTTTTGACTGGCTGAAAATACATCCTCCGCTTTCTCACATTTGTGGTGTTCTTGCTTCCTTCTCAGCTAATTCAGAAATAATGGGTGTTTTGGTGATAATTGAAATGAGAAGCTTTAGTGATGTTGGGTTTTGTTCTCCCACTCCCTTCTCTATCCTATCAGATAAACTTGCTGGGGGAAAAGGATGATACACCGGTCCATTTCTGTGATAAGTGTGGATTGCCCATCAAAATGTATGGACGCATGGTGAGTGAAATTATCAGTGGAAGATGCAGCCATAGCTTCCCTTTAGAGTAAAATTAGGTTTTACTATGTCTCTGAGGCCTCTAGAGGTTACCGATTTCAGCAGGCCTCTGAATAAACAGCAGAAGAATATCAGGATGGAACCAGGGGCTTTCCTTGCTGAAGTGTTTTTGTTCTATCTGTCTAACTGATTTCAGTTTCCCCCCTGATTTAATAAAGTAAGCCTGAAAATGTTAAACAAAAAATGTGAACGTGGTCACCAACAAAAAAAACTCTTCAAGTTCAGTGGGTTTTCACCTTACACCACTTACCATTAAAAATATGCTCTTTATCTCAGTTGAAGACTTGCAATGAAGTTAGAAAACACTGTTCACTTTTATGTCCCTTTAAAAGTAGTGTAGCAAAATCTCTGAGATTAATTTAGATTTCTAAGTGTGATGTAACAGGCTTCAGGATCTGACTTAATGGCAGTTAAAGCTTTTAAAACTTCCCTTCCTTGCCAGCAAGACAAGGGTAATTAGATTGCATATGCAGCTTCTGTGAATGTCCAGTGTTGGTATTATTGCAAGACTTAAACTTTTGCCTATATGTTTTTGCCAACACTTAATAAAACCCCAAACAAACCTACCCTAAAAAACCCAAACTCAACACAAACTGTTTTAGAAAGTTTCTATGCAAAGATGCTGTAAACAGCTAACTACCACTATGCCTGTTCACCTCATAGGTAACTTAGTTACTTTTATTATTAGAAATTGTGTGCTGGAGGGGGGAACTGTATTCTGCAAAATGACATAGATACTTATGTACGATGTCTGACCAGAGCCATTTTTTCTCTCTAGATCCCTTGCAAGCATGTTTTCTGCTATGACTGTGCTATACTACATGAGAAAAAGGGAGACAAGATGTGTCCAGGGTAAGTTATCTCAAGATTTGTTATTTAAGTTACTTTCCTACATTTCCTTTAATATCTTATTTCAGATACTCTATTAACATGGTTCTGATTTATGTATGTTTAGCAAAGGCAGGAGAGGACTCTCTACTACACCACTTGATTATAGTTTCATATCCCATATTTTGGGATTGTAAGAGATCAGTGTTTACTTTGCTGTTTAAGTATTTGCGTGGGTAACCTGTTATTGCTCTAATATGAAAAAGAATAGATGGCAGTTTGATTTACTTAGTAAGAGTGACTCTCGGTAAGTCAATGCACAGAAGGAATTTGTGAGAGTGAGTGATGCTATTTATAAATTTCCACCTTGTGAAATTTTTATGTTCTTTCATAGTTATGTTTGGAGACTGAAAAACTAGATAAACTTCAAAGTCAATGAAATGTTTCTTTCACTGCTACAGTGGGGAAAAAATTGTCAGTTCTAATTTGGGTAATATGGTAAACTGGTTAACTTTTAACAAAAAAAAAAATTGCAGATGGAGCTCTGTGGTGACAATAAACCAATATTCTTTTCTGATTTAGCTGTAATGAACCTGTGCAGCGAATTGAGCAGTGTGTGCGAGGGTCTCTCTTCATGTGTAGCATTGTTCAAGGGTGCAAGAGAACTTACCTGTCACAGAGGGACTTGCAAGCGCACATCAACCACCGTCATATGAGAGCTGGAAAGCCTGTTACTCGTCCTCCAATTGAACCTGTACATCCTCCTATTGCCCCACCACCTGCTGAAATTCCTGAGCGTTTCATAATGCCACCTGAGAAACATCATATGAGCCACATCCCGCCAAAGCAGCACATCATGATGCCACCACCTCCTTTGCAGCATGTGCCACATGAGCATTATAACCAGCCTCACGAAGACATTCGTGCGCCTCCTGCAGAGATGTCAATGGCTCCACCGCCACCTCGCCCAGTCAGTCAGGACACCTTCCGCATTTCAACGAGAAAACACAGCAACTTAATAACAGTCCCTATTCAGGATGATTCGAATTCAGGTGCTCGAGAACCACCTCCACCAGCCCCTGCACCTGCTCATCATCATCCTGAATACCAGGGTCAGCCAGTGGTATCGCACCCTCATCATATTATGCCTCCACAGCAACATTATGCACCACCCCCCCCACCACCTCCACCAATAAGCCATCCGCTGCAGCATCCTCCCCAGGCAGCAGGTACTCCTCACATGGTATATAGCCAAGCTCCTCCACCACCAATGACCTCTGCTCCTCCTCCAATAACCCCGCCACCTGGACATATAATTGCCCAGATGCCACCGTATATGAATCATCCTCCTCCAGGACCTCCCCCTCCTCAGCACGGAGGCCCCCCTGTGAATGTAAATGCACCCCCTCCCCATCACTATAATCCTAACTCTTTGCCACAGTTCAGTGAAGATCAAGGAACTCTTAGTCCCCCTTTCACACAGCCTGGGGGAATGAGTCCAGGGATATGGCCAGCTCCAAGGGGGCCGCCTCCACCTCCAAGGATGCAAGGGCCTCCTGCTCAGGCCCCTCTTCCTGGACCACACCACCCTGATCAAGCCAGATACAGACCCTACTACCAGTGATACGAGCAGTTATATGAATAGAGAGTGCTATGAAGAGGATAAAACTATATACAACAGCCTTTTAATTAATTGTTTTGGGGTTATTTTGTTGTGGTTTGGTTTTTTGGTTGGTTTTTTTTTTTAAATACTGTCATTTTGACTGTAAGACTTTGGGGATTTGAATCTTAAATGATTTTTAAGCCTTGGCCGTAGGACTCTGATGTCAAATATTCCGTAGTGCTAAAATAAGTGGCTTAGTAGACCACAGTTGCATTTTAACAGAACTTCTATCTCTAGTGTGGCTAAATTGTCCTAAGATGAACACTTGTAATATTATTTCCTGGAGAAAATGAACACGTGTTGTACCATTCTGAATATTGTTTTTGTTAAATCCAGTGTTTAGTTTCACTTGTGATACATTTTTGTTAACCTGTGTACAATAATTAAATTGAAATATGGTTGTAAAAGTGGTGAGTTTTGATCTGAAGTCAACACTGACGTAGTTTCGGGACACCATTTTGGCACTAATACTTTCCAAATGGGGGAAACTGAGGGAACTTCTAATATTTCTCTTACTAACAGTTACCATTACTTATAATGAATTCAGGCTATGATGAATTCATGGCATTAGAACATGCAGAATACTGCATTTCAGCTTTTTTCTTCTTTATGCAGCAAGGTAAAGTTATCAGAAATAACAGCTTTGGGTGTGACATGAAACCATGTAATAATATGTTGGTTGGTTGGGATTTGGTGGAGGTTTTTTTGTTTGTTCTTGTTTGGGTTCTTGGGGTTGGGCTTGGGGTTTTTTTGTTTGTTTGTTTTAAAGCTAGTTTTGATTCAGAAGGTTCTGTTCACAGGTACACTACTCACTGGAGTTGAACTCAAACTATTGTGTTTACCTATGAGTATGTTTGTGCCGAAGTGTCTGCGAATTGGCTTGCCATGTCTGTGAGAAGCAGGTTATTTTAGGTAGGGAAGTGGTGTTTGCCTCTGTCACTTTATATAAATATGTACAGTAGGAAAACATCCCATTTAGATAACCCGAAAGACGTGGTCTGAAATCCCATATGTAGATATAAAGAAATAAAAAGCTATACGTTCTTTATCTGTTTCAATTTTGTGATACAGATTTAATTGAAAAGACAATAGATCTTCTGTTTTACTTTTTTTCAAAAAGTAGTAATACAAGCAGGCCCTCAGGTCTGTTTTGGTCCCAAATTTATGTTTTATAAGTATACTTTTGAACAGAAATATAGTACACATAAAATGAGAATGTTCTTTTTTAGTGCAGCTGGTAGCAGAACCAGAGAATAATAAGTACTGTCTGTTGTTTGGAGTGCTTATCTTTGCATTTCTAATCAATGTTAGTGCTGAACCTTTGTTTTTTTCAAAATGCCACTTTTCTAGCAGTGGCGCTTTTAGATGAAGAAATCCTTTGGGTTTTTGCTAAGGTTTGTAATTTCCTACTGTTCTTGAATAGTCTGAACCATCTTAAAGCCTCAGTGGTAGTATTTCTTTTGTAAACCTTTTGTCCTGCCTCGTAAGTGTTAAACTTACGGAAGAGCTTTGTCAGTGCAATGTTCCAAATTTTGCAGTTTTACGTATAAACAGCATATTTTTAATTACCAGAGCGAGGGGTCTTTAGGTTTACTCTCTGTCTTTGACTGCCATTGATTTCCTTGTGGCCACAGGCAAATCTTTCAGATTGCCTTTCAAATAAATACTTCTTTAGAGATGCGCAAATAAATTCTGAGATCTACAAGTAAATTCTGGGGTATACAAATGGCCAGTGAGTGTCAGCTAATTAGAAGTCTGCTTAGCTGTAATACGCTTCTTTCTAAGACAGAGTTCTTTGTTTTGGTTTCTCTGAAAAATAAGTCATTTTAAGTAAAACACACTGGAGAAGAAAAAGAGGCTGATAGTGATAGTGTGCTATGGTGCGAGGTTGGCTGAAAATTTGTGTGTGTGTGAAGGCGAAAATGACCCTGCTAGCATTATTTTGTTTCAGTAACTTAAGCACGTGGGGAACTTTCAAGGATCCTCTTTTGTCACTGTTAAATTACTTGGTAGGGGGTAAGCTTAGGCATGTTTATATTACAGCATAAAACTCCATCTGGGAGGAAAGCTGCATGTCTGATTAATACTCTTTGACTCTGCAAAGTCAAGCTTATGTGGGACGTACCTGTTTTAAACAGACTTACTGATGGTTCTAGGTACCAGCTTCATTTTGTTTAGGCTGCGAAGGTAACAGGTGCGGGTTTACAAGGACACCCTGTGACCGGCTGTTGTGCAGGGAGATGTGTCGACCTCACCAGTGCACTCATTTTTGGAAAATAAGACATTCTGAAATCAGCTGTTACCTGTCAATTGCAGGTGATGAGGAAATAAGGCAGCTCTTTCTAACATGCTAGTTTTTAGAAATAAGTCCGGTTGTGTACTTTTGTTATGTATTATCCAGTGTGTTGTGAAGCAGATGAAGGGTTCAAACTTCCTAATTCTGGGTGCAAAGCTGTTCTTGAAGTTAGTGATAAAGTGCTGCTCTGAAAATGCTGAGGCAGTTGAATTGATTAAGGGAAAACAGCAGATTTTGCTCTATCAAAAAGCACTAAAGGAGAAATGTGTGCGAATTTTTTTCTCTTTATGGTTGAGGGAAAGATGAGGTATGTCATACAGACAATGACGTATGTCCCACAAAAATCAGTGGGATCCCTTGAATTGTTTAGTGACCATGGATCAAAAGTCTTTGTGATAGAGGAGTTACTGAAAAGTCATCTTACATAGGCAGGACTTGGACTTGGGTCAAATTTCTGTGTCCTGCTTGCACAGGAAGACATAAATCCATTTTTTTTTTTATTTATTAAGCCTTAAGCATACCTACGTAACTAAGGGTACTGTTGATGCTTTCATATTTACAAGGTTAAAAAATGTCTCTGTTGGTTGAAACCCTATGTTAACTGTCTTTTTAATTTGTTTACGGGGTTTTGCTGTGTTTTGGGTTGTTTGGGTTTTTTTTCCTCGGTTGATTGGTTGAGGTATATTTGCAAAATACATGATTGTTTCAGTGTGAAGTTCAGAAATTCATGTATTGTATTTAATTGTATAATTGAGTGTCTTAGAAATGGTGAGATGTATTTGTGAATTCTTTGCATTCATACTTACATCTTCCTGTAAAGACAAATATTTGAATTGAATTAATTATGTTTCTTTTGAATAAATATCCCTGTCTGTGGCAGTGATCTCCCTCCCAAGGCACTGCCAAGCACATCTCAAGTTTGGAAGAGAACTGTGATGACATTTAAATTTGTCAGGCATTGTAGGTTCCTCTAATAATGTCACATAAGGGAAGGAAAAGGAGTGTGATGATGGTTTATGCCCACCATGGAATGAATGAAAAGATACCAGCAGATGGCCTGAAAACATCCGTGGTTTAGATGCTTGTCTCCTCACGCTCTTACCTTCAATTCTATCTGTAACTGCTTAAAGGATTGCCTGCAGCCATGCATACTTTACAACAAGCAGGCGAATTGCGTGAACATGTACTTTTGTTTGGTGGGTTTTTTTAAATACTATTAACATAAAGATTGGTTATCTAGATGTATCAAATTCTGTTTTTTAAAACCTAAAGTGTAAGTAACTCGTATTCATTCCATGTTAGAGTTTGCACACATAGCAAGGGAGAAAAGTTGTCTTCTGTATTAAGTCAAGTGTTCTCAAAAGCACATTTGTGGATACGCTTTCTCTGTGGATTGAGTCTGAATGCACCTCTGTTCTTAAAATGTTTTCTGCTCTGTAAAATTTGTGTCTGATTTTGTTGCATTTCTCTCTGCGTGCATTGCTGTGTTGCTGACAAAAGCATGCACAGGTTCACATCAGAATGTACTGTCAAGCCTGGGAAACTGGAGAAGCACAGTGGATTGCAGTTGCAACATAATACTGAATGTTTGGGAAATAAGTTTGAACTTTTCCTGTTCATATATATATATGGCATTACAGGGTCCAATGCAGCAGAGAAATGTGCAAGGTTTATATTCATTTTCATCCTGACTACATTTCTAAAGGAAATGTCAGTATTATACAAGTTGTATTTCCCCTGCTTTTTATTTCATGGTGTTAAAAACAATTCTTAGCAATTGTTAAATCATCTTTATGTAGTAATGGTGCCCTCACAACTGTGAGGTTCTTCACTGTGTTAAGGTATGTTACATTCATTTGATTTATACTGACCAGTTTGTAAACTGGACTAGCTGCATTTGGGCATTGTGAGTGACAATAATGAAGTTTAAAGCTCCTTTTAGTCTTGACTTAGTCATAAGACAGAGCGACTTTAGAAACTTTTCCTACTGTGAGTTGTATCTCCTTGTTCTCTAAATATGGGGCTTTAATTTGTTGTGGTTTTTTTTTTTTTTAAATTGTTTTCAGTTCTGACTCGGTTCATGACTACAAGAGATTAAAAGATTAAAAAATCCGACATATGTCCGGAAAAGTGTGGGTGGAATAGCAGCAGGAAACTTGCAAGTTAGCTCAGTCATCTTGAAACTTTTATCTTTCGTTTTGATAATAGAATATAAGTCATTCTGGAGTGCTAGTAGGACTGATTGTAATACGCTTCTGTTAATGGAAAGAGTCAATGTATGCAAGCGGGCAGGAATGTTTCCACTTTCATGTAGTAATGTTTCACAAAAGAACTTCAGCTTAACTGCTTAAAAAACCCCAAAATAAGTAATTTTAAATAGATGTAAATACATGTCAGTTGACAAGTTTTCTTCAGTTTTATTTGTGAAAACTAATGCTTGAACACAGCTCCAAGATAATTTATGGTGAATTATTTCCTACACTTAATAAAATCACATAAGTACTAATGAGAGTTCCTGCACTTGTTCTTTGCCATTTCTGGATCAGGGAAGCTTTCAGGTATTTTCTTAGGAAGCAAAAGGGAGCAGGTGTTTTCTTAAGAAGAGTGAGAAAAGAAAGCTGTCTACATTCAACATAGGGATGAGGAATAGAGAATTGTGAGTGACATTTCTTTCCAGTAAAGAAGTGCTTAGAGATATTTTTTCCTTAATAGAAACCTAGTTTGAAATTGAAAAAACAAACAAACAAAAAAACCCAAACCAAAACAAAAAAACGAAACGGGTTTGTGTCTTATAATGCTCTCTCCATTGGGCCCAAGACCTTGAATAACTAAATAATTTTGAATTTTTTGTCTCTTTCACACAGGCAATCTCTTCTGCACTGCAAAGTGAAAACCAGGCTTGAGAGTAGGCTTGAGCAGCCCAGGCTCCATGGCTTGTGTATTTTCTATCCCTCTCGCTGGCTGTAAAATGCCTTTTAGTTACCGAGCATCTGCACTGTGCTGAGGAGAGGTAGGCTCAGGATATGTGATGAATTGACACTATTATCTGTCAGCTCTCGAAAAGGAAAGCAGGTGTGAAATTTGCCTTTTAGCTTATTCGTGAGTAAAATATTAGAAAGTGGTACATGGTATTGCTCTAACTGAGCAGCAACAGTGCTCAGTGGAAGAGCAGTATCTAGGTTTCCAGAGGTGCCTGTCTCGAGAATAAGCCAGTAAATCTGCATCACCACACTATCCCACAATAGAGCAAGGCATATGTGCTGCAATCTGCACGAGGGTAGACTGCCCAGAGCAACGTTAGTATTACAGCAACAGAGTTAAATGCAGAAATAACCTAGTACCTGGAGCAGGAAGTCGCATAATGCATCAGAAATACGATGCTGCTGGTGTCGACATTAAAAAATAAGTAGGATGATTTAATATATCAGCCCAATCTAAATCAATGAATCATATTTGGATCTGAAAATGCTGTGTCTTCCCTGGACGATCTTTATGTTTTACAGTAGATACATCAGTCACTATGTACACTATGCTCATGGTAGTGAGCCAAAACCAAGTTTAATAACTAAGTCTACTAGGAATCTTACAAACCATAAGGAAAACTTTATACAAGTTATATACAAACTGAAGATAAAATATCATTCCCAACTATTAGTCTGTTATAAATTAGAAAATTTGAAATATTTATATATTCTCTAGTAACTGTACAGCTTGTCTACAAACTGTCAGAATAATATAGATATATGTACAAGTATTTGCAAATAGGGTTGACATTACATGCTTCTTCAACTGTGGGTAGGCTGTCAGCAAGGTATGAAATATGAAAATTGTGTGATTTTTGCCTCCATGTATGTACATAAATACATTCCCATATGTACAAAGACCCATAAAGACTAACAAGGCCATTCCAAAACCTGGAACATAACCATCTGTAGTAAATTCTTCTTAAGGTATATGGATGTATCCTTCTGTCTTCATGCTCATCGCTGCGTCTGCATTCAACTTCTGTAAGTTATGTTGTGTTGCTGGAGAATATTATATTTGGAAAATTAAAACTAAAATTTTGTTTCTGTTGGAATCTGTAGGAAATAAAAGGAAATAAATGTCACCCTCTGTAAGGAACAGCCAGGATAGTTGCCCTCTGGTGAGTGACATGTAAGAATTTGCTCCTCTAAAGCATTTGTGTGGGAAGACTGTGGTCTGACATTTTTTTCCTTATGGGGTTGCTGTGTGCTGGATACTGCCCTTCTCTGCATGATGAAAGGCTGTGTGTGTCCCTTTCCATCCCTGGCTCCAGACTCCCCTTCTGCCTGTGACATTTAGATACATGGGACTGATGCTGACATCTCCACCACGTGGATGTGCTACTGGTGAGCTCCTCATGGGGGAACCGTGGTGGACAGGCGAGGAGACCAGGTGAGAGCCTGGTGAGATGGTCTTCACCTACCTTCCCCCTGCAGGCTCTCAGTGTGCAAGGCAAGGCATGTGAGCAGAGCCCCACGCCTCTTACTCCTGTAAGGCTTTACCTTAAGTCCAATCCCATCAATAAGCTGTCTGGATGCTTTCTGCCCTTGGCTGACACAAGAGCTCAGGGGATGAAGACGCTTTTGTTATCTGACCTAGCAGTTCCCGTGAGAGGCTTTTGGGGCTGCATTCCCTACGGTTGGAGTGCCACTACTGGAGACAGGAGCCTTACCGTGCTTTCCCGGCTGCGCAGTCCATTGCTGAGGGTGATGATACAGTTGTTGCTGCTACCCTTCTCCTGCAATGAACAGAAGAAGTGGTGGGTTAGGAAACAGATTGCTGCTTTTTCTCTTTTTTTTCCTTTTTCAAACTGAAGAAGGTCTTGCTTTTAAATCTCTGGAATGTGCTTGGGAAGTTGACCTGGAAGGAAGGAAGCTCTCGCTTGTCAGCCCTTTATGCCCCCTGCCAGGTCTCCAGGTCAATGTGGAAGAGCTGGGCCAGTTCAGCTAAGTGGGATTCTACAGTTTCCCAGTGAGTATCATTCTGGGTTTGGTACTTTTAAATGGATTTAACATAGGCGGGTCCTTTCTTGCTCTTGATTTAGGAACACTCCCAGATAGGCCAACACCAAATTTGTCTGTACTAATTTATCTGCATTACTTCAGCATGCCTTTTGAAGACAGGCAGGCCTGGGAAGCCTGCATTTAAGCAGCATCAAGTCTGCCTTGCAAGAGCCGCTGCAGCATATGCAGCAATCCCGTGCCAGATGGGTGATGACAGAGGACTGACGATGGATGGGCCGGTACTTGGAGGTGCTGGGATTTCATCCCCTTATCACACTCTTCCCAAGGAGGTGACTTCGAGTGAAGTCCATGGCCAGGCCAGTCTCCAGTGGGAATTACTCACTCCTTTCACTGGTGGTTTGCCAGGCACCTGGGCCAGGGACCACTCAACTCTCCAAACCTATTGAAGACTAGCTGAGTTTTAATCGTCAACTTTCTAGATATAGAGACAGTGTAGGGCACACAGCTAGCTATGCAGGGCACTGCTGGGTGCTTGTGAGTAGTGTAAAGGCACTAAAGTAGCAAACGATAAAAACTGTAGTGTTACCTCAGCAAGTTTTAATTTGGGGGAGCTGGCTATGTCCTTCTTCAGCAAAATGTGTAAAACCGCATCATGAATGGTAAGGAAAAACATGGATGGCTTAATCTCCTCATCAAAAAATGCACATCTCTCCAGTTTGTCCAGGAAGCCCTCTGTGGGGGAACAAAATCAAAGCACAAAGTGACCTGCAGGCTTTGAAAATTAAGACATAGTGTATCCTAAGCATGTCCATGGAGCAAGCACAGGAATTTCTGATATACTGCACTGTTTTATTTATTAGAGCAGATGGGTTCCTCTTTACTGATGTGGAGAGGGTGGGATATAAAAGCCCATCAGTACTGTCCTGCTCAATAGCAGGCAGAATGTAATTTGAGCCCCGTTTCTTAATTCATGCCTAAGCCAGGCTGCCCGTTAGCAGGTCTCGTAGCCCAGAGCTGTACAGCACAGCAGCGGCCATAGGTAAAACAAGTTGTCATGCATGGTCCCAGCCCGGTGGGGACAACATGGGAGGGATGACACCTCTGCTCAGATCAATCTGTTTGCTATCCAAGCCTGGAAGGTAAAACTGGGGTGATCCTCCCCAGCTATGCTCAGTGGTGGACGGGGAAGGCAGTGGGACAAGGCATCCATGGTGATGCTGACGGAAAGGGAAGTACTCACCATGTGCCCCTGCGATGTAAATGTCGATGTTGATCCGGACAAATTCTTTCAAAGTCTGTTAAGCCGGAAAGATGCACCATTTAGATACTGCTATTTTTGCTGATGACAGCCATTATGGTGATTAGCCACAGCAAATACACAAACCACTTTAATATATTTCAGCTCTATGACAGTAAGCAGCTCTAAACTCAAACTCTGCTGCACCTAGAGGCAGGATGGTCTCTCACATGGCTGCAGACAGGGATGAACGATCCTTTTGAAAATGGGCAGTATTAAATAAATTTAGCCCATGGTGAAAAAGATATTCTTTCACAAACTGTATGGTTTTATTATACCTACTTGACACATGGTGAAACTAAGGCCCCAAAAGCTTCTGGGGAGCTTTTTATAACTGGGAATTTGAGCGGAACTACAGGTCCCACTGACATGGCAGGTGTTTAGTTCCTATGAAAATACATTTACAAACCCTATGTGGCTCTAGATAGTTAACTTTAGCTATGGCTGTTTGAAAATATTGTTCTTATTGCTTTGTTCAACGTCATCCGGGGAGGTGAGAGCAGGAGCAGAAATGAAACTCCAATGCTCTGACTCCCAGCCCAGTGTTTAAAGCTGTATTTCATATGTACATTTCTGTAAAGCTTTCCAAAATCTTACTGGGTGAAGAAAGGGTGCCACAGCCAACACTCTAATTCCAAGAAAATTTAGATGGATTATTTAATCCATTTCCTAAACAGTTTCTATGGAAAATGTACATTAAAATTCACATAAACTCAAAGGTTGCCACTGACTTTCCAGTCCATATATGAATGCATTTAAGAAGCAGGCTAGAATCACAGAATGGTTTGGGTTGGAAAGGACCTTTAAAGATCATCTAGTTCCAAACCCCCTGCCGTGGGCAGGGACACCTTCCACTAGACCAGGTTGCTCAAAGCCCCATCCAGCCTAGCCTTGAACACTTTCAGGGATGTGGAACAACTCTGTGCAACCTGTTCCAGTGTCTCACCACCCTCATTGTAAAGAATTTCTTCCTTACATCTAATCTAAATCTACCCTCTTTCAGTTTAAACCCATTGCCTTGTCCTTTCACTACAGGCCTTGGTAAAAATCCTCGCTCCATCTTTCTTATAAGCTGCCTTTGAGTATGGAAAGGCTGCAATAAGGTCTCCTCAGAGCCTTCTCTTCTCCAGGTAGAACAACCTCAAATCTCTCAAGCCTTTTGTGATAGGAGAGGTGTTCCAGCCCTCTGATCATTTTCATGGCCCTCCTCTGGACCAGCTTTAAAAGGTCCATGTCTTTCTTGTGCTGGGGCCCTAGAGCTGAACGCAGTACTCCAGGTGGGGTTTCATGAGAGTGGAGTAGAGGGGCAGAATCACCTCCCTCGACCTTCTTGCCGTGGTTCTTTTGATGCAGCCCAGGGTACGATTGGCTCTCTGGGCTGCAAGCACACATTGACGGCTCATGTCCAATTTTTTGTCCACCAGTACCCCAAAGTCCATCTCTTCAAGGCTGCTCTCAATTCATACCCCAGCCTGTATTGATACTGGGGATTGGCCTGGTGCAGGTGCAGGACCTTGCACTGGGCCTTGTTGAACTTCCTGAGGTTCACATTGTCCCACTCCTCAAGCCTGTCAAGGTGCCATCCCTTCCCTCAAGCATATCCCTCAAGTGTAACTGCATGCATATGTTTTTCTTTCATATAGTCACTGTTTATCTTTTACCTTTTGGAGGACTCTCATGGCAGAAAAATCAAGGAAGGACACTGATGAGAAATCCAGAACGATGCTGTGGATGTTGACCTGGGGCACAATGATGCCGGGGGGGAGGTCAGCGCCCCAGTTGATCTGAATGGGCAAGTCTGTCATGTTGGTGGGCTGGTCCAGCTCCTCTATCCTGTTGTTGTCTAATTCTTCATCTGACTCATGTGTATAGTTAGTCATGCAAATCAAGCCTTTCTGTGTTGATAGAGAAAAGTAATATATTACATATATATATAATATATACATAATTAATACTTCTTTTTAAGACCCAGCCAGGGTAGTAGTGCATCTTACACAAGGGCAAGAATGGTGGCAATGCAAAGCTGATGTACCTGTGAGCTGGAGCAGGACCCACCTGCACTTTACACTAGAAAAACCTCTGTCTCTTCCTTGTCTGGAGGAGTCTGGAAATGTTGGCTTTCCTCTCAACAATCATTTAATCATCACAATCAGTTAACGATGGCTTTTTATTTTTCCCTGAAGTCAATTGTCAGTTGCGCTTTGATTCAGTGATTTTGGAACAAGTCAAGAAAAAGCATGCAGGATTTGGGCTGGAAGGAAACCAGCTTTATCCTACCATTAATGCAGCATGAACATTGCCTCTGTGGGATCTGATACTGCCATTTGATGCCAAACAAAGCTTCAGTGGACACATACAAGCTCTGCCCATGGTAAAGCTGTAGGTCTCTAATTGTGAGAGCCATTTAAAATCTTATTTTTGAAATGTGTTTATGTCATGAAGTTGCAACTTGGGGAATAGTATATCTAATTAGGACAGGAGACTGTGAGGCACTTCTTTGCCATGTCAAGCCAGGGAGCTGGTTGCTTAATCCCTCCCAGATGGAGTTGCCTTACATACGGGTGTCACTTGCAGCTCTCCTTTCTTCAGCATCTTTCTGATCTTCCTCAGAGCTTTATTGCGTTTCCTCAGGACTCTCAGTGGGTTGAAGCCAACCTGCAGAAACAGCACTTTGAATAATTAAAAAAAAAACAACCAGTGACACCAGGGGAAGGACACAGTATCTCATGCAGGTTTTCTTTACAGTCATGATGAGCATAGTTTGGACTTGATGTTGCCTATCAGTTCAAGCAAGGGCTCTTTTTCTTGGTTGGAAAGATGTCTACGGGTACGACTACAAACCAGGCAGGCCCATCTCTACTAGCCTTAGGACACCAGCATGGACAGCATTATAGCAGTGACAATGCTGTAGCACAGGCCAGTAACTCCAGCAAGCTGGTACAGTGCTGGCTAGCCCAGAGTGTGTCCTATTCATCCTCATTATGAGACAGCCACCCAGGTGACTGAGATTAGAGAGCTCACAGGTTGTATCTGCTCTGTGCCACTTGACTGCAGTGTGGGTTGTATACACATTGTTTTGTTTCCTTGAAGAAGAAAACCAAAGTTGATCACGTTGGCTGCGTATGTCTCTTGAATCTCTTAGCTGGTTTTAACAAAATTAGATGGCAGATAAATTAGGCTAATAAGGGTTACGAAAATACTAAATTCCTGCAAGTCTTCTGCTTCATCTATCTAGCGGGTGGAGGAGAGAGGCGTCAGAAGTACCCGTATTTGTAAAGAGAGTGGTGTGAGCTTTCTTCTAAAGGACTTAAAATGTGTATATACATTGTTATCGTGTAAGTTCAGCATGAGTCAGGCTGTTCTCTTTCTCAGAGGTGTGTACGTACATGTGGGATTATAGTAGTGGCAACAATATTTGAATAATTCATGAAAAATTAATCTTTGAACTGTGGGCTGACTGCATATATAGTAATTATTGGGAAATTGTATTCACCTTAATGTGTCATGCAATGCATATGTTCAGAACGACAGCCCCAGACACTTACAGCAGTGATGAGTTTCTCTCTGAAGAATTCAATATTAGCGAAGAAGATAGGAGACGAGCATCTGAAAATCTTCACTCCCTCTGGCTCATAGATCTGTACAATGAAGCAAAAGTGTTAGTAACGTCTGCTGTAGAAACACAAATGCAGCAGATAATAAAAGAAACATGAGTTTTCTTACATCAGTGTAATCCTTCCTGTTCCTGTAGATGTTACTTCTCCCAACATTAGCCAAAACAGTGCAGCTTGGACTGTGAACAAACACACACACACAGTTATTTGTACCCCATACTGAAACCTGGCGGAAGGGAAGGATCAGAGAAGGCAACCTCAGCTGTGCTGGTAGACTGAAGTGGGACCCCACATCCAAGGGTTTCCCCCCGTAAATTATTTTTCCATACACGGTTGCTGGACAGACCAAGGCATAGGGTTGTTGGCCTTGTCTGTACCAGGGGGGGAGTTAATTTATAACAGGAGGCCCTGAGATATCTTATCATCGCATCCAACAAGTACTTACATCTGGGAGCGGATCACCACGGTCAGCAGCTGGAATGCCACAGCAGTTGCTAGACCAATATCCAGGCCAAGAAAAATGGCAGCTAAGAAAGTCACCACCCATATAATCTGTAACAAGCAAGTGGATGGCAGTGGTTACGAGCATGTTAAGGACCTGGGTTGTGAGCCCAGGGTGGGAGCAGCAACAGATCTCAGATCTGGTCCAGGCTGTCTGTCTGCCTTTGGTGAGCGGTTTCATATTTCCTAGGGCTTTTTTTTTTTTTTTGTAAAACAGGGCCAGACTCACCAACTAGCACCAGGGACCGTTTCTAGGGATGACAATTTCTATACAATAAAGGCTTAAAATAATATAGGTGTGGATCTTCTGCAGGTGATTCACTAAATGCTCAATAAAAATCCAGCAGAAAGGCAAGGTTACAAGTAAATCGGGATCCTGGTAAAGCTGAGAGTTGTAAATGTGCAAATGTAGGTGCTGTGAATGTAAGTGACTGATAAGCATTAATAACTAGATAATACTGAATATTTTTTAGCCACAGATCTCAAAGCATTTTCATGTGGTAAATAACTGTTTGGTAGCTGGGAAACCTGAGGCCTGGAACCATTTGGGAACACAAGGAACTGGCCAATGAGAAAGGTAAGAGCCTAAATTTTCTGGATGTTAGAGGTAACCAGTCCTGCCCTCCAGCCACAAGCTTTACCATTTGGAGTAAACCCTTCAAGCCGTGGTCGTCACTTGTTTTTTGCTGTGTAACTTTCATCTAACATGCTGTGTGAGTGTGAGAAAGTGTCCCTGAATGCATAACCAATGCAGTAGGTATTTAGACATTTTCTGTAACTGCCTTCTGTATTTGACCTTATATAATTAACTGTATAATTTTGATGAAATAGATGAAAATGAATTTAGGAGAGAGAATCGGCTCAAAATAGGTGGGACAAAATGGAAAACAGGAGCAAAGGGTATACAAGTAAAAAAAGCATGCCACTGTTGTACTTTCCATTCAGTGAAGTAAGGCAGGTTAGGAAAAAAGATAACCTGTAAGCCAATTTGCATAATAGATGACTTTTCCAGAGTGCTTCACTCCTGAATGCTTGTGGGACTCAACTTACACAGTCATACTTGTCCTTTCTCCACAGGATGCCTACTTCCTTGAACTGCATGAGCATTCCTTTCAAGTTGCCAAGAGCCAAAGATGCAAGGACTGACTGTTAAAAAGACCAAAATACATGCTGAATTTTAAAGCAAGCAAAGCAAATATTGAACATTAAGACTTAAAAGATAATAAAAATAGGGCCAAAGCACAGCTGAAAGGCCAGGGAGCTCCTCTCAGTGTTTTGCTGCTGCTGGAACCTCCCTAGCCATGGTGCAGCACAGGCGTCTGACTTGAGGCTGCAAATCCCACTTATTTTTGGCACCTAAAAGCTGGTGCTGTGGTGTTTGGTGTTTGGGCACTTGCATTCACTTTGAGGGACCAGAGGTAGTGGTCCTGTCTGTGATGATCTGGGAAGAAGAACCAAGCTTTGCAAAACCCTGTTGGCTCTCACTGAAGCCTACAAACAGTCCCAGTGGCTCCTAGACAAGTCCTGTCTTTGACAAGCAGGAATAAGTGCTAGGTGAAACCAGTGAATACCTTCTGTAATGGTGCCAGGAGAAACCCAATGGCCAAGATCACAATCAAGACGATGACAGCTGAGATAATACCAGCAATCTGCGTCAGAGAAAAATTCCACCATGAATAAGTGCCTGCAGGCATTATGGTCAGCTAGGAAAAAAGAGAGCTTTCTTGCAGTAAATGCCATCATGGTCTGTTGTCTTCTATACCTGTGTTTTGCCTCCTGTGCTCTCCTGCACACCGGATCTTGACAGAGCAGTGCTGGAGGCAAATCCTTTGAATGATCCACCAACTATATTACTCAGCCCAAAAGCAATTAGTTCCTGAAATAAAAACAAAAGAGATTGTTCTTAAAAGGTGGTTCATGACAGTTATTTACAAGGCAAAGCATTCCTAAAATGACTTATTTCCCACTGACAAATACACTGTATTGATTTCTGTGTTACATGCCTACCTGGTTGCCATCTACTGGGTAGTCATGTTTGATAGAATACACTTTAGCCACAGAGAAGGCTACTGCAAACCCAACGATTGCAATGGAAATGCTGTCGCCGATACACTTTTGGAGGACACCTACATCAGGTGCAACAGGTGCTTGAAATCTGAAAGACAGAAAACTCAACTCATTAAGGATATGCCTAAGGAGACAAGTTGTCAAGCAAGCAAGCAAGCAAGCAGTGGTCCAGCTCATACCAAGCACTTTGAAGAGATGCAACACAGAATTCCAGGTCTGAACCCTATAAAAGTTTGGGGAATCTTTAATCAAGACAGGGACTCTGTTTATCTGCTCAGCTTGTGTTTCAGCAGGTTCTCATTTACTTGGCCAGGACCAGCCACAGTGTTTTTTGTCTGAGGTGCATGCACAGTTCTGCCTTCTAGTTACGCTTGGATGTAAGATCTGACATGGCACTGAGGCCCTTGCACAGGCAATTTGTACACAGAAGGATTTCACTTAATTACAACAACAACAAAAAAAATCCCAGTGTGATTAATTGAAGCACTTTAGACAGCTAAACAAATATTTACTAAGTCAGGTAATGTTGACTAGTCTTTCAGGATATCTATCTCCTAGATGCTTTAGCTTTACCATTTCCTGCTTCTTTGATCAGGGTCTTTTGCAGATCCTGGGGAGAATTCCTCTCTGGGCTTTTCTTTTTTTTTTTTTCCCTTCCTTTCTTTTTTTTTTCCAGTGAACTGAAGTCTGAAGAGTGGAGACTCTTGAGCAGAAATAGCCGTTCCTCTGCAAACTTCATTCACTAGCGCCCCTGGGGCTACAAGAGGCAATCGAGCGTGCCCCAGTGAGTAAATGGCTGCAGTCTGCTGTCCTAGTAAATGTCTTCCTCCCTCTTTTTAACTTAATGTGTGCCTATTAATTCTTTATGCCAAAATCTGGCATAGCTGGATGTACTTTATATATGGATATATACACTATATGTGGATATATACTCTCTATATGGATATGAGCAGACGTTGAGGCCTCCGAAGGATAATAGTGCCTGCAGAGATGCTGGCGGAGGGTCATGGGACCAGGTAGGAGAGCTGTGCAGTGTCCTCGTGGCTTCCCAGGGCTGGTGGTGGCTGCTGAACCATGTGTGTACTTTGAGAGAAATGGAGGGGTTCAGGAGTGAGTAGCTCAGTAAGGGACAAACACCAACCTCCTGCTCAACAACTGTCTTGGAAAATGAAGCATGCAATTATTTCAAGTCAGAGTGTACTCTTTGTGGAGTAGGAGATGTGCTTTAGTGAGTAACTTTTACCTATTAAAAGTGTGTCCTGATATTGTTGAGAGCAAAATGTTTATTTACCTACTGAAAGAAGATGAAGCAGATTATTTTAATAAGAAACATAGCTGAACTGATTTAACACTGAAAAGGTAGAGAGAACATTTTGCTCCACTGGTGAATTTTAAGTAAATCACTTACCCTTCCTCTAGTTTTCCGACAACAGCTACATTAAATTTTTCTTCAAAGTTAACGAAATAGGAAATCAATGCTGCTAAGACTGTCTGAAAGATAATAAACCCCACCTCCATTAGGCACATTCAAGCAAGAGTGTGAAGAAACCATTAAAACCCATTACCTTCCCTCTCCCACATGCCCTCCAGTTTCATCACTAGTAGCAGAATTATGCCCCAAGTCTGCACATCCCTTTGCTGTTCAGATGTTATTCCTGAACCACCTTACGGGTATGGGTTTACATTCATAGATCACACAGAGTATGTATGAGACTATCTCACTAACAACAGAGAACATCCCACCCAGTAAACCACGTGTTTTCTAGCAAGATGCTGTAATAACTCTGGGGGAAAACAAGCACTACTTTCATCTATAGCAACATCCTCCAGGAGCTTGCTGCCAGTGCGAGGCTTCCTCCACCCCACTGCTACTCAGGGTGGGGAAAACCCTCTGCTGCTGGATGGCAAAACTGTTTCGTGCTTGGCCATGGATGACCGGGACTTCAGTGGCTCCTTGCAGGTGTGGTGCAGAGGTGCCCCAGCTGTGGGACTGCAGCTGGCTGGTGTCAGAGCCAATTTTGTCCCAGGAAAAAATTCATAGTTTATAACACCTTACTCACTACAGATATATTCAGCTAAGAACAGCTAAGTAGAGGTAAAACATCTAGTAGAGGTAAAACATCTCACAATAGCTCATGAACACTGTCAATTTTTCCTTATAGGTAAAATGATAAACCATCCTTTAAAGCAGAACAGGAGAAGAAATAGTTAAAACTGCTTCCTGTGTCACTACAGTGATGGAGCAATTGCAAAATCAAAGAAAAGTAACTGTTACCACAAGGAGTTCAATCGGGATGGGAGTTGGTAACTTTGCTTTGTATCGATCGTTCATTTCTTTCACCACGAACACGATAAGCAAGACAACAATGGATGTGACAAGGTCAGCAATGTTTGTTTCTGTGATCTGGGTGAAAACGCTCTCCAGAGTCTGCAAAATCGGAAAGAAACATGCGGTGCTTTAGAAATAGTAGTGCCCTAGCACAGTAACACTGTCCCTTCCAGAAGGGCCTGCATTGGAATTGCTCTAAGGATTACGATGGTTGGGATTTATTCCCTGTGGCATGATATGGGTTGCAAGCCCCAATGAATGTGCATGTGCATCATCCAAATGATGAAAGCAGCCATGAAAGACCCCTTCCACTGGCCCTCGGCCCTCTCTCCCTGGCTTCCCTTTTCAGGAGGGTCGGAGCAACATGGGAGTGTGCGCGATCGGAAATGCGAGCAATGGGAATTACTGAGCAGGTGCCTCTCTCTGCTCCTTCTTCCTGTCCTTCTTCTTCCATTCTCATCCAACAGCCCTCACGGAGTCATATCCAAATTAAATATATATAATATCAGTCCAGTAAAAATTAATAATTAAATGCTTGAGGCAAAGTTGAATGTTTAATTAAAATATCCCAACACACAATAGAAAATATTATCTAATTAGCCCAACAAGGTGTAACTTGGTGTTTGGTAATAAATTTAAAGATTGGTCATATACTAATAACACATTTCTTATATTTTTCTCTTGTGTTTCCTCCCGCTTGGCTGTTTTTATGCTGAGTTCTGTTCTTACTGCCTTGTGATATATGGTCAGATATACATCACAGGTTTCAATAGATTATCAAATAGCGAACACTTAGCACTTACATAGATGATGCCAAATGGTTTATTAAATCCAGGGACAGGTAGTTGAAGCATGAATTTCAGCTGAGATACCACAACATGGATAGCCGCTGCAGTCGTGAAACCGCTGATTAATGATTGTGATAGATAAATAACGATGAATCCAAACTGAAGAATTCCCAGAAGCAACTGAAATGCAAAATGACCATACATCAGTGTGATTCATTCGTGCTTTTAAGCAATCTCTGTGACAAAGAGAACCATATTAATGGGAACAAAGATTTTAACTTAATCCCATACATCTAGGGATTAAGGAAAATACTGTCACCAAACTTGCAATAAAAGTTGAGACTTAGCAACAGGGGCATAAGACTAGTAAGAGTAATTGCTAGAGTAGTTAAAAACTATTCATTTTATTTTATAGCTAAAATAAACCTCCCTAGTCTCAGGGTTTTCAGTACCCATATTTTTACATCGTACCAGTGTTTCATGAAGCACAAACATACTAATACGTTAGGAAGGAAGGAACTATAGGAATTCTCTGTTAGGAAGGAAGGAGAAATTATTGTTTGGGGTTTTTTTAAAGACAAATCCAAATACTTTACTATTATGAGATAGAGTTTTTATTCCCCTTGCTGCATCTGCATCATTCACATCACTCTCACAACTACTTTTTTCCTATCCAGCAGATAGTTTTTTGCTGTAGATGAGGTGCACCCGTGTGGGCTGTGGGCTCAGGTCTGGGCGAGGGATTTCACAGCATGAATCAGTGGCTGACCACTGGAGGGAGGGGAATGTCTCCTAATTTGTGAGCCAAGGTCAGTTGCATGGGAAGGGGAAGAGAATTACTTTGGTGACTACACCAGGGGAAAACAAAGGGGAAGGCCAGTCCACCATCCCTGTATTCATGTGCGTGCATATAGATGTGTGCAGGCACACACATATATGTTTACCAACCTGAAAAACCCCAGAAAGGAAGGTTACAGATGCAGCCACCATCACCCTCTCTTCATTTATTGCTGAGATATTTGTGGAAGTGCCATTTCCAGCGCTGTCATCGGGGACCAGCCTGACAACAGCTCCTCCCACCATCAGGCTCAGGACGGGGAAGGGTCCTGAGCAGTACAAGGTGTTCGTTAGAGACCCGAAGGGACAGCACGTACTTCTTCACCAGTAAGGAGGGCAGAAGGTGTGCCTGAACTTACCCACTGAGATATGCCTGGATGTGCCAAAGACAAAATAGACCAGGACAGGGAAAAATGCCGCATAGAGTCCATAGCCGGGTGGCACATTCACCAGCAATGCAAAGGCGAGACCTGTGAGGACAGAGGCGCAGGGAAGGTGACATGCGTGTTGCAGGCTGAAGCCCGCAGTGCCTTGGCACCTGGCCTAGCAGGCTGTGTCGGAGCACACGGCTCCTGGAGGTACCTTGCAGGACGGCCACCAGCCCCGTGTTGATGCCGGAGACAATGTCACTCAGGATCCACTCCCTGAAGCGGTACGCTGGCAGCCACGAGACGATGGGAAACAAACCCAAAGCAATTTTTTTGACCCTTTGTGGGGAGCAGCTGTAAAGACACAAGAGGACAGAGCTCTGCCGGTGGACAGCTCGGCTGAGTTGCGGCCTGTCTTTGGAGGGAAAACGAAGGGGGAAGGATTCAGGTCCAGGCTGCCAGAGGTCAAAATCTCACCCAGACACAGCCCTGATCAACCTGCTCTGCCAGCTGTGCTTCAAGGAGGACCCTCTAGCCTCCAGAGGTCCCTTCCAACCAAAATAATCATAGAATCATGGAATGGTTTGGGTTGGAAGGTGCCTTTAAAGATCATCTGCTAGTCCAATCCCCCTGCCGTGGGCAGGGACACCTTCCACTAGACCAGGTTGCTCAAAGCCCCATCCAACCTGGCCTTGAACACTTCCAGGGATGGGGCATCCACAGCCTCTCTGGGCAACCTGTTCCAGTGTCTCACCACCCTCACAGTGAAGAACTTCTTCCTTACATCTAATCTAAACCTACCTTCTTTCACTTTAAAGCCATTGCCCCTTGTCCTATCACTACAGGCCCTATTAAAAAAATCTGTCCCTATCTTTCTTATAAGCCCCCTTTAAGTATTGAAAGGCTGCAGTAAGGTCTTCCTGGAGTCTGTGCTGCCAAGTGCCCAGGAAAAGAGAAGCTGTCTGGCCTACAACTGTAGGAAGAATTTTAAGGGTAATAGCAGCTAAAATTCTTTAGAAAAATCTGACATTGCATTTGGTTAATGAGTTTTCATTTGCTTTGTTGGAATCTGAGGTGGAATTTGTCAGGATGGAGTTCATGCTGTCCAAGAGCAGCAGTTCGGGCTGTTTCTTAGATCCATATTTTTAAAAAAATGAAAAATCTCCTTACCAGAAATATAGTTTCAGATGATCCCAAAAGGTTTTATGGTATCTGTGCAATTTCTCATGCTCTTCATTGAACAAATTCTCCGAGTACACAGGTCTGGCTACAATATAGTGGTTGCCCACAGGTTCAACCATTTCTCCTGAAATGTCAGCCGAGGACGGCAACTTGTGTGTGCTTCTCTCTGGCCTTAGTCACTTAAAAACCTGAAATGAAGAACAGGGTTAGCTCCTTATGTACTGTCGGGCGGGTAGCCGTAGCATAGATGAGTGAACTCCAAACTGAGCGTTACCACCTTTGAAGATCAAAAGAAAGATTGTTGAGACACCTGCCTCACTTTGCCAAGGTGATCTCCTGCCCTCCTCCTCCTCCCACTGCAAGGCAGTGTTTTGCTGGCGCATGAAGCATTTATTTCTAAAGATGCAGCCAAAAAGTGGACAAGATGGATTTCGAGTTAATTTATCACCAAGTCAGCCATCTACAACCAAAAACTACCTCCCTCAAGGGAGACTAATTTTTTGAAGAACAAACAAGCGGATCCCAAGCTGTTTCTCTTTGTGGCACCGCTGGGAGCTCACTAAAACCCACTGACAGGTGAGGAGAAAGGCAGACCCAAGGCAGGGCTCAGCCGTCCTCTCTTGGACTCAGAGACAGGGCTGAATCTTTCAGCTTGGGTCTGCATGACAAGGAGGTTAAGCTCAGCAGTAAAAAAGCACGGTACTGCTACTTGTTAAGTTATTTGTAAGATTTATTTCCACAGGTTGTCTGGACTGCTTCTCCTCTGTTTCATGCTCACAAACAGTTTTTGCAATGTCTGGCCTAAATACTATTTTCTGCCTTGTCCCAACCCACATTTGCATGTCTGTGCTGAATAGAAATGGTCCTCAGTCACTCCAGAAATGACCCCTGAAGCCCACATTACACATGAGAAGATTCAAGATTCATTTCAGTCAATACCACTGGGTATTTTGCAGGAATTAATTGATGTAATCACTGTGCTGCCTACCGTGCTGTTACGTTTCTCTGTATGCCTCACATTCTTCCCACATTAAATTCACCTAAATAAATGTAATATCTAAAAATATTTCTCTCTGCTGCAGCCACCATTAAATGTTTAATACTAGTCCGAGACAGGAGCAGTGGAACTTGCTCTTGGTAGCTGCAGTTGAACTTGATGAACATTGTAGGGCCCTTCCAACTGGAACTAATCTATCCTATTCTATTGTCTTTTGACTCAGAGATGAAGATGTACTGTAGGAAGCGAGAAGTCTTTTGTGATACTGATAATCGAGCATTTTTCTTCATTTTCTCTCCCTTAGTCAAATGCTCCTTAGCGTCTACGTGCTTGCTGGTGGTCTCGTGACAGATGCCCGACCAACACTAGTTCCTTGTCCAGGTCTGTCACCTGGCTCTCACTGAAATAGCCTACATGCATTTCTAATTCAGACTTGTGTGTACTCAATATTTGGAGATATCACAGGACAGATTTTAAAGTGGCACAAAGCAGTTTGCACAGTTATGAACAGATTGAAAGCTTTTTGTCTATGACAATACTGGCATTAAAATGTGAATCCTATCCTGAATCTTTGCTACAGCTTAGGGCCCGTTATTGACCTATTTCAAATTATTAGCTTTTAGGTTCCTCCTAGTTCATTCTGGGGAAATTTATGGATGTGTAAAAGTCCAGATAATGTCAGATGAACCTCTTAGACATGCTGGTTTTGTTGATATACTATTTTTCCACAAAAGATTCACTATTTTGGCAATGAGTTCTACATTATTACTATCTGTTTTAACATAAAAAAAAATTAGATCTGTAATATTTTCCAAAAACTGGTGGGTAATTATTCTAACAGACTAATACTCAAAATCTAAGCTCATTCACCACCCTGATTCAAAGTCAGCTAAAATCATACTCCAATCCCGTAATTGTACACTACTATCCCTCCCACTGGTGGGATCTGAGCTCCAAACCTGAGGCTGATGAAATTTCTATGAAAAAAGGTTAATTTAGTTCTTTCTCTGATAGATCTCCATGTACTTAGATTTGCAGGAAGAAGTTTTAGCTATTAAAGATTTCAGAATTGCTCTGTTTCCTTGTCTGTGTATGAGTCTCTTAGACTTCACATTGCAGAGAGGAATATTGCTGAAAGTCCTGTTGAATAGTTCTGTTGATTACATTGTAGGGCACAAGATGTACTGTTTGTACCCTTTGAAGTGTTCATAAGTCATAAAAATAAAACTGTGTGGGTTACTCTTTCATTTCAGATTTTCCTCAGTGCTGCAGCGGCTGTAGCTTTTGTGAATACTTTAGTCATCACTCCTGCCCCTTGCCCAGCCTTTGTTCTTTCCTCAGGCCAAATTTAATGTCCTGATCTCAGGGAACATACAATATGCCTCTTTACAACTCTCTGAATCTCCTTTGCTTTATTAGTGCTGGTCTTGTTGAAGGTGTAAGTATTTTGCGTGTGTTTTTTCCCTCTTGATAGGAACCCCAATTTATGGACTCTCCTCTGGGTTAGCTTTGGGTCAATGGCTTAGAGCTGCAGAAAAAGACCTGGAGCCTCGACCCGAGGGTCTCCTCAAGCTGAACCATGTAAACATAAGTCTGCTTTAAATACTGTGGTGCCGTGTGGCATTACTCAAGTTAAGTTTAACCAAGCCAGCCTGAGCACCTGAAGTGCAGTGTAAAGCACCTGTTTCCTGGCAGGTAGATGAGACCATAGAGTGTGGCACCTTCCTGCAGCTAGATGACCACTGGTGCTAGTCACCAGCTAGTTGAGTTTTCTTGTCTTGTCCCCCCCTTCCACAGGCTCTGTTGGCAGCTGTTATTTACCATGACTTCAACCAGTATTGCCTTCCTCTTGCTCACTCTCATTTTCTTCCCATATATGTTTAGAAAGATAGGATGCCCTCTGCATAGGTAGGGGTTTTTTGGTTGTCAGCACAATTGCTTATTTTAGGTGTTTTTTAAAAAAATAGGGATATTGTGATGAGTACCAGCATAGTGGAGGTCAACATCCTGCACAAATCCCCTAAAAGAGAGGTCCATACTCCAGTAGCCCATGCTGCCTTTCTGGAGTGCTCCCATCATTAAGTCCTTTGATTCCTTGTGGGACACAACCAATTAGCACAATTCTTCTGATGACTTCTATAATGTGTCCACCCACACACGGAGAACAGGAGCACAGACCAAGCTTACACTGCACAGCTATCGAGTGATAACAACTTTCACTCACTATTGACCAAGACCAGGTCTGAACTGAAACCCAAGAGATAACATTCTGGTTCAGTTTTATTCCATATAGCCTCTGATCCTGTTCTCATGACCAGCAATTAACAGCATTACCATCTCTCACATAAATACTCCAACTCCACTGCTAATCCCCCACATCTGCGAACCTTTGGCAATGCATATTTTGATGTGCATCATTTTCTTGAGGGGATTAACAAAGGGATACTTTTTTCCCTTTATTACTTTATCCTAAATATTGACTAAGTACACAAAAATCTGGTAACTTTAACTGAATAATTAAATATTACCAAGCTTCATCCCACTTTTCAATCTGTGTATATGCACTCACAAGCTCTACTGCTCTGCAAAATAAACATTTGAAAAATATAAATTCAAAAAGGGAAGCTTTTACATTTTATGAGAAATACAACACATGACTAGAAGCATTTCATTTACAAGCATTACTTCACATATCCCATATCCAGACTGGCAAGTCAAAATTGTACCTGATATGTCTTCCAGGAAGCTCTTAGAAGCAACAAGACCAAGATTTTATGGAAAAAGATATCCTTGAAATTTTCAGAGGCAGTGCAGGTATCTTGTGCTGTTCTTCATTTCAGAACCTCCCTAAATACTGGCAGCACTTTAATAACTAACTTCAGTTAACTTTTACAAGAAAAGGAAGATTTCACTGTGGCCTTGACCATTGAGCCTATCCTCAGGAGGGATGATAAGAGTAATTTCTTAAAGTTCTCTGTAATATTGCTTAACTTTGTTTGGTGAAGTGTTTCTGATTGGTCTGCAGAGACTAATATGGAAAAATAGAGATGAATAAGAAGGACTGTCTGTTGCAATCCTGTGCTGTGCATCTGCCAGGTTTCTGTGGAGCGTGGTAGGAAGCGGTGACCAGAGCTCAGCTATGGTACCCTTCATTTCTGAAGGAGCATGAATCATTGGTAAGGGAGATGGGGCCACCGGGTCTGCCAGGTCTGAGCAAAGTGTGCCTCTGCAAACCTTCCTCCGAAGCGCCTTTAAGGGGCCCTAAATTGTCTTTCCAGAAGCAATTCCTGAATGCTCAAATCATTGCCAAAAACGGCCTTTGCAGGGATTTCCAAAGGCCAGCTGTGACCTGGTGGAGCTGACAGCTGTGGCACCCCATGACAGGCAGGGGAAAGGTGCAGACCCTGTGTGCAGCCAAGTGGTGGGGCACAACGTGGCATAGGAGGGTTGGACTGTCCTGCAGGATCCTGCTCCCCTCCGCTGCCTGTAGAGGAATCGAGGGAAATCATCCTCTCTCGGCCAAAGTGAGCCTTTGTAAACATTTCCCTGAGATACCTAAAACCACCTAAGAAGATAGCTGAAATAGTATTTTGATGCCTCAGGCTGCAACTTCAGTTGCAGGTGCTTGTGTTCAGGAAAGCAGTAAACCCTCAGCGCTGAGGACACCATAGCATCAAAGTTCCCTGACAAAAAACATCTTTACAACCCTTTCCTTAGGTCACGCTGCCATCAACACCTAGAAACGCTTCAGCTGCTGATACCATGGTATCAGGAAGGCCGTGGGGTGCCAGGCTCCTTAGGGCACTAATCTGGGCTGGAAGCCAGAGCTTGCCTTAGCCTTTGGGGATTTGAAATCACAGACCCTGCCCCTGAAGAAAGAGTTTTCTTCACCTGGTAAAGGGCACGGCGTGAGGGAGGGCACCCTGTGTACTCTGGAGGGACAGTCACACGCATGGGCCTAGGAGGAGAAGAGGCAGGAGGAGCCTGAGGTTCTGCTCTCAGATGGTTCACCCATATTTCAGTCAATGATTAGACCAAGAAATAATGAAGTGAGCAGGACCCCAATATCCATCCCCGCAAGGTGAGAGCTGTATTAGTCCATTCAATCAGGATTTCTTTCTTGTGCTTTAGCCCATGGCTCTGAGTTCCCTGAGAGTCTTTATGGACCTCAGGTGCTTTTGAAAGTTGGAGCTACACTTCTAACCATGACCATAAGCTCCCCTAATCAGTAAAGATCCCAGGTCACTTCCTAAACTGTCAAGAGTACCTTCTCTGTGACAGCAAACGCCTGTTTTTGGGAACTGCTGTTAGGCTTGAGGGATTTGCTACAGTTTGTAAAACTAACACAGAAGTTACTTTTCCATTAAAATAACAAACATTTAAAAAGATGCAGAACAGCTCAAACCATAAAACAACTAAACAGCTTTTGGCCTCCCTCGACAAAGTGCAGGCATGGTGTGGTCATAGAAGTGCTTTAAAACCCCTTTGAAGTGTTGAATGTATTCTTAATTCTTTGTATTTTGGATACATCATGAGAAGCTGCAACATAAAACAGTTAGACAGCTTTTTTAGGACTAGGCTTAAATGCAGGAGGGACCCTTGGCTCTAATGAAGTCAGTAGAGTCTTTTTGGCTTCATCACGTCCACCTGCAAGTGCTTTACTTTTGGATTATTTCCACTAATTCACTGAAGCAATAAGGTGCTACATGGAGTGATGAAGGGAATAAACACTTTGGCCTTTCTGTTTGCAGCAGTAACGTTAAGAACAGGATTTTCTCCTGATGGTGCAGAAGAGGTTTCGTGCACTAGGGTCATACAGGGGGCAGGTTGGCTCTGTCCCACACTGCAGAAGTTCAGCTGTGCTAACCCTTGATGTCTTTACACCGGATGCTTAAACACCAGCTAAACTCCATAACCAACTGGGAAGGTGTGGCCTTTTCTACCAAGGCAGAGCAAAGAAGGAGGAAATGAAAATTTCTCATTGCTCTGTCTCTCAGGCAGCCCCAGAAATGCAGAGAGTTCAGTGCCATAAATCAGCCACAGCCTGATCCTTTGCCAAATCTCAAGTACCCTCAGCTCCGTCTTGCTTTCATGTGAGCTGAAAACCACCCACAGCTCTTGAAAGCCACTTTAATGAGCTGAGCTCTGAAGGGCTTCACATGTGCTGCCTCCCACCCCGGCCAGGATGGGAAGGGAAGAACAAGTGACTGGAGGGAGATAAAGCAGTAACAAATTATCTGAGTGGCTTGCAACTGCAGAAAGAAGCTATTTTTCACAGAGAAAGAAGAAAACAGTTCTGCCAGAGATGCATTTTACTTGTCTTGTGAAGAGTTCCATGTCTTTCATTAGTGTTAAATAAACACCTTTATCAATACTGGGAGATTAGCTGGCTGAGAATGTGGATAACAGCATCAGCCCATGTGGATTTCTAGTGTTTCCCAACTTTTTCCTTCACCATGTGCTGTATAAAGCTTCTCTTTTCATGTGTAGCTTTCTGGCCATGTCCTGTCTTCTGCTGCCCAGCTGGTCACCCTGCTGCCATCTTCTTCCTGAAACCTTCAAGCAAAATATTGCTCACAATACCATCTATGATGATGTTTCTAGTGCAAAACACCCCAAGCTCAAGTTCTTCCAACCCTTTCAAATATGACACTTTGCTCTACTTGGGCAGCTCAGCGGGTGAAAGAAATATATTTTGCTCAGCAGTGAGTGTGGTAGTCAGTCTGGGCATGCACTGCTGGCGGGTGCCAGTTCCTTACTCCCGTTTTGGAGGAAGGACAGGGACTGCAGCCTGTGGATGGCATCCTCAGGAAGATTTGAAGCCCCCGCTGGGGACCTCCAAGAAAGAAAAGGAAAACTGGATGGCCCTGAGAGGTCTTAATGGAGAGCAGAGGTGTCACTTGTACTCACAGGCTCAGGACACTGACACCAAAAGGAAGCATCATGTCATTTCACTTCCAGCTTCTTATACCCTCTAGTACCTTGGGTTTTTTACAGCAAGTTTCTCTTTCTAGTACCCTGAGGCACAAATCAAATCAGCCATGCTACTGGGTCAGATTCAGTGGTGATGCATAAAATGGGGGTGAGGATGAGTAAGTTTAGTTAAGAAGCAAGTGTCTGGCAGTCAACGTAAGATTGGAAAAGGCAGTGAGGTTGGGCAGGAAGAGAAGGTCAGTTCTATTAACAACAATATTTCTGGATTGCTCAGATTTATCAAGACTTGCAGAAAAAGACAGTCTGAATTTTGCTTAGTGACTCAGGGAGAGATAACACCCTGCTAGGGTATGGGTCATTGAAGGTTATCAGTCCTTTGTATAGAGCACACAATAAGCAGGAGCACCCAGTGATGTTATGGCAGTGTATCATGCAGGAGAGCTGGAAATTTCCAATAAAAGGGTTGATGTCATATTCACACCCCTCTCATTTTTTATTCACACTTCTTTTATTACACTTATGTATTTTAATTCCCTCTTATTATGGACTTAAGAGTTATTGTGCCCTGAAAGTCAGCAATCTTGGCATGGATGATAGGTGTTTATGTGATGGTAATGCACCATAAAGAGCACAAACACAAAATTCTGCACGTTGCCTTTCAGAGCAGGGAGAGTTTTGTCATTCTCCTTTGCCAACATTAAAAATTGCACTTCGTTCTTCAAGACAAAAGTGTCATATTTTAATCCAATGTTAACGTTATTTTCTCTCTTATGAACTTTCATATTTTGCTTAAGGCATAAGTAGTTTCTTTGGTTTTATTTGAAGCTGTCTGTCTCTTGATTTCATAAAACAAATTAATTTCTTAAGAGACATCTCACCTGAGAAGCAACCAACTAGATTAGACTTGTTGATTCAGCATTTAACTGTATTTTTACACTGTGGCTGAATATAGCAACACATTATCTGAGACTTGACCAGGCTGGGAATCACAGCGATGGGAGGATGCATGGTCACAGAGCCCTGCGGAGCTTCTCCTGCCAGCGATGGGTGAGTCAGGGAATCTGCAGCATCACAGCCCATTGTGCTTTGTCCTTTGGTACAGATGCTACTACGTGCGCATGGAGTTGTGTTTAACACAGAGAGTAACAAGTGTTCAGATACCTGAAAATAAAGCAGAGGCGTAGATAGCGTTGTTTGTGCCATACTGGAGTGGGAGGCTCAGCTTTGCCTCTCCACCCTGAGCTCCCTCCTGCTGGCTCCAGGGACACCTGCTCCAAGAGATGCTTGTGGGACACCCACTTGCAAAGGGTTTTCAGCCACATGAGAGTGTAAAAACATCCTGTGTTCCTCCAAGCTAAGGGATAGGCATTGTAGGGGGTCCTGTCCACCTCAGACTTGCATACAGCAGCTATGTATATCCCTTCTCTATGTATATCCCATCTCTGGGAAGCCATGGTGCCGGCAGCCTGTGGCTTTGTGCCACAGCCCTTTCCTGACGAGATTGTGCAGGTCCGTTGTGTGAATACTATGGAAATGTGGTGGTGGGCCCAAGGAAATCTGTGGTGTCACCACTGGGTTTCCTTAGAGGTCTTTCACTCCTGGCAAGCAGGAGCAAGCAAGCAAGACAGAAGGAGGAATAATTTATTCCTCTTTTGCCTGGACTGACTTTGGCTGGTCAACTGCAGCCCGGGAGCTGTTGCATGTGTTGGATGGGGCCTGACACTAGTGTCCATGTCCAGCACTGCTGGGCCAGAAAAGCCCCATTTTCCCACCCCTCAGCACTGCTGCAGCATTTGTCCATGACTCCATCCCCAGGCCATGACTTCGGTCTCGGCTCTGTTCCCCAGAGGTCAGTCAACATAATGATCCTTGAAGACCGCAGCAGCAGTCACCTGAATTTCAGTTACTAAGCCCAAAAACATTTCTGTTAAATAAAAGTGAAATTAAACTGGCATGCAAGTAAAACTCAAACCAAACAGTAATTATAAATGGCCAAAACACTGCCTGACAGAATACAACAAGCAGCTTCTCCAAACGCGTGCTGGCGCCATATTTCCCAGGCAAGCCCTGGCCGCTGTTCCAAATTTCCTCTTTAAAGTCCAGCTAAGCACACTTTTAGTTGCTTATCCATTTTGAAATACCCTTAAGGGTACTGTTAAAAATAACCTAAATAAATAAATACACAGCAGATATTTCTATGTAGCTGGTGGAACATTTGAATATATTGAAACATTAAGTCAGAGCCAGCTCCTTGTAATCATTTCTGTTTGTGCTGTAGGTCTCCCTGTGTGGTGTACCTTTGCAGATAGCAGTGCAATAAAATACTCCATTATCTCCAGATACTTTAGACTGTGCCATTCCTTAAACTGTGTGAATTATGCCTGATGTTTCCCTCAGGTAACAGTTACATGGAAAAATGTATTTCCCAATATTTCATCAGGTCTCTTATCAGTTCTTGGGCTCCTATCAGCTTCAGCTTGTTTTGCAAGTATGTGCAAAATGAAATTATCTGAGGTTTTGCTCATGGAACAACATTGCTGTGTTCATCTAGCAGAGGAGTTCACCTAGCTGCAGGCTGCATGGCTCACACCATCACCAAGTGTTTGTTCCAGAGCTATTCAGGTGTGTACAGCTCTGCTCTTTATAACCATTTGAAATCACATCTGGATTTGGAAATTTTAACCTGAACTCACCTTTATTACCAGCCTGCTCTTCCCCTGCAATTGCACAAAGTGGGTAGTCATGGGACATGGAGTCTTTTGTCTTTCGATCTTATGTCAGGGTAGTTTCAGATTATTTAAGGACCCCCACTTTCTTGAATATTTTGCTAATTTTTAAGAGAGGAACTTTCAGTTTCTGTATTGCAATGAATTGTCACTGAAATGCTTTTGGTTTTTTTATTTTTTGATTTATTGTTAAAGTACTTAACTTTTTTAATTTGTGGACTCATAAACATTTCCATACAAGTCTCCCAAGTATACATTGCCATCTAGCACAGAAGAGCCTGCTTTTCTTACTTGTGTTACAGACACCCTTAGAAGTAAAGCAGTAGGTTCAAAGATCACATGATGAAAATCAGTAGTTTAGATTAATTTTTTAGATTAGTGCTAGCAAACTTTCACTTCTTTAAACTTTGCTTGTCTATATCATACAGAGACCACATACTTTTAAAAATATTAAAATATATTAAACACTAAATAAAATATTAAATATATTTTAAAATAACTATTATCACAGATATGAGTAGGGCAAATTAAAGGTAACAATCAAGAGCTGAGTTGAGTTGAGTTAGTTGTAAGCAGAAATTAAACATCATTTTGTTCATCCCTCTCAATCTACAAATGAGATCTTTCTCATGCTGTTAAAAAGCCCCACAGTACCCTCTGTTGCATTCACACCCCTGAACATCCTTCCTGTCTGCCTGTTTGCAGACCAACACAGGGAAACGATAAAATATCTTTATGTGGATCAGCAGGTGGCCTGATCTAACATACTGTCTGCTGAGGAGAAGGCAGAAGTAGGAAAGTGGTAATTCAGGACTATGAGGTAATCCCAGCTGTAGCACTCCTTACTATCACTGCTTATTTGAGGAGGTTTACAAGAATGGTGAGCATTTGAATGAATCTTTATTTATCACTTGGTGAAACAAAGAGCAGGTAGCAATGTCTATATTTCTGTGCTCGCAGTCCCAGACCCTCCAGCTCCGGGACTCCTGGGCTCATCCACAGCATCTCTCAGTCAGCTGAGCCCTGACTCCCAGTTTTTTTATTCCCTCACACGATGCTTGTAGCCGATACTTTGGCCTCTGCTTGGACAACAGGAAGCCTTGTAGTTCATGTGGCTTAGCTGTGACTTGCATACAGCCTATGCTTTCAGCTTTTTTCAACTGTTTTATTCAGTAAAAAAAAGAGGCTTATTTGCTCCCTGTGCCAAACCTGAAGGAAAGCTTGGCCACCCAGGGCTGTTATCAGGCCCACAGTTGTCTTTGGATCTCAAGGTAAGTGGCCAGTATTGCAGTTCTGATCTGCAACATTACTGATAAAAAGAGCTGTACTTCCTCCAGCTGGGATAAAAATATGCAAAATCACAAATCCCAAAGCCACATGTGCAAGCCATTTTGCAACCAGTGGGCAGTAACAGCAATGGGAAAACCCTCTAGTCCAGGGATGGTGGCACCTTCTTTTGCAGCAACTTCTGGGAAACAGACCCTGGCCGCAGCACCCACTGCTGGAGCTGGTGCTCCCCTTCACTCCTTGACAGACTGCTTCAGGTTGTAATTGTGCCAGATCAAACAAGCTAAAAATACTGTGTCTAATCAGTTTAGGATAAAGGCCATCTTGGAAAAGATAGCTGCTCCAGGAAATGAGCTTCTTTCTCAATAGCTGGCATCATTCCCACTGAGTCACCCATGGGTCTTGGAGTGCTGAGTTGCAGGAGTGAAATGAAGATGTCTTTCAGGTGAAACTAAAAAGGGAATCCCTCCCATGCTGGCCTTCATGCAAAAGCACATCAAGATAAGGCAGTAAGAAAGTGGTCTGCCTGAAGGGCAGCGTGGGGCTGGGAAAACCAATCATAATCCTGGACACAAGTCCCTTAAAAACAAACATTTTGGGGATCGGTGAATGGCAGGGGAAAGGGGAGATGCCTGTATTTACCACCCAATCATCTAAGTCTATGAAGCAGGGAATTTAGAGCAAACAGAAGGAGGATAAAATAGGAGCAGGATTTCCAGTAGGGCTCTCCCCTGAAGGGTGAGGAGGCAAATGCTCCTCGGGACAGAGCCAACAGCACCCAGGAGCCTCCGCAAGCACAACCGGGTGGTTGTCCAGGCTGGGCAAAGGGAGATGGGGAAAATGGAGTCAGCCAGGTAGAAACCTGCAGCTGGAGGTCTGGGGAGGTGATCTTCCAAAGGTAGGTCAGAAAATGAATCAGCCCTTTTCAGACTCTCCTTCATATCTCCAAAATGTCCTTCCTCCCTCATTTCCCAAGATGTTTGCATGAAAAAATGGTCACGCAGATGATGTGCTTGGAGTGAGTATGTCTGGGTAATCCAGTCTGTTTGTCAATGTAAATTAAATGCTTGCTCTTTGTAACGCCATACACCCATGCATTTCTGGGGCTTAAAGCTCAGTCCTGAAACAATATTACAAAGTGCCACAGAGTCTGAGGAAATTCCTCACTCGTGTCATATCCCTTAACCCCTTCAGTCATATCCCTTACAAAGGCATTAATCATAACTAACTTTTTAAGATCAATCATAAATATAGTAGTTCCTTTTTGTATAATAGTGGCTTTCGTGAAAAATGCATCCAAATATCTGTATTCTTTTTATTAGCTGCCTTTATGATCAAAAGTTAATTACTTTTTACATCAGCATTTGCATGATGTAATATTTTCCAAGGTGTGCTGGAAAGACTTTTTTATTTATGACTCAGGATAGGCCTAAAATAAAAACAGTGTATCTAAGTACATCTGATAAATGTGAGTTGGTTGTGGTCTAATGTCACTATCGGTACAAGCCCCAATTAAATATCCTCTGTCTTGTGATGTGCCCATGGAAAAACAACACAAACACATGTGGATTCCTTCATTTTGTTAAATCATCCTGTTTTTCTAGCCAATCCAGCCCTTTATTTACTGAACTATGTACTCAGAGCCTGATTTAAACAGCACTGAGTAGTCAGACTGCAACTTGTTTTGGATCATCAGGATTCACCGTCAGGACAAGGTGAGCAGGGACTGTCACCTGAGCTATGGGATGCAAGGTATGGTGCAGCGCTGTTGTTCCCATTGGTGCCAGCTCCTAATTAGCGATCACAATAAATAAATTATATAAGTCGTATGTGACTCGTGGTGTTCGAAAGAGTGCTGAGTTGCTGCTGTTTGGGTTGGAAAGGCTGCATCGCCCAGACTAGCCTGGGTCCTGACAGGCTCTGGGCCAGCCCGGTGTAGGCAGAGACACCTGCTGTCAGTGGTGGCAAGTCCGAAAAGCTTTCTGCCTCCTCTCTTGGGTGTAAAGTGAGGCTTTGCCAAAAGGATATCCACCTCCACAAGAATGCTTCTGCCTTTCGCGTGCACTAAAGATGTTCCTAAAGTTTCTAGGACAATTTTCTTCCACCTGAAGCTAAGTCCCAGTGACAAACAACTGGGTTTTGTTTGTCCTTTCAATGACTGATTAAAACACAATTCTCTGCTGTAAGACATACCAAAAATTGATGGAAATTATCAGGGTGAAGCAAAGGAGAAAGTCAGGACGCTTTTAGGAGAGCACAGGTGGAAATGCTGAGCTGCAGATGGGTGAGATAGATAGCAGAAGTAACCGGGAAAGGCAGCTTGCTGGGGAGGCTGATATGAGGCGAAGAAATAAAAATTAAGCTATGAAGGGACTTGGGCCCTGTGCTCCTGAGGGGTTTTCTGTGCCTGCAGCCTGGCATGTGTGTGGGACATGAGTACAGAGCCCCAACATCAACTCCTGCGGCGTCCTGTGACACCTTCGTGTGCAAGAAGGGCACGGGGGGCTAGGGACAGGGAGGGTGGTCTGGCTGCTTTTCTTGCACCCCCCAGCTGAGGTCTTACCCTTGCACAGAGAGCTGCTGACGTGCTCTTGTGGAAGGGTGACCCTCCTGCAATGGTCCTTGAGGGGGCTCAGAAATCAGCCCCACTGAGGAGGAGGAGGAGCAGGGAGATGTCCCCACGGCCCTGCTCCCAGCCCTTGCCCTCCTCCTGTCCACCCACAGGGCAGCAGAAACAGCTGAACACTCATTCTGTGCTGAAAAGAGACAATTCTGGGCTTGATTTAGCCACGTGAGGTAAAAAAACTTTCTTAAGGACAACAGATCATGTCATCTCTTGCCAACTGCCTACATGAAGGAGGGTGAACCTTTATGGTGTATACACGAAGCAACTGAAAGCTAAGATTTTTCCAAACTGGTGCAACCCAATTGCAGAACATTGTGTTCAGCCTTGACTGCCTTGTGCACTGCAGAGCATTTCATTAATATTTAAACTCAGTCTTTTGACTCTTAACCCAGAAGCCCAGAAGGGTTTGTGATTTAAGCAGGGTTGTGTAAGCAAGACAGCCCTGCTGGGTCTGAGCTGCTGAATGGCAGAGCTTGCACATGGTCCTGCAGACCAGGAGCTTGTAAGGTGTGTGGGCTGGAACTCACAGTGGATGAATTGGGCTTGTCTCAGGGAGCTGCAAGCAGTACTTCTCGTGAAACTATCACACATTAGAACTGACCTGCATGGTGTTTTGGGAGAGTGAAGAAAGTCATGGTAGGAAGGAGTCCTGGTGTGCAAACAGGAACCCAGCACGTGCCATACCATGGCTGTCACCTATCTGCCTTCATCCCTGTAATTAGAGAGCAGTGGGAGTAGCACGGGGGGCCAGAGACACCGCTGGGCATGCAGAGGAGAGGAACTTTGGTGGAGCACTAAGATTATAAATGGTTGTGGAAGACCACCCGTGCCATCCTCTGATCTCACGTGCCTTGTGCTCACAGAAGGCAAGAAAAACTAGGATAGTTTTAGTATTCTGAATGCAGGACAGAGAGGATGAAAGAGTATCATGTCTGTGGCAGAGGAACGAGGTGCCATCAAAATGCACAGAAAGAATAAATGACATGTGCAGAGTGGTGGGTATCTCCTTAAGGCACCAACAAATTAGGGTCTGAATCTTCAGCAGAAAAGATTGAGTATGACTATCCCAGGCACCCTGCTCCCGATTGAAGCCGCTGTGAAAACAGGTTTTCTTAAGAATCAGTATGTAAAGCTCTCTCCTCACTTTCTAGACATCTGCCTATCTATGTCTGCCTGTGTCATATTCCTTATGTACATTTATGAGAACACAAATGAATTCTGATAACAATTCCAACACAACTATTAATCAATATTAACGACAATGCAAACACAACCATTAGATTGGCCTGACCATACACAAAAATGAGTTGGGGCTCTTGCAACCACTATAAACCATTCTTTTTATATATATTGATATTAATATATATAGTATTTTGCCTTGACAGTCTAAAAATACAGCATGTGAAATACCATTGAAGTCTTGTATTCCCAGTTAGCATTCAAAAACCAATCCAAAATATAATTCTTGCTCAAGCATGATTTATTAACATAAACCTATGTTGATAACCTTTACACTCTGTCTGAAGATAAAGTGTTTGTAAATATGCCTCTTATTTAATCACTCCAATTTTTTGGAAGATAATTGTTTAATTAGAGGAACAATACCTTGATTAGAAGAACGATTAATGCTTGTTTAAGTGTCATTTTTATTACTACTGTCTCATTCTACAGTTAAACATTACCTGAGGTATCTCACTATTAATGTATTAATGATATAATAGCACTTGTCATTTTTTAGGACCTTCCACTCAAGATTTTTGAATTGCTTTATGACTGTTAGTGTGGCTTTACAACAGCCTTCCATAGTAGGTAAACATGTGATATTTGCTTTACTTAAAAGAAACTGAGGCATGTAAAAATTACTCAGTGTCACATCAAAGGATGTTTTATTGATGGATATTTTTGAAACTTCCTTTGCAAGGACATCTTCCCCTGTGATGGCCCAGACGGCCTAGTGCAGCTCTTGTTAGAGGCAGATATTAGCTCATAGCAATCAATATTCTTCATTGTTCTGGAATTAAAATAACCTTGACTGGGAGAAGCCCTCTGACAGCCTGACCAAGCTTTGAATTATTTCAAGGGGAAAAATACCATCCTTATGTTCTCTCTTACTCATGCTTCAAGTCAGTGGCAGGTCCTTTGAGACTATTCTAGGTCTTAAGATCCCTGGATTGAAAAACCCTGTCCTAGAAATCTGCTCCCTTCTTCAGGCAGGGAAGCAGGCTGTGAAAAGAAGAATGGGGATTTTGCTGGCAGAGCTACTGCTCTTCTGTCATGATCAGAGCAGGGCTGGATTACTGACATGGTTTTCCATCTCCCTTGCTACCAACCAGCTCAAAATCACCACCGTGTCCCTCAGGAGTCTGCACTGATTTGCTCCATGACTGACTAGCTCGTACAGGGCAGGCAGCCATGTCCTTGCATGGGTTATGCCTCAGCTATGTGACCTGAGTGTTCAGGTCCTATTGTTCGTGTGCTGCCATCCATGAGGATGTCTCATCAGATGTCTTCCTTAATTGTTTCCCAACAATGTCTCTTCAATCCATTTTAGTTATTGATTAGGCCACCAGCAAGAATTCCAGAATTGCAATAACTGTGGTTGAGATTATTTGGGAGGTCTGTGAGGGGCATTGCAGGTATTTGATATTAGTCTGTTAGGCATTAATATGACGGTACTCCGCAAATATGTTAAGAATGCGGCTATAGGAAGGCACACGTACCTCTGTGCAAAGGACGCTCTGAGTGGGAGTTCCTGATCTCTCTACCTCTCAACATTAGAAACAAAAAAGTGTAAATGAAACTAGAAAGAACCAAATTCAAAACCCATAAGGGAAATCCTTTTTCTCTAAGTGCCCAACTCAAGGTGAAATTCCTGCCGTACAATGTTGCTGAGGCCAGTAGTCCAACAGGAATTTAGCAAGCGAATATTGACTGCCCCACTTTGCAGCTGCAGTGCTCTGTGCTGAGCTGCAGGTCTTTGCAATAAGCTCCTGTGCATAGAATCTGCTTCAGGTTGAATTCTGGGATGGTTTCAGTCCAAATGGTTCAGGCATTTCTAAAAATGTGACTTAGGAAGAGTGCCTTCCTTTTCTGCCAGCTTTTATCTAGGAAATGTCCACCTCTGCTCACTGACACTCCAACTTACCCCACTTGTTCCATGCAGTGGGCCTCAAGGCTGCAGACCTGCTGAGAGGGGACCAAAATGAAGCTAGGTATTGGGTGTCCTCATTTCTTGTTATCATTTGTTAAAAAAGCCCAGAAACAAACACTAGTTAAAGAAAACTATTAAGGCTGCAAAGTAAACCATCTCAAATTAGGACATGACAGAATGCAGGTTGCTTATGTGCATATATGTTGGATATAGACATTAACTGCAGGATCTCATGGCTGTGTCCCACAGGACCCTTGCCTCTTTCAGACCAAAAGAAGTCTCTGCTGGAGATGGATTGGGTGGCTCATGGAAGAAGGCTGATGTGGATGATCATAGCTGAGCTTATCACACTCAGCTGTCTTTATGAAAAGATGGGCACCTCCAGGGTGCGATTAGCCCATCTTCCCATGGTGGCTGTCTGCAGGAGGTCATCTGAATTGTGCCTTGTGAGTATGTCACTCCCACTGACTGCAGAGGGACTCCACAGGAGTCTCCCACAGGTAGGTGTTGACTTTGCAGATGTTTAAAGTCCGGTGACTCCTACCCTTGGTGTGTAATGGCAGGTGCCACTAAAGAGAGGTTTGAAAAGGTTAGAGAGCTTCAGGAACAGAAGATGAATTTCTGACATCTGTCTATTTTGGGTCACAACAGAGCAGTGCAGATTCTGATGCGGTGAGATAAGGCAACTCCTCTGTTTGTTTGCTGAGCTGACAGTGGCCTCCGAGATCAGGTCAGTCAGGTCGTGGGTGCAAGTCCTGCTCTCCTCTCCAGCACCCTGACATCTCTGCTGTGCATTGCTGGTGTGTCCTTTGTCCCACAGCAAAGGTGCTAATGTGTAGCTTGATTGAGGAACAGACAGAAAAGGAACAGTAAGGAGGAGAGGGGAAAGACGAGTGGAAACTTGGCAACTACCAGTGAAGACAGGCACTGTGAATCTGCTCTACAATTTTCCAAGTAAACCTACTAGATCTCCCCTTGGCATAGTCAGATCACAGTTTTACAGCATAAATCAGGTTGGAGGAGCAACAGCAAAGCAAAAGCTTTGAAATGAATCTCTGCTACTAGGTTTCCCCCAACAGCACTGTAAGTGAGCTTTGTGGTGGCAACACAATGGACAGTCCATAGTGCCAATCCTTCCCCAGCCCCAGTGCCTTTTGGAGTTTTCAAATTGCCTCAGCTCCCTCTGGAGGGAGAAGTTATTTTAGAGTGAGGCAGAATAAATACGCTTGAATCTGAAGTTGAGCTACAGAATAGTTACGCTAAATTTAGTTCTAAATACACAAAGAGGTAAGTCATCTCAGCTGGCTGTGGCTGCAAGAGAAATGGAAGTAGAAATATCTCTGGTGGGCCATGAAAATATCCTTCCAGAACAAACTGATAGAGAAAAGAAATGGGTTTTAACCCATGCTTTAGGGTGTTGCTGAATCAATGTCTAAATATAGCCAAGTTAATAAGAGCATTGGAGGGAGTGAAAATGTCTGAAATAAAGATTCCTTAATCCTGCAGAAGGAGCAGATCGGGAGTCCTCACAGGTGCTGCCAATGTACGTTAGGCTGCTGCTTGGTGACTTTGGGATGTTGGAGCATCTGATGACTCAGCAGGGCAGCGGGGACAAATCTGCCCAGCAGTTGACACAGAGCATTGCCTTTCTGGGTGCTTCTTTTTTTATTCTACTTGAAACCAGCCTCAAAGATCCACAGACGTCCTCCTCCCAAAGAAGTTGAGCCTTGCTGAGCTTATTCAGGCACTCCTATGACCCTGAAGCTATGTTTAGGAGTATGGCTGCACTTCAGTCCCACTCACGTAGACATACCTGAACTGGCTAAAACTGGTTAATTTAGATGCTGATAACAGAAAACACTCCAATCTGACTTGCAGCTAGTTGCATATAAACTGCTCCACCTCTTCTTTTCTGCTCTGCAACTGCTGGGTTCTTGTATCCAATATTTTTTGCCTTTTTAAAAAATTTTTTTCATTTTACTGTCTCACTTCTGACTATGCTTTAGCCTTCCTCCAGTGCTGAAAAGTTGCCTGCAAGTCCATGAACCTGGACGCAAGGAGACTTCCCTATTGAAGAAGTCACAGGGGTAGCACAGAAGGTCTGTCCAGGCTCCTGCGCATCTAGATCCAGGAGTGCCGGCAGTAGAAGCACATTTGTGCTGGTGTCCAGTTCAGGATTAGGAAAAGTGACTGAACTCAAGCATGTGAACTGCTTTCTAGGACACAATTTAGAGTGAAAGACACAATGCATGACGTGTTAGGCTGGAGTGGGGCAAACCAAGCTGCCAGAAGGGAGCGCAGCCCTGCTGCGGGCAGGCGTGTGCGGTACCCCAAACTGCATCCCCAGGGCCTTCTCCTGCTGTAGGGCTGGGACCTGCCTCCTCCTCACTCCTGCCATCCCAGCACTGGCTGCTCTCATGCACTGAAAGCCAGAGACCCTGAACAGAGGGAAAAAAACTTTCCAGAGAGCTTCTAGCCCATCTCCATGTTAATGTGTTAATGACAATGAGACCTTGTGTTAAGATGTAGAACAGAAGACAAGGTGAAGTTCACATTTTTGGGTTCAATGTTTATTAAGGCTGGCTGGGGAGGAATAGTAATTAACATTAGTTATCTAGTAAACCTCTAAAGATAGCCCTGTGGCCGGTTTAGAAGAATCATATGAGTATTGTTGTTCTTTCCTTTTGTGGCATCAGTATGAGTAATCTATCAGGATCATCTTCTCGGCCATGTGTGTACTTTTAAAAAGTGGAGGTTGTAGGCTAGTACATGATTTTGAGTCTCTCTCTAAATTACCTCTTCTCTTTCAGTGCCATTTCCAAACTTTCTGCCAGAGATTTAGGAATAGGTAACCAACAGCATTGTAAAATCTCCCTGGAGCTCCTAAAAAGCAGGTTAGATAGCCTTGGGGATGGCTGGGCAGATGCCAAGAACAAGGGCACAGCACCTGTGCTCCTACTTGTGGTTGTTGCCTCTATCACCATGTTTACTTGCATTGGGGAGCGAAAATTGGACGCAGACCTTTAGATGTAGTCCCACAAGCACTGAAATAATCCACTGTCCCAGTCTGCTGGCTACACCTTTGCCCATGCAGCCCAGGAGGCTGTTGGCCTTTGTCCTGGTTTCAGCTGGGATAGAGTTAATTTTCTTCTTAGTAGCTGGTACAGTGTGGTTTTGATTTAGTGTGAGAATAATGTTGATAACACACTGACGTTTTTAGTTGTTGCTAAATAGCACTTTTCCTAAGTTAAGGATTTTTCAGTTTCCCGTGCTTTGCCAGCAAGCAGGTACATAAGAAGCTGAGAGGGAACATAGCCAGGACAGCTGACCTGAACTACCCAAAGGGATAGTCCATACCATAAAATGTCATGCTTAGTATATAAACTGGAGGGAGTTGGCTGGGAGACACGGATCGCTGCTCGGGCATTGGTCAGTGGGAGGTGAGCAATTGCATTGTGTATCGCTTGTCTTTTCTTGGGTTTTATTTATTTTTATTTTATTTTATTTCTTTTCATTACTATTACTATTATTACTATTACTATTATTATATTAGCATTTTATTAGTATTATATTTTATTCTATATTAGTTATTAAATCATTCTTATCTCAACCCACGAGTTTTACTTTTTTCCGATTCTCTCCCCCATCCCACTGGGTGGGGAGGGAGTGAGCGAGCTGCTGCATGGTGCTTAGTTGCTGCTTGGTCTTAAGCCACGACAGCCACCTTTGCTGCCAGGGCACACTGCTGGCTCATGATCAACTCGGTGCCCACCAGGACGGCCAGGCCCTTTTCTCCAGAGCTGCTTTCTTGCCAGCTGGAACTCAGCCTACACTGTAGCATGGAGTTAGTGCTTCCCAGGTGCATGACTTTGTTATAATGTACTATATTAACAGACTAGCACACAACATCACAAGCAAACACTAATATTAATATAACTAATCAATTACAGTTCTTAAAGGGTAAACTGCAGATTAGCACGGTACGTGCGCCTTGATTTTCACGGTGTCAGTTGGTTTGCTGTGCTAGATCAGGACATTCTCCCATCCAGGTACCATACAGTGCTTACAACGTTAACACCGCAGTGATCTTAGATGCAGGAAATACGCTCTGTTTACCACCCTGTTATCACTGAGAAAGCTCCAAGCTGCACAATAACATTGTGCTTCAGGGAGAACTTTGACTTTCATAAAGCCAAGATGATCTAACAATGGGAATTTATTACTTGGAAGGTTCTCTGTCTGAACACAGAAAATGCCCCTGACTCCTGGTGCAAAATTTCCTGTTGGCCACAAACCTCCCTTGCTCAGGGGATTTAAAGGCCAGATCCTGGATTAGGAGAGCAGAGCATGAGAAAACCCATCCCCTGAGTAGAAGTGTGCCATTTCCTTGATGTAATACTTATCTCTTGAAGGGCGTCTGCGAGTTAATTGCCTTGTTCTTTAGGTTTTATTTTTATTTTAATTACCTTGTTTGCCAGAGCTTTTGGAATCAATGAAAATTAAATACTGCATAGTCACTGCATTTTTAATGGCCTTGTTTGGGGACAAAAGTGAGATTTTAGTTAACATGAAAACTTGTGTGGAACCTTTCCACCTCAGTTTAGATTTACATGTTTTCCAACAACAGTAGAACCAATGAATTTTACAGGTGTTTAAGAAAGACGAAATATTTGTAGTTTTGGTTTTGGTTTTTATTAAAAACCTGAAAATTTAACCGGAATCTTAGAACAAATGAAAGTGCTCTTTTTAAAATGTGAAAATTAACTGGCACTTTATGATCAGCTCTGGTATAAATGTTTATTAAGAAGTTTAAATGGGCAATGACAAATTGAGAACAGGAAAAGGAAAACATCAGTAATACATAATCCTATCATAATTCTCGTTGCAAAGAGTTTGAATTATGGGCACTGCACAATTTTATCCTGCAGGGAATAATATTTTTCTTTTGCATAACCTACTAGAAATAACACAGACTTTCCCATGTTCAAACCAGGATTTCGTATGCTGCATTGGCCTCATCTATAATCTCCTCTCTAACTAGAAGGTCACAAATTTTCATAACTGAGTAATGTGCAGGGAACAGAATTTTACAGGGTACACCGAGTTACTGATATGCAAAGCCACTCACTGCTATTGCGAAATAATTAATACTCAGGAGGAAGTAGGATGGAAGGAAATCAGAGGGAAGGACATCAGTCACAGAGCTCTCACTTTCTTTCTGCAGCACAGACTTGATAAAATTAAGCAACCTGATGACTAAAGGCAGATCCATCTCTGCCTCCTTTGAGGGGCAGCAGTGCACTGGTGTCCCTGGGACGCCCAGGGCAGGACCCAGCTGAACTGCCCCAGATGCCCAAACAGCAACCCAAGTTCTCCATGTCTATGGAGGCACTCCTTCGTAAATGGGGTGAGCTTTTTTCCCACCAGCTTTGACTATCTCAAAGTTAGATGTTTAGCACAGGTCACCTGAGTCACCTCTCTGCTCAGCTGATGGCAGTGCTGCAGTCAGCACTTGGAGGGCAATCCTTGACACCCACCTTGGGATAGGATTAATAACCCTCTCAATTTGCCAGTCTTTCTGCGTCTCCCACGGGAGTCCAGAAGACTAGCTTTCTCTTAGACCTGCTAAACCAGATGTCCAACCTTGACAGCTGCAGTGAGGTGAAGCTCACTTGATTGCTCACTTTCCCTGTGTAATAAAAGCAGAAGCAGGAATCTCTGAAGGCCCCAAGGAAGATTGTGTTGGCCTCAGTGCATGCATATAAGATAGACAGACAGGATCTCATGGGTGCTTATTTTCAAAGGCATCTGCTGACCACCCAGGGAATTTAGGTACTTGCTTTAGGAGGATGGCTTCACTAGGTTCACCAGGTACATTTAAATGCAAAGAGTCATCACTCCCTCAGGTGAGGCAGCTACATTGCCCCTCACTCACAAGCCACCTGCCAGGGGCAGGGTGTTTAACCATGGTATGTGACGAGGCCTTAGGTATGTCATAGTTACACCTTGGACCGATGCCCTTTCTGTGGTCACCATGTGTGTGAGAGAACCCCAATGTGTCCTGCCACCAGACGCAGCTCTGGTGCCCTTTGTAGGGTCCGGGACTCCTGTCTAACTTCCCTTTGGCTCGAAAATGCAGCGCTTCAGCCTCCCCGACCCCCTCCTTGCCTACGTGTCCTCCTTCAGAGCTCCGGCTAGCAGCGGAATGTCCTGACCACTTAACTCTCCTGCAAGCATTTGGGAGCCACAGATCTTTGTAAAATACCTGCAGAACAGAGTACATACCAGGACTCCTGATACGCTTTCAAGACGCTTGTCCTGTCTCTTTGGTGAATCTGAGGCATGCTGCTGTTTTACATCTGGCCCTGTCCCACTTGCCTCCCCCCTTCCTATTTATCCCATATTGCCCACATATTGGGGCTGAACCTCAAACAGGGGTCATGGACTTGCTGTAGCTTTCTCTCCACTTCTCTATTCATCTTGCTTTGATGCCTGAGTGACAGGAAGCTTTTGCAAGCAGAGCAGTAAGCTGAGCAGTTTGGAAAGCAGTAGAGTACCTTGCTTTGGACAAGGGTACAGAACAAAATGCCACCCATGCCTCTTTCTAGATATACGTTACCCTGCCATGGTGCACACTCTCACCAAAGAGAGGAGTTTACCAAAAGGATTTACCAAAGATAGGAGGAATCATCTCAAAACGTGTTTTGTGAAATATGGCTTTGCAAGGTACAAGACACTGATGGCCACCATCCAAACCTTGGATGCAGTGTGGTAGGTCTTTCAGTTCTGTTTTCTCAGGTCAGAGCCAGTGTAATATTCTTTCTAGGCTGATAATTTGATAATCCTCATGTGTACAAATAAACATGTGTGCATAGGGAAACTTGTAAAAATGCCATTTGTAATGCAAGAAAATATCCAGTATTTCAAAGAAATATAATGCTTTAGGTTTTTATGTGTACTTTCAAAAACATCCTTGCAGATCTCCGTTAGTCTATGCGGTCATGTTGCCCTCTGTTGACTTCAGAACGTGCCTGCAGCTTTCCTCTTCCAGCTCCAAGTCTGAGCTGACTTGTTCTCAGGGCAGCTAACCAGAAGACTTCACGATGCAGTTTATTTTCCTGACACAGAATCACAGACTGGTTGAGGTTGGAAGGGACCTCTGGAGGTCATCTGGTCCAACCCCCTGCTCGAGCAGGGTCACATAGACTAGGTTGCCCAGGACTCTGTCTGGATGGCTTTTGAGTATCTCCAGGGATGGAGACTCCACAACCTCCCTGGGCAACCTGTGCCAGTGCTCAGTCACCCTCACAGTAAAAGGGTGTTTCCTGATGTTCAGAGGGAGCCTCACATGTTTCAGTTTGTGCCTGTTGCCTCTGGTCCTGTCACTGAGCACCACTGAGAAGAGCCTGGCTCTGTCCTCTTTGCACCCTCCCTTCAGGTGTTTATATACATTGATGAGATCCCCCTGAGCCTTCTCTTCTCCAGGCTGAACGGTCCCAGCTCTCTCAGCCTTTCCTCACAGGAGAGGTGCTCCAGTCCCATCATCATCTTTGTGCCCTTTGTTGGACTCTCTCTGGTATGTCCATGTCTCTCTTGTACTGAGGAGCCCAGAACTGGACCCAGCACTTCAGCTGTAGCCTCACCAGCACTGAGCAGAGGGGAAGGATCACCTCCCTCCATGTGCTGGCAATACTTTGCCTAATGCAGCCTGGGATCCTTGAGAGCCTGCTTTGCTGCAAGGGGACATTTCATGTGTACTAATGAATGCAGTAAAAAGCAGGAGTGTACCCAGGTATCGTAACCTCAGTGTTCACAAAAGGAGTGCCACAACCAAAAAAAGGTGAGGTAGAGTCGTGCCAGGAACAATAGAACAAAAAGCACTTGGGTGATAGCTGTTTACAACTACCACGGTCCTAAAGGCAATCCACTGAGGTTCTGATCTTTATGGTCTTTATCACTCAGAGATGTAAAACCTCAAGAAAATATTTTAACTACCTCCGTATTCCAGCAAAGTCCCCAGGAAGGTTGAGAAAGGCAGTCCCAGGCACCTCAACCCCAAGTGACAAATGGTTAATAGGCAAGGCTGTTCGGAGGTGACTGCCAGGCCTGCGGCGAATGAGACAGAAGGGTCCAGCCCTGTGCTCTGCTGTGCCCCTTTGCCTCCCCGCTTCCCCCATCTACCAAGACACACTTTGATGGTTTCTGCATTTCTCCAGGTCCTCTACACTCTCTCACTACTCCTGGGTCCTGAAGCAATCGCCACACAAGCCCCCTTCCCTTTGGTGGCCAGAGTAATCATCAGCATCTTCTCTAATTTGGGAAAACTTCATGGTGCAGCATGAACCCACAGCTGAGCCCTCCGGCTGGGACACAGGGAGTGCAAAGAGATGCTGCATCTCTGCGGAGATTTCCCCATGAGGCTTTCCAGCAGCTCTGCTGGGGATTCGGCTTCCCCCTCAGAGGGGGACAGGGATGGGCAGCCATCTGCTCTGCCCCATCCTGTTCTTGCACTTGCTACCCAGACATTGCACCCTTAGCAAGACATGACATGCCCAAAGCATGTCCTTCAGAGCTTCAAGTAATTTCTTGTCACAGAAGATGGTCTCATTCATTGCTAGCAATAATAACGTGCTCATGGCATTTAGATCTATGTCTGAAAAAAAATTTAATTTCCCCAGAAATGCTCATGCGCTGCCGAGCACTGCATGTGTAAAGGGGTGGGCTCTGGTACCCTGCTGCTCACCAGGGCTGGGGGGCTGGGGGAAAGGCCATGGGGAATTCAAATGTGTTGGCTGAATACTTTCAGTTAGGTACAGCTGTAGGATTTTTGCTTTTTATTCTCTTTGGTCTGCTCATTAGTGAGGATGGGAGGAAATGATGGGACAATGATACTTTCACTGCAAGCATCGGGGACTCCGGGATGGTTTCTCATTAGCCATCCTAAGAGTTAAGGATTTAAATGTAAAAATATCAGGCACAACCAGTCTCCAGTATTGCTGTAGGTGCAATCAGAGAAATCCTCATGTAGAAAGACAGAAGAGAAATTCTGCCTGCTGAATATGGCCTTTCATTTTGAACCCAGGCGCTTTCACACAGTGTTATTATGTGCTAGCGCCTTCACTAGCTAATGCACTTTCAACGGATCTGACTGCATTTTTTTTAATGGGTGAATTGCTTTTCTCCCAGGTGATTCTTCTAAATAATTTAAATCTGCTCTAATCAGAAAGCCTGGCATTTATGAGTCTGATGCCTCTCCTCTAAGGGATCTCCAAGATTTGTGCTCAGTGATGTGCTTCTCTGTATGGAAAATAACAGAACACTGCCACCTGATGGAAATCTTGATTTTATGCAAGAAATTAGAAAGTCCAGAAAACTTGAGAACTCTTTTTCACAGAAAATATTTTCATTTTTGGGCAAGATGGGTAATCCGTATTATGAACTATCTTGCATATTACTTACCTAAAGCCACATTTAGATGTTTTTAGCATAAATTGAACAGGATATTGCACATGTTCTAAGCCAGGTGGAATTCAGCGTAGAAGGAAAATGGTCTTGGCCTGTTGCTGTTCCGCCAGAGGTGATGAAGAATTTAGGTTTTTCAAATACTGGTCTGCTGAAGTGCAAATAGCAGAGGACCGTGGGGCATGCACCCTTTGTTCTAGAGAACAAATAGTCTGGAAGAATGTAAATAGCATTAAATTAAACTGTGTCAATTATAAAAATGTCTCAGTACTCTAGTTCGCTTTTTTTTCCTGATTAAATAAATTGAAAGCAATTATTCCAAGTCACTTGAAATCCTTTCGAAAATGAAATATCTTAGATTTTTATCCTATTGAGTATTTTAAAATTGAATTTATGTACGTTTCACTGTCATTGAGATGAAGGAGGTTCCATTCTGAAAAATGAAGCATTTTGACTTTCTCCGCCTGTTCCCAAATTTTATTTCGATTCATTAGATGTGGGCTTGTGAGCTGCTTTGCTTGACCTGAATACTCATTTAGCGCCGGGCAAGGCTACGCGGGGCGGGGCGGACCCGCCCCGGGAGCGCCCTGCCGCTGTAAGAGCCTCATCTGCATGTCCCCGCCCCGGCCCCTCAGGCCCCGCCCCGCCCTCCGCGCTGTACCGGGCGGCCGCCTCCGCCAGGGGGCCTCGTCGCTCGGCGGCGCCCGCTCCTCCCGCCGCCCGGCCGCCGCTCCCCGCCCCGGCCCACTGCGCCTGCGCGCGTCCGCGGAGTCCTTGGAGCGGCGGCAGCGGGGCGCAGGCCGAGAGCGGCGGACATGCAGCGCTGGGGACGCGTCTCCTGCGCGCTCGCTCGGGTACGGCGCCGCCACGGACGGCGCTGCCGCGGGGCGGGCGGGGGGAGCCGAGCCGCGCCGCGCTTGGGAGCTCGGGCCCGGGATTTCCTGACGCCCGCCCCCCCCCCCCCCTCCTTCGCCGGGAGCGGGCGTGAGGGCGGGCGGAGCCGGAGCAGGCGCCCTGGGGCGGGCGCGGGGCTTGGCTGCGCTTCCCCCCCTTCTCTGCTTTCGCCTCTCTCGCTGGGGAGGGGAGTCGCTCCCCGCCCAGCGCGGCCTCGGCGCGGCTGAGGTGACACGGTGCCGGCGGTGTCGCCTGGCCCCGGGCGGGCGTCAGGCCGCCCCGGGAGGGCTGGGCTCGGGCTCTCCTCCCTGCTGCCGGGTACCTGGGCGCTGGACCTGCCGAGGGCGGAGGAGGGGTGCCACGGGCCGCGGGAGGCCCCAGCCGGAGGGAGCGGCCGGGCGGAGCCGGGAGCGGGGACGGACGCGACGCCTCTGTGGCCGTGGAAAGCGGCGGCTGTCAGCGCGTCCCTTCCCGCCTTTTGGGCAGCAGCGGGGGCGTCAGGAACACTTTCGGGAGCATCCTGTGCTCCAGTCACAGGGCGACCGGGCCGTCAGGTGCTTGCGCTGTGCTGCCCCATTACAGTTAAAAAATCTCGCTCTCCAGAACCGCCTCAGAGATGTTGCCTGTTCATAGGAAGTGGCCGAAGGGGATGGCTATAGAACAAGACTCTTCGTCAGCTCCTGTGGGCGTCTAATTTATTGTCATTAAGTGGTTTGAGAGCCCCGTGCGAAGGGTTGAAAGTTGAGTAGTTAGAGGCAGCCTTAGGCGAGGCTGACGTGAAAACGGGTATAAGGATCGGCTGAGGTTGCAGAGCAGGTAAATGGCAGAGGGAATTCTACCTCTTGTTCCAGTCAGCGCCCTCCGTGTCTGCCTCAGTCGCGTTGCTCCTGTTTTGGTTAACTGGCGACTGTAACTGTGTGTTCGCCTGTGTGGCTGAATGCTTATTTTTCTTCAAGGGTGGACTTCAACTTTTAAAACTAAGTTTTTTTCCCTTTCTAGAGAAGCCATTTTGATCGAATTCATCATGGTCTGCAGGGAATTTGTGCAGTGTCACAAAGGACCTATGCTGATCAAGGTAATTAACTGTGAGGAATTTGTTTGGACAAGAAACCCAAGCCACCCCCCCACCCCCCAAAAAAACCCCACCAAAGCAGTGCTTCAAACTCAAATCAGTCTTGCAGGTGACAGTGGAATCCACATCAGCATGGAGATTTAGATGAAAAATAATGGCTTATTTGCTTTATTTGTTATCAAGCAAAAGCTATAAATAAAAGTTGAACTTTATATAACATAAGAACAGTGATGGTAATTATTATTCCAAAGGAGACTGTGGTTACAAGATATGAATTAGGTACAAAGTTCACTGCTTCTGCTGCATTCGTAATCAATAGGGGTTGCACAGATATCTATATCAGCCATATTTTCTCCTTATAAACTACTGATCTTATGGCATTCGGTAAGCATTTATCTTTTGCACTAAACATTAATTGAAGCTATGTTGGAAAAATGTTGTAGTAAACTATCCAGACATCTTGGGTTAAGTTCCTAAAGGATTTATAGCAAGAGGGATGGGTCAGACAGAAGTCAGTTTCTTCACTTCATTTTACATTATTTTTCCCTGTAAAATTTAAGACTGGCTGTTTTTATTGCAGAGTGAATACCTCCACACAACTTTTCCCTTTGTCCAGAAAGTTACTTTCAGATGTGAGGTGTAATTTACTTATCTAAACCTAGTTTATTAAGTTGCATCATTTTTAATAGCTATTTTGCTTTTTTAAAAAAATACATATTTTCAAACATGAATTATTTCAGAAATGATAAACTGATACTCCTGCAGTAAAATTTTAATTGTGGAAACAAAAATAATGCAAATATTCTCTGTTTCAGTTGATGCCGATGTCACAGTTATTGGCTCTGGTCCTGGAGGGTATGTTGCTGCTATCAAAGCAGCTCAGCTTGGATTTAAGGTAAGATGAGACCTCACTCTGATAGCAGAATATTCATCCAGATGAACTTGAAAGGTGTTTGTGTGATACTGAAAAACTGAAATTCTTTTGTCACATCTTGGGCCACCAGACGCTGTTGACATGTTGGTAATCTTTCTTTACCTTGCTTACCCAGATTACACAGAAGTTGAAATGGAAATGTGAAGGTATTACTGTCTATAGCCCTGCTACTGACAGAGCTGCTCAGGACAGCTTGCTTTTGGTTGGAAGTGATAATTGAAGTGGGCTTATACTCTTATGGAAGAGAAAGTGGGAAAATAATGCTAGGAAGGAATTTTTCTCCCAACAAAAAAAAGGGCAGGGTGGGGAAAAAAAAAAGATAGTGACAAAAAGGCCACTGAAGAACTGTCTTGAAGAACAGACAGGGAACTCAAAAGAGGAAAAAACAGTATTCAACTGATGTGCTTTTTGAATGTGAGTAGAGGAATTCCATTGCCAGGTAAGAATTTTAGAGGCAAAAATATGTCTGTAGAAATACTGTAGTATCTAATTTTACATTTATTTATGTTCATCTGTTGTTCTGTCCGTTGTCTTTGAAGGCCTTTTGAAAGGGGCCACTTTTATCTGATGTGTACTAATAATGTGTCATTTAATTGAGTATTGTGAGAGTTGTATGTGCATAATGCATTTCAGATTTTCTAAATTTATTAAAATAATGGGTATGACCTCAGCAGGATATTTTTTTGCTTTCACTCCTTAACATGAGACCAACTTAATCTCTTGGCACTGCACTATTCTTCTCTTAATTATTTTGAAATCTGAGAAGGCGGTGCTAGCAGTCTTGAGCATGTTCCTGCTGGCTGATATGTCCCAGTGCTTCTGAATGACAGCTGGACTTCATGACAAAAAGGAGTTGATTAGACCACCTGGTAAGGACAGGAACTCCTGTTGATGAATGCACTGGAATGGGGGCCCAGATAGTGTGTAGTCTTCATCCTTGGATATTTTCTGAACTTGGCTGCAGGAAGTCCTGAGCCACCTGATACATCTTTGACATTGCCTGTGTCTGGAGCAGGAGGTTTGACTAGATGGCCCCCAGAGGAGGTCCCTTCATCCTAAACTTTTCTGTAATTCTGAGTGTTGTCCCTCATTGGTCATTACTCCCACAACTGGGTTTCAGTGGTGTCTTTTTGGGTATCTTTCAGCCTTCTAATGTGTAACTGTACATATAAATGTTTGAGATTCCATTAAGAAGCTTTACATCTACCTGTGACCTAGTGCAGATAATTGAGTTGCCTTTATCCGTGTTCATGACTTACTTTGTCTTAATAAATAATCTTGCTTTTAGATGTATGTTGTTACTGAGCTGTTAGTACCTGAGAAAACAGGTGCTTAGTGCTACAGGTTTTAACTGAGATTGAGGCCTTTTGCCACGTAAGTTCATGTTTGTTTATTCTAAAGCTATTTTTTGTGGCTGTATGCCTACTTTTCTTGGAGCAACGCTGTCCTCAGGCCCTTCATATCTGTGATTAACAATAGGATACCGTATACAAGGAGGTTAAAAAGTGCCCTGGATTCTGGTTTTCATCATAGCAAGAAGTAATTTTGTTATACTGCTTCACAGCTAGTTGGAGTGGGCAAAGTACTTGGACGTGCTCGCATGTGTCACCTGTAGCACTGAATAAACATAATGTTTACGCTGTCCTTGAGGAATGTAAGATCTTTTTGTGAGACTAGCAAAAAGATAGATGCTATAGTTACACCATCCATGGAAGGACCTGAGTGTGCTCTACTGAATTACTGAACTTTAACCTTCAATTTTAGTGCTCTGTCTGCTAGCACAAGGGTTAAGTCCTTGTATCACCACCACAGCATCCCACGTTACTGTCAACAATGTTCTCTGGACATTGGCTTTTCAACAGCTTTGCTTGGCCTTGTTGGTGAAGTTGATGTAAAAGTGGATGAGGCAGAACCTCCTTACTGGGTAAATGTAGGAGCAGTCTGGTGCTGTTTGATCCATAGTGCAGCTTTTAAAGCCCTTGGTTCATTTTTCATGCATTCATGTGCTTAAACCAGGAGGAAGGGTAGACAGGGGATCAGCATGTCTCTGTTTCTGTGATTTGATATGGTGAATTCTGTTCTTTATGTCACCATCACCTCTACATTAGCACAAAAGCAGCAATTTAAAGAAATAATAAAATGCTTTCACCTGCGCAGTCACTTTTCAGAAGACTGGAGCTCTTAGAGTATAAACCAAGGAACTATTATTTTGAACATGTGTGCACCTTGCAAAGAAGGAATGCCAATTCTTTTGCTTCTGTAAAAAAGGTTTATGATTCTCTCTTCCCCCCAGCCTCCCCAAGTGATCTATTTTTACTTGAAGTTTTGTCAGTTGGTTTTTTCCTTTGCGCACTTTGATGTTGGCAAGTTGATGAGGAGGAGATGATATATTTTCCTTCTCTGCTGGTATTGACCTTATTTTTGCTTGGTTTTGCTTTACTTGATTTTTATTTTTTCTTTCTTTATAGGTATTGGCACAGCTTTATATCAATGGGTCCTGCAGGATAGTGTGTTTAGAGAGGGAAATGTTTGTGGTTTGGGGGTGTTGTCCTGTTTTGTTTTCTTTAAAGAAAAGATTGCTCCATGCAATTTTAACCTGTGCTGGTTCATTTATCTCTTGTTTGCTTGCGATTACTTGCTTTTAGGAATCTTGTGCATGATACACATTTTCTGCTTTTTGCAGGGTTGGTTTGGTTTTCTTTTTTTAATTGTAAGGGGAACATCTTTCACAGAACTGAGTGTTGTATTTAATTGAGGCAACTTTGTGGATTTTTGAAGTAGAAGAACAGCACTTAAACTTGTATGAAAGGATAAATGGTGCGGTGGGGAATGTGGCTGTCTTCTGGTAGAGAATTTTGTTGTGAAGAGCCATTTTGTGGGTTTTAAGTTAGGAAAAAAAAAGAGGGAGGAGAAATCTGAGCCTCAAAATAAATCTAGGAATGAAGTTAATGAGACATCTGTAGAGGAAGATTTACTAGATAAATGCCTGGTCTTTGTCATTAATTCTAATTTGTGAGATATCCTGTAAGGAAATGGTAGCATAGTCTTGCTAAAAAATTCTTTCCCTCCCACCTCTTCTTTTTCTTCAGACTGTCTGTGTAGAAAAAAATGCAACGTTAGGTGGAACCTGTTTGAATGTTGGATGTATTCCATCCAAGGTAAGTGTACATAGTTTGTCTTAACTTCATTAAAACAACAGATATTGTATACATCACTTGGGAAAAGGTTAAGAAGGGGTTTCTCAAGGTTGATGTACTTTCTTTAAAAATTGAAATTGTAAGGCAAATGAGCTGAGGATCCAAATAAATATAAGTAACACAAAGGGTTATAATTTTATTTGCTCACCAGAAATGTTTTGTTTGCAAACTCTGTTTTGTGGGCTTTCCCAGATGAGAGAGAGGAAGAGGGTGACAGAGGTACATAGAGATGTATCTTCTCACTCTGAGTGAGAGTCTGTGTTGTAACCAGTAATGACTACTGTTTCAGATGGTTGTATCTCTTGTACTGTGTGAAGTTCTTGATTGCCTCATATCAGTTTGTTCAAAATAAACCTGTAGTTTTGTCGAAGATTATGTTCTTACATTAAAGGAATGCTGAACTGTGTCACTAGAGGTAGAGAAAGTAAATCTAAATTAGAGGAAGAGAGGCACCCCTGAAAAACCATGAACTCTCATTTTGGTTGGATGCACCATGCTCTGAAGAGAGCTGTCTCTCTCCATTGACTGTAGAAAGAACCTAGTTGATTAGCTCTCAAAATATTCATCTGAGCTAAACTAGTATTCTCACCAGCCCCAAAAGATGGCCTGGAGGGTGGGGCTGGTAGTGCTTGTGTGGAGTAGTGCAGGCGGGAAAAGAAAAGGCATGCACTCTGAAAGAAAGGAGAAGTAAGAAGAAATTAAGAAGAACCTAATATTTGATGTTGTCAATCCAGTTTTAAGTAATTTCAGAACTAGGGCCTTGTAAGAACAGTGCTATTGCTAGATGAAAGGAGTCTGCCTCATCAGCACGTAGCAGGTGAAGGAAGACACTGGAAATGCCAGGTTTGTAATGGCTATAGTAACAGACATAATATTCTTACCAAGATCCCTCCTGACTGTATTGCTATTTCTAATCTGTTTACTCAGAGAGGTTCCATTAGCATGGTAGGAGAAAATACAGTATGTATTAAATACAAAGTTTTAAAAATTATATATTAATTTTCCTAAACATTTTAGTAATAGTTCTGATGAAGTTCAGAATATCTTAATATACTGAAGCAAAACTCAAAAATGAGATGTCAATCAACACAGTGTTACTTCAAAAGTTTGGAACTCTGCTAGGATCTAACTAACCTCTTGAGTCTTTTTTTTTTTTTCCCTAATCCTTTGAAGGTCTTCTGAAAATACTTCTGAACTCAAGGCTAAACTTGGATGCTATCCAGAATTTTTTTGTATGGTGATTTAAGAAGTGGATACGTAGGCTGCATACGCTGAGGCAGTAACAAATTATTCAAATATTCCTTTCCAAAAGCCACCCAAAATAATACATTGTACATGGAATTTTTTTTCCTTCCTAATTGCTGAAGTCTTAAGCGATGGCTGCGTCTTTAATGTTGGATGTTAGAGATTCAGGGTTGTGACAGTTACGTGAGCAAATGAATTTTAAAGAGAGTTGGTAAGACTTATTCATAAAAATGGAATTAAATGGAATTATCTTATCCTGACAGTATTAGTTTTACTCAATCATGTGTATATAAGGCACGTATCTCAAAATGTGCTTTGAATCTTTTACTGTGCCTGCTTTAGACTTCAGTCTGTGCAGTCTTGCACTGTTATCCTTCTCGCAAAGATACTGATAATTTCATGTTTGGAATGGCTATAGTGAAAGACAGGATTTTTTTTACCAAGAACCCTCCCTAACTATAATGCTATTTCTAATAAAAATACAGTTATAGAGGTTCTGTATTTCAAGCTGCTGATTTATAGACATCCTTATAAAAAATATTCTAGTTTTATCTTTGAATTCTGCATGTCCAGTGACCTGAGATAGCTCCAAGCCACCTAGCTTCAGCTCAACTAGCTGTGCAGTTGTAGTAACTTCCACACACAACTCAGCTACAAAATTTAACTCACATATGTCTACACAGGCTAAAACTTTAACAGGGATTTCAGTATAGATTTTTCTCATCCAGTTTTTCAGTATCCTCTTTGTTGACAAGCAATGTCTTGTCTGAGGTAATAAGGAAATTCTCCTATGAGTCAGTCAGAATCATCTTTCTTTCCTTTAATTAAAGTTTTACTATTATTTTTTTTTTTTTAATCCCCATGGAGTCGTTTCCAATTTCTCTGGTGAAATGAGCAAAAAGGATAGCTGTGAATTTAATGGTTTCCTATTTTTATGTTAAATATGTAACTATAAAACACTTCAGTAAGGGCTACTGTGTACAATTTCTGTGTTTGAAATACACCTTTTCAAATACGTATGTGTCAGGCTTTTTCTTAATAGTGAGAATGTTTTGCAAATAACATCAGATTTTTTTTCCCCGATAATATAATAAATAATTCAGTTGTGAATGTATGTCCCAATGCACATTTCTGTGTATTTTAGGCCTTGCTGAACAACTCGCATCTGTATCACTTGGCCCATGGAAAAGATTTCGCTAATAGAGGAATTGAAAGTGAGTGTGAAGAGCAACTAGTCAGTGCCTGTTAACATAAATGGTTTCCATCAACAAGAAATTTAATCATTCAGATCTGACTACTATAGTTTTCTGGTCAGAAAACTTTAAACTTCTAAATAATATCCTTTATCTGTCAGTTGGAAGGTTACTGACATGTATCTGCTCCTTGAACGCTGAATCATGGATAGATAAGTTATATTTGAAAAGTGTAATACTGTTTAACATAACAGTTGTTGAATGTAACCTTTAGCATTTAGTAGGGCCATTCAACACATCTTACTATGTCAGAACTGTTAATTGTGATTAGGTTAGCTCCTTTAAATAAAAACACTGCAATGCTTGACAGAAAGTTGTTGTTTTTTAATTTTAGTTACAGGAATCCGTTTGAATCTAGAGAAGATGATGGAACAGAAGAGTGGTGCAGTGAAGGCCTTAACAGGTGGAATTGCTCATTTATTTAAACAAAACAAGGTTAGTTTGGATTATATACTGAGGTATATCCATAATTTTTTCTGATCTGAATTTCTTTTTACTTTTTCATATTCTTGCCACATAAATTAATTCGAGTGACTGACTTGGCAAGGGCAGAATCTGAATGCTTCTCTTCTAGGAAATTTTTAAATTAACAGTTCCTTCATTCTTAATCTACTTAAAAGAATAGTATACAATTACTTTGTGATTTGTACTCAAGGGTGATGTAAAGGTACGTGTTAGCAGCTTCCCTAAAGCATTAGTGAGATTCAGATTAAGTGTAGCCTAACTTCTTATATAAAAGTAATTTGAATCTGAATTTACTGTGTTCTGATTACTAAAGGTTGTACATGTACCTGGGTTTGGAAAAATAACTGGCAAAAACCAAGTCACTGCAACCAAAGAAGATGGCAGCACACAAGTTATCAATACAAAGAACATACTTATAGCCACAGGCTCAGAAGTTGCTCCCTTCCCTGGAATAACTGTATGTATTTGAAATCTTAATGGTACTCTTTTTCAATGTGTTATATTCACATAATTTAATGTGTAATAATTTTTTCATCTGATTGCACTTCACCATCTGTGTGTTTTATATATAACCTATAAAAGACATTGTAAACCTCCCTTTGTGGATTTCTTTGTCATTAGATTGATGAAGATAATATCGTGTCATCCACTGGTGCGCTGTCACTGAAAAAAGTTCCTGAAAAGATGGTTGTCATTGGTGCAGGAGTCATTGGTGTGGAACTGGTGAGAGGATATTTAAACCACTTGGCCTTTAATTTAAAAGGAACAGGGTGTTATTTTTTTGTGTGTTATGTTTGATTGTGTTGCTGTAGTTTAGCAGATGTTTGGTTGAGTGAGTTGTAATGAAACTGTTCAGACTTCATAGGCTGCTAACTCCCTTTTCTACCAGAAAAGCTGTGGTAAGTGTTTGTAGGATCAGTACTCCTGCAGCTGGTTAGCTAAGCAGAGAAATGAGAGGAACATACAGGGCCTCACATACAGGGCTTTTTTGGTGGGGGTGGGTGTTAACTTTTGCTGAGGTTTGTACCTGCTCTTTGTACAGATGAGAACTTCCTTTTTTAAGGGAAGTTCATTTTAAGCCAGGATAAATTCTTGTGTGTCAGAGTTAATCCCAAGAAATTTTTATGTGATACAATTGCACACATTCTATCTAACAACCAAAGGAGTGGAGACTTTATAGTTCATCTTGGTCTGAGTCCTCTTGCCTCGTACCTACGTGTTTCAAAAAGAATGTATATTTGCTGGTCTTGCAACTGCTTGAAAATTTGCACATCTGCTTAGTGGTTGCTTAGCCTGCTGACTGTTAAGCAGGGAAAGAATAAGCGCAGTGAATTAGTGTTGGATGGATGTGGGTAACTGCAGGTAAATAGGGTGTATATGGGTTTTGTTGGTGAAGCTGATGATAGTGGTTATGGTCATAAATACACACAGAAGCAGCAGTGGTTCCATTTTATTGCATAATATTGCCTTAATGTGGTATTGTCTTGATGTAGTTTGTAGTGGTATTGGAACACCACAAGCAATTTCCTTTGGGTTTTCTGAGCTATTTGATTCTTTGATTTTTTAATTTTTCTATACCTATAACCTAAAACATACCTAATTTATACTTAATTATTTTGTTAGCTATTTCTTCAAAAGCTTAATTCCATGAATTCAATCATTAAAGTTTTGGGTATGCAAGCAAGCAGTGATAAATCCATTTTTTGTGGAAAGGCTGGGGAAAGTTGGAATTGTTTTATTCTACACTGTAACATTTGTAAAAACTAATCAGTTTGCTGTTATGTGTTGTCCTGCTTTTGAAAAGTTTACAGTTTGTGGTAAAAATTATAGTAAAGAAATCTGAAGTTTGCTTTTCAAAAACTTTACCTATATTGTTGTGACTGCAGGGTTCAGTTTGGCAGCGCCTTGGTGCAGATGTGACAGCGGTTGAGTTCATGGGCCATGTTGGTGGAATGGGAATTGACATGGAGATCTCTAAAAACTTCCAACGTATTCTTCAGAAACAGGGACTTAAGTTTAAACTGAACACCAAAGTTACTGGTGCTACCAAGAAACCAGATGGAAAAATCGATGTAGCGTAAGTGTTTAACATAAAACTAAAGGAGTGCCATATATATTCTTCCTCCCAATCCATCAAACCTATTTAAAAATACAATCTGATTTTTTTTTTTAAACAGGATAGGATAATTTTTATCCTGTATTGTAACCTACAGAGCTTGTAATTTTGGGTCCGAATCCTAGATTGCTTATACAGGAGAGGTTCTGTTGACTTGAGGTGAAGGCGTGCTAGTATAAAACCAGTGTTGCTATAGTGCGATCAGTAATAAAAACAGAACCCTAAATCATTCTTTTCATGGAAGATCTTTGCTTCTGGTATAATTAACATAAATATCATGATTGTTCATACAGTCATTTTCAGGCCATTAATTCTTGACTGCTTACTGGAAGGGCTATTTTGTCCATACCTCCTCTTGCCTCAAAAGAAGCATAGCAGAGGTTTTATTGCTTTTGAGCAGAAATAAATGAAACTACCCCAGAGTGTCTCTTAATGGCCATGGTCAAGCCCTTTGAAGACTTAGAGATGAATAGCTATTATAGAAACATATAAAACAAATTTGCTTTGTAAAAGTCTATACGTATACTTCTTTTTTCTTGTTAATGTATTCTCTATGCAGAAACTGTAGCTTGAGTTTTAAGAAAAAAGCTTCATGTTACTTAACAAAAGTAAGCTTAAATGTTTTTTTCACAGGAATCTTAATATGGTGACTTGTATTTGCTGTATTGCTGTAGCTCAGGATAGTCTGTCCTCCTCCACTGTAAAGGTCCTAGATGTGGCAGTACACACCCCACCGACAAGGAAACACTAGATTTGGGCTTCTTTATGTCCCACGCTGATGCTGGTTAGAGCTCTTCTGTAGTCTGTTTTTACATTTAGAGTTTCATTTTGTTTCAGGAGTATGCTTTTGAAATACACTTGCTACTTACGCTCACTTACCATGCTTTGGTTCTTGCACTCTCAGAGCACGTGAACTGAACTTGTTCTGGGTGCAATTAAACACAAAGACGCACTTGAGGGATGCACCTGATGCAGGGCAGCTGCTAACAGGTGTTTGGTTCTTGGGCCAGAAGAAAGCTTGCTCAGAATACATGGCCCTACCCCACTGCAAAATATATATAGTTTGGATGTCGATTTTGCTGTACAGATTTGATCCTATCAGGTCATGCTACTTGCTAGTGGATATATAGCCTGAATTTCTGTATCTAAGAGTTGTTAACAAATGTAGTAAGAGTTATTGTCCCTTCCTCCATCTTCTACTCCTCAACCCTTGCAAGGAAGAAGAGTGGGGCAGGCTGAATGCAAGTGTTTTGGATGCCAGATCCAGCCAGTAGGTCACCATCTGGATTATATTAGTTACTAGTCAGAGAAATATAATGCTGAAAGTTTACAGCTTAGCATTTTTGCTGCTTACTTTTCTATAGTGTTGAAGCTGCTGCTGGTGGCAAGGCAGAAGTAATAACTTGTGATGTGCTCCTAGTTTGCATCGGTAGACGTCCTTTTACAAAAAATCTAGGTCTTGAGGATATTGGAATTGAGCTTGATAAGAGGGGGAGAATCCCAGTCAATAACAGATTCCAAACCAAAATTCCAAAGTAAGTAAGACTAAATATTTTACTTTTTTTAAGCAGAACTCTTATTTTTAAAAGTTTAACCTATTAAAGCACCTTTTTTTTTTATTTGCAGAATATAGCTTTCTTTTCTGAAAGGAAAACTTAAGATTTCTGTATTTCAGGAGCTGAAGATTTTTAGTCAACTTTTGAAGTTTTGTAGTTTAAAAGTCACTGTATTTCATGTTACTAGTACTTCTTGAAGTGTGGTCATTCTGTGGAAACTGCTCTCTTGTACTTTGTATTTATTTTGAAATTTAGTATTTTAATTTGTGTTTATTAGAGTTTTCAGTAACATGTTTCAAACTGACTATTATATAAGGTAGCCTAGGTGTGCTAGGATGTTTTTAAAACAGTGTCTTATTCTGTTTCATTGGTCTGATAGCATCTATGCTATTGGTGATGTAGTTGCTGGACCTATGCTGGCCCACAAAGCTGAGGATGAAGGCATTCTTTGTGTAGAAGGGATGGCTGGGGGAGCAGTTCACATTGACTATAACTGCGTACCCTCTGTGATATACACTCACCCTGAAGTAGCCTGGGTTGGCAAATCAGAGGAACAGCTGAAAGAAGAGGTACTGTTTGTTTTCTTCTCAGACAAAACTGTTTTTCTATCTTGGGCGTGGTTTCATTGTCTAGTAGTTTATCTAGCTACTTTTTCCAGGAGAATTTCTGCATCTGAATTTATTGCTTGGGGTGTATGACTGAGTGATCTTCTCCTGCATGCCACTCTCCTGAGGGTCACAGTTTTCTTTAATGTTTTTTATCCTGTGAAGTTAATATTGTTCATTTGCTAATTAATCTTTTTTTAATACCCCCTTATGCCCCTTTTGGTGGTTGTTCTTATGCATTGCTCTGTGTGTCATGTGTGTCTTTTTTGCTTCTGTTCTTGTACTTATCAAATTGTCTATATGGTTACATTGTTGTGTTGGTCATTAACTCAGTAACACATACCTGTTTTGTAGGGTATAGAATACAAAATCGGGAAATTTCCATTTGCTGCGAACAGTAGAGCAAAGACAAATGCTGACACAGATGGCATGGTGAAGATACTTAGTCAAAAATCAACAGACAGGATGTTGGGTGCTCACATTTTAGGCGCAGTAAGTATTGTAAATTGCCCTGTTGTCTTCGCCTTGTAAGGGTCTTTTATTTAGTGTTGCACAGTCGCAAAGTAGTTGGCAAGTTAGGAGAAGTGGTGCTTGTAAAAAGAAGGAAGATTTGAGTCTACCATAGTAATTTTTATTTACTGTATGTTCTGCAGACCCACCGTCCTTCCAACTTTTCTGTTTGTTGTTAGACCCAGCATTTTTTTTTCTCCCTAGAATTGCTAGGGTTAATAGGTTTCTCTGACTTTTTTTTTTTTTAATGAATACTGCCAAATACTTGAGAGAACAGCAGAAATTGTTGACTCAAGTTCTGGAAGTTGAGGGAGCTGAACAGACTGTGGCTTTTTCATTGGTGTTTTCTTTTCACCTCTCTGAACTTCAGACTTCAGCTAAGCTAGTAACCTAATGCTACAGTCACCAAATCTGGGGTCGGTAACTTATGGAAATTGGATTAAAAATCCTTTGTAAAGATGAGAAATCAGAAATTTCTATTTGGGAAAAGTATAATTTTCCTATTCCACACGTTCCAAAGTTAGACCTTCTCTATTTTGTTTCTTAGCTTTTAAATAATTTTTTTTCTAAAGATTTATGCAGAAACACTTCATGCATCTTTGTATACAGCTTTCTTTTAAGAGTAAGAACACTAAAACTGCTCTCTGTTTTCCTGGGAAGGAAACTTTATTCCTATGAACGGATATACTGTCAACACTAGTGGATAGGCTTTTTGTTTCTGAATCTGATTCTCGTAATTTCTTATAGGAATAATAAGATGTTACGCTAGTTATTTTCTCTCATAATGCCAGTCATTTAAAAATCAACATGCCTTAAAGGAAGCACAACTTTAGTTTATTGGTGTGAGATAGACTAATTTTCTTCATTGGGAAGGGGCTGGGGGAAGATCTTACGATTGTGTATCTGAATGCTAAAAATGTAACAGGAGATTTCACTATATTTGACTCCTCAAAGGTTCTCTGAGTAAATGCACATAAATACAACAAAAAAAAATGAGGGTGCAGATGTAGTAACATGCTTTTGTTTATCTAGTTATCTATTTGACTTTCTAAGAGGGCACTGGAAGTTTTGGGGAGGTTTCAGCAGTGATAATGTATACTGTAGCTTTGAGAATGTGGGTATTATCTGACCAGTATCTTGTAGTGGAAAAATGCCCAGATTTTGCACAACTCTCAGCAATGAGAGAACAAATACTCTCATTAAGAATTATGTTTAGATTTATGCCAGGCTTGAGCAGTCACCAAATAGATTAACTACTTACATTAGAACACAGCTGAATTGCTAGTTATAATACAACTCTTCTTTTTTTTTTTTTTTTAGCAAAAGATGCTTATTTACAAGCTGTTACTGATTCAGGAGAACGTGGGCAACTGCATAAAGATTTGTGCTAATTACAAATACCATTAAATTTACAGGGTGCTGGTGAAATGGTTAATGAAGCTGCCCTTGCTATGGAATATGGAGCATCATGCGAAGATGTAGCCAGAGTTTGCCATGCCCATCCAGTAGGTTTTTTTCTAAACAGACTGTTGAACACCAGGGTTACACAGGTATGCTGTAATTACATGTGACTATTAATGACTTGTACCTTTTTGTGTTTGCTCTCTACAGACAGTGTCAGAAGCCTTCAGGGAAGCAAACCTAGCAGCATCTTTTGGCAAAGCTATCAACTTCTAAAATGAAAGAGCAGATCTTTGTACGTGTATAGTACATCTCTGAAAATGGACTGTGGGCCCTTATGGAAGGCTGAGTCTGAGGATTTTAGGAACGAACTAAGTGAATCTCTTCATTTTAAACATCAAATATTTAAACAATTAGAGTTTGGAACAAGTGGAATTGTCCAGTCTCTGTAAATCAAATAGTTAAAATTACATGTTTATTTACATGATGAATGTTGCAGAAAAACAGCCTCACAGAACTCCTCTCTTTCAAAACCAAACATTTCGCTGCTGCATGGGATTATCAGGTGTGCTGGTCAAAACTCTGGATAAGTGTCCAGCATACCTGGTGTTTTTCTTATTTGAAGTAGTGATAGACTAAACCAGTTGAATGCTGGCACTTATAATGCTGCTGGCACTTAAAATGCCACTGTCAGTTCCGCACAAAAATGTGTTTCCTTTTGAAAGGATTAACTTTAGTATTTAACCTACTTCTTACATACAAGTACCAAAACTTGTTTTGACCTAGTAGTGTTAGGATGCTGGGAGGAGAGGGTCTTGTATAGATCAATTAAAACTATATTGACTTTTTAAAGAGAAAACTACTCTGTGTGTGTGTGATTCTCCACGTCATGTTTTCATATTGAAAACTCATCAGGGGAAAAATCAAGGGCTGATAGAGAAGTGAGACTGAAGAAAAATTAATCTTACTGCAACTTAAATATTTTTTGTTTTTAAAGCTTCCATTGTCCAATTCTCTTAAACTTGAAAGACTGAAACTGGGTAGTGAAGCAGCACTTGCTGTTAAGTGCTATGACATGAGGGTTATTCTGCACCTTCCACACATAAGGGCTGCAGTATCAGCTCTCCACACAATTAAGACATACTTTCTTCTCTTCTTCTGTTTTCTATTTTGTGCTCTCTTTCTGTCTCTTCTGTAGCAAGAGAGCTTAATAAATATTTAACATGGCTGGAGGGTCGTCTTGGGTTTGTTTGCTGGTAGGCCCTGTTACTCCTTTTAGTGTCTAGGTTGTCGAATACATGAAGAAACTTACAAACAAATGGCATCTTGGGAAAAGCCCCAAGATGTATATGGAATGTGCCCAATTTCAGTAGCTTATTTTAAGTTTTGTTTTGCAGGGTGCTGCTTCTTTTTTTTTTTCTCTTTTTTTTTTTTTGTCAGGCTCTTCTGCCTTGCAGAAAACCTTATTATCTGCTGGTCTTGTGCAAGTCGTTTTTCATTATGCCAATGGAATGAGAAATGTACGTTCAGAAAATGGTGCAAAAGCTACTTGGTTTTGTGTATAGACAAGATTGTTATATCCTTCTACCTTTCTTCAGAGCTTCTTATTCAAGTATTGATCCATTATCTGTACTGAGTGATGGAAATAGATGCCAACATTACTATTTTATTAAGATATCAGTTAATCAACAAACACCAGTGATACTGTTCTTCATTTTGGTTTGCTTAACTCCTGTTTTAAATGTAGATGGGGTTAAACCATGACAGCTCATTAAGCTTATCACCAGGATATGAGATAATCCGATTCATGGATATGCTGGGTTAAAAGTGAATTAATGTGAATCTGCTTTCAGGTGTTAGTAGGAAGTTGCTGAAGGGAATGCGAAGGTGAGACAATAGTGAGGGAAGAAAAGCTTGATTCTTCCAATAGATCTTGGCATTTCGGAATCACTTCTACCTGCTGCAGGTAAATGCTATTAAGGGTTAATCTTGCCCTTTGCAAGTTCTTCCTAGAAGCTCTGCTCTTTCAGAAGCAGCTTTTGTGTCTATTCCTTCCACCTCCCTCAATGCTTGTGGCAGTCTAATTGCAGTTCAGCCTTGAGGTTCACGAGTTAGAAATTCTATCTCATTTTGTCCATGTTAAATGAAGTTTGGAAAGTCAGGGAAACTTTAATCAAGAATACTGCTAAAATTACACTGGAGACTAGTTTCCCAGACGTTTGAAAATAAAATTCAAGGCCTTAAAATTGTTGGTGTATTATTACTTCTCTCACTGTCATTCCTGTTCTAGTTAAGCGTACAAAGAGTGTTTGTAAAGGTAAAAGTAAGATGAACTACTGAGCCACCTGTCAATGATCTGATGGCAGTTAAGTCTGAATGTTGCAAAATTTGCAAATTGTGTTTTTAACAGCTGTTAAGATAGTGGCATTGAAATGGTGTATGATGCTGGTATGGTTGTCAATTCCTGTGATGGATTTTTTTTGCTGTAGCATTTGTAACCTATGGAGCTTAGGGGTATTTATTTAAACATACTGTTCTTCAGATTGCTTAGGTGGCGATATATTCTGCCATAGTCGTCCTGACTGACTCCTGATGATGTTAGTCAAGTTTAGGTAGGTGCTGATGAAAGTTATAGACATAGTTGTGTTCCTCAGGTCAGAGTTAGCAGTCAGGATGTGTAAATGCATGTTTCAGTTTTGAATGCTAATTTGTGTAGCTGATGAATGTTGTAAATCAGTTTGTGCAGTACTGTACAATTGTCTGAAAGGTGCACTGTTCTACAGCCAACTTTGAGCTTAAATATGGTGAACTGGATGTTACTCTTGCACCTTGAAAGTCTTATTTGTGTTTTGTTAAGTGCAAGCTGTTCTTAAGAGAGCTGTGTACAGCTCCTTAACTGAGTCACATGAGTGCCCTGTGCAACTTTTGTAGTTCCTTTTGCAGAGAGGCTCGATCCTCCAAGCTTGGTTTATCACATATATTTGGTACTTGAAATGTAAACCATATTCAGCCCTTCAGTGCTGACCTCTGTTTCCACTTCATGTATCAAGTATTTCCTAATCAGTGACATGAAACCAGTGTTAAGCCTAAATGGATATCATGCAGAGGGTAAATAATCCTTTTTGAGTACTGTGGCATAAATGCTAGCTAACCCCACAAGTATGGTATTTATTCATTCACTTGTAATTTTGTTCTGAGTGACCACCCTATATTTCATAGTAATTGGAGCCCTTATTTAGAGCTACATAGTTGGAGCCAAGAGTTTATTAGATCTCTAACCATTTTAAAAACAAGACTTGCTAAAGGATTAATTGATGTACCATTTCAGCTACTGAAAATAGGAAGGAACTTAATGAGTCATACTAGGTACATACAGTGATACAAAAGTACTGTTTATTTTCAACATCAAAAAGTTACTTGTCTTTGGTTCTGTGACTTGAAAGTCAATATAAAACCTGTTCGTTTTATCAGGTCTTAGTGTAATGTCAAAAAGAACTAGTGTAATACTTGTAAAACCCATCCTGAACACAAGCGTTTCCTGCTGCCATTTATAAGCAAGTGCTATAAACAGCAACCTTCTGGCTGATTGTCTGTAAGAGGGAGCGAACTGTCTCTTCCAGCTCCACCAACTGCTTGGCTTTGTCTTCCAGAACTTTTTGATTGTTTTCATACGTATTTTCCAAGTCTGTCAGCAAAGGAAGGGGAAAACCAGCTTAATTAGGGGTGTTTTAATACAGATAAGTGTAAATCATTATGGTTACAGATAAACTACTATTCAAATTTTATTTTTATTGTGGAAGAGAATCTGATTAGGAAAAAAAAAGCCAAGGCTGGAATGGCACCTTTTTGTTTCCTTAACGTTGGAACATAAAGCAACAAGGAAATAATTTTCTGTAAGTGGAAATCCAAAAGTGAACTTTGATTCATGTTGAAAATAATTTGTCATTCTCTTCTTTATGGTGGCTTTTACAGAACAGTGAAATGTTTTGGCTTGTTATGGTTAAGACTATTCAGTGAGTCACTGTAACTGTGCAGGGGAAGAATGAGTTCCTGGCCTGGCAAAAACACAAGGAAAACTTAGCTCCCTCCCTGGTAGCTATGGGCAGATTGCCCCCTCCTTAAAGTTTCAACCAACTTTAATTGTCAATACTAAATGTTAAATTGATCTGTAAACTGGAACTGATGTATCCTGATCACCTTTTGTTTTAATAGCTTTCCAGGATGGGGTGGGGGGAGTATTGTTTGAAGATAGGGGTCTTGCTTGAACAGGTTAGTCCTTGTCCTAAGCATATTAGTAGTTACGTTCCTTCCCTGTAGTGGTTCTTGGAGCAGTGATAGGTGCCATTCCAGAAGTTTGTGTCTCACTTCTAAGTTTCAGCTTTTTTTATAGAAATCTTTAATTCAGAAAACTATGTTGCAGCCATAAGAATAAGCAGAGCAGATCAAACCTCAGTAACAAAGAATTAACTTCCATTTTTTTTCCCCTACTGCTAATGAATAGCCAGTTTAACAGCATCAAATTGCTTCATATTCTAAGATAATGACTTACCTCCTCAGAACAGCCTTACCTTTGAGCAGCTGGAGTTTGCTGTTTGCTTGAGCCAACAAGGCTTTAGCTTCATCTTGCAACATGCCGGCTTTCCTCCTAGCATCAGCTGACTCTTCTGTCTTCTTGGCGATGAGATCTTCCACTGTTTTATACTTGTCGTTCAGCTCGGTATTGAGGACCTGTTGTTCCAGATTCAAGCACAAGATGGAGCTCATTCAAAAGACAATACAGTGGGAGCTTGCATTTCCTCCCTCTCTCTTCACTATCCGGGCGTAAGGAGACTACACTACACTGTTAGCTCGGTTAACAAAAGCAGAACAGTGTTGGGGTACTTCCTACTTAATACTCAAGACTTGAAGAGTTGGGGTGAAGACTCATCAGTTGCCCTTTTGCAGAGCTGTGGCTGTTTTACAGCTTTAATTCTGACACTTGGCAGGGATTTATGGGATTCAGTTACACAATTCTGTAACTAATGGAAGCCATGGCCCCTAGTACAGCTGGAAGGCTGCATGTGGTAAGGAACTGGCACTGCTTCTGGTTGAATGCTTGCATTTGGGGAGGAATACCCTTGTCACTCTTTCACTAATGGGAACAGCTGTATAGTTTACATAGGTGAAGGTGCTGGAAAAGTCATGACATTGGTTTCTCAGCTGTGCTTTTCCCTGCAAGGTTAAGATTAAGAAGTCCTGTGACCCAACTGAAGTCAACCAATAAGCAAGTTAACAAGCTGCAGCAGTACTGGAAGTCTCTTGTGTTTACTTGACAGCCACCTGAAATACTACTTAGTGGTCAGAAATAATTGATTTGATGGAGAATACATCTCTCCTGGCAGAAGATGCCTCTCTGGAGACTAGTGGGCTAACTATAGACAACAGATAGGAGCAATGAAACTTCCTTGGGTAGATTTGTCAATTGTTTTGTTAATGAGCATTCTTTTGCTATTATGAAGGTGTGTAGCAGACAGTGGGAGCAATGCCATGTGGTCACAGAGCAAATTTTGCATCTCTGATATTTAGAAATTACTTTGGTTTTATATTGAGCTAATGATTTTTCTTGCTGCTTGATTCTGTATATGCCAAATTCTGGGTTGTGTGTCCTGAACCTATCATTGTCATAGAAGCATAAATACTCTATATGAGGGGAAAAAAATTACAAGTTCTCCTGTGGCAGATAGTAAAGCTGAGGGACAGAAATGAATCTGTGAAAGGCTGACAGTGTGACAGCCTGACAGGTTTCCTGCAGCTATTTTAGAACTTGAAAACTTCCCAATACTTCTTTCTCCCTGTATCTGGTATCAAAGAAAGTAAAAAGCAGCTATCTTTGGTAAGTGCATTAAGTGCCTTTTTTTTTTTTTTTTGTCCCTAGTACTTGACCAATAAATGAAACCGATTGAATGTATTCACTAATGTTCCTTTAGCCAAATGTGGGGTGTGAGTTTTGTTGGCTTTCCCTTAGCAGATTTCCTGATCTTCTCACCTTTTTAACTTCCTCAGCGTTTTGTTTTGCAGTAACAATTTTTTCTTCTATATTGTCCACATTCTCTGAATTTGTAGCAGCCTTTTGCTTAAGGTCTTCAACACTTTTCTCTAGCTCAAACAGACGTAAGGTAGCATTGTTCAGTGTTTCTTCAGATGCTGCATTTTCAGATTCAATCTAACAAAGAGGGATGAGAGTTAACACTTTCAAAAGAACTGAATATAATAACTAAACTTTCTGGATAAGCCCTGATCAACTAATTAGTTCATGTCCATAGATCTGATACAAAAACCAGTGGTTTAATTTTGCTACAAATGGCCAATTGCAGTCAAGGTGAAAGAGCCCTGCTGCTTGAAGATGGGGTACATACAGGGCTGCAGAAGCATTACAGAACATGGTTAAAAAGTACTTGATTTTATTACACATGCAAGAGTTGCCTAATCCACAGGAAAAACTTCAGACATTTGACTCCATCATGTAAGTTAGCGCTATGGTCTCATGAGGGCTTTGAGCTGAAGTCTGAAAATACATTATCTGACAAGACTACAGCAATTGCCATTTTAATCCAGCATTTGTTTATTAGTCTCGTGCTGCAGTGGTAGATGACACTGATAGCATGGCTACACCAATACACAACCATGTGGTTGACAGGTATGACTTTCCAGGGATCTTGGTACACCTGCTGCATTAAATGAGCAGGATGTAGCCCTCTATCTTCAGTGGTGCAGGATATGGGATGAGAAAAGCCTTTTGTGTTGTTTTTTTTTTTAAGAGCAAATGGTCCCCTAGCATCTGTCACACTAACTCAAAAGTTGATGTGATTTTTAAGTGGTCTTCAATTTGCAATACCCAAGAGCCTTCCCAGATAGGCTTACATCAGTTTCTAAGCATCAGATTTGGTGCTGTTTCTATATCTTAAGAAATACTCATGAAGAACTCACTGAGGTCAGCAGGTCTTGAGTTCCTTTAATATCTTCATCAGCTTGTTTGATGGCTTTTTCAGCTGCATTTTGAGCTTTTTCTGCTTCTTCCAGTGCTGCTTTCACCATGTCCGCAGTGACTTTAACATCTGTTGCACCTTTGCTGTGGAGCAAAACTATGTTAACGCTAAAAGTGCTTTTACTTTGGAACTGGAAAAAGAATGAGTCATACACTGCAAAGGGCCATTTTTGCCCCTTAAGGAATGAGAATCTGTATCAGGGCAAGTTAAACTCTGCATTTTCTGATACAATGGAATGAAAGTCTTGTACAAGCTCCTGGTGATGGAAAACAGCTAATACAGAACAGGGTTGCATACCTTGCTTTTTTAGCTTCCTCCAGTAGCATTTCTGCTCTGGCAATGTCTCCAGCACTCTGCTGCAGAATGACCTCAACATCAGAAAGGCTTTCTACACGCTCACGAATATCTTCTGTCAGAGCTTGCAGCTGCTGGGGAGTGCTTGGCATCTCCATGTTCAGCACTTCATTAGCCACTGCCTCAATGCTATCCAGGTCAGCACTGTCTTCTAGTAGATGGACACAAATGACAAAGATGTGAGTAAAAGCTTCCCTCTGTCAAGTCTCAGTACTCAAATTCTTGTCCAGCTGCTCCTCTAAGAAGGAAAATCATGGGAAAACTTCCTCCCCCTGACTTACTTACAGAAAATTAAGGTATTAAAACTGCTTCCTTAGGGTGAAACCTCTCCCAGGAGAGGCCCAGCAGGCATATAGGCCCTGCTGGCATAGATCTCTTGGAAGCTATTTGAAGATCTCTGATTAGCTACACCATGCTGGGGCTGTGGGGAGGAGACTTGAGCCCACAGGAAGCGAAGCCAACAGCTGCACATAAATGTATTTGTGCTAACAGTATACTCAGCCTTGTGCAAACAGGGAAGGAATGGGTTTGCCATGCTGCCGCTTGCTAGCAAACAAGGCTCTCATCTAACCTTTACCTGCTTTCTTACAGAGATAAACTCAGTTTCTGACTTTCCTCCCCTTTAATAGTACTTTGTCTTTCCAGCCAGAACTTAGGAATGCATTTGGCAAATTACAGCAGTACAACAGCCTCAGCTGAAACAAACACAAGAACGTGCCAGTTTGCTCTCCCTTTCCTATTGTCTTGGTTTTCTCTTGTTTCCAGATTTTATCATACACACTAAGTCTGGCTGAAAGGGGGGTGGGGTGGAGGAAACACAACTATTGCATTACCCCTTAGAGGATGATTCAGAGCTAAAGACAGTTTTCACGAACCCAGAATTAAAACATAATTTAAATGTAAGGTTTTTACGCATTAGGAAGTCTCTAATTTGTTTAATAAGATTCCTCAGATCTTCATTGCTTCTGTCCACTTGTTCTTTTGTAGCATTGGTTTTGAGCAAAACTGCTTGTGCATTTTGTTTTGCTTCATCAGCTCTCTGTTTCGCCTCAGAAACCTAAAGAGAGGAAAACGGAAGATTTGATTACATATTTGCGTATGCTTTAAGGCCTGTTTTGAAACAAAAATTCAGTTGGAGTCAGAGGTAATAGTAATGAGAAATGCTTTTTCGCATAAAACTCACACAACACTTTTAAAAGCTGGCTATGTTCCATACCACCAATGCTAGTTTAAACAACTCAGGCTAGTGTTTAGAGTTATCCATGAAGCTTCACTTTAGCAAGCTCCCTGTCTTAGGATCTTTACAAGCACGATGAAGTTATGCAACTGACAAGTATTTTGAAGTAAGCCAGGCACATACTTTGTCAATTAGTGTCTAAACTTGTGTTACAGCGAAAAGATTTTTTTTTTAATATCTAACAATTAATTTGGCATATTACCATTCTGGAGAGTTGCTCAACTTCTGCTAATGCACTGAGGATGTCTCTGTCAAAATCCATGGCTTTCTGCCAGGCGTTGTGAGCTACGGTCATCAGCCCATTGCAGCCAGGTCCTCCACACTTCTTCTTTCCATCATCTGTCCGACAGTTTAAACCGCCACACTCGGACTCAGCACAAGAGGCTCCCACGGGAGTGCCACACGTCTGCAGAGACACATTAGCCAAGGGGAACAGTCACAGCTTTATTTCCATTGCTGAGCTGTGAGGGGGATGGAGTCGGACTCTGCTCTACACTGTTATTTCTGCCCCTTGCAGTAGTATGCCTTGCAGCAGAGCTGCAAGCAGGTGGTTCCTGCAGCAGGGCCATACCAGCACGACTTTAATCTTTCTTCTGTGCCCCTGCAGCTTCCTGCCTTTAACTCAGTTACAAATAGGCAACTCCCTGATGCTGAAGTAGCTGGAGATTATGACAGAAGCCTTGCTGTGCCTTCATCGTCTACTTTTCCTGTACATCATCTTTTACTGGAAAGCTGCATTTAAGCTTTGGCTTCAAGCTGGAAGCTACTACTGTCTGTATGGCTTTTGTTTGCAATCAGTCTTCAGTACTGTTGGAGGAAAAAATGGCCATCCCAAGAAGCTATTTTATAAGGAAGAAAGTAAGTGTTTTGTGCAGAGTAGTATCTATCCTTTCCTTTGCTCTAATGCCCTAGAAATGAAATACTAAGAAGCTGAAATGCTCCACATTGAACAGGAAACTTTTTTTCATCTCCCTTAAAAAGCTGTCCCATTCCCTTCCACCAAATGTTTGCTCCGATTTCATCTTTCCAGAACACTCTGCAATTTGTGAATTGTTGTCAAGGTTGTGTTCCCATAGAAAGTATCAGGGCAGACTTTTTTTTTTTAAAGCAAAACTATTTAAATCAGCAACATTTGTACTGAGAATTATCCACTGCTTGGTCAATTGTTTGGACAATGAAATCACTAGAAGTTGTTTTAGCCAGAGAGAAAATTGGAAAATTCCCCATTCTTTTGAGGTGGTTCTCCCTTTTCACCCCACCCCTTTTGCCAAATGATAGTCACTAACCAACAGACTTTGCAGCCAAAAAACCTCTCTGGGAAAACCTAGGGGCTGTGCCAAGTTAGCTGCAGCTGCCTCCTGTGAAGTGTAAATGAGTCCCTCTTACCTGTTTGGCATGCAACCCAGCAGTAGCTAGAAAGCAAAGACTTTTTTTGGTGTCCCGTGATTACACCTCCAAGCAACTCTGTGTTTATAGCCCTGATAAACATCTACCCAAGATTTTCAGTCCTCAAGAACAGTTAGGCAGGAATGCAGGGAAAGGGAAACAAAAAAATGCCTCTTTCTTCCCTCCCAAGAAAGAAGGAGGGCTGGGGGAGTCAGGAGGGATGACCAGAGTTATAAAGGATGGGACAATTCAGCATGTGAAGAACTCATCCTCTAACACAGGCCTGGCCTGCCCAGGGGAGTTAATGAGCAGTCCCCTGCAGCCTGCCTTCATGCAGGATTGTTCTCTGAATGCAGCTGGCTGACTTCAAAGCAAAACTGAGGGAACACCCAGCCTCTCCCAAGAAAAAGCCACCCTTGATCATATTTACAGATGAGCAGGCAGCTTCAACAGAGAAAATGCCCTTTTGACTCCAGCTCTCTGCAAGTTTTATTTTGTCTCACAAACGAGGATGGGAGGGTGGTGATGCCAAGGAGGGTGGCCCACCAGTGCGAGTGAAGTGCTGCCTGGCTGGGCACTGCAAAGGCATAGCATGTACCCTGTGGAGCTGCTAAAAGGAAGAGAGGAGCCTAGAGAATGCAGCATGTGAACTGAGGACAGGCTTAAGAGGATGGTTCTCAGTGCTACACTTTCCTGCACGTGAGAGCTCTGTCTACAGCAAAGGGCTCTGTGTTAGAAAAGATGGGTGCTCTATTGGGCTAGGAAGGGTAGGGGGGAGACCAACATGAAGGGCTGGTGCCTGAAAGCCAGTAGGTCTCAGAGCCCACCAATTAAACAGCCCTGTTCTAGCCTGCAAAATACCCCATCATCCAAGAAATGTGCATTTTTCATGAACAAACTGCGTATCTCACACTGTCAAGCCCTAAACAGTTCTTCCCCACCTGTTGCTTCTTCACAAACCTGACTTCATTTTTGCTACAGGTTTTATACCAATGATTCTCAGCTGCGTACCTTCTCAGCCACTTCGGAGAGATCCAGGCTCTGCAGCTTGCCCGCGAGTTCATCCAGAAGGCGTGACTGCTCCTCTTGTTTAGCCTTGAACTGGGCCTCCTTCTCATTGATTAAGTCTTCCACTTCCTGCCGCGTTTGCGCTGACAGCTCCACGGGGCTATCAGGGTGAACAGTGGAGGCATTGACCCTCTCCTCTGCCTCCAGGGACATCTGGAAATACTTGGTGATACTATCTAAAGCCCCTGCAGAAATCAGATGGAGCTGCTCAGAAATGTGTTAAGTAACCCAAAGTAATTTGTATTATGGAGGTTGGCAGATGACACATCAGGGTTAACGATATGAATATCAAGTTAAATGAAACGCTAGCCTCTGCAGCTGTATTCCATGCCATTGCAAGGATGACAGAATTTGGCCTGCTGGGGGGTGGGGGGGCAGTTCATTTTTTTTGCTTGGTTGACAGTGTGTCAAGTTTGCTGGATTTTGAAGTTAAGCCTTTCTCTAACCCTATTGACTGAATTCTGCTTGCCTTGAGGGCAAAAGAAGATCCACACTTTTAGGTTTATAGGGCAACAGCCTGTTTTCTAAGGATTCACTTATCCCATTAGTTCTTACTGCTAGCCCTAGGATGTCTGGCTTATGGAGTCACTGCTTGGAAACTGGTCAGAGCTTTCCCAAGAAACAACTGCTTGATGACAGATGCTGATTTATGGAACTGTTAAGTTTTGGACAACTCCTGAAGAGGCCTTGAGAGGGCGTGAGGGACCCTGCCAGGGTGGCCATACTCTGCACCTTGGGGCAGCTTTCCTCTGCAGAATGCCACAAGTTGGGGACTCCCCTGTTCTACATCCTACTTGCCTCACTCTGCAAAATCCCACGTTCACTGGAAACAATCTCTGACTTCCTGCAAAGCAGGAATTAAAAAAAAAAAAAAAAAAAAATCATTTGTTTCAAGCTGCAATGAAGTCAGCTTTCAAAATTTCCAAATTCGGTGACATTCCTCTTTCTCCAGCAAATTTTGATTCTTGGCATGTTTCAGTGTGCCGATGGGCACACAAGGCTTGGGTGGCTCAGAAGAACTGGGCTTTTACGGTGTGCTCTTAGTCACCAAGACCCAGGTAGTTTTTCCAACCAGAAACAGCAATTTCACAGACTGGGGAGAGTAAGGGAGATCTTGGAACTGCCAGAACTTGGAACTTTCAGCTGTTGTGTCTCGTCTAAAATGTATTAATCAAGAGCCTTTAAGACAACTCTGTGCCCCACTAACTCAAGCTGGCTTTGCAATGTGCAGAGGGAGAGAGAGGGGGCGAGGGGGCAAAATAGAATTCCTGCTGCATCAGCAACTCTGCCCATGGACAGAAAGAAGCCGCCCTCCTAGCAACTGAGTTTTATTACAAGTCGGAAGATTAACCTGGTATTTAAAACCATACACTAATTAAATCTTTAGCTACCCCACTGCTTTCTCCCCCTTCGTGCGACACTTACCCCGAACATCAGAGATCTTGATGAACTCTAGCTGTTCTGCAAGTTCTTTCACCACATGGTCTAGGCTTTTGGCATCTGTCTCCAGCATGCTCAGGTCAGTGTCTGTGCTATTGCTCTTCACTGCTAAGGCTGACAGGTTTTCTTCTATGTCAGCTATCTTAACTGTAACATCTGCTGTCAGTTTTCTGTAAAACAGAGGCACAGGACTCAACAGGGGGAGGAGGAAGGGTAGTAAGCCTTGGTGCTTCACTTCACTGAAGAGTGGTGGTTAGAGCTGTGCCAAGCTTCTCCCACAGCAGGACTTGTCCTCCCTCAGTGGAGCTGTAAGTGATTTGTAACAACATGCCTACCTAGAACACTGTTTTGTTTGCTTTATCATACAAAACTACTTTTTAATCTACATCATGTTTATAAACTCAAAGCACCAAATTGCTCAGAAAACAGCTGCTTTGTGTAAGATTAACTGGAGGCAGATTCCAGAGGACTGGTGTAATGCTCTTGTACCATGGCAACTGCATAGGTCAGAGTTGACTACTATGATCCATACATAATTTGCTTCCCATCCCACACAGCTACAAATGCAGTTTTGATTACTACGAGCTCATGGGACAGATTTGAACTTCAGGAAACTGGGGGGGGGGGAAGCCTTAGTTTGAACACAATGGATTCTTTTAACTCCTCTGTAAAGATCCCTCTTCACCAGCCGTTTCTTTAGGGCTATGAAGGAAAACCTCCCGCCCTCAGAATTCAGCATGGCCTCAGTGAGCCATGGAGCAGGCTTTAGCTAGTGGGATAACCCTAAAAGGAAAAGCAAGTGTATGTTACACATCAATGCTGCTGCAGAACAGAAGTTGGCATAGGAAGCTATTCCAATCCATGGTGATCCCACCAAACACAGCATTTCCTCATTCTGAAAGAATCAGGCAGTATTCAAGCTCTATGATCAATTTACAGCTCTCTCAATAGCCCAACAGCCTGCTGTTTTCCAGGAGTCCACCAGACCCCAGTACTTCTATACAAGCAGAAAGGAGCGAGAACAGATACATACAAATGCATATGTTAGAGAAAAGCAGCTCCTCACCTGCTCTGACCTACCTCAGTACACACAGAGCCCAAATCTAGCGGCAACCCCCAGCTCTCCAGATGGAGGGAGGGAGCTGTAGGACACAAGCATATCCTTGAGACATCTGTGCTTTAATCCTTGGCCCTCTGCTTTGTGCAGCCCCCTTTACAATGCACAAGCAAGTTCAAGCAGTTGCACACAGAGCTAGAAAGCATCTGTAATCCTACCTGATGTTAAACTGTCCCATCTCCAAAAGCACAAACTACCATCTTTTGTATACTTAGCCCTAAAACAAAATATAAGCCTCCTACCCTGAGAAAAATGGAAACAATCCTTGTTATAAAGCTAGTGCTTCCCCCCACACACACTCAAGAGTGCAGAAAGGAGCACAAGCTTCCAACTCATCAGCTACACATGGAAATCCAGGAATTTAATCTCTCCCCTCTTCATTCTCTCACAGAATAGCAGTGTTTGTCCTTTGCCCCGGGGGAGCACAAGGCAAGCATGAGTGGCTCCGTGGTAATTAGCTGCCTGGCGTGCAGCAGGAGCAGGACAACCCCTGCCCAGAGCATGGTAACTGCACTGCTCCTACCTTCCCCAGCCACGTTTCTGCTTGTGGGACAGATGCTTACTGCTGGTGCTGAGCATGGCGAGGTGCTCCACCAGTGAGTGCTAGGAGCTGCAGTGTACCTCGCCCAGCTGGAGGAGCAGAGCCAGGGTGTCCCCAGCCCAGCATGGGGACATCAGTCACTCAAGTAAATCCCATCTCACTGGCACTCCCACTCCTTCCCACGCTAGAGACAACCACAATTGTACTCACTCTGCTTCCTCGAAGAGATTCCCAATGTTCTTCAGGGGCTCGGCAGCTGGATTTTGAGTGATGATAGTTTTAATTTCAGTGAGCTTCTCCTCCAGGGTGTTGAGTGTCTGCTGGTATGGGCCAGTGACTCCAGTGATTTTGAGGTCATTAGCCCTATCCAGGAACTGCTGGGTCCTATTAGCCAGCTCACTGATGATCACATCCCAGAGGGCGAAGCACTGGTGACACGGCACGCAGTTGGGGAAGAAGCCGGAGTAGCCCCGGGAGCACTTATCGCAGCGCGGCCCTTCCACCCCTTCGTTGCAGATACACTGCCCGGTGGCACGGTCACACTGCGGGGTCTGGATGCCATGAGGGTTGCAATCACATGCTGGAAGAAGAAAAAGGCATGTGTGAAGGCTATGGTGAGGGAAATGACAGTGACATTGGCAGGGAGAAAAAAAAAAATCGGTTATAATGAAGTGGTGAAATGAGTATAGAAGTGGTCCCTGTCTGGATTATAAAAAGCTAATTATGGATGTGTCTGCTTGGGTATGGGGGAACCAGGGCTGAGGGTGAAAGTGGAGAGAGATAGGGAAATAACTCTAGGAGAGACCAGGATTTGCACGTCTCAAACCCAGGCACAGTAATGGAGCAAGGAAGGACACTTGTTGCAACATTTGGTTATCAGTTGGAGAGCAACTGAAGACAAAGATCCCAGTTTCACTCCTACAAGTAGAGCAAGGCCTTCCAGACAGGAAAAGAAACAACAGGCAGGCACATAGCAGAGGGTTTAAGAACAAAACATGAGTGACATGGGAGAAGCGAACAAGGAACAACCATTTACTGTCTCCTCCAGCACAGGTGTAGGTATCACCTGAGGAATGCAGCAGATCAAAAACCAACCACCTTCCCCTGCACCTCCCACAAACAGCACAATAAAAGGAGACAGTTGATTACACAGCACTTAGTTAAGTGGCGGAGCTCCCTACAACAAGAAACTGCGGGTGCTAAAAGTTGAAGTGACTTCCAAGAAGAACACGACAAATTTATGGAGTAACAGCCCTTAAGAGATCTTCTATGCAGAGGTACAGGGCCTGGCTCAGGACATACTCCTGCCAGGGATGGTGGAAAAACATCCACAACATGCACTGAGGAGCTTTGCACAGGACTGATGGTTTGCATATACAGAAAATGGGAAAACATCAGGCAGTGAATAGTGGACTAGAACAAAGAATGTGGTCATGGGCAGCCCTGTCTGAGGGAGAAGAAAGAAGTCTTCTCCAACAGGGTGCTAACAACAAAGAGCCTACACACTGTTTGTAACAGATTTATTTTTTTAATTATTTCACACTTTGAGCACCAACTCAGGGGTTAGTATTCACACCTTCCTGAAATGGACTTACATTCTTATTTTATTTTTGTAACTGTGAACACCTACCCATCTTTATATGCTAGTCAGGTAAGACCCAGGGGCTCCAGGTGGTTGCCAAATTGGAGTGATAAGGTTTGGGCAACACCCTTTTTTAACAAGCTTTAGAATAAAGATGTACTACTTTGTCACTAACCCACCATAGAGAAGTTACTCAATTAACTTACTGATGCACGGTCATTTCTAAAAGCACAGACACACTTCGTACACAATAACACTATCAGGAGAAACGTTTCCATCCAGCGGGGCTGCCACTTGACCTCTCCTCCTCCTCCTTAATTATGCAGGCAACAGCAGCAGAGGAAATTACCAACCTGCAAGGCTTTTAATAAAGGGATGGCAGCAAAGAACAAAAAGAGAGGCCTTGAAAATATGTAGGTCATCTACCTACCATTGTGGCAGAGTACACCTGAAGCAGGTCAAGCACAGGTTCCTTAAACAGGAAAAATACTGTGATACCCAATAAAAGCCTTCACTTACACATCCATTTATCAGGCATCCCTGAAGGAGCTTAATGGCTCCAAAAGGTCCATAAATCAATTCACACACCCCAAGCACATGCCCCCTTGAAAAAAGGGCAAAACACAAAGCAGTTTTCAAGATTGTATGTTGTTTGCTTCAATGCCAAAACACAGTGGTGGTCTTCAGTTCAAAAATTACACAAAGAGCCTCAGCAGAACAAATCCCTCCTCAACAAAACGACTTTCTTGTACAATGTGAATATGATAGGCAAGAGACAAAAATAACTTCTGCTGCCTGCACAATTGAGCAAAATGGTCCTTTGTTCTTTGAATTATACCCTGACACAAGAGATTGTTTTTACTTTACATCGAAAGTGCTTAAGTAGTCAACTTGCCATGGAATATGTTCCCTGCAGGCAAACTGTCAAGTTCCTGTTTGAAGGTCAGTTAACCCTTCTGTCAACTAATAAGGCCCTCGATATAATGATGAATTGTCCAAATTCCTCTGCATAGAAAGGGGCTAAATGGCATGTGATTTTTCTCAAAGATCCTGAGATCTGATCAAGCTACATGAATACTTGCTGCTGGCAAATCAAATCACTATATTTACTTGCAGATTTAAAAAGCTTAAAGTGAGGAAAAAAACGCCCATGTTGGTAATTCTACTCCTGAATACCCACATGTTCAGGAAAGGCAGATGACATGGCTTTAGTAGCATTTACATGGTAATGTGAATTCCAAAATCTCTGGAGCCAGAAAATGCTGGGGAAGGAGAGAAGAGAATTTAAGTACTAACTTGTTTGCAAAGTGAAAGCCCAGGCTCCATAGCTGCCTGCTGGGAGATGATAAAGAGCAAAGAATTTATTCTAAATGCAGCACAACAGCTGGAAGAATCATCACATTTCTAGAATTCTGCAAAACTTCCAAACTGAACTTTGGGGCACCCATGAGAAAATTGCACAAGGTGGCTAGAAACATTACTGTGGGTTATTTCTCCATTTCAGGATTCTCTATCAAGCCCAGAAACAGGCAATACTGGCTCTGCACTACCTCAGTAGTGTGAATCCAACATATGTAAAATGGCTTTCAAAAGTGCTGGTTTCACATTTGCTCTTTCTTTTCTTCGTGATCTTCCCAAGTCATTAACTGTGCACAGGACCACACCAGCTTTCAAACCAAAGGGTAAAACTGAAGAAAATTTTATCTCTATTTTTAAGTAAAATCACATAGTTTTAAAGGAAACCAAGAAAAAGCCTCCCTCAGTAGTGGAATAAGAACATTCCAACCGTTTTATTTTCTTTCCATTTTGAAAATTTGGGAGGGATTTCTACATGTTGATGGTATACTCTCTCTAGCTACAGCCCTTGGACAATTCCTTGCTGTGGCACTGACTGAAACATTTTTTCAGTTCTCACAAAAGCATCACTGCTCCTCTTACAGCTCACATCCTGTAAGCAAACCTTTCACCTCACAAATGGCACATGCATGCCAGTGTTTGGTTACATGTGATTGTCTTTTATTAAAGTGTAGATGACCTTAGCCACACGCTTCTACCAGAGATGACTGAAACCATCTCTGTTCCTTGCTAGAGCCAGTCTCACTGTACTTTTATCAGAAGCTGGGGCCCAATTTCTGGACACAGCATTAATAATGAAATTAAGCCAGCCAGAAACCCACAGAAACTGCCCTCCAAGGTCGTGTGGAACAGGACCTCCACCATCTCCAACACCTCTAGTGGATGAGTCCCACATCATGTGCCCTGGCCACCACCAACAGGCTATTTGGAGCACATGCAATGCCATTGCAGGGAGCATCTTCCCTTTACAGCACGGTGGGGACCAGACCCTCCACTGACTTCAGCTGTGGCAGTTCTCAAATGGAGGAAGGCAAGCCCAGGCCAAGACCATATAAAGCCTTCTAGGTAGCGAGGAGTGCCTTCAACACCATGGGCCACCAGGCAAATAGCTCAGTGCACAGGTTTCACCTCTGCCTCCTGCAACGCCTGCCTACCAAGAGCCCGCTGGCTTCAGTCTCTGAGATTTCAGGGCAAAACTTTGTCCTAAAGTTGACAAAAAAGCAACTTTACACATCTATCATGCATGATAGTGGGTGCACATCCACCAAAAGGATTCATGTGACATTTGATTATCACAGCCAGTGAACTGGGATGTGAAAACAGGAGACACCTTGATTCCTATCACCTGCTAGAAACAGAGCAAACACCATGTCAGAATGATCCAGCACGTCATGCCCAGCATTGTTTCTGGCCAGAGTACCCCAGCATCACTTCTAACTACCGTGGAGTTCTTGCTTCTCTAACACCTCCTTCGCTAACAACCACCTAGCTATTCCTATGGCCACCATGTGAGTCAACCCCTATACAGTCCAGTGCTAATGATGCTCTCAGTTACAGCAGTTTTGCTTCCAATGTACTCAAACAGGCTAACTCAAACACAATCTTAAAAATATCGCCTGGCTCTGGAGATTTCGGCTCTAACCAGCACACTCATAAGTCTGATGTAACACCTGAGTAGCTATACCACATCTAATTTTAGCATATGCCTAGTTAATCTAATTTTTTTCCAAGAAGAACAAGAAAAACACAGGCACATCTAGGGATGCAGAAGTGTTTCAGGCATTACTCAGTAGCTAGCAATGGCTTTATACTCCACTTAACATAGTATTTGTGGAATAGGGAAAGACATGAAGTCCTGTAAGCTCCTTTTAAATGCCTTGCCTATGCTTACATGACTAGAAATTGGGAAGTGGTTCATTTTGCACTGCCAAACTACACAGATGTTGAGTTTACTCCGAGAGATTTAGATGCCTTAAACAGTTTAGGTTGGCAATGGCCTTCACGACAAATGGCTGATTACCCTCCCTTCATACAGAGGGGTGGACCAAGGCCGAGGTGAAGGGCTGCAAGTTAACATGGACGGGGCAGCTTACTTTGAAGATCAGCGTTAGACAGACATCAAATCTGTCCCTGGGTAACCAGAGCAGGACCCTGCAGTACCTCCCATGGAAAATATAGTGGAGGAAAAGAAGTCTTTTGAAATCATTGGCCAAAGATTTGAGGGTTTTCAAAGGAGCATTTACTATATTAAACAATAGGCTTCTGTTTTGAAATATCATTTTGGACCTGGGTGTATTGTTTTCTTTAATTGAGTGTTTAACTCAATCAGACATTCTTCAGTGGCATACACCAACTTAAGTGTGATCACATTTTTGACAGGAAATTTTCTAGCCAAATTCTTCAGTCAGGATCTGCTGATTAACAGCTTACAGGTATAAAAGATTGTAGCTGCATCTGTTCACAAACCCATGTCCACATAAGTGTATGCACACAGAGTATGCATGGGTAATTTTTATACCGCCTTGATCAATGCCTCTCTCTTTCAGTAATTTTTTTTCCTGATCTTAAAGATAAAAAGTAACACTTGTACATGCTTATTAAATGTAGTCTTGTAGAAACCCAAGGGGAGATATCCCAAAGAAGTAAATGACTAGCTCAGGTGGTTTGCTTTAAGCACATAAATATCTATGAACCATTTTATCTTCCACTTACTCTGAAAGCTCTACTACCTTTCCCTCTGATTTTAAATATTTAGAACTCACTTCCATTTAATTCAATAATTACTTCAATTATTGTTATTAATTCAGTAACACTGTAGTTCAGTATGTGGCATATTTGCATATCACTTAAACTAAGGTGTCTCAGAGCAGTTGCTACTACAGCCAAGATGATATAATGGATACTGAAAGGGCTGTATGAAGATCAGTCTGTGTAATGCCTTATTGCAGGATGCTAGGAACAAGCGAGTGCCCTGCATCATCCTACACAATACAGAAATCATTTTTTCAGAAATATTTTCTTTACTGCTTGAGATCAGGGATGGAGAACATCAAATGTTTACCTCCTCCACAGCAAAAAAACAAAGGGTTTGTTCAAACATGATTTCCTGGCAACATTTCTCAGTGGCAGTGAGGCACTATGATGAGAAAACCATTCAGCAATTTGTAAGGTTGAAAGTTTTGCAGAGCTAGCAAATTTCTTCTGAATAATCAGCTATTGATTTAAATTACCCTGTAAGCATATTGCTAACTCCTCAGCATTACGATTTTCAGTACAAGTGTTAAGATAAGATCCCAGCCTAGAATTACTAGAGTTGTGCTGCATTTTAACATGCTAGCAGACTTTGCCAAAAGGACAATTTTCTGGAAACAATCAATATACATTACAATATTTTAAGACCACAGGTCAATTGAAATTATGAAACTCAAAGTGAAAACTGTATTTCCTTTAGCACAGAATTTGTCTGACTTCCTTTAGACACTTATCACAGATGGAAAAGAAACATCTGCTAGTCTTTCTCTCTGCACCATAAACACCTCCTATAAAAGCAGTCTATGTGACTAGTTTTAAGACCCAGGTGTTAAATTAAGATTATGAAGCCTATTGTAAAAGGCAATAGAGTAATTTTCAGTGAACAGATGTTTCGGCACCAGGTACATAACAAAGACTAAAAACTGAGAAAAACAACTTTCTGCCAATGCCTGTAGTGAGTATTTGATAAAAATGTGACTTTTTTTCATCTTAGTTCAATTAAATCCTGTTTTTTACAATAGGGCTTGATACTCAAGTCCAACACAGAAAAACATTGACAAAGGTATGCTTCTTGTAAAGGGGAGACAGCAATACAACCTAACTTTCAATCTTATATAGTGCCTTTTACTAAATGCACTCTGTTCTGGTTGTTAATTAAAAGAGTAATGACAGTAAAATTGTCATCTCCTTTATATAATATTATATGAAACACATAAACTTCAAATATCTGCTGTGCAAGGGCATTGTTCAAGCTGCCTCTGCAGCCACACCGTAACTCAGAGGCTTCACAGGAGCCTGGAGCCTCCTGCCAGAAATGTGCTTTACAGGCTGAAGTTGGTGCAGAGCTCGGCGTGCCTAGTCCTGCACTTTGGTTGCCAGGCTTTGGAAAAACTCCAGCAGAATGCCTGGGAGACTTGAGTTTGATGCCCTTGCTCACTGTAATCCTCACAGGGACCTGCACGAGGCCAACAGAGATGTGCTGGGCTTTTTCCTATCCTCTACACCTCTCCTGTGCTTGTTTCAGGCATTATGTTAAATTAAACAAGTAACTGTGGTTTTTTAAGCATGGAGTAAGCAGTCTCTGAAGACCCAGTCCTACAGACTCTCTGTGGTCTGTAATCCCCAGCGGACATCTGTGTATGGTGGGAGCGTACCCAGTACCGAAGGGTCGAGATGCTACCCAAACATAGGCACCTAGCTTAGCTTGCCCCAGTGGTCTGGTCCCACTGTAACCACTGGGTCATGCAGAGAGAAGACATCAGATCATGCTCTCTCTCCACCACAGGGAACACAAACTGCAAATCAAAGCACTCAGACCAGGTGCAAAAACCTGCGTCCCCCAGCTTCTGCTTCACCATCTCTGATCTTACCAAAATTTCTACAAAACAAGTCACAGGCAGCAGCCTGCAAGGTCACTGTCACCAACGGGGACAGCAGGGAAGCGTGCCCTGGAGTCTGGTTTCCAGTGGAGAGTGCTGGGACCCTGGGGCCACATCCACAGCTCGGCACTGCTGCAAGTGCCTAGGAACCCGTGGGGGGCTGCAGCCCCCAGCCTGTCCTAGATGGGCCATTTTGTACATCTCCACATAGCTGTGTAGAGGTTTTTTGCAGGCACTTGTGTTCATATGACCACACACTTTGGTTTTTTTTTAGCAATTAAAAAATTTGTAAAGGGTGTCACAGCAACATGGGCAGTACAGTCCCCATTTCTCAGCAGGAGCTTGTGTCTCTTGGTGCCAACAGCTTGAAGACCTCTTGTGAAGAGATCACATATTACTGTCCCTTGAGTGATGCACCATGTGATTTCCAACCTTGAGCAGAAGCCACTTGCCCCAGCCAGTGGAGGTTCCCACACTGGAGTCATCGGGACAAACATCCACACCTCCACATCAGGTCACTGCCCACAGTGAAGACTGTCCGTCCATACTCATATGGTTCAGAGCTCTCGCCATTCCCTCTCCAGATAGGTTTGTATTTTCTTCCCGAACACAGCACAAAATGTGGCCGTATTGGCTGCTTGGGCCAGCATGAGCAGGCCACTGAGGGCAGGTGGCAAATGCCATGGCCAGGAGTCCACATGTGCCCCTGCAGCTGGAGCTGACATCTTTGTGATGAATCCCCAACTCAGTTCCAGCTTCACCTTGGCCACAGGCCATATTTAAGCTATCTTCCAGGGGCACTGCTCTGCAACTCCTTAAACAGCAGTTTTCCAGTTCACCTGCAAACTGCTTACCACTGAGAGCTGCTACCTGCCCACAGAGCAGCTGCACATCTGCCAGCCTGAACATTCCCGCTCTGCTCGCTGGGACTAAACGAGGCCTGAGAAGTTGCTTCTTTCCCTGCTGAGGAAGGATGGGAGTCAGGGCAGGAAGCACTGACCCTACCATGCTGGGGAGACTCAGCAGCACCACAGGGCTGGATGTGCTCCATGAGCGAGCACATGCTTGGAACCCATCTGGGGCATCATGTCACAGGCTGCCGCGGCTCAGTGCTGGGCACTGGCTCTCCCTACCCGACACAGAGACCGCCTGTTGGATGCAATCCTGAAGGAAAATCTGCATTTCCACCTGAGCGAGTCTCCCATGTCACTTAGGGGCAGCGGTTTGGAAGGAGAGTGTAAAAACATTTGCATTGTAAAAACAGTCTCTGAAGAATATATCCTCTCTTTACTTCATTAAAAAGCAGGTCTTCACATGCTCAAAAGGCAGCACAAACTCCATCAGAGATCAGAAATGCTGGTACACTGCAAAATCCTGCTGATAAGGTATGCAGGTGGACTCCATCAATAAACCCCGATGGAGACAGCTGATACCAAGAGACAATCCCTGCCCTGGAGCCAGCAGGGTCAGCGCCCCTCACCATGTCAGAACACACACAGCCTCCCCGAAAAGGCTGCCTCGCCCCCCAAGAAACCCAATATGTACTCAGGAACTGGGACAATTCCCCAGTCCTTTCATCTGCTGCACTAACCAAGTAGCTGTGACCTGCCTATCTGGTTAGATAATGGGCTCTAAGGTATCTCTATTGTAAGGGATTTATTAAAGACCACTGCAAGCACATTCCTCCCTGCAGGAAAAAATACCTTAATCTACTGCAAACCCTCCTGGCAAAGGCTCCTATTTGAACAGATTGGAGATACAAGTTTGTTCTGGTCTGGACAGTGTTTGAAGTTTCTTTTCCAGCTAATGAACAGACTTGTTTATAATAAAAGGACAGAGAGCATCCAGCTTTCTAAACAAGCAACTTCATGGCGCTCTGTTTTGCGGCATACAGCTATGGCTAACCTGCTGCATCGTCTCCGCTCGCTCCTTTATTTTCAGCTGAAATATAAGGAAAGTCTCTTACTAAATCCAAAACCTTATTTCTTCAGGCCCAGTCTCCCTAACAAGACACAAGAGGAGACAGTGGTCTTCCACCACCTACAATCGAAAGGCAAAGGAAACTGGTCTCTGGACCAATTCTCAAACCCAAACACTTGTGATGTGTTTTCTTACCACACCAGCTTACCCGAGAGCATTGCAGCTTAATGGTTAAAGGAGAGTTAGTTTCTACACAGAGAGGTTTGTTTCTAAATAAGGGTCCAGCAAGCGCCAGGTCGGGCTCCTGCTGTGCCTCCCATCCCTGGAGACACCAAAACCCCAGGGGACAGACCCCAACATGCCTTCCTCCCTCACTTCCAAGGCTCATGAGGGCACTGGCAGGGAGCACCGGAGGGGCTGCTCCTGGTGGGGGTGTCCCAGCACACTGGGGGGTGACGGCACGCCTGGCCACTGGCCACCAGGCCATTTCCAAAAGGAGCAGGTGGAGCAGGTGCTGGGGTTGGACTCACCTCGGCACTCCACGCCCGGGTCACCCCAGAAGAGCTCCTGGCACTCCCGGCAGGTTCGGCCTCCAAAGCCCGGCATGCACTGGCACTGCCCTGTGAACTGCCAAAACAAACCCCAACAGGAGATGTGACCACTTCAGCAGCAGCCCGGCCCCACGCCGGAGCGAAGGCCAAGCTGTCGGAGAACGCCCCGCGCTCCCCTCACCTCATTGCAGGCAGGCCCGAGGGAGCGTGCGGGGTCGCAGCCGCACTGCTCGCAGCCAGCGCCGCTGGCGAGCCTCCACGTGTGGGGGGCACAGCGGTCGCAGGTCTGCCCCACCACGTTGGGCAGGCACCGGCACTGCCCCGTGGCCGCCTCGCACCGGCAGCTCTCCGAGCCCTCGCAGTCCTCCCGGATGGTGCCCAGGTAGTTGCAGACGCACTCTGTGAGGCAAAGAGTGTGGCGCATCGATGTCAGCCCGTCCTCTCGTAACCAGACTGCCGCGAGTTCGCATTTAGTTTGTTCTCCGAGTCCCCAGAGGTGTGCGCAGGTGCTGGCACATGCCAATGCCCGTGGCCAGGCCTGGATTAGCCAGCCCTGAATGACACCCAGCACCACACAAGGGCCCTCCTCATGTCCCAGGCTGGCCGCCTCCACAGCTTCTGCCCCAGCACACAGGAGGTGACAGGAGCCGCTCATTCAAGCGGCCCAGCCTTCCCACTCTTCTCCTCTCCTCCCTCTGTACACAACCGAAGCCCGAGCCTGCCCAGCTCCTGTCAGCTGGCTACAGTGGCGGATCTGCTTGCAGCGGCCGATGGCGTGCCAGGCAGAGCAGGGCTCTGCTCGCCCACACAGCAACCTGCCCGCCTTGCCGGGCTGCGTCTGGTGCAGAGGGAGAGGAGGGTCTGCCTCCCCACCGCCCGGTTCGGCTCCCCGCCACGGCCCTTGCTCCCACTGTCCAGCCACATCTGCAGGGACGCTGGTGTAAACAAAAGCCAAACCCTCACCCCACCACCCCCATCTCTGGAGAAGAGGTAAACAAAGACTGCTAACAAGAGGGCAAGAAACCCCCCTCCCGCAAAAGCCTCGTCCTTTCAGCACATGTAAATGCTGTCCCTGCTCTCCCTGTCAAATGTAAAGGACTCCCCTCCCGGCCAGGAGCCCCGCTGAGTTGCAGGGCAGCTGCACACAACTCCAGCTGAAGGTAATGAGGTTTCCCCTCCACCCCTAAATGCTCCCAGGTAAATTAAAGAGTTCAGGCAGCCGCTGCCACCCTGTGACATGGCTGGCGGAAGGGTTGCGGCCGTGTCTCCCCACTCACTTCTGCAGTCCTGCTGCAGGGCGCTCCCGTAGTAGCCCTGTTTGCAGAGGTGGCAGTTTTCACCCTCCGTGTGATACAGGCACTTCATGCATGTTCCAGTCTTCTTGTCACAGGCCTCCGGGTCAGTGGTGTCGATGTTGTTGTTGCACTGGCACGGCTGGCAGGCGCCGCCAACCTCGTCGGGGCTCCCAAAGAAGCCAGACGCACATTCATCACATCGACTGCCTGTTTGAACAAACAGGCACGGTGGGAATTACCATCACGGCTCGCTAGCATGCAGCCCCATAAACGGCAAGACTGAGGCAAGACAATAAAGGCCATTAACGGGGGCAACGTTAATTGGATCGTGCTCAAAGCAGCAGAGGCAGTGCTTGGTGAGACTGCAGCAGCTTGGTGCAGCATGGATGGAACTGCCTCAGGCACCAAGGCATGGTGCCGCAGCCCAGCTGCCAACACGCTTGTCCCCTCGGTTCCACTGCTGTCCTGCCCACCTCTGCCGAGCACCAGTCATCCCTCGCCATGCTGCTGGGGATGAGGCTCACAGTGGTGGTGCCAGCATCACCTGCACAAGCCACTCTGCCATGGCATGTTCCAAGTGCTGCCAACCTCCAGCAGCAACACATTGATGCTGGTACTGTGGTCACATCCGACAACCCATATGAACATACCCCTTCTCACCAGAAGGTCCAACCCAACCATCCCCCCTCCGCACACCCGCCAAGTACCTATGTATCCCGCACTACAGACACACACGACTTGCAGCGTGACCGGATCCTGGTAACAGCCGCTGGCAAACTGGCGTCCGCTCTCGGGGCCATCAGGGCAAGGGCAGGGGCGGCAGTGGTCGCCTGATCCCAGGACGGGGTCTCCATAGTAGCCAGCCTGGCACCTGCACAATGGGGTACACAGCATGCAGGGGACCACAGGCAAGCAGACTGCAGCCTCGCCATAACTACACTCAGGTTTTCAACCACTGTGAAGGATCAAAGGGCAGAAACATCCTTATGGCTCTCCCACGCCACTCACACTCTAAGCAGCTGTGCTCACAGAGGCAAATTTTCCTGGCTTATGCCAGTGTGAGAGCAAGAGATCCAAGGCATGTGACTCTCAAGAGGCTTGCAATGGCGTAAGTCTCTCGGAAGCCCTGGGGTCCTGCAACATGCTCTCAGCCGCCTGGGCAGGCACTACTGGAAGGCGCAAGGCTGTGGGCAGGGAGGAGGGGGTCCCCGCTCCCATCCTCCTCCGGGACCACCAGTGCTGCTCTGGCTCCCAGGGTCCAGACACTCTCCCCGTGGCTTCACACCCACCTGAGCACCAGCGCCACAGGGGAACAGCTGCTGCACCAATCCTGCTGTGAGGAGGGAGAGGGACCGGGGATGGGGCGCGCACACCGTACCTCTCGCAGTTGTGCCCCGCCGTATGGTCCCGGCAGCTCAGGCACTCCCCGGTGAAGGGGCTGCAGTCATCAGCGTGGCCGTTGCAGTGGCAGGGCTGGCAGCTGGGAAAGCCCCAGAAGCCGGGCAGGCAGCGGTCGCACTGCCGCCCATACACCCCAGGGAAGCAGTGGCACTGGCCTGTCTCCGCGTCGCAGAAGGCGTTGTAAGAGCCTCGGGCATGGCACTCGCACGCTGCAAGAAGAGGGTGAGAGGGGCTGCGTTTCCACAGCAAACCCTAAACGCAGGGTCCCAATCGCAGCGCAGCCCAGAGCCATGGGTTTAACATACGTCGGCATCCGCTCGGCCCGAACCCAAAGGTGCCAGGGGCGCATCTGTCGCACTGTCTTCCAACGACGTTGGGACGACACTGGCACTGTCCTCCGCTGGGGTCGCACACTGAACTCAGGGAGCCCTGGGGGTCGCACTGGCATGCTGAGTGGAGAAAAGCATTGGGGGGAGTGAGTACCATGGCGCAGGACATGAACCACCTGCCTCGTGTCATGCACGTGCCTTCCCCATGCAAACTGCTCTGCCTGCAAGCGCCATTCAGCTTCCAGGTGCGGTATGCCCTAGAAGCAGATGGTTACGTACATAATGCGGTCTCGTGTAATAGCGCAGAAATGCTGAATATGATGTTCTTGCAGACATCCGTCATGGGGGTTTTCACAACGCTCCTGCTGTTTTCCAGACACCGGTATCTTTGGAAAGTTTCCCAAGCACTGTTCGTGACCACATCTTCGCCTGAGCCTCCCACTGTGAATATGTCCAGTGATTTGCAGTACGGCATGAGAACAAGCTACAAAACAATTTTACAATGACAAAGTGTCACTATTTATAAATAGCCTCCACCCAAATTACGAAAATTCAGTATTATCCCACTTCCTATCATCCTTTTTTGGCCAAAAAGCAAACAGCCAGACACAATTTGGAAGGGAAATGACAGTATTTCTCTAGTTTTTGGTGGAATAATTCTGGTATCTACCAAATTCTTACCAAATCTACCAAATTCTATCCATTCAAAAGAAAAAGATTGATGCTGACATTCGTGACATATATGGCACACATTAGCCTCCCCAAAGAAACCACAGGCCTGTGGAACTAGCTACAGTCCTGTAAAATACAGCAAAAGCCTCTTAGCAGAGAAACAATCCACATACTTTGCGACTGAAGAAACCTACGCTGCTTTACATTGTTCAGTTAAAATCTGGCTTCAGCCATAAGCAATGACACTGTAAAATATTACTTTGGATTTACACAGACATGTGCCAGAAGAGATGCAAACTTTCAGGCTTTTAAACACACTTTTACCCCAGAACATCCCTGAAATAATTTCTGCTCACAGAGTCAATGAGCGTGTATGGGCTCTCCGTCTCCGTATCCACTGAGGAGTACTGGGGCAGCTCAAGGCGGATGGTGTAATTCAGCCCCTTCTCAAAGCAGACGGGCCGTGGGAGAACGACGTATCTGGATTAGGAACGGGAAACAATTCTTACTTCAAATGTCCAGCACCATAAAGCATTTCAGATGGCCCTATAAAGCAATTGAGATAACGGAAAGCAGCCAAGACCGGGCAGAACAAAAGCTACATGTGAAAGGTGGTTTGGAGGCTTGTGCAAGTCAGAACCGGAAAAGCTTATCGGCAAGGTAAAGAGTCATACCGATGTTCGCTCACAGGCTGTGCAAACACTTCCCTGCCTCTTTATTCAGTGAACAAAACAAATTGGAAAACAAGAATAAACTTAAAAGCTTTGAGTCTATGGACACAATGCTAAATATGTTTTTATAACCCACTGGAAATTAAATTTCATCCATTTTCATAGAAGCCACTGCAAATTGAAAACATGATGTTACTCTGTTTCAATTTTTAAAGTGTTTTTTCTCTTTTTGGCCCATCCAGTTATACCTACCTGGAGCCGGGTGACAGTGAGACGACCTGATTATCATCATCAGGAACCGTATTGCCACACCGGCTACCCGTGGGAATCTTGCCTGGCCGCGAGACGCTGATCACAGCTTTTTCCCACTGATCTGGCAACTGGAGGGAAAAAAAGGCTGATCAGCATCAAGCAATGGCTGTAAGCTCCCGGGAGCATCCAGAGCTCAGGCCGGGAAAAGCATGCGCGCAGACGGGGTGGTCACTGTGCTTTGGGGAGGATGGGGCTTGCAGCTCCAGCACCAATGGGGCATCTACCAGCTGCAGGTTTGCACAGAGACAAGACCAGGCAAGTGCCCCTGGGCATCCTCCAGCATGACAGCCTCTCTCCCTCCCTCCCAAAAAAACGTGACTAGGTATAGGTGGTCAGCAGCCCCATCAACAGCACAGCATCAGCGGGGATTTGGCAACCTCCTCTCCCCCCACCTTTGGGTAACTGCACCTGAGTATTTCACTGTGGTCAATTGCTGCCAAGCTCTAGATAAGGACCTGAGGGGATTTTTCTCTTTCCCGTCACTCTGTGAATTATCTGCAGCCAAAACTGACTGCTTGCAAACTCTCGGCTGCACGCATTCAACAGCCAAGACAGGCAATTTGCCTCCTAAGGCGCATAACAGGGTTTCCACCCACTAGAAGGCAGTCTGGCTGGTGCCAAATTTATATTCTAATCCGTCCTGACAGGAGTTTTTAATTTGCTCATTAAACAGGTGCTGAAACAATGCAATAATGAAAGAAACTGTAAAGCAAATAATACTAGTAATAGTCAACATCTTGGATTTTCACATATCTCAGACATTTAACTGAGTGTCCATCCTTGTCTTTGAGTCTTGGTGACTCCTGGAAGTGCCAGGCTCCTGTCAGTCGTGCACCAGGACAGCCAACACCTGCCAGGAGGCAGCAATGCCCGTACTCACAGACCTACCTGTGGCTCGTAGCGGACCAGAATATCGTACTCCATGGAATAGGGGATGTTGTCAATGTAGAATTCCAGGTACGCGCCCTCAGGGACCCTTACAAATCCTATGCCTGTCCATGACGGTGTGCGGTCTGGCGTGTATTGGCGCTCTATTATGTTTACTCCCTACAAAAACAGGGAACATGGATTTTAACACTGATCCATTAAATTTGTGAGCCCCATGGAAGTGCATGAAGTTATGAGTTCTGCTGATGGATCACTTCTGGATCACAGCATCCATCATTTGCATCCCAGTGAACATGAATTCTCTTTGAAACCCATATGCGTGCAGCCCTTCCACTTAACAATACACAAAAAGCAAGAAAGATAAAATAAAACAACGCTGCACAACTCTTCATCCTTTCTCTGTTATGGTGGAGAATTTAATTTAGAAACTTGAGTAACTAATCTACTAGCTATGACATCTCGTTCACCGTAAGGACTTTCACATCATACTTGTAGGATTTACTGCAGTGGCACATAACTGCTCTATTAACTGCCCAAGCTGAGTGCTAATTACTTCCTGACTACACCAGGCTGCTCCAAACCAAACCACTGCTCAGGATAACATTCGAAAAGCAGATCACAGCCATCATGAGTAGGGTGTCACTAAATAACAGAGATCCTAATCATTGATAGATATTTAATAGCCAAATCAATATGTGGTCACTCCTTTCAGTCTGAGGTGCCAGGTTTTTATCTGCTTTTCTTTATATAAAGCAAAGAAGAGGAAAAAGGCAACAGAAAATGGAAACGTGTGGCGCTCAAACTTCCCGTTTCAAATATCTCTGCATCCACGAATAGTTCTCTCCATAGAACAACATCCTGTGCATTCCTAAGGAAGCTGCTTCAGTAGAAAGGGATAAAATATAAGGAAACGTCTCTCTATATATACACATCACTTCAGGATGTCCCCTCATGTATTCTCACACTCTTTGAAGAGAGCCTGGCTATAAGTTATTACCCTTGGCTTTGCAAAAAGGGTTGGAGCTCCCCAGAAAGGATTGCAGGCAGGACATGAGTGAGGGCATGCAGCTGTGGGCAGCACAGGGCTTGGCACTGCCTGAAAATCCCTGCGACTCTGTGCCACTTCATTTTGTCTTGTGCTGCGTCCCTACATGGGAATTCAATATTTTATTCTGCCAGATTTGTAAGAAAGCTTTTCAATATTGGCATTTTTTAAAATGGTTTGTTCTGAAGGTTTCAAAAGGCAAACCATCGGCACATCCCCTCTCTGCTTGGCAAGGTGGGTTTTCACACCAGGCTCCTCCATCCCCAAGCCTCAGTGGGGCCTCAGGTACCGCCTCTCCAGTCAGGCAGACACAAATGCACCAAAACCCCTGTGCCAGCTCACATGTCCTCCACTGCAGTCCAACTTCTGCTCTGCATCATCTTCCCTCTCTGCGGTTACCTAAGAGCAAAAATCCTCTGCCTTGGCTGAAACTGCAAAGTGGCTGCATTTTGCCTGAAATAAATAAATTACGACTAAATGCCCCAACTGCAGGCAGACAAGGATCTACTGCTTTAGAGAAACCATTATCTCATCTCCTGGCTCCTTGCTGGACACAAAAATAATTGATGTAATCACCTAGCTGCTGTTAATGAATTAAAAGCAAGCCTGTGCCATGGTGAACAGAAAGAGCCAGAGACCCTGATGTACCATGCCAGCGGGCAAAACAAACTAGAGGCAACCTCACTTACAAAAACAGTTTTTTGCACAATCAACTACAGTTTTAGTCATTAATAAAAGAAATGCTACTGATGTACAGAAACTCTAAAAGCCACGGCAGTGTGATTAAATGCGTGCTTTGTTTCCTCCCAGTTTCAGTGGCACCAAAGAGAAGAGCCAGTGTTGGTGTCTCACTGCTCTTGAGATAAGAGCGGAAGGAAAAGTGCATGCAGTGGGTGCGTATGCTGCGGGGTACAGAGAGGGATGCTAACAGGAAACTAACTGTACAGTCATGATCAAAGAAACAGGTTTACAAAGAAAAATGGCAGTTTCCCCCCATAAATTACTCCATTATTTATCGATACTAAGGTTGAAGAGCTACAGGTTGAGAGTTTTCTGATACAATTCAGTTTTGCGTTTTCCACATTTTAATTGCCAAACACTCAGGGTATAAAACAGAGGCTTCCAACACCCAAATGGTGAAGCCATTTTCCCACAGCTGTCCAGACACACCAGCCCACTAAAACTGCTACTCACGGGACCCAAGCTGGCTTCCTCTGCCTCGTAGATGTAATGATCGAGTGAAATGAAGTAATAGCCAGGCTCCACCTGGTTGCACTGACGTCCAAACATGTGGGGCCGGCATTCGCATTGGCCAGATTGACTCGAGCAGCTAAAATGGAAGAGCAATGAATTTACAACACCTCTTGGCTACACCGAGACAGTGCTAGAGCTATCTTCCGCTTTGACGTTTTAAGTAACACAGGAGGAGAAGCACTTCTGGACACAGCTGCGTCTAGACATGAGATGTTCTCAGGCTCTGCAGCTGGACCATCTGCACTGCTAAAATGGCAGCACAGTCCCAGGAGCAGTCTTGGCTCAACCCAACTATCATTCTCCCAAACAACTCCTAGGCTCAGGCTGGGAGTGAGCACAAGCCAGGGACCATTTCCAGTAGGCAGTTTGCATGTGGTTTCCTCTGTTTGGATGGCAAGAAGATTTCATGCTACGGATGCAGGTGGTTCCCTGGGGCCAGACAGCAGTCCTGGGAGAGCTTCACTTACTACCACAGACGTAGCCAAGAGGCATGTCTGTCCTGCAAGCTGAGGGCAGCCTTCGGCACCAGGCTTGCAGGCCATGCAAGCAGTGTATCTGCTTCTACGGGCTCAGGCAAAAGCAAGAACGTGCATGACCCTGCATGCCCCGGGACATCTAGCTGCAAAGCACATCCCAAGAGGTCGCCCACCAGCAGCTACACATAGGGAAAAACCATGCCTGCCTGCTTTAAAGTAGGACAGACACACCCAAAGACATGGGACAGACAGAGCCATCACTGGGGAATGCAGAAGGTCTGTCCAGGCTGACATACAGCAGCTCCACTTCCTTCATAAGGAGCCATTTTCTTTTCTTAATAGAGCTCTATCCCCAAACTGCCTTTTGGTGGTTTTATTGTCCCCAGAGAGTCCGCCCAGCATTATGAAGAACTCTTGGGCAGGCTGTATTTTTGCACATGCCTGGTCACACTTTTTCATAGGAAGGTTTTTTGGTCCATCAAAACAGGCCCCTTTCTTTAAGTCTGAGTGGAATTTAGAAACATTTTCTAAAGTCAGACCCCTCTGGTTTCCATGGAAAATCTCCAGGCTTCTCAAGCTCCCATTCTAAGAGTAATTTTTAACTGAAACCACTTTTGAAAATGCAGAGATTCACTTAAACGTCCACTTTGAGATGCCAGAAGTGCCCTAGCTGCCCCAGAAGGGGAGCTGGGAAGTTACCCCTCCGGGGATGGCAAGGACTTCACTGCCTGGGTTACAGTGCAGGGATGAATTTCGGGCGAGGTGTGGCTGCCCCAGGCACTGCATCCCACACCCTGAACCGGAGCCAGGAGGTGGCAATCCGGCAGCTAAGGAGAGGAGCCCCGGCGGGCGAGGGCGAAGCTCCCCCTTCCCGCTGATGTTAGAGCGCGAAGCCAGGAGCCGGAGCCAGGCTTCGCGGCTCTCCTGCGGCCGGAGGAAAGCACAGCACAGCTGCTCCCTGCCCTTGCTAGGACACCGCATGTCCCCTCCCCACATGGTTTTGCAATCGCTGGGCTCAGCACATGGGAAACGGGCTGCAAAGCCTTGCTGGGCTGCGGCTGAGCCGTACCCCAAGCCCCTGGAAGTGGCTGCACTGGGGGAACCATTACGAGCTGTGCGGCGTAACCGATCTGTGCGGAGGGAGCAAGCATGGAGGAGTAAACAATCACTAACAACCACACCGCTGTCTGCCAAGGGGTAATAATTCACTCAGGAGTGCAGGGGAGAGGCAGGCCGCAGGACATTCCCATGGTGATCCCGGCCACAGATGGGGTGTCTGCAGGCTGTGACAACCTACAGGAGTCACACCGGGACCAGTCCCAAACTCCCCTGGTGTGGTCCCGTGGGCACCAGTGGGAAACAGTTCGTCCACCCTCTTGGGAAACTTACGTGGCTTTAGACAAAAGCAGGATGTTTCAAAGGGTTTGTGGAGGAGAAGAGGGGGGAAAAAAAAAATAAAATAAATGAAGGAACGTGCTGTTGTTGAAAAGCCTGGGGTCAGAGGTGCACCTAACGCACAGAAAACTGCTCTGGTCAGAGGAGCGGTCTGGCTATGCAGCACTCCTCTGACCAGGCATTTAAGCCAGGACTTTCCATGCTCTTACTGACGGATGCAGCGCCAAAACCTATGCTTTTCTCTGAAAAATCTCCAGCTCCCCAACGGGCACTTCCAGGTCCACACCCCATCCCATGCAGCACCACTGGGGCAATGCAGCAGTGCTGTGCGGCTAGCACGCTTCCCCCAGTGCTGGTCGACAGACAGACAGACTGGCCAAAGTGCCAATTCAGGAGCAAACCAAGAACCAGCCTGACAGCCCATGTTACCACCTGATTCCTGCTTTGATCCTGCAAGAGCAAAGCTTTGACAGGGACCATAAGCCAGGTTACAGCCAAGGCAGAGCTCAATCCATGGCTGGCTCCTACCCTGGTTGACCAAAGGCAGAGCTACACTAAAACCAGTTCTACATGTTCACCTGCACCAGTGGCACAAATGGAGGCTGCTCAGCATGGAAAAGACATGGTTGCCTCTGTCACCCCTTGCCACAGTCAAGACCTGACACTTTCTGGAGCAGAACGATGGTCCCAAACATCCTCCTCCAGAGCACATTGAGCCCTGGATGTTGCGGTTGCAAACAAAACAAAACTACTGGGGTGAATGATTACAGGAGGGTAACTGGGCTGAGACTCACTTGTTGTTCAGCGCTCCTCCCTGGTCGCAGTCGCATGGCCGACATCCATCCATGTCGTTGCTCAGGCCCCAGTGCTCAGGCTGTGGGAGGAAAACATCACCAGCGCTGTAACCCAGTGCCAATTTAACCCCATCTACCCCAAAGGTACATTTTGAAATACTCGGCATAAGCTACCCCGGACTGCCCCCCAGCCCATGAATCCTGCTCCCCTGGTTGTGGGTCTACCCCTATAACCATCAACACAACCTCCCCCCTGCTTTCCTCCACCTTGTTGACCATCTCAAGGGCTTGAGAAAAAAACCCACATCTTTCTACCTAGCTTTAAAAGCAAGATTCAGGAGGACCCAAGCTCAGAGAGCTCACTCCTACTGCACCATTTACACCAGTTTGGGCTCCTGACCCATGAAGGGCTTGGAAAATCACAGCCCAGTACATCACACCGCAGCAGAGAGCCACATGTGGGGCAATGGGGCTTTGTGCCGGGCACTGCCCTTGCAGGGCTACTACTCTGCAACTTGCTTGCTGGACAGACAGACAGACCTGTTTAGCTTTTCCATGTAGTTCATTGTTAGATAAGACAGACTACCAGCGTTTACACAAACACATACAGTTATCTGACAGCGTGTTTCTGTAACACTCCAGCACGCATAAACACTATATGAAAATGTATGCGTATGAAGTAATCCCTGCCTAAAATAACGGCATGTATAGAAAGCAATTTTTTTGCATTGCTTCTCTGACCATTTTGTCTTTCACCCCAGTGAGGGCTCCAGCAGAACTGCCCCACATCACTCATTGTCCTGTTAAACCATGACACTCATTTTCACAGAGCAACCACTACAGGTATCCTAATGTCTCACTCCTTATGGTCCCGGGAATAAATCTGGATGCTCCTGTCTGCCTTGATGTGCCTCCCAGCCCCCTGTAACACAGCGTGCTTCACGGCTCCTGACATCCCAAGGTGCCCGCTCCAGCCTGAATGCCAGATGCCCACTTGCAGGCAGAGATGGCAGCCAGCACCTTGCTCCACACTTTCCACACGCCAGCCTCCCTCACACCAGTGTCTCATAATTTAGTTTACAGTAAGCTACTTACCAGGCAGTGATTGCACTGCTTTCCTGTCACCAGGCGCTTACAATAGCAGTTTCCTGTCTCTGAATCACAAGGATTCCCCCCGGGGTGGGTACCCAGAGGATTACACTCACAAGCTAGATTGGGAAATACAAATAGGTAGGTCAAAACACAGGACTGGAGTTACATTTTAGACAGTATCCAACTTTAATTTCCCCTGAATTCCCCATGACAGAGATTAATTGCACACTTTGCCCACCACCCACCTCAGTAAAGCTTCCCTGGCTTAGAGACTTATAATTAAAAACAAATAAGGAGGATTCTGCTATTTCCACTGAATACACTACAAGGATCAGCTGGGGAACTGAGTTTTAAGGACAGGTGGACTCCAAGCTACGGCAGATCTACAAGAATGCTTTTCCTTTAGCAAAAACATGAAACAAAGGAAAAAAAACCAAAAACCCACAAACCAACTTCTCCCAGCTCTAACAGCTCCTCAAAGAGCTTTTGATCACGCATAAAGGAACATATGTTTTTACTCACACTGACAACCTGCTGGGTCATCGGCACTCAGGCCATAGAAACCTTCTTTGCAGAGGTCACAGCGCTCCCCTTCAACAAATAATTTACAACGGCATTGTCCGGCAATGAGGCCAGTGGAGAAATCAGTGTAGCGATCGCAGATGCCACCATTTTGGGAGCCAGCTGGGTCACAGTTGCAAGCTAAGAAGGAAGCATCGCACGTGTTTTATTAACTGCTACAAAAGAAAAGGCTGTCTCACACTGAATTATTTAAACTCAGCTGCTGTGTAGAGGGAGTGCATCATTCCTGCAAGTATTAGACATGACATGGGTTGAACACGTAACGACCACACAAATTTCCAGATTCTCAAAGAGAAAACAAAACCCAGCCAGGCTCGCTCAAGACCTCCAAGACAACCACCTTCCCTCAAGGATCTTTGTTCGGGAACACGGCACTGGCCAAAAGAAGGCCAGGAAATCCTGAATTCTCCAGGGAAAGCCCTGGGGGTCATGGCCAGAATGCCACGGCCATTCCCACCCCGAGGAGTGGGGCTGCACTTACGCTCACAGACATCGGGGTCCCGTAGATCTCTCTCTGGGTGCTGGAAGTAGAAGGGCTTGCACTGCTCACAGTTGCGTCCTACGGTGTTGTGCTGGCAGTCGTCACACACTCCCCCGCTGGTATTCCCCGTCGTCATGTACACAGCCATGTCAAAGTGGCACTGGCTGGAGTGGCCATTGCAGTTGCACTCTGTGACAAAGAAAGCAAAGTAAGAGCCTGGTCCCAGGGGAGATGCAAGTCTGCAGAAAAGACACACCAAAGTCAACCAAGAAACATGCAGGACTTCCTATATTGTTACAATAATAACAACAGGTATCGTCCCAAATAACAACAGGTAATGCTCACACCAGTCTCTAGTTCTGCATTTTACTCAAACTCACTTTTGCATGCATTACTATTGCGGCCTTCAGCGGGTCGCCAGGGTAAGTCGTGGTAGAAATCCAAACACTGTTCACAGTTTAACCCTTTGGTATTATGTCTGCACATGCAGTGCCCATGGACCTGTCATTAAAAAAAAAAAAAGAGGAATATAGTTGGTTATAAAAGAGGAAGGGGAAAAAAAAAGACCCATGCTCCAATTAATGCAAAATATAGCTAGTACATAATGGATAGACTTTTGGAGACTTGAATGCACATAATTGCATGTAGGAAGAAATAAAAGGCCACAGGAGTGTCCTTTACCTGCCAAGGTAAGAATGTCCTCATACAAATTTGTCCTTCTTTCCCTACTGGAACTAATGCCTGAATAAACGCTTTCAGACATGAACAAGGAGAGCACAGTTCCAACTCAATAATCACAAAAGCCTCTTTGACCTAAAAGTTAGCTGTTAATTAGCCATTAATGTGCATCTACATGTATCAGAACATCACTAGCCCAGCACCTTCTTTCCAGCCCTACCTTTGTTCTCAAAGCAAAGATAACAAACAGTTTGGAGGGGTTTTATCCATCAGCCCCAGACTTTGCCTTACACGTGTACAGAAGAAGCACTGAGTACACCAACAGTGACTGTGTGACAGCTGCTGCCATAGACCACAGGGACTACCAGCACTGGAGCCATAATTTTAAAGGCAAAGCCAGTCTTGCTGCTGCTCAGGTGGAGACACTCACCGAAAGCACAGAGCAATGGAGCACACCTGGCCCCTGGGACAACACACACAACCTCCTCGTATGTCTCCACGTTTTCATCCAGTTAATAACTCACTCATTAACACGGGTGCTATTACTGCTTCTCAGGCAAAAATCATGGGGAAAACCAGAACCCACAAGCAATGTGGCACTTGTACGGCAGCATACAATGCAGGCAGCAGGATTCTCCTTCAGAGCCTGCTGTTAATTAGGGCTACAGACTCAACTTCTCAGCTGATAACGACTGATAAAAACACAGGTTGTGTTTGATTCACAAAGGTGTTTCATCCTTTGATGCCTCCATTCACTTCAATTTTAGGGTAACCAAGTTGACCCGCACACCTGTCTCTGGCCCCATTAGGTTATACTCCCCTTTCTGCATTCCAGCCTTCTAATTTCGTCAGCTCTTTAACATAATTAGAAAAGGAATGCTAAAACAATTTTCACTTAATCTGAGCTCTCTGTGCTTGATTAACACCAATAATGACAGATATGTTTGCTGAGGAGGAGTAGTCTTAAAGTTTTTCTTGTTTGAAAATTAAGGGTGGGGAGTGGGGAAAAGTGTTTAAATTACTTAAGAGGCACACACAGGAACAGCTTTATGCAGAAAAGTGTGAGTATTTACCATTCCTTCCACTTCTTTGTTAAAGCCATCCACTGGTGCACACTCGCTGGCGTGTCCATAGCAGAAACAGTTCCCACGAACCACCATGTCATAGATGGCATAGTAGTACTTCTCTCTGATCTCCATCCTAGAGTCTAAGAGGTTATCTCCCAGTGTGTGCAGCTTGATGAATTTGACTCTCAGATTTGTGATCTTTAATAGGTCTGCAAGAAACACACACACAAAAAAAAACAAACCACAAACCCCATTTTGGAATTATTTACCAGATACTGTATTGAATGGGAGGAAGCCAGGAGTGACTTCCCAAGCACACTTCCTATGGGCAGATTAGATCAGATTTAATTTCAGCACTTACAAATTACAGATCACATCACTTCATACTCCCAAATTAAAAAAATATTACATTAATTTACTACAGGTTGATCACTGTATAAGTTAGTTTAAGCTTAATTAAAAAATACTAGTCTATTTTATTGTAGACATATACAGGTACAAACACAAATATTAAAGGCACACACAACAGTACCACCAAAAAAGGTACTGGTTCTTTAGGGCTTTAAAATGTAAGATGGGCAAGGACCTGATTTTAAGGAACTGCTGACAAGTGGGCCAGGAGCTTTAAGAGCTACGAGCCTTTGAAAAAATCTTGGAAACAAGACACGAATAATTCTTCTTTCTTATACGCCCAACTTTCCTAGCAAATATAATTAGTCACATTTTGCTGAAAGAAGGAACACCCCATCACTGACCAAATACAAAGGAGAAGTTCTCGAGGGATAATCCATGGGAGGACAGTATTGCAGTAATTAATTCAGTCTACATGTTCACTTTGATATTATGAATCCTGTGTAATTTCTTACAGCCTTGAAACTAGGCTTGAAAAAGCACTTCAAGCCCATGAAAGCAGAGTTTCTCCTTTAAAATGTTGGTTAAAAAAAACATTCAACTGATATAGGAACTAGCAGACACTCTTCTACTTCACATATTTTCTTCTGCTCCAGTTAGCTTTACACTGAAGGACGCGAACCGAAACTGAGAATGCATATTAAACCGGAGGTCAAGTTTAAGGCCAAGCACTGCAGTTCCCTACTTAGGGCAAATGCCCCACAAGGTTTCTCTTTGAGCAATGCTCAGCAACAGATGTCTCTACCTTTGCATTCCTGGACTGTCATGACCGTACATGAATGTTACAGTAATTTGTGTTTTATGACCGCATCTGTGTGGTCTAGCCATGCACTGCTACCAAAGCCAACCGTTCTAATGTCATGACTCAAATGTTTTAAAAAGTAAACCACAACCCCCTTGATTTTAGCTAGAAATGCAAAATGATGTAAGTACCTTTGCAGTTCTGTTTCTTTGCTTTCTGAATACTGTACAATTATGGGATCACGTTCCAAGGTTTCTCTCAGAAACTGCATGTATTTTGGGGAGAGGGGGTTCTTAATGAAAGTAAACCCCTGATCAATTAAGAAAAGGACCAGCTACAATGATGCATATAAGAGCAATCACTTGAGTTGACAACACTGATCGTTATTTCCCAGCACGTCACTGTGTAAGTCAGGAAAAGAAGCCATACCACAAATGTATTCATATGACTTCAAAACTGTTACCGGGGCTAATGCATGACTTTATTTGTGGCTTACTGGTTTTTGTAAGCAAATTAAGTACAGAAATGCTTTCTAATGAGTCTGGAAGGTAACTGCATACATACTTTGAATCCTTGGACTGTATGGATCTTCAATTCGAAAAGCAGGATCTAAAACACGATATATTACCTGGAGGAAAAATGGTACAACGAAAGATTCAGCTTTAAAAATAAGAGAATCTGAATTTGTACGGAAAAAGCCTATATAATAAACATATTGGAAAAAAACCCCTCTGACCTCTCCTTCCGTTGAAGGTTCAATGTCAGAGTATCGGGAATCACAAATGATGTCATCAACTTTCTTCATGGGTCCAGTTGAAATCCCAGGAAATGAGCTCTCACAGTCATATGCAAAGTACCTATATACTTGCCATGTTTTTCCAAAATCAGATGATCTTTCTATCAACATTGCAGCAGGGCGGAATGTCTAATAGTGAGAAAACCAGAAGACATTTTATTCAGTTAATGATTACTTGCATTTACATTGAGTGCTTTTAAGTGTCAACAATCGACATGTCTGGATTTTAATCTCTTTGAGATTTGGAAATATTGGAAATATTTTTCTGCTGATATCCCACTTTCTGCTCAAAGGCAGATCTTTGAAATAACACACATCAAACCACAGACTACTCATCTTTAAAAAGACAGCACTCAGTGGCCAAGTGCTTCAACACGCTTAAATAAATAAGCAAACTTCTGAGTTTTTTGGATTCCAAATCTTTTCTCAAAACTGGGAGTTAAGGCAGGGCTTTAGGGAGACAAAAGAATTTTTTCCACTGCTTGTGGAAAGCAGCACAGCCTTCTTCCTTGCTGTACCTCCTTGCCTAATCTTCTGCAAAGGACCTAATGGGCCTCCTCTCCTGCCTCGGGGACCGGGAGGCCACTTTCAGTGCTTCCCCTCCAGCTCTGACGCCCAGAAGCTCTTGCTGAGCAGTTACCTCTGATGCTCAGAAAAGCCCTGGGATTGCTCACCTCTCTTTGTCTGATCACACTACCTTTTGCAGTATCTCTGCTGCCCAGTGCCAGCCATCCTCTGTGCTGCATTAAGAAAACCTTCTTCTTTAAGGAGATTGAGAGGTTTGGCTTTGTCCACTCTTGCTACATTTGACTCCCACAACCCCCAGTGACCCTCCTCCAGCTGGCCTTGCCCAGACTCCGGCAGGCTGCATTTGCTTCACACAAACCACCGTCCTTCTTACCTTTACATATTCAACTCTAGAACCACCTGCTAATGAGATTTTTTGAAGATTTTTAATCCCTCTGACCTAAAAATCTTCTGTTTCAATTTATGCACTGCCTTTCAAAAAGCAGATATTAACTTAGCACCTGGCTTGCACCCACCAAGAAATGCCAACAGTCCCTTCATTACTTTTATGTATTCAGAGGAGGCCCTCCCAGAGCCAAACACAAAGCATTTCAGTCACAGCTGGAAAGAAATTTTCTTTCTGCTTCCTGGCTGAAAATATCACCCAACTTACAAACTGGTATCTCACCCAACAAAAAATGTAGCAACCCAGAGGTAAGGCAGCTCAAGTGTCTACCACACAAACAAAGTCAACAAACCATCATTAAAACTATCTTTCCCCTGCAGTCTTCCTCCTGACAGCGGCCCAAGCCCAGTGGCACCAGGGCACAATGGCCTCAGCACCCGCATCGCATCAGGGGTCTCTCGGGGGTCCCTCACTGCCAGGGTCCAGCAGAAAGGACCACCTTCCACTTCAGCCACCACCTTGAGGCAGGGGGAGAAACCCAAGTCGATGACACCACAGGAAAGAGGAACCAGCTATCCTAGAAATCTGATGTGTAAGAATGAAGGGATTAATTTGTTTACATGCGAAGAGCAGGGATTTAGCCCTGCAGGAACTGCAGCCCCTGAAACCTCAGCTGAAGGTTGCCACTAGTGCTTGCCTGTGATTTAGGATGTACGGGACATAATCTGCCATTCCAAGACATCTGTTTGTAAAGAAACAAAGACACTTTGTGTACAGATGTTCCTTCTTCCTGAAGACCTTTCCATTTGCCAAATGAAAACCAATACCACAGCCAATTTTTTTTTTAAGAAGAAAAATCCTTGCTACTATAGGATTTAACTAACGATCTTCTAGAACACAACCACCAGAGAGAGACACCAACACAAACCCCAGCTTCAGTATGACTCCTGCTGCCTCACTGGAGTTCAAACACAACTCAAGCCACAAGTCACAACTCGGCTTTCCTGTGCAACTTCAACAGGAGTTAATGGTTGGCAGCTCTAAAAAAATCAGGCAAAACGGCTCAGACAAAGCCCAAAGCCCAAATATCAAATAGATGCGAAGGACTACGAGACCTCTCATTTCCTCATGTTCTAAGGTTCGGGTTAAGGCTGTGGCTTCCTTACCTTGAAGGTCATAATGAGATGAGTGAAATGAAACTCAGCCTCCAGGTTCAGCTGGATAGTCACATTTTCCAAACCTGCAGGGGCAGAGAAAAGAAGTCGTGCAGCAAACAAGGACACCTGCCAGCCTCTACATCTAAATTTTGCCAAAGCTCTTCGCTCCAGTGGCACAGAGACTCTTTTCTTTGCCAGTTGTCTCTGTTGTCAAAAAGGGATATGAGAGTTAGTGCATTACTGAGGTACGGGGGAGACACCAAGGACCTGCTGAAGAGTGTACCGCACATGGGATTCCTGTGCGTCACCTGCACCAAACACATTACACCCAAAGCGTGAGCTTGCACTGCTGTTACTTCAGACTGCGTAACATGGCTAACATCACTAGATGTAGGGGAAGGATGGGAACTGCTATGGGCTGGATCCTGGCACCAAAGCACCCGGTGGCTGGTAAAACTGGGGATGCTGAGCCCAGAACTGCGTGGTGACCCCAGGCTGTCCTCACACACTGTAGTCCGTCTGGCAGCAAGAGGCGTGAGCTTCTGCAGCCCAAATCTCACTGATGGTTGGTGGGGGCTGTTTCCCACCTTTCTTCACTCTTTCTGGATGATCCTGTCCGTCCCGACACAGGAACAGTTCCTTTACAATCTAGTTTTGAAATACCCCTAAAGCAACTATCACAGCCCTGCTTTGCAATCATGAAGGCTGTGGAACTGGTGAGAAGCAAAACGTTTTCCAAACTCTGCTGTATGACTACCTACGGTCAAGGACTCTACACAGAAAAGGAAGAAAAACAGTTACAAATATTATTTTGTCATGTGAAAAGACCTCTCAGAACAGCTGGATACTAATTATACTGTAGTTAGAAATTAAAAAAAATAAATCAAGATTTACAGAGAGGCGAAAGGGTAAGAAATGAAAATAATAAACCAATTCAGGAGCTTAAATTTTCGACCAGCTGTAACATTATGTGGAGTGTGCAGCAATGGTCCCTTCTGCTGTATGCCTGAATAGAAAAAAACATGAATTGGACAGAAAGAATCATTTGTTTTTTATTGTTGAAGGAGATTTTCATGACCTTATGAGCTAAGAACTTTTCTGTGTGAATGCTGCCAAGCTTGTTGCAAAAACATGAATTATTTGGAACACTAGAAGAGAGCCGCTGGAGACAAGCAGCTTGTAGGCTGATCTAAATGGTTAAAAAGGATTTAGTGAAAACCCTTCTTTACCAGGCAGCAGAAATATTGTATGTGAAAATAAAACGGTAATATTTGTAACAAGACAGCTACTGCCAGTGCATTTGCAGAAATCCTATCCTGCCCAGCTGGCTTTAAGGCTTCAGGGTAGGACTGCTGTTTGAGAAACCTCAATGCCTTGTTTTGTGTATGAAGGCACGCCAAAAGCATAACCATAAAAGTAAAGAGGGCAGAGGAAGGATTTAAAAAAAAAAAAAAAAGCCACCAAACTAACATGCAATATATTTTTTTAACTAGCTGGCTTGTTTCTGCTGTTCATTTTACTGTTTGGCATACAGATACAGGAATGCAGGGAGCCCAGGAGGGAGAAGGCAGTTTGTAGGGTAAGAGACATCCCTGGCTTTGCTCTCCCGGGGTAGGACAGGGAAACGGGAGGTCTGCAGGCAGGACGGCAGCCCCCGGCTCTGCGCCCAAACCTCCTCCTTCCGCACCCTCCGTCCGGGGAAGCCCTGCGGTGCTTCCTTGGCAGCGCCGCCCCAGGATATTTACTCCTGGAAGGCTGCTCTGCTCCCGCTGCCCAAACACGAGGGAGATCTGGAGCCAGTGTGGGAAACTTTTCTCTTTAGGAAAGGATTCCTGCAAAGTGGTGGGACGGCTCTTTCCAACACTCCCGGAGGGAGGGCTCAGGGGGCTTCGTTATGGATTAAGGACCGCTCCAGGGCACACAAAAGCAGCCAGTTTTACTCAGCCCTCCTCGAACAGCATGATCCTTCACTTGGCAGTAATCACCAGGCCAGAGATAACAGCAAACCCATAGGTACTCTTAAACAAAAGGAAGGAAAGCAGCTCCCAGCCCTGGAAATGGCTCCCGGACAAACCCCGTACCATTTTCCGACTGCCACCAGAGCTTCAGGCGATTTGGAGCGAATGTGGTGACAACATTTTCAATGCGATGACTGTCAGGATTGAGAGTATCGTGGAAGGGATCCTCGGAGTCGCATATGAAACATTTTTTGTCCTCCTGAAACAACAAAATAATCAGCATTACTGATTTTATCCGTGGGGCAATAGTTGTTTCCTGCAGATAAGACTATTTTCCATCCATATCACATTCCACTCATTTTGCCTGCAGGAGTCATCAAAGGTATTTTTTTTGTTGAAATGATAAGTGTATTTACCTTTATGAATTAATGCAAATTGCCAAATGGAAAATATGCCAGGAATTCCATAAACTTTATTTGTAAGAGAAGTATGTTTTCTATCAAAATTACAGTTTCAGGAAATCTCCTCCAGCGCACGTGTTCTCCAGCAGAAGTCAGAACCAAAGGCAGCATCTACAGAAAATCACTGAATTGCTTCTGTGCAAACGTACACGTGCAAAATTGCATCTTCAACAACCTGCGTGAAATAACATTGTTTTTTGGGAGCTAGCTTGGAGATGTAAGTTCTCTGCATTAGGGATACCTCCAGCAAGGGTCAGGGCACGTCAAGGGGCCATCAGTGATTTAGTGACCGAGCCCTTTCAGCACAGGGTTAACTTTACTCTGAATCCAGCTTGTCAAGCTCCTACCTAAACCTTGCATCTTCACCTGCGATTGCAAACCCAAGCTATGCACATAAACCCAGTCTGCACACACTTCAAGGCATGCCCATAAAAAAAACCAGTTGGGTGCAAGTCTGGCACATGCTGCTTGGGAAAGCCGGGCGCTTCTTCAGCGGGAGGACTGAAGTCCATTGTGACTATTACTACGAACAATGCTATTTTTGCATTGTCCTGGTGCCTACAACCACCACTTCCCAATTTTGCAAGGTAGGATGTGAACCAAACCAAAAGGGAGGGTTCCTGCCCAAACCAGCTCACAGTTTGGCAGACTGGAGCAGGCAGAGGAGGGAGAGGAGCTCATCGTACTGCAGCGAGGGAGCCCCAGCACAACAGCAACTCATCACTGTCAAAAGCTACGCAGGCATCATTCCTCCAGCAGGTTTATGGAGACAAATGCAGTGCTTTATCAGCCAAGAACGTGAGGGCTGGCAGGTCCGCACCACACAGGCTTTCCATTTCACTGATTTTGGCTTCAGCAGCTCCTCCCAAGCCCATGCTTGGCCCCCCATCAGCCCCCACAGACTCCTCCAGCAGAGAGCACGGGGGTCCTGGGAAAGGTATCCCCTCCTGCCCGCTCCAGGCTCCTCTCCGCCAGCAACACAGCCCCCGCCTCATGCCACGGCTTGCTCCTTCTCCCACCAAAATTGAATCCTAGAAGGCCCAATCCTGCAAAGTGCTCAGGGTGGCCAAGCCCCACGTTATTAAGAGGATACTCAGCACCTTCCTGTGATTTCTTCAACACCACCTTACGGTTCAGAAGTAACCAGGGACATCCCAAATGCTGAACTGGAGCTGTGAGATCAGACACAAGGGCAGACATGAACTTCTGAAGTGATGCTTTTTACTACGGCACTTCAGCATTTTTTGAGACAACAAAACGTAACAAAGTGCCTTTGTTATTTTGTTCTACCAGAGATGCTAATGTCGTTAAAGTCAATCCCGACATACTCTGAAAATGTTCCAGAGAAGCTAAACCCCACGTTAAATCAAGTATTAACGCTAGTAGACAGAGCAGTACAGTAAAACTAAAGGTGGGGGACGTGGTGGGGGGGGAGATTTGGTAACTTCAGAGCACAAATGGGCCAAGTGCTACAGCCCCTGGGGCAGGGCTCCTCCTGCTTCCCGAGGTTTTCCTTCCAAGTGCCAGAATCCGGCCCTATTGTCTCGGCAGTAAATTCAGCCGGAGATTATCCCCTTACTTTCAGTTCAACAGAGTTCTACTTATAACCGATATTTTCTTCTTCTCCGCCATCCCTTCTGTCTCCACGATTTCAAGTCTGGTGAGCTGCTTCTGGCTTCAATAGTAACGAGCTTTGTGTTTTCCACCAGATGTGCGAGACAACCTCATTTGCATCCTTTCACTCGGAGACCATACAAATGTAATTGCATTAGGGGAACAGCGGCCAAAGCATCGCCCGCGTCTTACAGACCACTCTCAATCAGGAAGCTGTCTAGACGGCTCCCACTAAGTCTGAAAATAAAGTATTAATTGAACTTACCGCGGCACATTCCTCCTTATTAACCTCGACGAGGAAAGGGGGGTCGGGGGCCGAAAGCCGCGAGGGGTGCCCCGGACGCGGGCTGCTTTGACGGGGCGGGGGGTTCCGCTCAGGGGCACGATGCCGCCCCGCCGCAGACCACCGCCCGCACCCTCCCCCCCCGCAGGCAGCGCCTTATCCCACCGCGGCCCCCGCCGCCTCCCCACCCCGGGCCGCGACGCCCGGCCCGGCCGGCGGGGACCGAGCCCTGCGGCCGGGCGGGGCGCCCCGGGGGAGCCCTGTCCGCGTCTCCCCCCCCCCCCGCCCCGAGGCGCTCACCTGGAGGTGGCTGACGATGCAGTAGGGCTCGGGCTGGCGGAGGCCGCAGGTGGAGGAGGCGGAGAGGCGGGCGGCGCGGCCGATGAGCAGGTCGCCGGTGGCGGGGTAGCAGCTCCCCTCGGCGCAGCCGTAGCTGTACTCGGGTTCCTGCGCCGCCGCGGAGCACAGCGCTGCGCGGCCGCCGAGGGAGAGAGGGATGAGAGAGAGAAAAGCGGGAGCGCGGGCGGGCTGGGCGCCCCGAGCCGCCCCGGCGGGCGGTGCAGGGGCTCGCCCAGCCCGCCGTGCCCCGACGGCGGCCGGAGCGGAGGGGAGCGGAGCGGGGCGGGAGTTACCGAGGCAGCAGCAGAGGTAGAGCGGGAGGCGGCCCATGGCGGGCGGCTCGCACCGGCGGGACGGGACGGGACGGGACGCGACGCGACGCGACGGGACGGGGCTCCCCCTCCACGCCGCCGCCGAAAGCTGTTGCTCCGTCTGCTCCACGCAGGCGCCGCAGCTCCCCGCCGCTCCCGGGGAGCGGCTCCGCGCCGCCGGGCGCCCCCCGGCCCTCCTCCTCCTCCGCCCCGCCGCCCCCGCGGGGCCGGGCCGGGCCGCCCCACACGGCCCCTCCCTCGCCGGCCCCCCGCCCGGGGGCTGCCCGGCCCCGCCGCAGCGCCAGGCCCGGGGGAGGGAGCGCAGAAAAGCGGTCTGCCGTCGAGGAGGGGTAGCCCGGCCGGGGCGGGAGGCTGGGGCAGAGCGGGCCGGCGGCGGGCCGGGGAGGGGGACGCCCGCCCCGCGGCAACCGGGGAGCCCCGAGGGGAGAGCGGGGAAACTCCAGCCCCCCCCCCCGGTTGCGCCCTCCCTGCTGCTCTCCAGCTTTGGGAGCAGCAGTCGGGTGGGGGGATCGCCGATGGGGCGACCCCTCTCCCTGCCCCAGTTTGTGGGAAAACAGCGCGGGAATGGGGTTTTTGACCCAATCCTGCCTTCTGCCGGGGGTGCTGGTGGGGCTGGGTGCCTGGGAGGGATGGAGCGATGGATGGTGGATGCCCAGCCTGGGCGGCATGGAGGGATGGATGGAGTCTACCTGTGCGGCAAGGCCCAAAACCCAGGGAAGGGCCAGGGCGCTGGCAACCGCCACGCGTGATGCTCAGCGGCCCCGAATCCCCTGGTGCTGTGGTGCCGACACAGGTGGCTCAGGAGTGCCATTCCTGGGGATGGCGGCCGTGCTGCCGTACGCAGCTGGGTCTGGCCCTGGCGTGGGCAGAGAGGCCCGTTGGGCCTGGGCGGCCGCTGCCAGGCTGTTTCTCGTTAGCTGGGAGGGAGCGTGCGGCGCAGCTGCCTTCCCAGAGGCGCTGGGGCAGCTGTTGAGGGGTGAATGGATGTGCTGGAGCTGCCCCCGCGCTCCCGGCCTCCTGCTTTGGTTCCCTGGGCTCTGCCAGGGACATGGGGGCTTCGTCAGCTGGCGGCAGTGTCCCTGCAGCACCCAGGGGAAAGGCTGACTGGGAAATAGACGCCAAGGAGTGGGTATGAAGGATAGACGCGCTTGAAGAGCGCAGCCCCGGCTGGGCGCGGGCTGGGACAGATGCCTGGGTTTATATACCCGAGTTTTGCTGGCACACGTGTAACACGTAAACTTGTGTAAATCTTCACCAGGTACCGGTGTCTCTCAAGAACACTTTGCCCTCACTATTTGCAGTGCCAGAGTGGAAACACTGCGGTCTGCCTGTCCCAGCAAACCCTGCCGAGGTAGGTAAATATGTTCATTCTCATTTTACAGATGGATAAGCAGAAACAGAGAGATACCAAGTGACTTGCCCTAAAGGTTAAACACCAGGTCTGAAACATAACCTAGGACTCTCAACTGAAGAACTCGTGGGGCTGTTTCATTAAAGATATCCAGGAAATTAAACCATTTTAAGCTGACAGAGCAGGTATTGTAATTCTAAGCCTCTTCTGCAATGTGGTCTTCTAAATTCACGAAACTAATTCAGTTTCACAATCCTGTCATGTAAATCACAGCATGGCTTTGTTTTTAAGCTTAAGTACAACAAACATTTTAGTCCCACTAACAGAAAATGTTTTACTCCGCTGCGGTTAGAAACTCTTCCAGTCCATGGCAGATGGGCAGCAGCATCGCTCCATGTGTGACTGTGCGGGGACAGAGTGTTTTATTGCCACTGGATTTTTTTCTGTCTCATATTTTTTCAATTTTTACTGACGTTTTCTCCTCCTTTTTTTTTCTGTTTCATAGCATTGTAGAAGTTCTATCCTTCCCTAAACCTAAAATGGGATAAAGTTGCCCTCCACAGCTCCTTGCCACTGTGGTTAGGCTTCTTTGTGCCTTGCTGCAGACAGCGTGACAACACGCTGCATTCTAGCCTGGGGGTGACCCTGCTGCATTGCGTCAGGGATGGAGTTGGAGTTGCAGCCACGGACCAGGGTGGCCACCGCCACCCGTAACCGTGGTCACCTTTCAGAGGTAGCCAAAACCACCAGCATTCACTGTGGGGGTAATTAGGCGCAGTGAACTTGTTTCTGTCTGTCCCTCTCCACAGTGCTCATGAGCAATAGCGAGTGGGAGTATTTTGATTTGATTCTTCAAATGATAAAAATTCCGTTTTGTGTCATGTCCTATCCTTGTGGTTGGTGAAGCAGCTTTACAGTGCTGGGGTGTCTGTGTTTGTGCTGGGTTGGAAGTCTTCTCAAAGAACCAAAGTTCAGAATTTGACCTCAGTGGGACCCACTTGATCACCTATTTTCTTATAACACTGCAGTGGTTGAATGCCTAGCAAATACAGCTCATGAGATCATTTTTGATTAAATATATCTTTGATTATATGTGGGTTTGTTTAAGTGTTGATTGCATTTTGATTAATGTCATTGAAGTCAAAATGCTCTACAGCAAGATTGTGATGTCAATATTCTTTTCAGGAAACAGTTTTCTGAAGCCACTTCTGCCCACAAGAAAGCAAGCCGGGGGGACTAAAAATAGGTATTTTTGACGCAGATGCAGCATTTTCCCACAAATTAACTTTGCAAAAACACTTTAAAAGTTTTTGCGCTGCTTCCAATGGGGAATGCTGCGCAGTTGTAAACCTCAGAAGCTGTCACAGGATGGATTTGGTGTTCTGTAGCTGCTGGTTCCATCTGGTCTGCTTTGTGTGTCTGAGCATGCTTGGAGGAAGGCAGGGGAGGTTAGACTCCATGCTGACTTTCTTCTTCCTGTTTCCGTTTTTCTCCCAGCAATTTCTGTGTCCCCCCATGGATATAGCTCCCCTCCAGACCTGTTTAACTGCCTTGTGTTTACAGATTTCTCATCCTCGCAGCTTGTCAGAAGCCATATGGCAACTCTCACAGCTGACAGTGGATTTTAGGAGGAAGTTCTCTTTCAACTTTCTGCTTGTGAATTCAGATTTTTAAAGCCATGAATGAAATAGTTTTGGTTTATATGCTATTGGGAATTTCTGTCTAAGTGCTTCAGTTTGCCTGTTTAAGGTGCAGTGCAGCAGGGCTGCATTGAAACCTGCAGGAAACCCTTCATTACCTGGAGACCCGCATGTGAGCAGTGTGGTGAGCTGTGTGCTCTGAGTAAAACGGAGATGCTCGATTTCATTATGGCAAAGTCAATCTAAATACAATCGTCTGATTACAGCCTAGTAACTTACAAAGCAGCCTCACACTTCACAGATGATTTTTTAAAGTGCTAAAATTCAGAAAAAGCTAAACCGCAAATTACGTGCATGCCTGCATTCAGGTGTCTTTGTTAGATTATATCAAAGTTATAATTTGATTCCATCATTTTCACAATAGAAGCTATTATATGGCAAATGCATGTTGCACATTGCCCTGGAGCACAGCTGGTTTGCATTAGAGGAGTATCTCTGAAATCTCATCTGTGCCAGCAATTCCCACCCAAGCCCCCCACCGCATATAGGAATGCTACTTTAGCTCTTCTAAACACAGAGTGATAACCATGGAGGGTTTATCTCCATTGGATCAAAACAATGCTGGCTTTTAGATAAGGATTGTTTTGCTGTGCTGCTGCCATGAGGTGCTGCTGCCATAAGGGCGGGTAAATGCTAAGAGCCCTACATTCCTGCAGAGCATTCCTCACTTTACAGATGTGGTCTGGGCTCTGAAGCAGCGCTGGGATCCTCACCCCAGCTGAATGAAGTCCATGATGGATGCTTGGTGTGGGACAGTCCCGCCAGGAATGACACAACTGGTTTTAACAGAGGAAAAGCCATTGTTAGTCTGTTCAGCATCCTGCAGGAGTATGTATACCAAGGGTGGGATTTTGAAACTGGGGAGTAGCTCCCTTCAGGCTTTTTAAAACCCTAGCCCTTCTGTAGCATTTGTTTAGCCCCAGTCTCCTTCTTTATATTTTATAAACTAAAATTTAGGACAATTCCTTTGTTCTTTATGGCTACAAGAAACTACTGAGTGAACCCTGACTTCTGTGAAGTGCTGCATGTGGGAAAAGACCTGGAGAAACTGTTTTTCAACATTTGTGGCCCTTTAGACTAACTGCTTAAATGTAAGAGCTGAAATTATTCTCCAGTAGTCGGTTGCATTAACGGAAAATGTGGGAAACCCATTATAAGCATAAGAAAAATAGACATTGCAGGAGGGACATTGACAAAGAAATTATTTTGAAGTTACTTTCGGTATTAAGCATCTGTGCACTGCCATCCAGTGGGCGCTAGGGAATTGGCTCCCTGTCGCCCACCTCCAATGGCCCAGCGCTGCAGGGAGGCACTGCCCATCGCTGTGCATTTTCAGTGAACATAGGGGGACCCCCACATGGTCAGGGGTTCCAAGTGCCCCCCCTGCTCTGTCTTAGTGAAGAGATGGGGATGGAGAAGTGACCGTACGCTGGGGACACTGCTGGTCATCAGCAGGGATGGATACGGAAGCCCGCAGCCCTTCATCTGCATTGCCCCATCCTGGTCTGTGTGGCCCTGTGTGGGGTCATGGCACAGCCACAGGTTATTGAAGGGTTCAGCAGAAGACACAGGGTGCTGGGAGTCTGTCTTTGAGGCAGTTACCTGCAGGTCTCTGAGCAATCCTCCTTTTGCATTTCCAACCCCCTACAGCGAGAAGCCCTAGGCTGTGCACAGGAGTGTATTATAGAGCTCCCTCAAAGACTACATCCTGATTACTTAATCAGCTGGTTTATTAAAAGGTATTTCCTATTTCCATATAAGCTCAACTGGACAAAAAAACCAAGAGAAAATTACATTAGTCACTGTGCCAAAATACTACAGGCACGTTCAGATGTATTTACAGAGGACAGCCCTCCGTGCTGGGAAGCTCAGGCAGTGGTAAGCACAGAGGCTTCAGCTGCATTTTACCTGATGGTCTGTTCAGACCCTAACTTTTGCATGTTGCATACTTGCTTTCCTGCTCCGTGATTTCATTTTTAATGGCTATCACTTGTTCCTCTAGTTGTCTCAGTTGCTGTGCCTTGTCTTGTTTGGTTTGATTCAGGTCCTGAAGCTTCTTCTCCAAATCTGGAAGAGTAGAGAGATGCAATGATGCTCATATTTGTTGAGTAAGTAAAATCCAGGGATTAACAGCATTTCTTTTCCCAGCAGTTTTAGAGGCAATAAGCCCATTTCAAATGGAGAATGTTATATATGCAACTGGAGGAAAAAGTCTGGCTTCCGGATGGCAAGAGAAACATGACAGCCTTAAAGAAATTAATTTCTCATCATGTGCTTTTGTCCATCAGCTAGGATGGGGCAGGACATGGAGCTCCTAAAGGAGCTGGTTTAAATGGAAACACTCAGAGAAACAGTGTGTCCACCAATGTGTGTAAAGCCTAGACAATTTGGTCGTAATGGGCTTAGGTCTCCCTTATTTACAGGAATGTTTTCTGTTGGTCCCTGTGAAGCTACACCACTGTAAATATACTGGTAACGAGTCAAAACCACATTATTCACTGCCTGTTTCCAATGCACTTATCATCTGGGCATTTGGAGTGACTGGGATGCTCTTAATGCTTCTCCTTAAGGTATATGCTCAAAATTTTTATTTGGATCCTGTCCTGAAGAATTTGCTCCTGGGATGAAGTTTCTGCTTCAGTTTTGCTGATGTTACATGGCATTTTCAGACGTTGAGCCTGGCAGGATCCTAGGCCCAAGGATTCCCAGTGGGAACGCCCAGACTTTCCCTACAAGCAGAATTAGGTTCCATGTGTGTAATTGCATGAGATGTGCTCTTCCTCTTTGGCTACCCTCTAAATGCACCCGAGGGGCTGTGTGAGGACTGGTGCCGATATGGCTGCAGCAGCCGTGGTCTCCGCTGCCCATGACCCCTCTGTCTCATGGCCACAGTCCCGCAGGACCAGGGCATGTCGGCTTCAGTCTCCACAAGCCAGTATTTGTGCCTGGTTTGTTCTGCCATTGCTCAGAGATAATGTCTGATGGGGAACAAGTATGGACTGACGGAAAGCAGCTACCCTGCAGCTCTGTAACACAAGCCATCACTCGGTAATGTAAGAAAAAACACAGCACAGAGGGAAGATTTAAGGTCCTGATGCCCAAAGCAAGTGCACAAATCAAGGCTTCCAGCTAAATCTGCAGCAAAGTTTTATGCAGGTTTTGCACTTGTCCTGTTTTTAAACTGTCTGAATCAAATCACTGCAAGTCCCTATGTGGACACTTCTTAAACTCTGCTTATAGCAACCAATTTATGTCAGAAAAAGTACATAAGCCAAATCAATTCAGCTACTTTTAAACTGTTTGAGTAGCTCCAAGCAGGGATTTTCACCAGTAAAACTGTTTTAAACCTGATTTCAGGTTAACCTAGTCTGTTAGTGTCTGTGGGCAAGGACTTCAGTTTAATTCATGACTGTCACAATTTTCACCGCTCACTATGGAGGTAAGAACACCACCTGTTATTCTTTTAATTTTTTTTTCAGTCTCTTCAGCCAGTTTTTCTGCTGCTTCTTTCAGCTGCTTTACTTTTTCTAGTGTTACTTTTGGAGGTCCTTGGGCTTTTAGCTTTTCTTGAAGAATTGTGTACTTTCTTTTAATGTCAGCAAATTCCTGTAACAAAATGCCATTACTTAGTTTAAGAGCATCTCATAATTAATCTGACATACCGAAGGAGATTTTTATACTTTTTTTGAATATCCTCTTTGAACCAAACTTTAAATCTCTCATTCTCTTAAATCTTAAAAAAACAAAAAAAACCAATCCATAATGGGTGTACATCAAATAATGCTTTGCAAAACCTGATAGAAATCAATTAAAACAAACTGCTAGTGGAGCAATCTAAAGGGGTGGTGAGGATGTAAAGAAAATATGATTTAAGATTTTTAAAGCTTATGCTTTTTTTACTTCTTTTGATAGGGCTTTTCTGTAAATTTCATTTTGCCTTGAGGTTTAATTAAAATTTAATGAATTATCTGTAGCAACATTGGCGTTTTTACATTTTTGGCTGTAGTAATATTTACTGGCTAATCCATTCTCCGCTGATGTAGGTTGCTGTTGAGGCTGCAGTTTAGACTTCAACTGAGTTTCTTATAACCTGGAAGCTTGGTCATGTTCCAAGCTTGCGCAGTGGGTGCTTGGTTTCTCCTAGCAATGTAGCAAATTTCTAGGTGCGTTCTCAAAAATTGGAGCTACTGAAAAGCATCCAGCCAACCAAAAACTACAAGTAACTCCCACAGCAATTTTCTCTGAAGAAGAATGGCATGGGATGAATGGCCAGGCTGCTTCCATCACTCATGTATTTTAATATCTGGTTTTGTGATTTGTTCTGTTGTGTTTACTGGTGCCCATGGTGACTATGAGACTTCCACACAGTGCAAGGAAAAATGTCACAGAGTAGCCAGAGAAATGTGTATGTTTTCTTTCATTCAAGCAAACAGAAATGTTATTTGCCAGAAGCCTTAAAATCAAAAAGAAATTATTCGTAACCTGCGACATTTTACACTGCATGGCATAAGAAAAACATTAACAGTTTTGAGGAGAGCAGTGTAACACAATTACACTTCTGAATCAAAAATACTTTTAAACATGGAGGGAATTTTTTTTCCCTTAACATGTGACAGAAGGGCTTACATTATCAATATTCTGGGCTCGCTTGTGTGCTGCTTCTGCCCGTGCTCTTGCCTTTGTAGCTTGATTCTTGTTCATCAGCATTTTTGCCTGCAATGTGGCAATTTCATCTTCCATCTCGGACTGTTTTGCTGACAAGTCATTTAGTTTGTCATTTGTCTTGTTCATTTGGTTCTCAGCCTAAAACAGAGTAATTGAAAGCTGTGGTTTCTTATGCAATGTCCATCCAGCTTGCAGAGCATGGTAATGAAGGAGATTAATGTCAACTGATTAAGGAGAAGAGACCCTTAAACATTATGGAATCAGTGTCATATCTGCACCACATTCTGGTTGTATTTATTTAAGTTCACATTAAGGAAACTTCAAGATGAAGTATCTTTTTTCTAAAATGTATTTAGTAAATAAATGGAAAGATTTACAGCAAGATACCTGTGAGGTTTGTGTTCTGATGCCTTGTATCTCTTCATTTAACTTTATGAAGGTGTTTTTGGAGTGTCCTTGGGACTTCACAAGATTTTTTAGTTTATTATTGATTTCATCCACAGGTGGAAGAGCTCTAGCTGCTTTGCTGTAGTGGAAAAATAGAAGTGTGTGTAGTATCATGGCGTGGAGAGCAAAGCAAGAAGACATTTCAAATGCACCCATGCTCACATGCAGAAATACTCCCTCAAATCCAACAACAACCGTTAAAATTGTGGTTCATAAGTTGGCAAAGCAAAACGTCAGTAAGGGACTTTGTGTGGGAGCACATGAGCTGCTGTATTAAAGGTGAGGCTGGATGCTGCAGGCTGCCTGGTGGTGCACTGCTAGTAAGGAAGATGCATGGGTGAATGTATTTTCTCCCTCCCCAATTCTTGTTGGTTCTGTCTCACCCATATTTAAACCTCCCAGTGAACCAGATGTAACGCTCCACTAGGTCCAATGTGGAAGTAAGTAGCTGTTTTGGCCTCTGTGACTCAGCAGGCAGAGGAGCCAAGCGCTGGCGGGAGCTGCCTCCTTGCAGCACGTCGGCTCCTGCAGCCTGAGTGGCCATGGCTCGTTCCTGCTGAAGAGGCCCTGTGGAAATGGCAAGCTGAAATCTGCCATCAGCCGAACTTTCCCTCCAGTGTTACTAAGATACTGCCTGAGGTGTGGAGCAGTCCTACCGTGCACAGTGCCACCCCAGCTGGAGTGGCACATCAGTAGGAGAATACCCTACTCACTCGGCTCCTTGTGCCTCCACCCGCAGTGTCCGAGCTTCCTCCCTTTTTCTGTTTCTCTTACTTGCATTCAGTTTGTACTTCTCACAGTGGTTCATAATGCCCCCGATTTTGCCAAGCATGCCCGTGAGTTCTTGTGGAGTCATGGGAAGGTTTATTTGCAGAACATAGTTTGCCACCTTCTCAATGTCTTCTGGAGGCGCGCTCTCATCTGCAACAGAAATGGAGCTGAGGGCATCCTGAAGCGGCTCTTTCCTCCCAGTGAAATGTAAATTATCATTACGGCTGCGTACCCTTTGAGTAATGTGGGAGAATAAAGCCGACAAGCACAGCAAGGGGGTAAGAGAATTATCTCCAACATTTTGTAATTTAATATTATGCTTCTAGGTACTGCTGTTAGTGTTGTCAGAACTGGCTAAAATGAGGATTTGAACCCACTTTGAACTGGGTTATTAAAATTCTGATGTAGAACTGAGCCTGCAGAAGGTTTTAAATCAGTGCACAGCACAGCTAGATGTGTCAGAGCCCATTTCTCCCTTAGCTCCCAGATCAAAGAGGTGCTGGAGAGACTAGGGTGTGAATGGAGCTTTCCAAGCTGGCTGGTGGGTGTAATCCCTTCCCTGGAGTCGCCACAATATTGAGAAAGTGGTTCCTTCACTAGTTAATGAGAAAGGCTGACCTAAAGAGGGAACTTGGGTCAGACTCAGTTGGGATGGGAATTTACAGTAGAAAAAATGTATTTTGACAACTCCCCTTACAAATGAGCTCGTCCTAGTTCTTTGCTAAGAGGCACAGGCACACAGAGTTAAGAGTAGTCAATGCTTTGTGAAGTCTCATCATCACTTCTGTTTTCTGCTCACTTCCCTTTATAGACAAGACCTTGGGGGATAAAACAGTTGAAACATATTAAATGTTTGTGCTAATGCTCCAAAGTAACTCACCCAGAATTAAATAGAAGATGTTTACTGTGCAAACGGTAGTGCATTCCTGAGAGCTATTTTCTGTAGAGATACATTCATCTAAAATTACCATTCATGTCAATGTAGAGTACAGCAGATTTAATGTAACTGTACTCATCTCAGCTGTTACTGTTCTTAAACTTCAATTTACAAAGCAAAAATTAATGAAAAAAGGCTTTTATAATTGTTAGTAAATGCCATATGTCTACTAAGAAACAAAAGAAGAGTCAAAGGTGGAATTTTCAATTGCTATCAAATAAAGATATGAGAATTGTAAGGACTTAAATGGAGTTTTTCTTCCAATTCAATAAAATAACTTAAATGTTCCCAAACAAAGGAAGTCCTCTGCCCTTGCTCCCATTTGGATGTAGAGGTATGAATGCCAAAGGACTGCCAACATGCAATGCTTAGAAACTTATGAGATCAGCTACATTCAAGAGATTAAAAAATCCTACCACGTTTGAACTCTGGTAAAAAAAAAACTTAGGGTGCATTTCTTACAGCATTTTTCTGCAATCGCGAGGGTGGAAAATGTTTTAGGGTATATATGGTTGGTTTGTTATTTTTTATGAGAGCTGTGAAGTTCTACCAGAATCCTTTGATTCCTTGAGTTACAGCTTTACGGAGATGATGGAGTGGTATGTGTCCTAATTCCCACGCTCCCTACGGAGAGCCTCTATTTATGGGCCTGGAAGAAGGGGGTGGAATAACAATTTGAGGATGCATTGGACATGCCTGGTCATTATATATTGTATGAAATTATTTTAGTAGTCCTTTACTCAGATAAACCAGGAACTGACAGAATTACTTGCATGCTTCAAATTAAGCACATTAATAAAAGATGACAATCAGAACATAACAGATCTATTAGAAAATTAATACAAAGTACTGTCATCTGGGAGAAAGAAGCACTAGAAAAAAAAGGGATTGAAAAAGATTGCACAGATCAGCAGATAGACAAGAAATTTCATGTGTATACAGCTAGATAATTTTCTGGCCGTCTATTATGCTATATTATATTGGAATTTATATTAAAAATTAGTCAAAAAGAACTTTGCATATTTACCTAACAAGAAGTCTTTCACTTTTCGGATGAACTCCTTAGTGATCTCTCCGTCAACTTCAATTTGATTCTTAGCTCTTGCCAGTTGCCCATTAAATTGTGAGCCTTTCAACTTACTGTCTTCTGCCATTTTTCTAATGCTTTCAACCTGGAAATATTATTACAAATAGCAGTGCCATTTTCTGGAGGTTATCTATCATTGCTTGGCAAGTTGAGCTCTGACACAAAAATAATTTTGATCCAAGCCTCAGCTGGAATCACTTGATGTGGCTTTGAAAAGTAGTAGGAGACCCCTTTGGGGAACCCTAGAAGTTGCTACATCATGGCCTTCATCTAGCCTCAGAAAAAGCCTAAATCAAGCATTTTTTTCTCTCTGCAACCACTGCTAAACCACAGCCCCTTCTGTTTCTAAAAGAAGGTCCTGACTGTTATTTTCTATTGCAGTACTGCAGCACGTCAGTGATCAGATTCAGTACTTTTCATGTTGGACTGGCTGTTAAAAATACACTTTAGAGGACACAAATAAGGAAGGTAGAGTTTAAGGCTTGTCTTCAAAGTTACATTTTGCCATTAAATTAGTATTCTTGATAATTTAAATGAGACCTTTAGATTCATCATTGAATTCCAACAGTATTTTGCTTTGCTGGGGTCTATGCTTTGCTTTAAGGAAATGCACAGGTACTGCCTCTCTGCAGTCCGTGGAGGGAAGAGATTTGCTGTTTCACCATGCAACAAGAAAAAATGGTGATGTGTTTGCTTCCGAAACATCTCAAAATACTTCACTCATCACAGAGCTGCCTGAGGCTTGTGAGTGCCAAAGGCAATGTCCCGGCAGCCTGGCACTCACCACCTCGGCAGATGCCTTTTGCTGCTGCCCCTCTGTGTCCTGGGGCTCCAGCCATGTGCCCTGATTGCTCATTTCTAAACCCATTAGCTGTGATGCAGTGTGTCGCGTGCATTTTATAAAGAGGAAATCGATGCCCAGGCACCCTGCAGGGACAGGACAAAGCCACAGCAGAATGACATTTCTGTTGGAAAATGTGTTTTGCCTATAACTGTAACAGGCATCATCTCTGATTGTTAATAAGAACAAACTGTCTTTACTGGTGTTTTGGGATTTGTCCATTTTGTTTCCTTGGCACATGTTGTATTGGCCAGACTTTGCTTGAGTTATTTTTCACTGCTACTGTGCAGTACAGCCAACTACTTGATGTGCGTCTAAACATCACTGGGGGTAGAAAAGCTTTGTCTTGAAATTATTTGTAAAAATTATTTAACAACAAACATAAGAGTAATATGAAGTTGTATAAATAGAGCTTAACGCTATGTACAGCAGTAATCCCATTGCAGTAAGCATGGGCCATACTCAGGCTACTGACAGATGGTGCCATTTGAATCTTTCCCCATAAAAATATAGACAATAATAGCCTGATGCCACTAACTTCCATAGGCACAGGGTACCATGACCCATGAGATCTTGGCAGCTGTGCAGAAGAGGAAGGCATAGCTAGAGCCACAGTCTCTTGGTGGGACTGGCATGTAATACTCCCATTACTGAACCATGATAGGTCTATGATGTTGGGACAGGGTCCATCACTATGTGACTGCTCTTTGTCCAAGGAGCAGGTGAGTTTTTGTAGATTTGTGACCTCCCAAATCTCATCCTCCATTCATTTCACTGAACAAATGTAGGTTTAATATACAGCACCTGATTCTCAGGTTCCCGTAGCTGAGTAGTCAAGTTATTTAGCAACACAGCAGTCTCCTCAGCTTTTCTGAAGGCATCAGTGGAGAGAGGGAGAGCTCCGCTGCAGTTTGGGCCACCACACTGCCTGAGTCCATGACTGTCCCGGCACAAAGCTCCCCCGCAGGCTGCTATGATACAGGGCTGGTGTCCTGGCACACCACAGATCTGCAATAAGGAAGATGCTTATGTCAGGACTCCTCTGGGGGCCTGAGATACACTCCTGGGGGGACGAAGATGTTTGACATCATATGAACATTGAACATAGGATGGGATTTTTCCCAAAGAGACGGTGGTCTCGGTCTCTCCAAAGATGGATGTCGCTGCCAGTTATAGGTCCCCCGCCCCTGGCTTGAAGGATGCCATAGCAGCCCATGGCTCTAAGCATCCCTGCAGGAGCCATTTGTTGGGCTCTGTGGGTTGCACTAAGACCTTGCTTCACTCTTCTATGGCAAATGGGCTGAAACTGACCCCTGGCCATATCCAGCTCATGGGTCAATGGCTTGTTCTAATGGATCCAGATCACCTCACACATGACATGGTACCATGTCTAGCCCTCCATATAGTTTGACACAGATGTTGAGGCTAAAGGCCTAGATGGATGATCTCTTCCAGATCTGGCAGGGCTGGCTGAAGGTACTATCAGGTATTCATTGCTGCCCTGCACAAGGACAGAAACCCCTTCCTCTCCCATGGGTGATGCAAAGGATATGTGAGCACCCCCCATCCACTCCAGGGCAAAGTTGCTCTGCTTAGATTAAGTTACTGATGGAGGAGGTTGGGGTTAATCTTTCTGAATTTACACTGATGTCCTCTTGCGACTAGTGAGTGCTTAAACAGTTCCTTGTGCTGGGTCTGCCCTGGGAGCAATGACTTCCAGAAGGGTGGTAGTAACCACAGCTGAAAAGTGCAGCTGTTTCTGATGTGACTGCATGTCTGTGCCAGGGAAGTGCCATTTTCCAGATTTAAAAATGCATGTAAGCACCCTTTTAGAATAAAACCTACCAACAGCATCAAAAAAGAGATTTTTATTCAGCTCCCATTCAAAATTCACAGCACCTACCTTTTCATTCAAGTTTTGAATGTCAGGGATCTTGATCATCTTGAGCTGTTCCAGCACATTGCTTGCTTTGAAGGCCTGATGGCCCAACATAGCGAGTGCGTGGTTCCTGGTGTACTCTGAGTATCTTACAATAGGGATTGTCCCACTGGTCTTCTGTTCTGCCAGCAATGATACTTCAGAGTGTTTCCTAATGTTGCTGATGACATCTGTATCAACAGAAATAGGGTTTAGTACTGACTGTATTTGCATTGCATTTAATTCATATATTTACGTGAATTCTGGACAAATAGTGAGTGACAGGTGATTCTGTTTGTTGTCACTGGTGTTTGATTCGGGACAGCAGGGAGGGACAGGAGCTGTCATTTCCTCAGTCAAGCTTTTTAATCCTTTACTTAGCCAGCTGCCAAACAGGAATAGTTATTGATACTCATAAAACCTGCTAAAACAGATGCAAATACAATGAAACCCATCTCATTCTTCAGAGTCCAAGGTGTATGAAAAGCCAATTGAAGATATAAAAGTATAAAGGGGATCCTGTTAATGACAAAAACTGCTGTTGATCTGCATTTATCAGTAGCTCATGCATTGCTGCTGTTGTTGATTTGATAAAGTTCCTGCCATTTATGCTGTTTTGCAGTTTAGGCAGGAGAACTGTTTCTGCCAGTTGTAAACCCTATGAAATGATCAGCTCTCTGTGAGTCAGGAAAGCATTTGTGCTGTCTGTTCAGCATAGCACCCAGAAGTTAAATGGTCTGCTGAACTGGAGCCAAAATTTAGATTACAAATGGGAATTTATGAGTTTTCTTTGGCTCTGGAAAATCCAATTTCAGGGTTGATGCATTAAAAAAAAAAAAAGCATTTCCATGTAAAGCTTGTAGTCCAGGCAAAAATTACTTTCCAGCAAGAGTCTTTCTTGTTTGCTTAGTGTAAGCTTTCTCTTAAGCAGACTCAAAAGGGTTGGAGAATATTACAATTTTTGCAGATTAATAGACTAAGGAAAGGACTCAGGCCTTTTGCAAAACACATAATTTAAAGCTGCTGCTGTTGAGGCTTCCCAGGTCTCCAGAGAACCCAAAGTTGACCCCAGATCCCCAGGCAGAAGTATGTGCAATGAACCAGAACTGATGTGTCAGCAGTAAAAAAGCATTAGAGGTCATTGATTAACATCCCTCTTTGTGCTGGTAACTGACTCAGTTACTAGTTGAAGTCAATGATAAGGCACTCATCAAGTCCTGCATGCTTTGAATCAGCCTCTAAAGTCCTTGGCCTTGCTTGAAGTTGAACAATGTTTAGTTATCCTGTGAAACCAGGGCTATTTATTTTATCTTGTAGCTCTTGGAAACAATGTAGTTTAAAGTTAGCTCCTAATACAAAATACCTGGCAAGAGGCTGCTGTAACTCCCTATCTAAGCCAGAGACTGTTTTCTCTGCAACAGTTCCATCACAGGAATATTTTACAGTGGTTCAGCTCTCCATTAAGTGGCCCAAATGCGTTTTTTGTGCTTGGTTTGTGATGGAGCTGTAGAGCTTCCAAGTTCCTTTACATTAAACACAGAGTCTTAGCACAGGCTTGATTTACAGCCCAGAAAGCTGTACTCACTGCATTACCATACCACAGTGGCTGCAAAGCCAGGGGCCAAGGCTGGAAAGCCATAATTTAATGAGATCTCATAAACTGCAAACATTGTTTTAAGGACACTTGTATCTTGTTTTTTCCAGTGATTTTAATTCATTATTAGATACTGACATTTCCAGGTCAGTCGGCTGTATGTGTGCCTGTGAGGAAGCCTCCAAGTCCTGATCCTCAGCAAAGACAGGCAGGTGGGAGCCCGTTCCCCACATGTGTCTAGAACACACGTACCAAATGTGTCCCAGATGGTGTACGTGGCCATATCCTGCTCTACCCCAGCAAAAATGAGAGAGGAAAAAGCAGACAGAGCCATACCTAGGACGTGCTGCTGGTCCAGAAAGGAAGATGGGGTAAGGGAGCCAGGCTTTCTCCTGGATATTGGAGAAGCTGGTTATCTTGACGGAAATGTTATT